>NC_067495.1:7851757-8491670 GCF_947179515.1 Apodemus sylvaticus | reverse complement strand
AGAGGAAGGAATCATGATGTCACAGTAATCAGGAAGCCATGAAGGAGCTGTGGACAAAGGCATGCCACGGGAAGCTACTTCCGTCAATCAGACCCTAGCCCTCAATATCTCACTCAGCATGGACGTCATCCGCCAGTCAATGATGAGGTTAGCATCCCTGTGATTTGTTTCCTCCTCAGTAGTACCAGTGTGGAGGTGCCGAAACCTTGAGTCTGAGAGTATTTTGGGAAGGACGCTTCATACTGAAATGCTGACCCTTTCCGTGTTAAAGAGTTTGGGGCACTGTGATAAAATAATGACAGAGTAACTTAAAAGGAGGAGCAGAGGTTTTGGGCCATGGTCTTTGGCTCTGTGTGTTCCGGGCTGGCAGTAAGGCAGAACAGCATAGCAGCATGTGCATGCGGCAGGGTCTACTCGATCCACTGTGTACAAGGAACAGTGATGGGGGATGGAGACAAGATACCCAAAGGGCCATCCCCAGTGGCTTCCTTCCTTCAGTTAGGCCTCCATCGTCAAGTATCCAAATAGCATCACCAGATGTACTTCTTTTGGCAGACATCATTTTCCCCATTGTTATCTTTTACCATCTTTGCTCGAATTTGCAATCAATGAAAAGCAGTTGGGGTGGAGACCCACCCTTTCTAACCTTGGCCCAGAACTGGTGGGGATAGCTCCCTTAGCAAAAAGGCTTAACAGCAACTTTGACTGATTTGTGTTCCTCCCCTTTGGCCAATGCATGTGGCAGAAGTGATGATGTATCAGTCCTGGGCCTTCCGTTTAACATGTGCTGGTACCTTCTGCCTTTGTGCCCTGCGGCAAGGAAGCTGGTCTGATGAAGGATGCTATGGCAGAGGTGTAGATCTCAGAGGTCCCACAGAAGAGCAGCCAGGAGCCAGATACATTGAAGCTCTTCTGGCCTAGTCTCCAGCTGAATGCAGCTGAGCGAATGATGTTGGCTAATAGCAGGTAGAGTTGAGGATCTGTCCAGTTAAGCTATGCCAGAAATCAGTGCCACTTAAACCACCAACATCTGGGGTATTTTGTTACCCCCAAAGATTCCTGACATATAGAGAATTTTCACCTATGGATGAATAGGTTTCCTCTTTTAGACTAACTGATTCTCAAGTATATTGGTTCCTTTTCTGTTGCTGTGATAAAAAAAAAAATCATGACCAGAAGCAACTTAAGGAAGGAAGCTTATTTTGGCTTATGGCTAACCCCAGGGGCTAGATATTCACAATGGCGGAGCAGGCGTGGTAGCAGGAGCGGGGAGCTGAGAGGTCACGTGAGCCGAAGAGGAGCAGAGCTATAAACTCTCCAAGATTACTCCCAGTGACAAACTTCCTCCACCAAGATGCCACTTCCTAAAAGCCCCAATGTCTCCCTGAACAGTACCACCTAATGGGGACCAAGGGGGCCATTCTCATTCAAACCACCAAACCCAGTCAAATAACACAAATGATCACCCCCCCACCCATTTCTCCAGCCTCAATTCAGTAACAGAACAAGAGACCATAATAAACTTCTCTGAAAAGAGAAGGATGGGAGATATGACGATCGATCAACTAGCATTATCTATATACCTAGTGCTTCTCAGATCTTAAGGTTCAGGCCTCTTATCTGCAGATGGAGACAGTTCCTTATCAGGCCCTAAGTTTTCTTCTCGGTGGTTATTTTACTCGTACCATCTTGCTCTGCCAGGTCTAAATAGGTCCCGAGGAAACCTTTTCTAGAGGGGTCAGGAAATGGTGTCAGCCAGTTTCCTTCTCAGAGTAGGAACCCAAAGATAGCTTCATATCCATACCCAACTCAAGAAAAGTTTGGCTTGTTTTTGATCCAGGCTCAAGGTTTCTTTGAAGGCACAAGTTTCTTAAAAATGTAATGGGACACTCAAATGTTTACTTCTAGACACTTCAGGGGCTATACTAAAAACTCAAGATAAGTTTTAAATGTGTATGTGTGTGTGTGTGTGTGTGTATGCATGTGTGCTTGACTTTATATGCATCACATGCACACAGATGCCTGTTGAAGCCAGAAAAAGGCACTGGATGCCCTGGAACTAGAGTCACAGGTGGTTGTGGGTGCTGGGAACCAAACCCAGGTTTCCTATGGAAGAAGTAAGCGCTCTCAGGCCCAGAACACACCTTTAACAACTGCTATGCTTCCTTGCCCTTTCACCCCTGTACCTTGCTTTCTGCATTTAATGGCAGCCATTTTACAATTTTTGGGCACTGCTCAGGGAGTAGGCATATTTAGCTTCATTTCTCTTCTAGTTTTTAACCATGCACATTTTTTCTCAGCCTGTACCTATTTGAAAGTGCAGGTTTGACAGATTTTTTTTTAACTGCATGTGCTGATTTAGTCTTGGCTGGCAACTTGATACAACCTGGAATCACCTGGGAAGAGAGCGCCATTTAAGAAATTATCTAGATCAGATTGGCCTGTAAATGTGTCCCTGAGTGATTGTCTTGATGGCTAATTGATGTAAGAAGACCCAGCCCACTGTGGGTGGTGCCATTTTTGTGGATTGGACCATGGACTCCATGAATAGAGCAAGCGAACTAGGGACTATGCAGTGGACACATATATTCGGTCTGCTCTTGATGGTGAATGTGCTTGAGTTCCTGCCTTGAGTTCCCCCAAATGATGGGTTGTAACCTGGACCTATAAGCCATCTACGCCCCTTTCTCCCCCAGGTTGCAACAGAAGACTACAGAACATGGATCGTATACTGAAGGGGATGGTACAATGGGGAGATTACCTGACTAACTTCTGATGGAGTTTTCCTCACTGCCCGACTCTCAGTTACATCCATATTTCGGTAATACTCATGTCTGGTACCAGGTTTCCTAGTAGTCAGGATAAGAAAGACTGTGCTGCAGAAACAAAGGAAACAGAATTCGGTGCCCACGCACAATTAGTGCATGCACACTGCTTTCCCAGCAGTCTCCATTTTCATCCGTCTGTCCTTGTCAAGTGCCTAATGTCCGCCACTCAGCCCTACAGCAGCACACCTCTCCAGACTCCTTTCTTTCTTTCTTTCTTTCTTTCTTTCTTTCTTTCTTTCTTTCTTTCTTTCTTTCTTTCTTTCTTTCTTTCTTTCTTTCTTTCTTTCTTTCTTTCTTTTTCTTTCTTTCTTTCTTTCTTTCTTTTCTTTCTTTCTTCCCTTCCTTTCTTTCTTTCTTTCTTTTTCTTTCTTTCTTTCTTTTTCTTTCTTCCTTTCTTCCTTCCTTCCTTCCTTCCTTCCTTCCTTCCTTCCTTTCTTTCTTTCTTTCTTTCTTTCTTTCTTTCTTTCTTTCTTTCTTTCTTTCTTTCTTTCTTTCTTTCTTTCTTTTTTCAGACAGGGTTTCTTTGTATAGCCCTGGCTGTCCTGGAACTCACTCTGTAGACCAGGCTGGCCTCGAACTCAGAAATCCACCTGCCTCTGCCTCCCAAGTGTTGGGATTAAAGGCATGTGCCCCCACTGCCAGGTGTCTCCAGACTCATTTTCACTGAGGAACGTGTGCTTTCCATCTGGCTCTCCAATGTGATGTGGACAGAAATGAGCATCTACTCTGAGAAACCCGTCCTCAAAGCATCCAACTCCCATCTTTCTCTCCCTCTTGGTGTCCTACAGAATGAAAAAAAAGTTTAAAACCGGAGTGGGTTTATCATAGGCCTAAGGAGGGAATTGGAAGGGCTTTCTCCAAGGCTCACAAAAGTCCCAGTTTCTCATTGTCAGGCTCTGACTCGTCCATGGCTGTCTTTGCTCCAGTTCAAGAAGGAGCAGAAAACTCATGCGGATCGCCTCTGCTGTTAACCAGCCTGTGGTACCTTTGCTGTGTGGCCATCTCAGGAAGCTGAGGCTTCATTCCTCAGGACCCTCCTCTAGGAAAGCTCAATGTTAGCGATGGCCTCAGGAGACACTTGCTCGTGTTTTGGAAGGCAAAGGTGAATCAACCCTCCTTTCACACTTGAGCCTCCAGATCATGATGGGGATGTCTGTCTGCACGGTCTTGGCTAAGGACATCAGATAGTCCAGCAATTTGTCACACCATACAGGCTGGAGGAAGTGAAATGAGTGGGTAAGAAGGCTCCATTTGCCTTGGCACACATCCACGTGGTTTTGGTAGGCGGCCTCTGAGATCCACCTCCGCCTACGCATTTTTAAAGATTTATTAAAAAATCTGTGTGTATGAGTGTTCGCCCATATGTACCACCTGTGTGCCTGGTGTCTGCAGAAGCTAGTAGTGCTGTGGAGAAGTCCATATGGTGAGAAACTGAGCCTTTGGCCAACGGGCAAGGCCTAAGGCCACCCTTCAACAGTTATGTGAGTCAGCCATCTTGGAAGCAGATTCTTCAGTCCCATTCAAGCCTTCAGAGAGCTCCAGGCCCCAGTTGGTGCTTTGACTACAGCCTCACAAGGCAGTCCCTGAAGTAGAACCATACAGCTGAACTGCTTGCTTGAGGCTTCCTGACTTTCAGATACTATATAAGATAGCAAGTGTTCACTTCTTTATCATTGTAGAATTTAGGGGATAATTTGTTACACAGCAGCAGGTAAATAACCACCACACCTATCTTTCCTCTCAACTGTCCCTGTTGCCTTCAGCACCCCCCAGCAGACATTCCGCATGTTCGCACAGCTGACTTGGCCAATCAGCACAATCATGTCAAACAAAATTCCATAGTAAGTCACTTAAACTATATTGGCCATAGAACATTTCTCCTTCCTTGATCAAGCCCTACCTGATGCTGTAAGAAGCTAAAGAGCCACAGTCGTCTCACATACGTGCATGCACATTGGGAGACCTCTCTGTCTCTGTCTCTCTGTCTCTCTGTCTCTCTGTCTCTCTGTCTCTCTGTCTCTCTGTCTCTCTCAACACACACACTGTCTCTCTGTCTCTCTCTCTCTCTCAACACACACACACACACAGAGAGAGAGAGAGAGAGAGAGAAAATAAAAAGATACAAAGAGCTCTATAATGAGTCTCTTACAAGGACACTAATCTATTCATGAGAACTCCACCCTCAAGACCTTATTACCCACACCCCTAAAGTCCCACTTCCTGATACCACGGCCACAGGATTTAAAATGTTAACATAAGAATGTTCAGGTGTACAAATATTCATCTCATAGCAAGGAGATCCGAGCAATGCACCTCCTGTGAGTGCTGCCTCCTTTCAGAGAGGACAGCTCCAAACTGGGGTTGTGTGTGAAGAAGGCGTGGATTTTCTTACTGTCTTTTGTAGACATGGCATCAGACGCCCCAGGAGAGCAGTTCCTAGGTTTCAGGGGACCAGGAGCCTGATTAAAGCGAACAACTCACCCTAAAACCTCCTTCCCCATTAGCAGAGAGAGGTGTGAAGTCAACTTGCTCCAAAGCAGCAAGGCCCCAGGGAGAAATTAAAAGGCACTCCTGACGGGAGGAGTGGTTTCCAGAAGGAAGGTCTCTCAGGTACAGTACTCAACTCCCCAGAGCATGGAAGATAACAGAGCTGCCGGGGACTGTGGTCGCCATGGTAATGGTATCTCAGATTCCAACCAAAGGAAGCTGCTGGCTGGCCTGTCAATCACACAGTGTCTCCATTTACAGTGCAGGCGTGGGGCAGGTGGCTGGCAGTGCTGAGGAGGGAGGAGACCAAGCTTGGGCATGCACACAGTGGGCTCATGGGAGCACTTATGCGTAGTGTGTGTCTTTGCGTATATGAATTTTTGTAAGGGCGGAGGCTTGGTTCTAGCTAGGGTTGAGAATCTAAATGCTATACCCCTGGCTCAGGCATAGCAGAACATTCCAGTTAAGAGACCAGAGTTTAGGGTCTCTTTACCCTGTCTCAAAATATTGGCAGCTACCCTTGTCTACTTGCTAGAAAGTCATCAATTTGGAGAGAATTTTCTACCTCCAATAGCTTCATTTCAAATGCAAATGCAGTTATGCATCAATTAATAACAGGGACACTTCTGAGAATGCATCACTAGGTGATTTTATTGTGTGAACATCCTAGAGTGTACTTATACCAACTAAGACATTAATGATATCACAAAGAGATATAACCTTATATGACCATTGTCCTGTCTGCAGCTTGCTATTGGCTGTGACATTACTATATAGAGCATGGACATAATGATCAGTTACCAAGAGACCGAGAAAGAATGGGCAGACCAATGAGATGACTGAAGACAGAGAAGACAGCTGGTCCTGCAAGGGGGTGGGACTCGTGCCTTGCACACAGTAGTTGTCCATCACATTTATGTGAACTTATGATTGCATGGAATACATAAATAAATAGAGCTATGGGAGGAGAAGGGCAGCCATGAGAGATAATGGTTTGATGCATAGGGAAAGCATCTGGAATCAGCTTCAAATCAATTCAGTTCTATGTATTGTGTGCATTCCTTGAGTCAGGAATGACGCTGGGGGTGGGGTGGGGCACAGTGTGAGCTTGTCCTCTGGAGACACAGAGACTACTGGTTTTAGGGCCTGTCTGTTTAAAGTGTCACAATAAAATTTCATAAGCTGGATGCCTACTGTATTAGCTACGTTTCTATTGCTCTGATTGAAGCACCAGAAGCAAAGCCAGTTATAGAAGATTTGCGTTTATGCAGGCTTCCAGTTCCACAAGATTACAACTCACATTGGTAGAGAAAAAGCATGGCAGAAGGACCAAGAAGCTGAGGGCTCACATCCTGAACCACAAGCGGGAAACAGAGACAAAATGGTGAGAAATGAAGCTTTTTACTCCTCAAACCTACCCCAGTTACATACTTCCTCCAACAAGGGCTTTCTCCTAAGCCTCCCCAAACAGAGCCACCGACTGGAGACCAAGTATTCAAATGCCCAACGTTATGGGAAACATCACTCAAATCACTATACTTATAAAGAAGAAAAACCTGATTTCTCTTACAATCCCAGAGGCTTCCACGTTGAAGAACAAGGTGTCTGGTGAAGGCCAGCGCTCTAGTTCATGGGCAGCACCATGTCTTAGTGCTCACACAGCAGACGGAGCAAGGGCACTCCCTGGGACCTCTTTTGTAAAGATATTAATGTCACTCATGAAGGTCCTACCCCATGTGACCCAGTGACTTCCTAAAGTCCCCACCTTGCATCAGCGTGTGAATTTGGGAGGACACGGGGTATCAAAGAGTTCTTTTGTGGGTCTCCTGAGTACTAGATTTTTTTTTTTTTCTGTAACAGGGTTTCTCTGTGTAGTCATGGCTATGCTAGAACTTCCTCTGAGACCAGGCTGGCTTCCAATTCAGAAATCTACCTGCCTCTGCCTCCCAAGTGCTGGGATTAAAAGCATACTCCACTAACTGGTGGCAAGACAACAGGTCCCAAGTGCTGCTGGTACCCAAATCCTCTACCCTCGAGCTTTCTCAGGTTCAGGTCTCTCAGAACTGTGCCACAGAGAGTTAAGGGACCTGGGTCATGCTCCACCAACTTCTGCTTGTTGTCCCTGAAGCCTGCCTCTGGGAGAAGTGGCTCCCGGTGCTCCTCATGTGCCTCCCTTGGTAGCAGAGAAAGCTCTTGAGGGGAGGCAGGTTGCAGGTGCATGCTCTGCAATGATTAATGCAGTCAATGTCAAGGGGAATTAGGGAAGGATGCTGGCCGGATCTGTTCCTCCTATATTGCCCTTCCAGCAGTATGACCAGAGCAGCTGGTGCCCTTGGCTACTGCCCAAGAGCTCAAGGGATCTAGAAGTGGGTCATGGCTGGAGGGTCAAGGTGTTGGCAGACTAGAACTACACAGCTATCCCCAGTAATCCCCTGGCTACAGAATGGGGCAAACCCACCCACAGGGAGCAGGAGCCATCTCTCCTGTCTTTGGTCAAGTGGCCTGTCAACCCAGGCAGTAATTTAATCACAAACAAGCATTTTGGGGGCTTTCAGCTCCTATCCCTGGCCTGCCTTCTGTCTGTCTGTAGTTCCTTGGCTGGCATCTGACATCCTCCCCCAGAAGCTGACAAGTATTTTAGTGGCTTCCTCTCCTTCCAGTTCTGACCCTCTCTCCCCAGATTTATTTTTCTAGGTGACTTCATTGCCAGTTTCAGAAAAGGTCACCTGTTCCAAACTTAATTTATTTCTTGTTAGTTATTGGGAGAGGGTTCACTATACAGCTTGGGTTAACCTTGAACTCACTGTGTACCTCACGGTAACTTTGAAGTCATGATCCCCCTGCCTCCAATGCAATCCCAGTACTGCCCCCTGGGAGTACTGGGATTGCATTGTGTGCAGCACAAGGCCCTGCCTTGCTCAGGACTTCAAGAGTCAGAGCCTGACAGGAGCCTCAGTCTCTTGAATGGATGAAAAGCAGAGAGGGGTGAACCCGTGGGTCTGGACAGATTCTCTCAGCTTCCTCTCAAACTGTCACCTTTGGCATTCTGCCTGGGATCCCACTCATTTCCAGTCTCCCAGGAGTGTTCAAGACTAGGCCACAGCTGCCAGGGGACTTTCTGAAAGTCCATGGCTAGAGACACCGGGGAGCTTCGAAGTGTGTGTGAATACTTCAAAGCTCAGGGTAAATTGCACCAGGCAAAATTAGGAGGGTTTGATGTGGTTTTCAGGGTCACGTTGAGTCCTGTATAGCCCTGGTGGGACTAGAACTTGCTCTGTAGACCAGGCTGACCTTGAACTCACAGAGATCTGCCAGCTATCTGCCTCCCAAGTGTTGGGATTAAAGGCATATGCCACACCATACCTGCCTGCTCTCCTCCTTTGAGACAGGATCTCAAACTGTGGCCCAGGCTGACCTCAAACATGCAGTAAGCAGTGGACCCTCAACTTCTGGGGTGCTAGGATTATGGGTGCAGTGTCTTTTTGATTCGCCAAGGCCAGAGAGCCAGGAATCCCAAAGTCCTGGGGATATGTTAGATTCCCTCAGTTGAACTGCCTCAACCTGCAGGGCCCAGAGCTGGCCTGAAGTGCAGCCTTCCGTCAATGGAGGATCTTAGCTGGAGGGCCTTCGCTGACACATGCTCATGAAGACAAGGGGACAGGGCACACGTGGTGTCCATCAAGGCCAGGAAGGAATTTCCATTGTTTCACCATCTCTAGGCACTGGGACTTTGTCACCTGTACTCTGAAAATTTTCTCAGCCCTAAATTTAATATTGATTCCTAACTGCTCTAGCCTCCGTTCTAGCCCACCACCCACCAGTTATTAGGTTATTAGGATCCTGGGGAAGTAATTCTAACAAGAAGTAGATCCTGTTTAGAAATTATTCTTTGGAGCAAATCCCATCTGCTTTGTCGGGAAATCAGCAGTTTGGTTCACAGGAGCCAGCAGTGGCGGCTTGATTTACTTGCAGATATTTTAAAGATAGACCAGCAGTCCAGTTCAGTAGTGTCCGGACAGCAGCAGCTGTGACATGACCTAGCAGGAACAGCCAGGCCCCAGCCAAATTGGCTCGAGTCAGCAGGAGAGATTAGGACCAACAGGGATGCCAAGAGAAGTTCTCTGCCAGGCCTCTGTCAACGAAGCAAAGATGAGCGAAGACTCAAGACCAAGAAGCACTGCAAAGCAAGCCAAGCCAAGGCCCTGCCACTGTCCGTGGAATCCTCTTTATACTCCCTCCGAACACCATGTGTCCTTGGTGGCTCTTGTCTCACTACATGTCTTGCCTGCACATGTGAGCCTGTCTCAGCTGACACCACTCTGCCAATCAGCCCAAGTCCAAGGAAGGGCAAGAAGCCACCAGCACACCACCAGATTTTTGGTGTGTTTCTCTCTATGAATCCTGACAAATGATGACTGATAAGCAATGGTGAGGCTTACCAATCTTATCCAGCATCATCCACTGTGTGTTGGGTCCTTTTTAATATCACGTGTCCTTTCACGTGTTTGCTTTAGTGAAACATTCCCTCACGAATCTGCCTTGGTGAAACATCTTTTTTTTTTTTTTTATTTTATAAAAGTCCTTCACTCGCCTTGCCACAAGGGTCTGACTAGTATAGTATTAGAAATGCCATGTAAATCAGGCGGTGGTGGTGCACACCTTTAACTCCAGCACACAGGAGTTAGAGACAGATGGATCTCTGAGTTCAAGGTCAGTCTGATCTACAGAGCAAGTTCCAGGCCTGCCAGGACTGTTAACCCAGAAAAAGCTGGGGGAGGAGGGAGACCATGTAATCAGGTTCAAGAAGGCTCAGACATGCTGTCATGTAACCTTCTCCCTTTCTACCACCAAGGAGGATCAGAGCAGAGATCAAAACTTAGGGAAACAGGAAATGCAGAGCCCTTAGGAAGCACTGAAGAAAGAAAGAGTATCTATAATTCTTCTGTGTAATTCTTTCCCACCTCACCCCATCTTCACCTTCCCTTTCCTAGTGTTCAGCAACAAATTTTTGACTTTTAGAGGGGGAGGGATATCATATTAAACAGTCTTCCCAATGCTGTCGCAAACATTCTGTCATTGCTGAGCCTTCCTGTCCTCGTGCCCTGCCCGGGCACACTGAGATCTGTGAAGTCTGCCTTCTGATTTTCATTGTATAGATTAAGATTGTCTACGGAGGCTCAGAGATCCCAAAAGACTTGGCCCCCAGAGTAGACTCATGTTTCACTTAGCTGTGGGCTTCAATAAACGTTTATTTTCCTTTCCCACCAGAGTCTGATGGCTGAGAGCTCTGCCCCACAAAATCATAGGAATCAGGGATCCATCCATTGTTCTGTCATCGCTAGCATGCAGCCGTTGTCTTCCGAATGTAAGATGGCAGCTAGATCTCCAGCCACCTCTTTGGTAGTCCAAGTAACAGAATAGAAGAATGAGTGAAGAATAGGAAAAGGAAAGGAGGCTAGGGAGATGTCTCAGTGGGTAAGACCGTGCTGTGCAAGCACGAGGATCTACCTTACTTAGTTAAGGTTTCTATTGTGAGAAAACGCCCATGACCAAAGACAACAATCCATCATTGAGGGAAGTCAGGACAGGAACTCAAACAGAGCAACAACCTGGAGGCGGGAGCTGATGCAGAGGCCAGAGAGGAGTGCTGTTTACTGGCTTGCACTTTATGGCTTGCTCGGCTTGCTTTCTTAGAGAACTCGGGACCACCAGTCCCAGGATGGCACCACCCACAATGGGATGGGCCCTTCCACATCAATTGTTAATTAAGAAAAGCCTGGCAGTCTGATCTTATGGAGGGATTTTTCTCAATAGAGGTTTCCTCAGTTGAGATGATGCTAGCAGGAGTCAGGCTGACCTAAAACTAGCCAGCACAAAACCCTGAGTTCAAATTCCCAGCACCTAGCATGGCTTTTTGTCCAGCCATGGGAGGTGGAGACAGGCAGATCCTTGAAGCTGGCTGGTCAGCCAACCTAATCAAAGTGTTAGGCTTCAGTTCAACGGGAGACCCTGTCTCAGAGGAATGAGGAAGGACAAGCGAGGACACTGGGCCATTTCCCTCTGGCTCCGAATGAACACACAAAAGAGCCATCTTGGATTCCTGAATTAGCTCTAAAACTTCTTGGCTCTGCCTCTCTCAGACATTACACAGACCAGCACAACTGGAAGCAGCTGAAATTGTCAAAGGTCTTCTGTGAGTGGACGCAGCGACTTCCATGTCCCCCCACCCCCAGTGTTCTCATCCTGTCCTTAGAACCTCTGAGCAGAAAACATCAGTTCTTCCCAGAGCAGCCCTTCAGATGTCTGAAAAGAGCCTTGCTGTTCCCCTGAGTCGTTTCTTCTCCAGGATAATACTAGCCAGCTCTTGGGCAGTGATCCTATCACTGTTCTGAGCTGGCCATGCCCTTGATGGCAGATGTTACCTTTCATACCCTAAAAAGTCCAACATGGGGCTTCTATCCTTGTGGCTACATGAAGGCTGCTGTGCTTCCGGGGATCACAGCTTCATTCCATGGAGAAACAGAGGAGAGTGCAGAAAACGATGTTGTAGCAGAGAAAATCCAAGCTGTATGACCTTGTGGAAGTTACTCAACATACCTGATCTCCACTAAGTTTATGTATAAAATAGGGACAATACAATTCTTCCCAAAAGAGCTCTGAAGATTGGGGTCCTATAGCAAGTCACTGGCACAGAGACAGGCACGAAGAACATAGCAGAACGGAACAGAGCCCTGGTGATAGCTGGTATGCCTTGGGTTGCTATGGGAAGTTAGAGGTCTGCCCAAGCTTTCTCCAGGGCCAGGGGCTGCCTTCTCTTTGCTCCATCATACCAGCTGTACTGGCTGATTTTGTGTTGTCAACTTGACACAGGCTGGAGTTATCACAGAGAAAGGAACTTCAGTTGGGGAAGTGCCTCCATGAGATCCAGCTGTGGGGCATTTTCTCAAATAGTGATCAAGGGGGGAGGGCCCCTTGTGGGTGGTGCCATCCCTGGGATGGTATTCTTGGGTTGTATCAGAGAGCAGGCTGAGCAAGCCAGGGGAAGCAAGCCAGTAAGGAACATCCCTCCATGGCCTCTGCATGAGCTCCTGCTTCCTGACCTGCTTGAGTTCCAGTCCTGACCTCCTTTGGTGATAAACAGCAATTTGGAAGTGTAAGCTGAATAAGCCCTTTCCTCCCCAACTTGCTTCTTGGTCATGATGATGTTTGTGCAGGAATAGAAACCCTGACTAAGACACCAGCCAACTCATGAGAATGGACAAAGTCTAGATCAGACAGGGACCCTAAGGGGAAAAAGTCACTGATCCTGACCGATATAATTTGGACCACCCAGGCTGGCAGTTCAGTGTGGACAGAAGGCAGCTAGGTGGCTATTAAATGTTGCATCCACCTAATGGGAAGAATAATGAGGTTTTCATGTACCGGCTGTCTGGCTCTGAGGTCCTGCAGATGTGATGTAGCTTGGAGGTTGGGGGCTAGGGGTGGGGCTGCAGAAAAGCAGCACTGAAGGTGGTACCCAGACCCTGCCCTAAGCCAAGAAATGGCCCCTGGTCAGGACATCTTCCCTGCGGAGGGGCCACAGAGGAAATTCTTTCTGACTTTCATAATCTAGAAGCCAAAGACTCTCATTGCCCAGTGCCTTGGAAGGAAAGCTGCAAGCTCCTGTTGGGCCCCCAGGAAGCTTCCCTGACCAGCCCTGCTAACCAACAGTCACTGATCTGAAGGAGAGGGGCCCCCTCAGGATCCCATGATCTGGGCTGAGCCTTACAAAGTGCTATTGGCTCTTGAGTTTAGACCTTGAGGCTTGGTGATCTGTGTGTGTTCTACTCTGGTGATGCCAAGCCTCAGCAATGATGCAGCAGATGGAGGCCAGGGATGAAGGATTGGTGACTGGGCAGCTTCAGTTTGGTTTAATGGAAAGCTGGATTCAGTACAAGCCATTTTCTAGGGTATTTTCCATTTGTCCAGGCATAAGTTAACAAGCATATGTATTTGGAGATGGGACCTTGAAAGAGCCAATCAAGTGAAAATCAGATTGTTGGTGATAGGCTGGCATCCACAGTGTCTGGCATCCTCAAGAGAACAAGGAGCTTGGAGTGGGTCAGTGGGTAAAAGTTCTTACTTCCAATCCTAAAGACTGAGTTCAATCCCTGAGACCCACGTGATGGAAGGAGAGAACTGAATTCCGGAAGTTATCCTCTGACCTCCCTTCCATGTGAGTCCTGTGGCAAACTTATTACCCTTCTCCACAAAGGAATGTTCCTTTTTCTTTTTTAATAATAGGAGATACAACCCAGATACCACAAAGAAAAGGGGGTTGTGAGGACAGGGAGAAGTCCGCCATGTTCAAGCCAGGGAGAGAAACCTTGGAAGAAACTCACAAGTGTGTTGGCTTTGAACTCTTTCACTGAGAGATAATAAATGCCCTGTGGGTCTTTGTAAAGCCTGCAGAGCAGGCCAAGGCATGCTTTTCCAGCCCCAGCCTGTGAGGAAGAATGAGGACAAAGAAAAGGATGCTTGTGAGTTGAGACACTAGCATTTCTCATCTGTCACCTCATATTTTGTAATCTGTCACCTGCACAGCTCCATTATCACCAGGATGTTCAATTTCAACACGCAAAGGTAGGCAGTTGTGGATAACTGGACAGTCTGAAGGCTAGATATTCTAGGGGACTCTTTATTTGGATGTATTATTTATGCATATGTCACACATGTGCAGGTGTCCTCAAAGGGCAGAAGAGCAGCTTGATTGGCAGCCAGTTGTGAACCACCTGGTGTTGGTGCTAGGAACCAAAGTCTGGTCCTTCGGAAGAGCATCGAGCACTCCTAACCACTGAGCCATCTTTCTAGGCCCCCTGAGGGACTGTTTAAGGAAAACAACACAAAATCACAACTGTCAAATATAGTGTGGGGGATGGAGAGATGGCTCAGCAGGTAGGAGTACCCGCCACCTGATGACCTGAGTTCCTGTTCAGGATCCTACATTGTGGAAGAAGAGAGCCCAGGGCTGCAAGTTACTCTCTGGCCTCTATATACAGGCACATGCAGATAATAGTTTAAATATGTTTACATTTATTTAATTATGTGTATGAGTGTATGGGCAGGTGCTTATGGAGGCCAGATGTGTCTGATCCCCTGGATATGGAATTACAGTGGTTGTGAGCTATGTAGTGCGGATGTCTGGAATCAAACTCAGGTCCTCTGGAAGAGCAGCCAGTGCTCATAGCTACTGAATATCTCTCCAGACCCAACAAATAATATATATTTTTAACTTATTTATTTCTATTTTAGGTACATTGGCATTTTGTCTATATGTATGTCTGGGAGGGTGTTGGGTTTTGGAGTTGTTACAGTTGTGAGCTGCCATGTGGGTACTGGGAATCAAACCCAGGTCCTCTGGAAGAGCAGCCAGTGCTCCCAACCACCGAGCCATTTCTTCTGCCCAACAAATGATAATGTAAAAGATATCTTGTAGCTATCGACATTTAGGTGGTAACAGAAACAATCAAGGAGTTGAAACGGTTACAAAAACCTTAAGCTTCACAAAATCCAGAAAGTAACAAGTCTTTCTGTATGGTATTCTATTAATTAGCTGTCTGGAGGTGTGTGTAATTCCTTTTTGTCCCCCAACTTCTTGAGAAATAGAAAAGTTTTGATTCTCTGTTGCTATGACGACCACTGTTTTGTTATTCTGATTACGTGCATGTGTGTCTGTACCCCCACTGACCAGAGGAGACAGCTCCCTTTGCGGGGTACAGGTGGTTGTGAAACACCTAATGTGTGCTGTAGCAAACTGAACCCAGGTCCTCTGGAAGAACAGTATGTGCTCTGAACTACTGAGACATCTCTCCAGTCCTCTATGATGACTTTTTAAAAAATGTTTTCTATAGAGACAGTGAAGAGGTCATCCATTTCTCCCCTAGAGTGCTTCACCCCCTTTCTTGAAAACTATTGATCACAGTACAAATCACTGGTACTGGTAACCAGTTTCCATTGTAAGATCACAGGAGAGGGACATTTTGAAGTGTCTGTCCATCTACTTTAACTTAATCTTTCATGCGCCACTGGGATACTTTTACGTTTCTGTCCTATTTGGATTTCCATATTACTAGTTATTCCAAAAAATGCAAGAAGTATGGTGAACTTGAAGCGCACATCCTGTACTGTATGGTTGAATAATAAAACACACTTCCTGTGTTGACACGTCAGTGAGCATACATGACTTCGCCACTGAGGCGGTTGCTTCTTCAGGCCATTTTGCTGTGTTGGTAGCAAGCTTGTGTGCCAATTCTCTCTGGATTCAGACTCTCATATTTCCATTAGAGAAAGCAGTATCAGACAAGCAGGGCTGCAATCTGAAACCCTGGAACACACTAAACTTCCCACTTTCCAAATAGACTGCATTTTGTGTTGGTGGGCTTTTCTAGCTTTGTGCCTACAAACATACACATTCCCATAAATCCTAGTTTGTACAGTTCCTGTCAGAAAGGAAATCAAAATATATAGGGCATGGTTAATTGCAGACTGCATTTCTGACAGAAGCAAATTTCCATTTTGACGAGCTTTGTCATTTGTGATCTGCCGCATCTAATGACAGGAAGATTTTCCACAGGCTGGCTTCAGATTCCGTGCACTTCCAGCTTTTGTGTTTTCTTCACTCCCGACGTTGTCCTGGGGGTTGCCAGAGGACTTGCTGCCAGACTGTATTTTCCACAGTGGACACAAGAAGCTCTCCCATTTCGTCTTCTTCTTATACCGAAGCATTGACATTCCTCTCAGACCGCGTCTTTTTTTCTCTTAAGATCTATGCAATAGCAGGTGACACCACGTGACTTCAAATGTAGGTCATATAAGGCACTATAGCATCCATTCTATCCTCTGAGAACATTTGTCCTAGGTACCCTCCCACCAGGATGCAAAGAAGCCCAGGCCACTTGAAGAAGAGGTTACAGCCAGTAGTTTCCATCAATCACCAGATATTGTGCGTGTGCATGTGTGTGTGTGTGTGTGTGTGTGTGAGAGAGAGAGAGGGGGGGGGAGGGAGAATGCATGGATCTAGCTTTCCCCTTTCTTACACTGTCCAAGAACCATTTCATAGACTGGTGCTAACCATATTGGACTGGGTCTTCCTGGATCAGTCAAGAATCAAGATGACACCCCTAGGCCAATCTGCTGGAGCTGGTTCCTCAGCAAGACCCTTCTCATGTGATTCCAGGTTGTTCTGTGTCAAGTTGATGGTTAAAACTAACCAGCACAGGTCCCTAAGTTTAAACTTCATTAGGTCCATAGCGAATCTATTTCCAAAGCCAAGAGTGATAGACTACTTGTAATTTTGGGGGGCCTGGGCTGAGCTCTTTACATGAATATTCATATATGAGCTTAAATATGACCATTTAGGTGAGTACTGTTCTTAGCCCCATTTCATAGATGAGAAAACAGAAGCCCGACATTCAAACAGGTTCAGTATGTATTTGAGCATCCAATTTTAAGACTAATAGTTTTAGGTATTACCTTATTGGTATGAAGGATTTGTAAACTATAGCAGGCATAACTCAAGACAACCTTCCAGATACAGTCCTTATACCCATTTTACAGAAATGCAAGCTGAAGGAGACACTAAATTGAGACTAGGGTGGTTAGTAGGAGGTGTAAAACGCATTCCTTATCCTCAGGAGTCTGGGTTCCAACAAATGCTCCATAGATGGAGAGTAACCTGACATTCTGAGACAGTTAACACCGCAAGAGGGAGTTGCTTCAGGTGCTGTGGGAGGTGCAGTCTAAGAAGTGGCTGGCTTCCCATTCGTTTGAAACTTGAGTTCAACCCAACAAGGATGCATTTCCCATTGGCATAGACTACTATGGCCTCTGTGGGTAGGTTCATAAATAAATAATTAAAAATAATTAAGCAACTGTACCTGGAATTGTAAGCTAAAGTAAATCCTTCTCTCCTAAGTGATTTGTTAACTATTTTTCTTTGTTTGATTGTATGTGTGTGTGTGTGTGTGTGTGTATGGGTGTGTATGTGTGTGTGTGTATGGGTGTGTGTGTGTGTGTGTGTGTGTGTGTGTGTATACCAATATGCAGGGTTGCTCACAGAGGCCAGAAGAGGTGTTGGGTGCTCTGGTTCTGGAGTTAGACTGTGGTGTACTGCCTCATATGGGTGTTGGGAACTGAACTTAGGTCCTATGTAACAGCAACAAGTACTCTTAACCACTGAGCTATCGCGCACACACACACACACACACACACACACACACACATCAAGACATCAAATCATCTTTGTCAGATATTTCATCATAACAGGAGGGGAAACAGGACACCTCTGAGAGTATGCTCCAATAATTCTCCAATAGCATCACCACAGTAAGAAGGTTGATGTCATTTCATACATGTGGTCTGAAGATGGACCCATAGATGGTTTCTTCCTGACATTCCCCCTTTGTGGCTCTCTCTCTCCTAGTGAGGTCTGAGCTGAGTGACTGATAGGATGCTGAAGCGATCGGGAGTTAGTGCTGAGTGAGGTTAGTTCATAAAAGGCACCGTGGCTTCTCTCTTGCTCTTTTCGTTGCATCTCTTGCTCTGGAAGACTCAAACTGCCATATTAAGGTACTTTATTGTGATAAGGTAATTCCTTCAAAGAACACACATACGCACTCTTAAAGCCCAACACAAAGTCTGTATTGATGGCCTGTAGTTTCATGGAGAACTTGTCCAATTCATGCAGCCCCAAGCCTCACTCTTTTTGTCTTTTATGCCCCCAAACCACATCCTGATTGACACACTTTGGTTAGTAAGAACAGTAATCAAGAAGCAAAACTACAGAAGCCATAAAGCAAGGTTAGTAATTTACAGACTTTCCTGGATCCTGGAACTATGGACCAGATCTTTGAGGGATTAGGTCTTTGTTCTCATTTTGGCAGTGCTGGGTTGCAAGGTCAGAATGGTGCCTCTAACGTGGTGTTGGTTGTGCTAAGGTCTGGGGACCTATTATACTACGGAGAAACCCACAATCCAAGGAGCTAGGATTTCTTGCCAATGTAACAGGGCCCCAGACCTTGCCACAACTGACTCCATGGTGGGAGTGCCACTCAGGATAGAAAACTCAACATGCAACAGCACCACCTGCCAAAACTAAAACATAGGCCTAATCCATCAAAACCTATAGCTTTGGGGAAGTCTCAAAATGTACTAACCTTGCTTTTTGGCTTCTGTAGTTCTACTTCTGGCTAACTGAGGTATGTCAACCCACAGCATGGTTTTTGTGCTTAAAAGCTTACCCTGAGTCAAGCAGAGGTGGTTGCATGCCTTTACTCCCAGTTCTTAAAGGCACATGCCTTTAATACCAGTATTCAGGAAGCAGAGGCAAGTGGATTTCTGAGTTCGAAGCCAACCTAGTTTACAGAGCGAGTTCCAGGATAGCTTTACCTATAGTCCCCCCACCCCCCCAAAAAAAGATGTTTACTCAGACTATTAAACAAATGGGCCCTAAACAAATTTTCCTCAGGCATCTCATGCTGGGGGGAAGAAAAGACCAACTAGAAGGGGAATCTTACCTCATCCCTGCCCCCAAGATATTTTGCACAGTCCTCACAATACTTTGTAGGAATAAATCAGAGCTAAGTAAGACATGGAAGAGTCAATGACGGTGAGGGCACACTTTGACCAGGAATATTTTTTTATGAATACCCTTTGCCGTCTATTAAAATCTAAACGTTGTGTCAGGACCCCAAGGATGGATTTGAGGGCATTGGGCCTCTTATTTGTTCCTCTTCCCTATGTGGCCACACTGAATAAATCTCCTCTTGCTTTTTACTGTTCTTGCCTCTCGTGCATTGAAGATGGGTGGTCGAGCCCCACCTAGCTTGCTGGGGTTGCTTTCGCCCTAAAAAGCTCTGAAATGCTTTGCCTGAGAGCTGTATTGTTTTGCTTCACTCCCTTGCCCCACACTCAAAAACTTGGGCAAGTTGAAAGCACTTCCCACCCAGCTTGGGTGGGTTCTCCCATGCGGGCCACTCTGGAATTGCACATGGCTGTAAATGACTCAATGTTAATAACCCTGTATTGGCAGTGGCCCCTTCTCTCTTCTCTCTCCCAAGCAAACCACAGTCAGCTCTCTGCATACGAGGGCTACATATCCATGGATTCAATCAACCGTGGATCAAGTGTATCTGGGAAAACAATTGACTGTACTGAACATGAACAGATTCTTTTTTTTTTTCTTGTCATTAAACAATACGGGATAATAACTATTTACATGACATGTATATTGTATCGTGTTCTAGAAATCATATACAGATGAGTTGAAGTGGGGGTGGGTGGCAGCTAGAGACTACTCATTGACAATCCTGCTGACTATAGAGCTTGCTCCCCAGGACCCACATGACGTTGGATCAGAACAACTGCTAGAAGTTGTCATCTGACCTCCATATATGCAGTATGGCACCCATGCCTGCACACATATACACAACAAATAATGCAATAAAACATAAAGTGTAAACTATCCAGGGGGATAGTTATTGTGTATGCTATGGCTTCAGTACAGATACTCTGCCATTTCAATGGACAATCTGAGGACATGAGCATCTGGAATTTGGGTATCTGACATGGATGCCCCTGAACTTATCCCTGACAGGTATTGAGACATCAGTGTATTTGCACTTAAATCTTAAGGTCTGCCTTCTGGGGGAACCCATGTCTGTCCTTGTGTAAAATAAGACAATAGACAAAAGCCAGAGTAAATCATTCTGTTTGTCCATACATCAAATCATTTTCTTTTTGCCTTATGTCTACCAGAAGCATTGGATTCTGCAAGGACAGACAGGGAGCAGGGATAGGTTTCCAGGTTGGGGCGAAGGCAAGTTGGCTGAGGTGCCAGGTTCTCTGCCCAGGGTAGGAGAAAGTTGCTGCTGGTCTGAAGTTTGCACGAAGTTCTAAACTTTCTCTCTTAACGTGGTTCAATTCAAAAGGTGAATCAGCAACAAGGTGACAATAATGTAAACGTGTACACCAAAGAGGCTCCTTTCATCTCTTAGAACCTGGCCCGCGGCTCTGGTTTAGTACCAGCTGGTGGGCTCCAGTCAATGCTCCTGCACAAGGCTGAGCTTCTCACCTGACCCAGGCATTTGGAGACCCATGATCTTAAAAAGAAAGCTTAGCCTGAGAGATGGCTCATCAGCTCAAGGCACTTCCCTCCAACTGATGACCAAGTTTGATTCCTGGGACCCACGTGGTAAAAGGTCAAAATTGACCCTAGAAAGTTGTTCTCTGGCCTCCACATGAGTGCTATGGAGTATGTGTGTGTGCCTGTGCATGTGCAAGAGTGTGGTGTGTGTTTGTGTATGTGTGTGTGTTATGTGTATTGTATGTCCTCACATGCACATGTTGTAGTGTGTGTGTAGGTCAGAGAACAAGCCTGTTCTCTCCTTCTACCATGTGGGCTCTGGGGAATAAAGCTCAAACCACCAGGCTTGGCAGCAAGTTTGTGAACCCAGTGGGCCATCTTGTTGGCCCATGATGACAACAATTCTGTAATTTCCTTTTCATGCCAGAAAATCCATCAGAAAGTAAATAAGCATAATTGATAGCATCATAAAATAACTCTGAATTCCAATTTATATTATCAAATAATTTGAGAAGTATGTATTTCATTGTTAATAGTAAGTTTTGTGGGTAGGAACTCGGCTAACGGGGACCTGGCTGTTGTGAATCCCTATTCCACACCATGGGAAAGAACTCTGCTTTTTCTTGCATCAAGGGCAGCAAAGTCCCTGGAAATGAATTTTGTTTATATGCGTAACTGCCTCTTCAGCAGACCTGATCAACAAATTGATCAGCAAATATTGATTGTTTACAGGGTGCTGGGTATCATGGGAATTTATTGTAAACATCAACATGGGCCTCATCTCCTAAGAAATCACAGTCTAATTGAGGGGAAGGCTATAGCCATGTAAAAAGGTAAGCCACAAGAAAAGGCAACAAAAACACACTTAATTGGGAGAAATCCAGGAGGACTGTGGGGTAAGGGTGACTGGGAGCTGAGTATTGAAGGACAGGTAGGAGCCCTACAGAGAGGAAAGTGCCTAGAAGTATCTAGGTCTGTTTAGAAATGGGGAAGGGGTCCCCATCTGCAGTGGAGCACACACATACGACAGATGTTATCGAAGGTGACCGCTGAGTCACCTCCATTCAAGGAACCACCTAGTTCTTGGAAGAACTAGGCTCCATGCCCTGTTTAAATAGCCTGTGCTCCAAACAGTGAGGAGGCTTGAGGCTTCCCCAAGGTGCGCCAGCCACCTCTACCAGATAATGTCTGGCCTCCTCCGTGCTCCCCAGAACTTTTGAGGTAAATACCCACAGTTCTCTACAGAGCAGGGATGTATAGGACGATCCTGCTAGCATTGTCTGACCTCTCCCCCTGTTTCCAACCCGCACAGTAGGAGGAATACCTGTTCTAGCAATTAGAAATATAGGATGCAAATTTGGTGACATTTGAATTTTAGGGTGTTTTCTGTAATTTTTTTAAACTTATTTTTATTTCATGTGCAATGGCATTTTGCATGAATGTATGTCTGAGTAAGGATGTCAGATCCCCTGGAACTGGAGTTACTCACAGTTATGAGTTGTCATGTGATGCTGGGAACTGAACCCATGTCCTTTGGAAGAGCAGCCAGTGCTCTTGACCACTGAACCATCTCTCCAACCAGACATTTGAATTTTAGAAAGGTGATTTTCTGCTGTTTTGAGACAGGGTCTTACTCTGTAGCCCCTGATGGCCTGAAAGTTACTAGGTAGACCATACTAGCCTTGAATTCTTGGTGGTCTTCCGGCTTCAGCCTCCTGAGTGCTAGGGCTAAAGGTGTGCACCACCTTACCTGGCTAACAAGTAATTTTGTCAGTATGTCTTACGAAATCATTGGGCTCACAATTGTTTGTCTGAAATCTAGAGGTGGGTGGGTATCCCTAGTATCTGGCACCCCTAGCTCAGTTGACAGAGTGCTTGCTTAGCGAGCACAAATATAGCACAAAGCCTATATTTGATCTGGTCATCCCAACAGTTAGGAGGCAAAGGCGGGAAGTTCAGAACCTCAAGGTCATTTCATCCTCTCTTACACAGTCATTTTGAGCCTTCCCCATGAGACATATGAGATCCCATTTCAAAGCAGCCCAACAGCCCCCAAATATGCCATGCTTTGGGCCACAATAGTTGGTTCTGGTTTGAGTGTGTGACCCGAGGCTACTCTGCTCCTCTAATGCCCTCTGTTGGGATTTCCAGTACTGAGACCCTTACAAGCTATGAGGATGAATCGAAGTCTCCTGGTTTGGGGAGGGAGCTCCATGGAGGAGCTTGTCTCATGGTGTCACACTAGAATGGAGAGCTGAGAGAGAGAAACAGTAAAGATACCCAAAGACACTGCTTACATCAGCATCGCCCCTTTGAATGTCATAGTTATAAAAAAAAAACAGTAGCACCCCTTTTGTGACTCTTGATGTCTGGCATATCTGTGAGGCACCCTCCTGACATGGCTGCAAGAGTTCCTGAGATGTCCCTGTCTCATTGTGATGAGTAGGACCTCCCTGGCTCAGAGGGAAGTGAAGAGTTGCCTTCTGTGATATGACCTGCTCCCACTGTTGCAGCTGGAGGAGGAGTCCTTTGCTCCTCTAGCCCAGGGTCTTCTCTGCTCTTATCCCCTTCAGCAGAGCCAGGGTGTGGTTCATGCCAGGCAAGCCATCCATTGCTGAGCTATATCCTGCCACCTTCTTAAGTAACCCTCATCAACTCCTCTGTTCTTTTTCTTCCTTCCCTTTCCTGTTATGCTCGCCTTGAAGGAGAGGCTAAAATACAGAGGAGCTGTTGACTCATCACACATGGCTCCTAGACTATGCTCCAGATGTTAGAGCTACGGGGTCATTAAGGACTAATATAATCCAATCTCTCACTGTCCCTGTGTCCTAGATGAAGAGACTGAGGTTCAGAATTGTTCTATTGTGGATTATAGGCAGGTTGAAGAATAAGAGAAAAATCATTTGGAGGAGAAAGGTCCTTGAGTTGGGCTCTGCTGGACCTAAGCTCTTTAAATGCTGGCTCTATCCACTCTTCACAGTGACTTTCCGAGGCCTACAGAATTACCAAGCTCTGACTCAATGTGCTGCACAAAGGCCTTGCGGTTATTATTTAACAAGGCTAATCCGCCAGTGAAGGAAATGAGCACACATCACGAAATTAATTATAGATGTTTTTTAAAAAATGACTGTTTATATTGAAAGGAAGGCCTCGCATTTGCCGCACAATTTCAGGATAAGTCGTGTTTTGGAAAAATATTAATATTCAGAGCTGTGTTGATTAGCTTCTCTCCTGTTGCTAAGCAACAAGGTCCTTTGTAGCCTCTTGCCTTGCAGAATGTTTTGCTGGGGCTGGGGGTGGGGAAGAGACTGGGGTATTAGAAAGAGGAAACTACATAATAGAAACCACTTGGATAGTTCAATCAGAAGTCTCCACCACCACAAAAATATAAAAACAATAAAAACAAAACAAACAAACAAAACAACAACAACAACATTGACTATTGACTATTTAACAGCCCTTATGATTAGAGCTGTCGGATGAGGGAAAGCAAAGCTTGGCTCAGAGCTCTTCTGTGTCTAGACTTTCAAGTTTGGCAAGACTTGAGTTACTGGTCAGGGATTAAGCCAAGCATGGTTCAAGGCTGCCACCACTGGTGCCACTATTGTTCATTGGGGCTAGCAGAGATAGTGTTCCAGCACCCAGATGAGCGGAGTCAGGAGGCTCAGAGAAGGGGCTTGGATGAGTTAAATGATCCAATGTCATGTAGTAGCTGCTGCGGCCTTTCTCTAAAATTCCTCCACTTGAGTGGGGCTCATCAGTGAGAAAACCCAAATGGAGACTCAGAAAGATGTGAGCTCAATCCCTAGGCAAAGTGCAAGCATCGTAATCCTAGCACTCCTATATTGAAACAGATATATACATATATAGGAACTCCTATATGGGAAGCAGAAACAGGACAACTGGCTAGAAACCCAGGCACCAGCTAGCCTGGGGTGTGCAGTGTGGCAGAAGAAGCTGTTCTTTCAGAGGACCAGAATTGGGTTCCCAGCACCCAAGTTCACAACCACCCAGGGGATCTGACAGCATTTTCTGGTCTCTGTGGACATCTGCACTTATATGCACATACCCATACCTGTAGGCTTATATTTTTCAAAATATACTTTAGTAAAGGTTCTTAAATGCTTTAACCTCCCTTCTAGCCCACCACCCACCAGAGGTAGTGGAAAGGAAAAGTTAAGAGGGAGAAGAAGGATGGGGACCTGTTTAGAAATAGTTCTTTGGAGCAAATTCAATCTACACTGTCAGGGTAATAGCAGTTAAGTTCACAAAAATCAGCAGTGGTAGCTCAGTCCACTAGCAAACACCATTCACTAATCAGCAATGGCAGTTTGATCCAGAAGAAACTAAGGGTCTCTGACAATCGGCCACAATCCGAGGAAGTGACAAGAAGCTGCTGGAACAAGAAGTTCTTTGGTGCATTTCTTTCTATGAAGTCACAACAAATGATGATTAGCCAAGAAAGCAAGGTGAAACAATGTCACAGTGTCATCAGCAAAGCCCAGCATCAGCAAAGCCCAACCAAGACCAGCAAAGAGTAGCAAGGTGAACCAATGCAAGAGTGGATGAACCCACTGTCTATTGGGTTATATTTATATCCTTTCCAATCACATATTCTCTCAAGTGAAAACATCTCATGCCCTTTCCCAGGCAGCTTCCAGAAAAATACCATGTGTTTATGCTCAGCAAAACATCCTCCTACTTGTCTGCTTCAGCAAAAACATCCGCTCATAGGACAGTTTCCAGAAAAACATCACATGACACAACTGAGTTTCCAAAGAAACTGGGAATTTTCACTTCACATACTCATACCCATATGTATACCCATATCTCTGAGGCACAAATTCAGACAGGCTGGGCAGTTGTTTCATTCCTTGAGACATTGGCTGAATGGCAGATAAGCTGGGGCCTGGGGTATGGGGAAGTCCAAGATGGCTTCACTCACATGCCTGCTGGCCTGCCTGCCTGTCTGCTTCAGTGCCCTCCCCCCCTCCGCCCCCCCTCCCGCCCAGCACTACAATTTCAGCATTATTGAACCAGTTTCCTGTGGTAGTTTGAATATGCTTGGCCCAGAGGGTGGCATTATTAGGAGGTGTGGCCTTGTTGGAGTAGGTGTGACCTTATTGGAGGAAGTATATCACTGTGGGGTGGGCTTTGAGAGACCTTCCTAGCTGCCTGGAAGTCAGTCTCACCTGACTGCTGTCAAATAAAGATGTAGAACTCTCAGCTCCTCCAGTACCATGCCTGTCTGGATGCTGCCATGCTTCCCACCGTGATGAAACTAGACTAATCCTCAGAAACTGTAAGCCAGCCATAATTAAATGTCCTTTATAAAAGTCACCTTATCATACTGTCTTTTCACAGCAATGAAAATCCTAACGAAGACAGAAGTTGGTCCCAGGGACTGGGATATTGCTTTGATAGGCCTGACCATGCTTTTGTTTGGAGGAATATGGATCTTAGGATTTTGGAAAGCAGTGGAGTGCTTTAAGTGGGCCTTAATGGGCCATCCTAGTAGGAATATGGAAGACTTTGTTGCTGTGAGTGATTTGAACTGTGCAGACCTGGCCCAAGAGGTTTCAGTGGAGAAGAAATTTCAGTATGTGGTCTAGAGACTGTTCTTGTGAGAATGTGACTTCTTTTGTCCTTGGCTACCTAGCCTACCTGAGGCTTAAGTAAAAAGATTCAGATTAATTGCATTGACAAAGGAAGTCTAAAAAAAGCCTAGTTTACACTTTATCCTGTGGCTCAGTCTTATGAGGAGTGTTTTGATCAAGCATAGCAAGCTTAGAAAGGAAAAGTGCAAAAAGTATGGTTCAAGTGATAAAACAGCCTCAGAAAATACAATGGGGCTAAATCCTGAATTCAAGGAGATAAACAGATTAAGGGAGTGGTGACTTGTGGGCAAGATCCCACCCAGATAAATTAATTGTTTACTTGGTCATTGTTTTAATTTGAACTTTTAATCTAGAAAGAACTACAATCCAGAAATGGAAGACATAGGCTCTTGATCTGGATCTTGAGGAATAGTGGCTAAGAAAACTTAGGCCCAGGCATGGTGGTACATGTCTATAATCCTAGCATTCTGGAGACACAGCAATGCACATCTCTTAGTTCAAGGTCAATCTACAGAGCAAGTTCCAGGACAGTCAAGCTTAGGCAGTGAAGGAGTTGGAAAATGGAAAACTGCTGATAATGTAATAGAAAAGGGGTGCTATGCTCCAGCCCCAGCAAGCAGCAGAACTCAGCAGCTTCAGTCATTGTGCCCTTGGCTTTAGAGTGAAAAATAGAAAGGATTACTGGGACAACTGATGCTGGTGAGCTGGAGCTAAGAAATGAGTAGTGATTAAGAAGAGACCAGCATCACTGAGGTGAAATCTTCTGGGAAGTGTTTTCTGAGAGCACAAATAGGCTATGTTTCAGAGATAGCCAAGGTTGTACCTTGTGCTGCAGCTGGACTTGGTAATGTGTAAGAGTCACACAGGTGGTACTAGTTTTGAAGGCATGAAGGAATCATGGAGAGCAGGCACTGTGAGAGTCCATGGAAGGCCATTGGTGAAGGTGCAGACTCAGTTGCATTTGAAGGCCCAGGACTAAAGGGGTCATGTAATGAAGTTAAGGCATGGCACCATGAAAGGAACCTATGAGAGGGTGAAGCCTAGTTGCAGAGGAAGACACCAGCATGTTAGAGATGAAAGTACTGTAGGATGACCAGCAAGAGCAGCAGCAGCAGTAGAGTGGAGTCAACCAGAGCCTAGAGTACTACAGAGAACAGAACTGAAGAAGTACCCCAAGCCCTTTGGAGGAGCCCAAAAGATCATGTGCGGATCCCAGACATTGGAACAAGAAGTTATAATGTTGAAGTTGCGTTGGAGACCCCAAGATGTTAGAGGTGCCAGAGTCATGGGCTATCTGATGAGGAAATGTGTTAACAGGCAGTAGAACCAGCCCAAGAGAAAAAATTGTTGTAGTAAACTAAGATGAAGGAGTTGAAGATCTGAAGAGCACTTTGACACCTGCCTAGGAAACCTGCTAACATGGAGTAGAACCAGCCAAAGAGAATAAATTGTGCTGCCATCAACAAAGCAAGAAGAGCTGGAGATCTGAAGACCGCTTTGACATCAGACATGGAGATGCAGAGTTTGGAGTTTGTCCATCTTGTTTGATCCAGTATTCCCTTACCATAATGTTTTAGAATGGTAATGTATATCCTGCATGATGTTGGGGTTATGTGAACTGCTTTTTGATTTTGATTTCTTAAGGGAAAACAGTTAAGAGATTACATGAATCTCAGAAGAGACTTTAAACTTTGGACTTTTAACATTGTTGAGACTGCTATAAACTATAGAACTTTTGAAGTTGGACTAAATGCATTCTGCATTATGCTATGGCTAGGTATGACCCCCATAGACTCATATGTTTGAACAAGCCTATGGGGCCCAGGGAGTGGAATGTGGTGATTTGAATATGCTTGGCCCAAGAAGTAGCACTATTAGGAGGTGTGGTCTTGTTGGAGGAACTATGGCACTCGGGGGTGGAGGGTGGGGATGGGTTTTGAGACACCCTTCTCCTAGCTGCCTGAAAGTCTTCTCCTGCTTGCCTGTGTATCAAGTTGTAGAACTCTCAGCTCTTCCTACACATGCCTGCCTAGATGCTGCCATACTTCCACCTTGATAATACTAGACTCTACCTCTGAAACTGAGTTGCCTTGGAATGGAAACACTAACTAGGACAGCAACTTTTCTAAGAGACCCAGAAAGGGGTTTCATGGCCTTGGCAGTCATTCAGTCTCATATATGCCATAACATGTGGGTCAATGCAGTCATGGGCAGATCCATTCAGACTTGCAAGGGGGGAGACAGGTTCTAATATATATATAATATATATATAGGTTTTTTGGATTTGGTTTTTTTGAGACAGGTTTTCTCTGTGTAGCCCTGGCTGTCCTGGAACTCACTCTGTAGATCAGGCTGGCCTCAAACTCAGAAATCTGCCTGCCTCTGCCTCCCAGAGTGCTGGGATTACAGGTGTGCGCCACCACTGCCCGGCAGGTTCTAATTCTTTCTTTTTCCTGTTTTGTTTCTTAAGAGACAGGATCTTGCTATATTGCCTTGGCTGGTCTTGAACTCCTAGGCTTAAATAGTCTTTCTGCCTCAGACCTAGGAGTAGTAATGCCAACAGGCACTTGGTTAGATCTCCATTCCTTTATTTGTTTGTTTGTTTGATTGAGCGATTTTTTTGAGAGGGTCTTATATACCCCAGACTGGTCTTGCCATGTAACAGGATGATCTTGAACCCTAAGGATAGTTCTGCTTCCACCTCCTAAGTGCTGGGATTACAGGTAGGTGTAAGCCACCATGTCTGACAATAAACACCAACTTTGATGGGAAGCACAAGAAAGAATTGGAAAGCTGCATTTTACAATGGTCCAAGGGGTGGTGGTGGTGCACTCCTGTAGTCCCAGCACTCTGGGAGGCAGAGGCAGGCAGAGATTTCTGAGTTTGAGGCCAGCCTGATCTACAGAGTGAGTTCCAGGACAGCCAGGACTACACAGAGAAACCCTGTCTCCAAAAAAAAAAAAAAAAACAAAACAAAACCAAATCCAAACAACAACAAGAAAAAAAGTACAATGGTCCAAGGTAATGTATTCCTCACACCAACATGAAATAGCTAGTCCTAAGATTTGAGATGCAGTGCGATCCCATGCCACATCCAGGTTCCTAGTTGCCATATTGATTTGGTAAGGGAAAGAGTTCTCATCATGGAAATTGACCAAGATGCTGTAGGGGAAAAATACTTTCATTAATGTATGAATGACAACAGGCAGAATGGGGGGGGGCACCAGATTTATAAGAGAACTCTTGGGATTGATTTTCCTCACACTTGAACTTAATCTTACCTGGCCTTTGAAGAAACCAGAGGGGATCCAGGCAGCAAATACTGGCAGGTCCTTTTTCATTAAAGAGACAATAAAGGGTGAAAGGGTCTTTTTCACTTTTCCTGGATCAGGACCAACAGCTGGCTGCCCTGACACAAGGGCACGTATGTCACCAAGAGTTGTATCAGGCCAGGACGGAAGCCTCAGGACTCTCTGCTGCAGAATCCTCAATCCACCTCCAAACTTCATGGATGCAAACATAAGTGCTAGTTCCTTGCAATTCCACTGGGAGATTGTTGCAGTTCTGTTCCATACAGTATCAGCTGGGCCTACTCACAAGGTATAACCATCAGTGTCTGGCTGTGATTTCTCTCAAGTGTCTGGTACCCTCACCACCTGGACTCAGATAGTCAAGGGCTTGGTGGGCTTCCCTGCCCTTCCCATTGTGTTTCTTGGCCCCAAGGTTTTTCTCCTCTCTACACTACCTTACCTGACAGCACAATATCAAGACTCTTTATACAATAGTTGACCACCAAAAGAACAGAAACCCAAGCTGCCCAGTCTCCAAGGGCGAGGCCTGGACTTGGCATGGGGTCACAACCATTGCTTTCTGTTCATCAGAGAGACTGGTTCAAATTCAAGGGCATGGGAAGTAAATCTGTACTGAAGTTTAAATAACAACACTCAGAAGTCATTTTAGTAGATACTAATTAGCAGAGAGATCCACAATTGGTGTCCTACATAGGACATTTCTATCACATCCTTTCCCTCAAGGCTTAGAGTGACAGAGACAGTGTAAGAGGCAGGGGATGACTTCTAGGAAACAATAGGTTTGTTTTGTTCTTGCTTTGGTATTATAAACTCACAGTGATTGTGACAGCATTTTTGAGACCCGAAGAAGCTCCAGCTGGACAAATCCCAGCATGAAGCAGAGGAGGAGGGCATCCCTAGCTGAGGAGCTATTGGCATTTTATAGCTGCTAGGGGAGGGACAGTCAAATTTATTTAATGGTATAACCTTGGTATGCAGACTACACTCCAGGGCAGGCCCCAGCCCCAGGAGCAGCGACCCAATGTTAAACAGACCAGAGGGTTTAAAGAGAAAAAGAGCAGAAGAAACTATGACGGGAGGTAGGGAGGTAGGGGATAGATCTGGGAGAACTTTGGAGAAGGCAATGGATGTGCTCAAAATACATTATACAAAACTCTCAAAGAATTAATAAAAACATTGTTGGGGTCTAGGGAGACACCTCAGTAGTTAGGAGCACTTTTTGCTCTTGCAGAGGACCTGGATTCAGTTTCTAGCACCTGAGTGACAGCTCACAACCATCTGTTAATTCTAGCTCCTGAGGATCCAATACACCTCTTCTGACCTTCCCAGACTTCTGTACACACAAGATGACAGAGATACACTCAGGCACACACATAACATTAAATTAAAATTAGAAATAAAAAACATGATAAAAACAAAACAAAAACAAACAGACAAAAACAAACAAACAAACAAACCAAGTGGGCAAGGTGTGGTGTCTCCTATATTTGAACCCAGTACTCAACTCAGGAGACAGAGGCAAGTGGATCTCTGAGTCTGAGGCCAGCCTGATCTATACGGTGAGCTTCAGTCTAGCCAAGGCCGCATAGTGAGACCCTGTCTGAAGGAAAAAGGAAGAGGTAAGAGACGCTAAGATCCACCAAAACTGAGACAGAGTGGTTAAGTGATGTGCCCAGGATCAGACAGCAAATAAAATGGATATTAAAATCCAGACAGAGGATTCCAGAGTCTGCATTCTCATTAACAGTAGTCCCGTGTCCTGTGTCCCGTGTCCCATTGCTTGAGGCTGTGTCAGGCACTCCCTTGGACTTGTTTGGGATACTGTGATGTCTATGGCCATCTATGGCAGTTTTCCCACTATACCACCTTCTAGCATTTGGCCAGATTTAAAATCTTTCCTCTGGAATTGTAACTGTGATGATGAGCACCGGGCGCTGTTGTGAGATATGAAGACACAGGCTTCACTTTCGTCAAGCTTGAGCTGTACAATCGTGTTGGAAGGAGCCTGGGTCATTTGAAACTGCTTACATCTGGTCTCTCTCTCTCTCTCTCTCTCTCTCTCTCTCTCTCTCTCTCTGTGTGTGTGTGTGTGTGTGTGTGTGTGTGTGTATGAGAGAGAGAGAGAGAGCTCGCATGTGTGTATGAGTGCGCATGCGTGTGCACACTGCAGGTATTATATGTACCTGTGCTCCCTTGTGCAGTGTACACAGGGGAATATCCTGTGTTCTACTATGTCTCTCTCCATCTTATTCCCTTGAGACAGAGTCTCTCACTTAACCTGGAGGCATGCTGGTGACCAGCAAGCCACAGCAATTCTCCTGTCTCTGGCCCCCACAGCACTGAACTGACAGTCTATGAGTAGTTGTCAACGTAGGTGCTGGGATTTGAACTCATGTCATCATGGTTGCAACAGCAAGTTCTCTTACCTGCTAAGCCATCTCCCCTCCTTGCCTTAAAAAAAAAAAAAAAACTTAATGTGTCGTGAGTTCATCCTTGCAAACATGAGGTGCTGAGATATGGGTGCCATAGCGTGCGAATGGAGGTTAGAGAACAACTCTGGGGATTCAGTCCTCCTCTTCCGCCTTTATACAGGACTTGAAGAATCAAGCACAGGTCTTCAGGGTCGCATGGCGAGTGCCTTTAGCTTCTGAGCTATCTTGCCAACTCCTCAAACCTTTATACACGAGAGACTTGTACATTTAAGCTGCTATGGGTTTGAGTCTCTGCTGATCTGGCAAAGCTAATCAATAAACTCCCTTTCCCTAAGGAACTTACAATCTACTGCAAGAGACAAAAAAATGTTCATAGTTATTATCAAAGACAGAATGGCCAAGTGGCCTAATGACAGTGACAACACTTTACAAGCCAAAGCAGGAACCCATAGCCCAAATACAAGATGAGGGTTCTTCCCTGTTGATTCTTGTTGTTGCGATGAAACTCTCAGACAAAAAAGCACTTTAGGAAAGGAGGGGATTTATTTCAGCTATGCTTCTAGGTTACAGTCCATCATCACTGGGAAATCAAGGCGGGAACTTCAGCTAGTCACACAACATCCACAGTTAAAACCAAAGAGAAATGAATGCATGTGCCTTAGTTAGGGCTTTAATGCTGTGAAGAGACACCATAACCATGGCAACATCTTATAAAGAAACATTTCATTGGGGTTGGCTTACAGTTCAGAGGTTCCGCCCATTACTGTCATGGCGGGAAGCATGGCAGCATGCAGGCAGACATGGTGCTGCTGAAGAAGGAGCTGTGAGATCTACATCCAGATTGGCCGGCAACAGGAAGAGAGTGAGACAGTGGAGCTAATGAGCTTCTGAATCCTCAAAGTCCACCCTCAGTAACACACTTCCTTCAACAAGGACACATCTATTCCAACAAGGTCACACCTCATAATAGTGTGAGCCTAGGAGCCTATGGGGGCCATTTTTTTTTTTTAATTCAAACCACCATGGTGTGCGTGCATGATTACTTGCTTGGTTGCTAGCTCGTGCTTAACTCAATTTCTCTGCTCTTAAACGGCTCAGAATCTCTTGCCTAGGGAATTGTGCCACTCATAGTGGGCTGGCTCTTCCCCACATCAGTTCACTTAATTAAGACAATGCCCCACAGACATACCCAGAGGCCAATTTGATCTTGCCAGTCCCTCACTGAAACTCTTCACAGGTGATTCTAGTGTTCTAGTTTGTTCCAGCATTACTGGGATAAAACACTGACCAGAAGAAACTTGGAGGCTAGAAAGCTGCTCCCTGGCTTGCTTCCACAGTTGCATTCAACTACCTTTCTTATACAACTCAGGAGCGCTCGCCTGGGGTGGCCTGACATCGTGGTCTGGCTCCCCCTCCATCAATCAGCAACTAAGAAAATGCTCCCTAGACATGTTCAAAGGCCAATGTTATTGGAGGCAATTCTTCAGTTGAGGTTCCCTCTTCCCTTATTGTCTCTAGTTATTATTGAGTTGACAAACAACAACAACAACAACAACAACAAAAAACCTCTAACCAGCACAGTTAGATTACATCAAGTTAATAAAGGTTATTCAGAGAAGTAATGTGAGAGAAGTAGTTTTGATGTTGAGTTTCTGGCATTTCTCTCACACTGATATGGTTTATAGAGGCAGTGTGACCCATTTCAATTTAGGGCTGCCCCCCCAAGAAAAACAGAACCTAAATGGCAGATGTATAACAATATATACATACATGCATACATACATATGGCTATATAGTAACATATGACTAAATGTATACATTATAGATAAAATACATAACTATATAATACATCATATGTAGCAATACATATAACTGTATATACAATACAAATCATATATAATATACATAACAGTATATCTCTAATGTAACAATTCCGGAACTCAGGTGAAGTTCAGACAAGGAGCAAGGGTTGTTGATGAGGAAATGCTAATTGGTGGTAGGAGTTTTATTTAATTAGCCTTGAAATTTGATGGCAGTATTCCTGCAGAGGGAAAAGCCAAACTGTGGTGTGGGTGCACATGGCAAGCCTGAAGAGAGCCCATGGGGCTGAGTCTAAGACCAAGCCAGATAGTTCTCAAGTCAGTGGGGAGGGACAAGATGGATTCCTGGGCTCTCTCTGGCAGGCCTCAGGCAACTGTGTGGGCCTGGAAAGTTTGGAAGGTGTATCTGGATCTTGATCACCACTGATGTCATTGGTCCCATGTGGTCTTTGTCATTAGGGTTAATTTATATATACATGTATGCATTATATAGAGTCCAGAGGTTAACACAGGCTAGCTTCCTCAATTGATCTCTACTTCTTAATTTTAAAATTCTCTCTCTGTCTCTGTCTCTTGTCTCTTTGTATCTCTATATCTCTCTGTGTGTCTCTGTGTCTGTCTGTGTCTGTGTGTGTGTGTGTGTGTGTGTGTGTATTGTGATATGCATGCATGCTCATGCCTACATGCATACATGGAAGCCAGAGGAGGATTCTCTTGAGACCTTATTCTCTTAGACAGGGTCTCTCACTGAACTTGAACCTAAGATGGGAGTCAACAAGCCCCAGTTATCCTCCTGTCTTCACTTCCCCAAAGTGTTGGGAATTTGGGCAGTTGAGGCCACACCTGGCTTTTTATGTGGCTTCTAAGTATTTTAATTCAAGTCCTTATGCTTGTGCGCCAAACACTCCTACCTAGTGAGCCATCTCCCCAACCTACTGACCTTATTTTTTGAGACAGGGTCTCTAGACTTGCCAATTAGACTGGCTGGCTACTGAAATCCCTCCGTCTCTGTCTCCCCAGTGGTGGAATTACAGGCATCTGGCTTTTTACATGGGTGCTGGGGAATTTCTGTATATTGGATGAGATGGAAATCTAGACTTATTACTTTACACATAGGTAACTTAGGGTTTTTTTTCCCTCTTTTTGTCCCTGTTGCCAACTGCCAAGATTAAATGTTCAGGACTCATGGACACTTTTGGACCCATAATTGGGTGCCTAAACAGTTATTTTTAAATAGAGATTTTAATTTGTATTTGTATGTGAGAGTATGTGTATGTATATGCATGTGCCTACAAAGGCCAAAAGAGGGTATTGGGTTCCTTAGAGAAGGTGTTTGGGAGCCCTCTGAAGTGGCTACTGGATCCCAGGTCTAATCCTCATGAATGAGCAGCAAGTGCCCTTAGCCACTGGGCTATCTCTCCAGTCTCGGGGCACCTATCATCCAAGGTGACGACAGGATGGTCACCTGGAAGCTCACAGGCCACACTGCAATAGTGAACAGCAATAAGAGAGACCCTGTGTTCACAAATTTGAAACAGCCATTACTTTTGTTCCGTTCTAAAATGTTTTGAACACCCCCAAAGGAAACCTATGTGTAAAGTATCTTGTATTCACCTGATGTAATTGTCGTCTTGGAGGTTTACTGCGTCCATCTATACTAACCTAGGCCTAGCCTTGGAAGCTTCTAGCTTCCGTACACTCTAATCTAGGCTTAGAATGCTTTCAGTCAGCCGGGCGGTGGTGGCGCGTGCCTTTAATCCCAGCACTTGGGAGGCAGAGGCAGGCGGATTTCTGAGTTCGAGACCAACCTGGTTTACAGAGTGAGTTCCAGGACAGCCAGGGCTACACAGAGAAACCTGTCTCAAAAAACAAAAACAAAACAAAGAAAAGAATGCTTTCAGCCTCTGAGACATACTGCTGAATAAACTCACCCTTTCTAGTTCCTTCTGGGCTCTAGCTGACTGGTCCAGCTTAGCTGTTCTGACTCAAACTCCTTTCCAAACTGACTGATTGAATCTGATTATCAGTAGGTGGATTACTACTCCATTCGTCATCCATAATCTATTATGAACGGGCCTCACTTTGCTCGTGCATGGGTGGTTAGTGTGTTCCTGGTTTTTGTCTACAGTGAATGGTGCTGCCATAGAGTATGAATAACTTGCTTGAATATCTGTTTTCTTTCTTTCTCTTTTTTAAGGGTTGGGGATGTTATACCCAGGAGAAGAATTGTTGGATTGTATACTAATTCTATGGTCAAGAGTTTTTGTTTGTTTGTTTTACTATGTATTCTTAGCTGGCCTTGAACTCTCTATGTAGACTCCCATACTCATAGGGATCCAACCATCTTTGTTTCTCAAATACTGGAATTAAAGGCATGGGCCATCATGCTCGGTCACATTCAGTTTTTTGAGGAACTGCTACAATGTTTTCCACAGTGCGACACATTTCACAGCCCCTTTAGTGACACACAGGGATTCTAATTTCTCCACAGTCCCCATGACACATTTTATTTTTCCTTAAAAGATTAGAGACATCTCAATGGGTATGTTCTGTTTGCTTGTTGTAGTTTACATTTGAATTTCTCTAATGACTAACTGGGTTGCACATCTTTTTGTATAGAGTTATGTCTATCCAAGTTGTGTGCTAACTTGCTTTCTGGCTGCCGGTGATAAACGCCATGACCAAAAGCAACTTGGGGGAGGAAAGGGCTTGCTTTACACTCCCGGGCCACAAATGGTCATCGGGGAGACTGGAAATCAAACTTAAGCAGGAACTGAGGCCTGGACCGCAGAGGTAACCTGCTGACTGGTTTTCTCTGTCTGACTGGAAAGGCAGTTGTGAGCTGCCCAAAGTGGGTGCTAGGAACTAACCCAGGTCCTTTGCAAAGGCAGCAAGTGCTTTTAACCATTGAGATATCGCTCCAGTCTTGAGTACTGGTTTTGAATCTGTAGTGGGAAATAAGTATAAAAAGTACTGCCCTGCCAGGCCTCTGCACCAGCATATAAATGTAAGGACTGTGTGTGGTCAACTCTAGATGAGCCAGCCCAGGGCAGCAAAACACATCTAAGAGACTGTGGCTGATAGAAGGCCATGCTAACTAGGTCAGATTAAAACAACTTCTCTAGGGGTTATACATCTTGTGCCTTATACATCTACTCAGACTAAATTCTAAATAAAATGGGCTTCAGAGAGAAATGTACCCCGGAGGAGGCACGAGGGACATTGAGAAGGCTCAGCCAGCCCTTTTCTAGTGTATTTGGGCTTCCTCTACTGCTCTAATTAAACTCTTGACAGCTTAGTCTATGACTGTGTGCCATCCGAATCCCCCTCCCTTTTTTTTCAGGAACACAAGCACTGAATCCTGTGGGAATTGAGTTCAGAGAAAACTAGAGACCACCCCTCAAGAGGCCTTTGAGGGACATTTAAGACTGCAACTATATATAACAGAGGAGCTGTGGCATCTGATAGTTCTAAAGTGGTACCCCAAAATGGCAACATTGATGACATTGTCCTAAATAGACGGACTTTAGCCAGTATGGTGGTTTGAATAGATATGACCCCCATAGACTCATGTGTTTGAATGCTTGGCCCGCAGGGAATGGCACTATTAGGAGGTGTGGCCTTGTTGGAGGAAGTGTGTCTCTGTGGACTGTGGAGGTGGGCTTTGGGATCTCCTAGTGATCAACCTCCGCCCAGTGTGGAATCAGTCTCCTCCTGACTGCCTTCGGATCAAGATTTGGATCAAGATGTAGAACTCTCATTTCCTTCTCCTGCACCGTGTCTGCCTGGATGCGGCCATGCTTCCTGCCACGACGATAATGGACTGAAGCTCTGAAGCTGTAAACCAGCCCCAATTAAATGGCGAGTTGCCTTGGTCATAGTGTCTCTTCCCAACAATGGAAACCCTAACTAAGAATGCCAGGTAAACAGAAGGATTGTTATTTGGTAAACAGAAGCCTACATTCTACATTCCTCGGGAACCCCATAAGGCAGGTTTCCATTTATCAGGACCTCTCTTAATGGGAATCAAAGGTCAGCTACCTTGGGCAAAGGCATCTGGTTCTTGGCCAATCCTTATAGCCTGTATCAGCTCAAAGACCCCACCCTGCTGACTGTCATATAAAATCTGCTTGCTTTTCCATTTTCTTTTCTCTTCCTCCACCTCCCCAGCCTAAGCAGTTCAATTCCTTAATAACAAATTCTCATGGAACAGTCCAGTTCAGTGGAGACACTGTGCCCTCACTTCCAGCAGCTTTCTCTGGGACCCAGAAAGGCAGCCTGCTTTCCCAGCCAGCTTTCCTCCCTCCATTTGCTATAGTGGGCTTTTAAAGAACACAAATCTAGGGCCCAGAACAGAAGCCGCTGTGTGCAGGACAAGCTTCCTAATGTCCCCTTGGCTCTAGGGTAGACCTCAGAGACGCAACTTGAAGGTAGGACAAAGGTTGCTATGGAGTGAAAGTGGGTCCAATATTGAACAATCTAGTTCCACTTCACCATGGATTTACAAAGAAAGCAGCCTGTGTCAGGGGGCCTCCGTAGGTCCTGTGTAAGATTTCCTTTTATGGATAAGAAAGGCTCATCCAAGGAGGACTAGGGGCCTTCTTAGGCCTCAAGGACCGAGGGAAGGTCCTGGCTCCCATGCAAACAGAAGCTCGTTTGTGTCCTCAGGCTGCTGTTCGCATCTGTGACACCCAAGGGGGAGGTGATCACTCTTTATTGCTGTCTTTGTCTGCCAATTTGATGAGTCAGCATATTCCCCGCCTTCCCCAGCCTCAGTGAGGTGATCGATAGTGTATTTTGCTGATGGTGACTTATGGAGAATTAGGGCGCATCCTCCATGCCCCTGCATGTGCACACTTCCCACCTCTCACACATCACCAGATGTAAGCATCTGTAAACCTTTCTCAGGTACTTGGCTTGCAGCCACATTTGACTGGAGAAATTCAGAATTTCTCCAGTCAGAAGTATTGGCTTTGGGGGATCCCTCTAAGATTTTCTTTTTCAGATGGGGGAGAGATTAGAAGGGCAGGGGTATAGTCCATGCAGCTGCTTTGAGTCAAGAGCTTCCGGGGAAGGAAAAGAAGACAGTGCTTGCTTGGAGCAGGCCAGGGACTGTGCTGGAGCCTTTGAAGCCTGGAGAGCAGACCTCATCTTGAGGCAGCAGCTGCAGGTGACAGGAAGGGAATGTGGGGATGCTTTTGACAAGGGGGTGAGATGGACCTCTGTTTCCAAATCTGGCTGTTTCTTCCTTCCTCCCCCTTCCCTTCCCTCTCCTTCCCTTCTTTTGAGACAGGGTCTTACTATGTAGCCAGGCTGGGCCCCTTGAGTGCTGGATCACAGGTGTGCACAAGCACGCCTGGCTGAAGTCACACAATGCAGCAGCTGTGTGTCAGACAAGGGCTTTCTTGTTTTCGCGCATGTGTGGTCCTTGTGCTTGCTAAGGCAAATGTTGGACTGCAGAGCTGTGTCCCCTAGCTCAAGCGTTTTCTTATGGATGGTTTGACGGATAGACTTACAAAATCATTCTAATACAGAGCTCTGTCCATCCTGAGGTTTGAGTGTGTTTTGTATCTACAAAGAGATAAAGGAAGCCATTTTGGGTCCTTAGAGGAAAAGTCCCAATCCAACCTTACGGAAGAAGTCTGTCCTAGTTTGCATTCTGTGATTAAACACCATGACCAGAAGCAACTTGGAGAGGAAAGGGTTCTTTCATCTTACAGGTTATGGTCTATCATTTAGGGAAGCCAAGGTAGGAACTCATGGGAGGGACCTGAACACAGGAACTGAAGCAAAGAGCCTTTGCTGCTTACTGGATTTCTCTTTATGACTTGCTCAGTTTACTTTCCTATACAACTCAAGACTATCTGCCTTGGGGATGATGCTGTTTATGGTGGGCAGGGTCTGTCTACATCAATCATTAATCAAGAAACTGTCCCACAGACTTGTGTACAAGCCAACCCGAAGTTCTCTCATCAGCTTGCTTTTTTATACCACATAGAACCACCTCCCCCCTGGAGGGGGGTGGTACACAGTAGGCTGGGGCCCGCTACATCGATATTTTCAAGAAAATACCCACCCCCAGACTTGCCCACAGACCAAACTGATGGATGCAGTTCCTCATTGAGATTCTCTCTTCCCAGCTCAAGCTAGTTTCTGTCAGGTTGACAAAAACTAACCATACAGAGTCAAAACTGGACGGTTGTGGGGAGGAGTGATGATTCCATACTTCTCTAGTTCCCAAAAGATTTGTTTATGTAGAGCAATTGCCCTTGAACTCACAGAGATCCACTCATCTCTGCTTCCCAAGTTCTGGGATTAAAGGCATTTGTACCATGCCCCCAGCAGTGGCCTCAGCTCTAACCGCATCTAGATATTAGGTATGGTAAAGGTCACCTTCTCAGCCCTTTTCTAAATAGCCCCTTTGAAGTGTAAACGTCCTACGCAGACATAATTTACCATCCTTATCAATGTCATTGTCAACACCACCAACCTCACCTCCGCGCACCACCACACACACCCTGTTTATTCCTGGCCGGGGTAGTTAATCTTCATTAGCAATTTGACTGGATTTGGAATCACCATAGCAACACATCTATTGGTATGTCTGCCTGAGTGGCTCCAGAAAGATTTAACTGAGGAGGGAAAGCCCAGGCAACCCTGAATGGAGAGTGGAGGTGGCACCATCCCAGGGGCTGGGGTTCCTGATTGGAAGAAAAGACAAAAACAAGGGGTCCAGCATCCGACTCTCCCTGCTTTCTGCCTGTGTATACAGCACAACCCGGGGTCTCGTGTTCCCGTTATCATGTCTTTCCTACCATGAGAGACTATAATCCTGTCAAACTCTGAGTCAAAATAAACCATCTCTCCCTTAAAGTGCTTGTTATGTAATGAGAAAAGTAACTTCCTAGTTTGGTTTCTGTTATTATGGTAGCCACCGTGACCAAATGACTTGTGAAAGAAGAGTGTATTTTGACTGTAGGTTACAGCCTGTCATTGAGCAAAGAAAGCCAAGGAGGCAACTCAAGGCAGAAGCCAGCAGAGTAACAGTGCTTTACTGGTTTGAGTCCAGGCTTACATTCAACTACCTTTCTTTTCTTTTCTTTTCTTTTCTTTTCTTTTCTTTTCTTTTCTTTTCTTTTCTTTTCTTTTCTTTTCTTTTCTTTCTTTCTTTTTTTTTTTTTTTTTTGGATTTGTTTTTTTTCGAGACAGGGTTTCTCTACATAGCCCTGGCTGTCCTGGAGCTCACTCTGTAGACCAGGCTGGCCTCAAACTTAGAAATCTGCCTGCCTCTGCCTCCCAGAGTGCTGGGATTACAGGCATGCACCACCAGCGCCCGGCTCAACTACCTTTCTTAAACAACCCAGGACTATCTGCTTATTACCTACAGTATGCTGTGCCAGACTCTATCAATTAGCAAGTAAGAAAAAGCCCTCTCTGAGGCAGCAGGCTTTCCCACCAGCAGCAGGCTCCTGGCTCTTCATTGGTAAAATCAAACCATTGAGATTTTGTTAAAACAAAACAAAACAGACCAGAACAAAAAAAGAAGGTATATACAAAGCAGCTACACTTGTTAAATACATACTAACACCATTAAATAGAAACCTCTGTTCTGCTCAGTGTGGTGGCACAAGCCCTTATTTCCTGCACTCCAGGAGGCAAACTGATTTATCTCTGTGAAGTCAAGGATACCCTGGTTCACTTGTTTGAGACTATCCAGGGCTACATTGTAAAACAAAGAGAAGGAAGGAAGAAAAGAAGAAAGGAAGGAAGGAACCGTCCCTTAGCTACTATTCTGTTGCTGTGAAAAGACACCATGACCAGAGCAATTTATAAAAGAAAACATTAATTTCAGAGAGTGAGTCCATGACCATCACTGCAGGGACCAAGGCAGCAGATGGACATGGAGCTGGAGTCCATCTATATGCTCGCTGAGAACTTAAATACTCTTGTCATGTTGGAGGCAGGGAAAGATACTGAACCTGGCCTGGGCTTTTGAAATCACGAAGCACATGCCCAGTGATACACCTTCCCCAACAAGGCCTCATCTCCTAATCCTTCCCAAAACAATTCCATCAACCAGGGACCAAGTGTTCAATATATTTGAGGGCTGTGATAGTATTCTTGGTTGTCAACTTGACTACATCTAGAATTAACCAAGACCCAAGCAGCTGGGCATACCTGTGAAGTGGTTTTGATTTATTAAATCCTTTGAGGTGGGAAGACCCACCTCTAATCTGGCCCGTACCTTCTGCTGGCAGCCTACACGAAGGACATGGGGAAAGGAGGCTTGCTTTTGGCCTGCTTCCTCACACTCTTGCTGGCAGGCCCTTTCTTGGCATTAGAGCCTACTTCTGGCATATACTGAAGACCAGCTCACACATCCACCCTCATGCACTGAATGACTACTAGATTCTTGGACCTTTCATTGGTAGGTAGTCATTATTGGACTAGCTGGACCATAGCCTGTAAGCCATTCTAATAATTTCTGTAACTTCCGTTCCTCTGGAGAACCATGACTAATACAGATTTGGGTACCAGAAGTGGTTCTAAAAGCAACAGAAGTATAAAAATAAATCTTTTAAGTACCTTGAATAGGCTTTCCAATTTGCCAATACCTACAGTTACTGAAGCCTCTCCTAGAAGCTTGGAGACTACTAAAAGCCCATGGTAAGAACTATTTTTACAAGCTTAAGGGGACAAATCCACTTGATTATCCTGATTCACCAATTGTGAGAGACAATGGATTTGATGAGTCTGTATATAAAACTTTCGACAATTTCTAAAAAGATAAGGAAAATGATGGTAGTTGGTTTCTCCTACCATCTTTGGATAATTTGACAAAGTAAATGAAAGATCTCCATGATATAATTAAGCAACTTCTAGCATCCCAGAATATGGTAAAGGACAACAGTGAACTCGGCAACAGAACTGACCAATTCCAGATGCGCATAAACAGTCTAACGGTTTCTAAGGTGCCCTGGAAGAGAATCTTCTCTCCAGCAGCCACAGAGCTCAAGTTGCAGAAAATCAGACTGAAGCCCTCATGATAAGGCTGGTTAAAATAAAAGAAAATTTCAAGTCCCAGACTTGGAGTATATCAGTGGCTGAAAAAAGGACATTAGTTGGTAAAGAATGGGATCCTGTAACTTTGGGTTGAGATGTAGGATTGAGACCTTCCCTACTAAGGCGGAGAACTTTGAACCCTCAGATTTTCAAGAGTTTATCTCAACTGAGGAAGTAGTCTTTCTACCTTTAGCAGGAGATGCCCTCATACCCCCTGAAATATTGCCTTTGATTGGGGAAATTAATCCTTTATTGTCTGCTAATCCAGCAATGACTCTCTCTAAAAAAGATGCCATCAATAGTTGCCTCTAAGCCTATAACCAGACTGTGGTAGTCTAAAGAAAAATGACTCCTAAAGGCTCATATGTTTTGTCAATATGGATTGGCAGTACTTGAGAAGGATTAGCGGTGTGGCCTTGTTGGACTAGGTAGGGCTTTGTTGGAGGAAGTGTGTCACTAGGGGTGGCTTTTGGGGTTTCAAATATTCAAGCCAGGCCCAGTATCTCTCCATCTTCCTGCTTCCTGCTGATCAAGACAATGAACTCCCAGCTCCTTCTCCAGCTCTGTGCCTGCCTGCATGCTGCCATGCTTCCCACCATAATGATAATGGACTAAGCCTCTGAAACTGTAAGCCAGCCCCCAAGAAAGATGAAATGCTTTCTCTGGTCATGATGTCTCTTCATTAGAACACCGACTCAGACATAGACTTAAGGCTAAGCAGGCTCCTATAGGATACATAGAAAGTGTAGTCTCTGAGGAGGTGCACTATACTACTAAAGAGATTAATGACTTTGCTAATTCATTCAAGCAGATGTCTGTGGAGTGGATTTTAAGAATGTGGGATAATGATAGAGGAACATAAAACAAGATCTGGCTGAGTTTACTGCTTCTGGCCCACTGATTCTAGGTTTTATATGGAGGCTCAGTTTTTGTTTTTGTTTTTTTAAAAAAAGGTGTCAAAATTTGTTTGAATGGTTGGCTGAAGCACTGTCAAAAGCTGGCCTACTGAAAAGGAGGTGGAGATGCCTGCTACCCCTTGGCTTAGTGTTGATGAACAGATTTGAAGGCTCAGGGAAATTGCAATGCTAGAGTGGGTACGATGTGTAAAACCTAATCCTCCGCAATGGGAAGGCCCATTCATGAATCCTATAAGGTGCAACATTGTTGGTGAGAGGGCACTTGCACATGTGAAGAGCTTTGCTGTCATCTTTTCTTTGTGAATTGGAGAGGCTTCTTAGGGTTGGAGACATTTTCTTAGGATAGGAGATGCTGCGGCTCAGTTGGATGAATTAAATGCAATGGGTTAAATTGGGCTCCAAAATAGCATGAGCCAGGTGGCAATATTGGACTGTGAAAGGCAAGGTGATCTTGGTTACCATAATGGGTAGCAGAGACCCAGCAAAGTCCATAATGGCTTGACCTCTAATGGACAACACAGGCAAAGTGATTTTTTTTTATTGTGATACAACTTCTTTAGACCTTTTGTCCTAGTTAATCAATTATGGCATTTTGACACCAGACATGAAAGAGATAAGAAGCTTACTGCATTTTTGTTTGATCCATATAAGCAGAAAATTTCTCAAATAAATGAAAGAAAGTCTACATTTGATCATGGAAAAAGGGAATTTTGGCCTCTGACCAGACTTGAACCATTTTGCAGACCCAGAACCCCTTGATTGAAGGCCAGTTTCCCCTGAGGAAGGACCTTGATAAAATACCTAACATTTTTACTGTTTGTTAGCTTCCCCCTTCCTCATCTCCAATCCTTCCCCAGAGGGACCATGGCCTTTTATAAGGATAAGTGTTCAAGGGGGCGGGGGGGGGGGGGGAAATAATCAGACTTTCTGGCGTCTATTAGATACTGGTTCTGAATTGACACTTATTTTGGAAGACCCCAAGAAACATTGTGCTTTTCTTTCTTATATAAACTTGCCATTTCAGCTCTTGGCTCTTCTTGGCTCATTCTTGCCCTCTTACCTTTCCTCTCTCTCCTCTCCTCTCCTCTCCTCTCCTCTCCTCTCCTCTCCTCTCCTCTCCTCTCCTCTCCTCTCCTCTCCTCTCCTCTCCTCTTCTCTTCTCTTTCTCTCTCACTACCCCCTCTCTTTTTCCTCTCATGTCCTGGTTCCAGATAACTCTGGCTGTTCTCTCCCTCACCTCTACAATAAAATCCTTTTCCTCCAACCCTTGGAGAGGTCATGTCCTCATTTTCATTCAAGGGCTTATGGAGGTCAGGTGATTAATGGAGTTTTGGCTGAAGTCTGACTCAGAGTGGTTCCCTGAGCTCATCCTGTGGTTATTTCTCCAGTCTCAGAATGTATAATTGGGATAGATATACTTAGAAGTTGGCAGAATTCTCACTTTGGTTCCCTTATCTGTGGAATGAGTGCTGTTGTGGTTGGAAAGGCGAAATGGAAGCCTTTAGAGTTGCCTCTGCCAAGGAAAACGTCAAATCAAGAACAGTATCATATTCCTGGAGGAACTGCAGAAATTAGTGCCACCATCGAGGACTTGAAAGATACAGGGGTGGTTATTCCCACCACATCTTCTTTAACTCTTCTTTCTGGCCAGTACAGAAGACACATAGATCATGGAGAATGACAGGTGACTATCAAAAACTAAATCAGGTAGTGACTCCCATTGCAGCTGCTGTACCAGATATGGTGTCCTTCCTTGAACAGATTAACACATCTCCTGGTACATGCTATGCAGCTTTTGATCTGTCAAATGCCATTTTCTCAGTACTTGTCCATAAGGACAATCAGAAGCAAAATGCTTTCAGTTGGCAAGACCAGTAGTATACCTTCACAGTGTTACCTCAAGGACAAATTAACTGTCCAACTCTTTGTCATAACTTAGAAGGGATCTTGGTCCTCTGTCTCTTCCACAAGATATTCACATTGGTGTACTATATTGATGACATTATGCAGATTAGACCAAGTCAGCAGGGGGTAGCAACCACTTTGGACTCATTGGTTCAACACATATGCACATCAATGGATAGGAAATATATCCAAAGGCCTTCTGCTACACAGTGAAATTCTTAGGAGTCCAGTGGTGTGAGGCATGTGGAGATATGCCTTGTAAGGTGACAGATAAGTTATTGTACCTAGCCCCTCCCACCACCAGGAAGGATGAGCCTATTTGGATTCTGGAGACAGCACATTTCTCACAATGTGTGTTACTCAGATCCATTCACCAAGTGACTCAGAAAGCTGAGTCACTAGCTTTGTGTGGGACCTAGATCAGAAGAAGGTTCTTCAACAGGTTGAATCTGCTGTGCAATGATTCAGAAAACACAATGGTACTTCAGGTGTCAGTGACAGATAGAGACGCTGTTTGGAGCCTCTAGCAGGCCCCTATAGGTGAATCACAGAAGAGACCTTTAGGATTTTGGAGCAAAGTTCTACCATCATCTGTAGACAACTATTTTTTCCTTTGAGAGACAGCTCTTGGCTGGCTATTGGGCCTTAGTGGAAACTGAAGGTTTGGCAATGGGCCAACAAGTTACCATGAATGTTATCTGACCCACCAAGTTATAAAGTAGGATGTCCACAGTAACAGTCCATTATCAAACAGAAGTAGTAAATATGCAATCAGGCCTGAGAATGTCCCGAAGGCACAAGCAAGTGACAAGAAGTTGCCCAAATGCCTATGTTTTCTACTCCTGTTACAATGCCCTCTGCTGTACCTATAGCCTCATGGGGTGTGCCCTATGATAAGTTGAGTAAGGAAGAGAAGACAAGTATCTGGTTTACTGATTGTTCTGCACGTTATACAGGTACTACCCAGAAGTGGACAGGTGCAGCATTACAAGCCCTTTCTGGGACAACCTTGAAAGACACTGGAGAAGGGAAATCTTCACAGTGGGCAGAACTTCAGGCAATACACATGGTCATACATTTTGTCTGGAAGGAAAAATGGCCAGATGTGTAATTGTTCATTGTTTTGTGGGCTGTAGCCAATTGATTGTCTGGATGGTCAGGGACTTGAACAGAGCATGATTGGAAAATTGGTGAGAAAGACATTTGGGGAAGAAGTATGTGGATAGATCTCTACAAATGGGCAAAGAGTATGAAGACATTTGTGTCCCATGTGCTCATCAAATGCTCATCAAATGGTGACTTCAGCTGAGGAGGAGTTCAATAATCAAGTGGATAAGATGACCTCATTCTGTGGACAGTCAGCCTTTTCCTGCAGACATTGCCCAATGGGCCCATGAACAAAGTGGCCATGATGAAAGAGATACAGGTTTTGCTTGGGCTCAACGACGTGGACTTCCACTCACCAAGGCTGATCTGGTTGTAGCTGCAGCCACGTACCAGATCTGGCAACAGCAGAGACTAACACTGAGCTCCAGAGACGGCACCATTCTCCAGGGTCCTGGTGGCAGGTTGATTAGACTGAACCACTTCCTCTGTCTTTACTGGAGATGCTTATTCTAGTTTTTTTCTTTCTTTTTTGGTTTTTCGAGACAGGGTTTCTCTGTATAGCCCTAGCTCTCTTGGACCTCACTTTGTAGACCAGGCTGGCCTCGAACTCAGAAATCCACCTGCCTTTGCCTCCCAAGTTAAAGGCAATAGCCACCACTGCCCAGCGAGATACTTATGGTTATGGATTTGCCTTTCCTGCATTTAATGCTTCTGCCCAAACCACTGTCCATAGACTTACAAAATATCTTATGCACTGTCATGGTATTCCACACAGAATTGCTTTTGACCAAAGAACTCACTTCACTGCCACAGAAGTGTGACAGTGGGCACATGATCATGGTATCCACTGGTCTTACCATGTTCCCACCATCCTGAAGCAGCTAGTCTGATAGAAAGATTTAGCACCTTTTTGTAGACACAGTTACAGCATTGATTAAGGGCAGCAGCCTCAAGGGCTAGGGCAGGGTTCTCTAGAAGGTGATATATGCTTTGAATCAGCATCCAATATGTGGTATGTTTTCTCCCATGGCCAGGCTCCGCATGGCCAGGAACCAAGGGGTGGAAAAGGGAATTGTTTCACTCATTATCACCCTTACTTACCCACTAGAAAATGTTTTGCTTCCTGTTCCTTCAACTTAAGTTCTGTTGGCCTAAAAGTTTTGGCTCTAGAGGGAGCAACCCTTAGCCAGGAAACAACACAGTTGCTATTATTACAAGGGATAGTTATATAATATCAGGCATAATTATGACCTGGTTATTATTTTCATTTGTAAATTAACCATGACATAAGGAGATACGATCTTGTGTCAAACTGACAAAGGAGACTTGTGATGGCTATTTTTGGGTGTCAACTTGACTACATCTGTAATTCACTAAAACCAAAGTGGCTGGGTACACCTGTGAGGGCTTTTTCCCCCTTAATCAAATCATTTGAAGTAGTAAGACCCACTTTTAATCCAGACTTCTTGAAGTGTGATTCACCTTTAATCTGGACCACACTTTCAGCTTGCAGCCTATATCACAGATACAGAAAAAGAAAGCTTGCTTTTTGCCTGCTTGCTCTGGCTTTTGCTGGTAACTCCATTTCTTCACTGGCCTTAGAGCCTACTTCTTCAAGATTCTGGCATATACTGAAGACCAGTTGAGACACCCAGCCTCGGGGACTGAACAACTACTTGATTCTTCTAATAATCCCTCCCTTCTCTCCCTATCCTCTTCAGTTGGTTCTGTTTCTGTAGAAGACCTCAACTAATGTAGATCTTGGTATCAAGAGTTATTCTTCAGAACAGGATTTTAAAGGAGGCACTGGAATTGGTCCTGAAGTTTCTGAAATCAGCTCTTTAATTAGACTGAAAGAGGCTGATAGCTTCATTTCCAGGAGTAAAGAGATTCCTGATAATCCATGGTGGGATCTGGCAGTAGAGTTTATCAAAACATCACTGTTGGATATTCCCAATAAGGTATTATGTCTGTACTATTATTTTGAACAGTTTTCAAACTAATAAATATAATGAAGCCAACTGATTTCTCCTAGTGTTGAACAATGTGAGAAGGAAGCATGAGCTCACGAACCCAAATTCCCAGCTCAAGAGCTTCCCAAAAGCTCCAAAAGCTTCTCTGTGTATTAGGGAAGAGACCCTTATCTCTTATAGCCATAGGGCTGAGACTGCAGAAAATGCAATCAAGGCTTTTCTCCCTAACCAAACTGCAGTGTTTGGGAGCTCATCCCCACAAAAGTGCTGAATGCTCAGTATCTGCCCAACACATACACACACACACACACACACACACACACACACACACCAAAGTGTTTACTTTTAAAATAAGATCCAAAATGGGGGAAGGAACAGGATCTTGGAAACCATAATACGGGATGATGTTATAAAGCTGAAGACATCCACTTCCCCCACCCAGATTCAGCTAAGTCCTCTCTGCCAGTCTTAGAGGCATCCTCATGTCTCTACCTCCTTCTGAGTGGAGTAGTCCCACCTTCGAGAAATCTCATCTATCTCCCATGATGTGTGCCTGGTAGTTTGGGAGGAAGACACTAGTGGCTTGGCCCAGGGTCTAAGCTCCTCTGTTCATTCTCCCACACTGTCCTCTCAGGAATTACATTACTATATAGGCACTAAGGACTCAGGAAGCAGGAATCTAGTGGTTTGGGCAGCATGACTTGGAATCACGTCACCTGGGGCCAAATCCTAACTTTGCAAAGAAGAACCTTGGGTATCAGTTCCGCCTTCTGTGAAATGGTATTGGTATTAGTCAAGGTCCTCTAGAGAAGCAAGCAATAGACTAGTCTCATGTTTTGGAGTACACCAGGGTCCTTCCTCATGGGCTACAGGTATGAAAAAGGACGCACAGAGCCAAGTATCTGGGTTATTTCTGAATCCTGGAAGTCAACAGGACGATGGCACCTTAAATGGATAGTGGAGCCACTCCTAAGTGATCAGCTCCGCTACTGTGTGATCTGAGTGTTCATGGATACTCTCAACTGCAGAAGAAGGATCATGGCTGGAGACATCTTCCCACCGGAATCCAGGCCCTGTCCTTCATTGCCTCACTCAGGCAAGTTCCTAAAGTCTTGAGTTCTGTTTCCCTAGAAGGGACCCCCACCTCTTAGGATTTCTGGGATATTTAATTGGTGACCTAGGCACAGGGTAAGGCACCACGGTGTGCGGTTTCCTTTTCTCTCCTTTCCCAGCTGGACGATGAACCATGTTCCTCATTGGCTTTTGAGGAGCCAAATCTCTGAGGTAAGTAACTTCTCTCCATGGTTTTCTTTGTTCCCTGGTTTCTTCTCCCAGTTCCTTTCTAGATTCAATTGGTGGTTGCTGAGAAAGGATCTTTCTGGACGCAGGTACTCAGTCTTTTCACCAGCTTTCCTTGGGGGAAGCAAAGGCCTCTCTCTTAGTTTTGCTCTGTCCAGTGTACTCAAACACTCTGACCAAAAAGTAACTTGAAGAAGAACCTGATTTTGCCACTCTTCCACTTTAAGCTCACTAACCCATCACTGGGGGAAGTCAGAGCAGGAACTCAAGCAGGGGCAGAGGCAAGAACCACAGAGCCCAGGCTCACCTAGGATGGCACTACTGGCAGCGAGCTGGTAACTCTCCCCATCAACTGCATATCAAGAGCATGGGCATGGCTATCTGAAAGAGACTATTCTTCGCTGAGGTCCTCTCTTCCTAGGTGTGTCAATTTGACAACAAAGATTAGCCAGCTCTTTCATTTTGACTGACTATCAGATGACTGTTCCAGAGGTATAAAACACCTCAAGCACCTCCATGGGCATCTGTACTCATACACACACACACACACACACACAATCAAAAATGATAAAAAGTAAAACCTACCAGCCAAATCTAAAATGGTCAAAAGTCTTAGAGACTTTGTCAAGAAGGATACCAGGTGGCAAATCAACAGGAAAAGCTGTTCAGCACCATGAGTCATTAGGGAGAAGAGCAGGAGGGCCATGAAGACATACCACGTACCTGTCACAGTGGCTAAAGCAAAATACATCAGTGTGGGCCACTGAGATGTCTCTGCAGGCAAAGGCTCTTGCTGCCAAACCTCGTGGTCTGAGTTTGCTCTCTTGGAACCACATGCTAAGAGGAGAGAGCTAACTCCCCTAAATTGTCCTCTCACTACCAAACGGGTGCCACGATCCCTGCACTTTCCAATGCACAAAGAAGCAGACAAACAAATAAATGTGAATTTAAAATCACAAAAACTCCAGAGTAGCTAGAAATTGTCAAAGAGCAGAATTTGTTAATTAAAAAAAAAAGCCACAGACCATGTTAAGCGCTGATGAGGAGGTGAAACTGCTGTAGCTTTCATACATTGTGGATCGAAATGTAAACACGGCACAGCCACTCTGAACATCCTGGAAGCTTCTTATAAAGTGACACGTCCCACTTTCACATGACCTAGCCAGGTCTTACCTAGCCATGGGAAACAAAAATGTGCGATCTACCAAAAATCTGCCTGCAGATGTGCATAGCGACTTTCCCGTACATGCCCCCAAGTATCCTTCCATGACCGAATGAAACTCCAGCAATGCAGCTCAGCTGTAGATCCTCACGCCTGGCATGAGTCTCAATGGCTCCATGACCAGTTGCCAGTTTGCAGTGGCTTACGTGCTGCATGATCTCGATGACGTGGCATTCTGGAAAAGTCATCACTAGAGGGATGGATGGAAGATGGCTCCGACTTACTAGATATCAAGGGGTGAGTGCTTGATTACAAAGGAATTTCCAGGATCATGCAGCTAACTTTCGTGTCCTGATTGGACTAGTGAGTGCAAGAACTTACATATATATTCAAAGTCACAGAATTGGACTAGAGAGATGGCTCAATGGATAAAGTGGAGGTTCTCCACTAACCTTTATATGTACTCTATGGAGCACTCCTCACACACATATATCATGGTAATGTACTGTGCTCGGCATATATACCATCATGTGCATAAACACCCAAACACACATATACCCAGGTTGGGTATGTCCACTAATAAACTAAATATCTAGTACAATTCATTTATTAGTAAAAGCCATTATTTCCTTTTTCCTTAAAAAGAAATTATAATAACTGTGTGTGTGTGTGTGTGTGTGTGTGTGTGTGTGTGTGAATATGGTGCACAAGTACCACGGCCTGTGTGTGGAGGTCAGAGGTCAACTCTGTGGTCTGGCTTCTCCCCTTCCACCTTTATATGGGTTACAGAGATGGAACTCAGGTTACCAGGTGTTCGTGGCAAGTCCACAGAGCCCACCTTGCCTGGCCCCACTCCTCTTTTTGTGTTGTTGCTTTCTTATGTGTGGATATTTTGCCTCCATGTATGTCTTTGCACCACATGCATGCCTGGTGCCCAAAAAGATCAGAAGAGGGCACCAGAGTCCATGAAATTGAACTTACGGATGCTTGTGAGCCCACCATATGGGTGCTGGGGGTCGGACCTGGGTCTTCTGCAAGTTCAGCTAGTGCTTTTAAGGGTTGAGCCATCTCATCAGCCTCCCCTCTCCCTCACACAGATTCCAATTCCCTTTTTAAGAAGGGGGCTGTGATGTGTTCTTGGGTGTTGAACAACTATTTATAAGCTGGAGAAGGTGGACAGTAAAACGATTTGCTTCAAAAGAGAATCTTTACTTATGGGGTAGGGGACACGTGTGTACAAGGTAAAGGACAACTTGCAGAAGTCAGTTTCCATCTTGTGGATTCTGGAGATAGAGCTTGGCTCATACAGTCTTGGCAGAAAGCACCCTTACCCAGCAAGCCATCTTGCCAGCCCTATTATTATGATTTGACTATCAAACCCCTACCCACACACGATTGCGGATTTGAGCACTTGATTTCCAGCTGCTGGCACTGTTTAGGGAAAGTGTAGAATTCTGTGAGACTGTGGCTTAGCCAGCAGAAGGGGGTCACCAGGGTTGGGGCCTTGAAGTTAAATCTGTTTCTGGGTTCCGGCCATTCTCTGCTGCCTGTCTGCTTCAGAGATGTGAAGGGCCCTAGCCACAAGCCCCAGCTGCCAGGAATTCCAGTTTGCCTCTCCCACCACAGTAGACTAAGCCTTCTGGAAGTGTGAGCTGCAATAATGCCCACACCTTATCTTGTTCTGTGACAGTGACATCTACTGATTCCCACCGGGATGTCACAATCCCTGCGTGCCACTGCTTTATTTAACAGGAACTGTTTGTCTTCTGTCACTTTGTTCCCATAAGAATGCGGGACCATGTTTTGGGATCCTAAACAGGTTGTGTTCATTTCCATTGGAGTAAGTATGTTGACGGACACACAGAGTGAATGTTGGAACCTGAGACTGACCACAGGATGCTGAAGCCTGCTCTGGCCCCGCCCTAACCTTCTCTCTGACTTGGCAGTGCCTGGAGTCATCACTGTCTGACCTGCTTGTAAGCCCTTTCTGTCTGTCCCCTCTCCGCCCTTCCTCAGAAGAGAGGCAGGGCTACAGCTCCTGATAAACAGGGAAGCAGATCAGGACTGGCAGAAATTAGGCCCCTCAAAGCAATCAGGCTGAAGATAAAACAAAAATTTAATGAAAATTGAAAATACAATCCATATTACATAGCCATTAAAAATGATATTTACCAGGAATTTGTAAGAGCATGAAAAATGCTTGTATCACCACATTGAGCAAATTACCAAACTGCGTGTACGGTTGATCACAATTATGTTTTAAAAGATTCAGAGTCAAAAGACTGGAGCTAAATACGCCACGATGCCTCCAATGGCTGGCTTTCTGTGGGAGGTGCCCCTCCCCTACCCTCAACTTTGATCTCTATCTTCCAAGCAATTTCTAGAATGTCTGCGTACAACTAATTTAAATTAATATTGAAACTCAGAAAGCGGAATGTCTGGCCTTTATTTTGAAAATGCTGTTGGGAGGCCCAGGTATCCTACCTGTGGGTGAGCTAATGTGGGCCTATCTATCATGTCCTTTAAAATCCTTTGCATAATCAAAGCATCACTGTGCCTCCCTGAGCGCTCCTGTGACAAAACCGGCGGGCCTCCCTCCCTCAGCTCACTCACAGTGTCAAGCCCAGGTGACTAAGCGCCTCACCAACTCCAAGGGCAAGCTCAAGGCTCTGACCCTGGCGTGACTGCTCAGCTGCTCCCTTTAGACAGCTCTACCGAACCAGACTTCAGATCAGATCCTGAGAGTAAGCACCGGCCCAAAGGATCCCAGTTTCACCCTGGGCTCCCCAGCAGTGTCTCCTACATTTCCAGGCCCCTGGGAGTCCTGCCCTGCGTCCAGAGCCCATCAAGCCTCTGCCCCTTTGTATCCCCTTTGGACCACTCTTACTCCCTCCGCTTCTCCTGATTGACAGAGTCCTGCTGTCAATCACAGGCTCTGTTTAGTAGCCTTTGAGGAGTTAATGCAGCCCCTTGGCCTGTGCTCTGGAGTTAACGCCCGCCTTCCTTGCCGTGGGCATTCTTCTGTTCAGGGCTAAGACCTCTCCCAGCCTCCCTGCCATGCCCCCCTCAGCGTCCTGCAGGCCTTGCACAATGCCTGGCTGCTTTCATTAGCCCTGTGGGTCTTTTGGGCCCCTTCCCAGTGCAAGGCCCCATTCACAGTGTTCCCCACCCCCCCAAGATTCAGTGTTAGGCCACCTGACCTCTGTCGGGGGCAATTTCTGTGACAAGACCCAGTGTGAGAAAGGCCAGTGACACTCTTTCTAGAAGGATCAGATCCCATGCGGGCCCCCTTTGACCCTGTCTGTACCTCTCTCTCTCCTTTTGCCACCTTTTTTTTTTTTTTCCTGCTGAGTATAGATCCAGCTGGGGGCTGTTCTCAAATGTGAAGTCTCCAGAGAAGATTTCAGTAGCATCACTTGGGAAAGAAAATAGAGGAGAAGTTAATAAAGGAGAGGCAGGCATTGTGTGGAATGAAAAGTGACGAAGCTGAGAGCAGAGGACCCAGGTGCCCAGGCGGAAGCCTCACAGGATTGGCTGACAGACAGGGAAATCATGCGGTGGCAGTCACACTAAGTTCTGTTTATTACAAGTGTGTCAGCAGGTCAATCTCAGATTCCTAGGCAGAGGGCATGCTTGCTATCTCTCAATGGGATTCAGAGACGTGTTTAAATCTGCTCTGGGCCCACGTCTGTCTCCAGTCTTGTCCTAACTGTCCCTCTGTTACACCAGAGGCTTTTGTCTTGACTCTGAAAAAGAAACCTGGGCCAGAATGTGGGTGTAGGTGCCTGTCAGCCTGGGAGGCTGGGGTAGGAGGATCAGGAGTTGAAACCAGCTTGGCCTGTACAGGAAGCCCTGGGGCCAGCTTGGACTAAATGGTGAGACCTTGTCTCAAGAAAGCAAAAGTGGAGTGCAGCTCAGTGGTGGAACACTTACAAGGACATGTCCAAGGCCCCGAGTTCTGATGCCTACTGAAGGAAAAGCACTCCCCCAAATACTAATTATCTCCACACTCCTCCCCCTAAGATTTTCCTGACAATGCCACCTCAGCATTTATTATAGGAAACAGCCAGATTCATGCAATATTTAAAGGGCAGCTTGAACCAGGATAGCTCCGACCAGAAGGTCTCCCCCCCCCCCCAGGAACTTAACAGATCACACGTCTGTTCCAGGTGGGAGCGACAAATCCAGAGGCTTTGCAAAAGAGAGAAAGGTGTGGGCCATAGCCAAAGGACAGGTGAGAGACGCACGTCTCCGATTAGAAACATGAAGGGTTTGTCCTTCTTCAGGGTCAGAAACTGTTCCCAGTTTTCAACTGGTCCAACCACAGAGCTTCAAATGGGTCACGTGGGCGTGCAGGGCCCAGCACTGATACCAGCACTAGGTGATGTTGAATCTGGAGAAAGGGGCCCTAGCCCTGTAGTGCTTTGTCAAGCCCACCAGCATGGGCCTGTGCAGGCTGTGGGAAGAGGACAAACATATCTGAGGTCCCGCTCTCAGCCAGGGGACAGCTACCATGGCTTCACTCATGACCCAGCGCACTGTTGACAGTAAAAAGGAAAGGAATGGGACAGAAGAGATGGGTCAGTGGGTAAGAGCACTTGCTAGTTTTGCAGATCATTCAAGTTCAGTTCCCAGCCCCCACATGGTGACTCACAACCACTGGTAACTCCAGTTCCAGAGGTTTGGCTTGATGCTGCTTGTATTCTAATATTAAGTTGGGTCACCAACTCAGGGAAGACACTGAGGGACCCTGGCCCCAGTTCATTCTGATTGGTAAATAAAGATCCCAGCAGCCAATGGCTGGGAAGGAGAGACACAAGCAGGGTTTAGGATTTGGGGGCTTAGGAACGGGAAGAAGAGGGAGTAGGGGAATCCAAGATGCCGGAAGAGTGTGGAGAGGAGAGATGTCTTGCCTGAGAGGAGTGCAGGACAGAGAGGCATGGCCACCGTGTGAAAGAGCCAGGAGAGCGCAGCCCAGTGGGCAGCCCTCTGGGTCCAGCGCAGCCAAGATCAAACACAGAATTTAGTAAGTAGTAACTCAGAATTATCGGCGGGTGGGAGTGGAGGGTGGGCAGCGGCCCAGCTGTTGTGTTGCCTAAGGCGTATTAAAACACAAAGGCTGTGTGTGTCTTTCATTTGAGGACACAAACCATTGAGGCGAGTAGTGAGCCCGCCACTGGGATTTATTAATTAGATATTTAATTCTACACAGAGGGGCTGGAGAGATGGCTCAGTGGTTAGGAACACTGATTGTTCTTCTGAAGGTCCTGAGTTCAAATCCCAGTAGCCACATGGTGGCTTACTACCATCCATAATGAGATCTGATGCCCTCATCTGGTGTGTCTGAAGACAGCGACAGTGTACTTACATATAATAAATAAATCTTAAAAAAAAATCTACACAGAGGATTCAATGACATCTTCTGACCTTGATGGACACCATGCATACGTGTGTTATGTATACATACACACAGTCAAAATAGTCATGCACATAAAATAAATCTAAAAGAATGAAAGAGAAAGACAAAGAGAAAGAGAGAAAGGAAGGAAGGAAGGAAGGAAGGAAGGAAGGAAGGAAGGAAGGAAAGAGACACCCTAGATACCCGTGTGCTTGCTGTGCAGTAGAGGGAAGAAAAGGCTTGGTGGTTGTTCTAAGGCCACATGGTAGATGCTGTTTAAAATTCTGATGGGTCAGTGGCTAAGAGTGTCTGCCATGCAAACTTGAAGGCCTGAGTTCAAATCCCCAGCACTCATGTAAAAAGCCCAGCATGGCTACATGGGCCTGCAGACCCAGCATTGGGAGCAGGAGCAGGTGGCCAACTAGCTCACTTGAAACAGCAGATTTGGGAAGAGACCCTGAATCAAGGCGGTAAAGTTGAAGGCTGTGGAGGAAGACACCTGACATCCTCCTATGGTCTCCAAATACATGTGTAACACACATACTCATGTGCATGTGCCACACATACAATTGAAATAAAATAAACTTCTGAATGCCGTGAACGACAACTCCCACACACAGGTTTCTTCCACATCTGAATTGGCAGGTTCAGGACCAAAGCCACACTTGTGCTTCCTGGAGGAGATACAAAAATGTCCCTGTCTTAGTTAGGGTTTTACAGCTGTGAAGAGACACCATGACTAAGGCAACTCTTATAAAGGAAAACATTTAATTGGGGCTCACAGGTTCAGAAGTTTAGTCCATTGTCATCATGGTGGGAAACACAGCAGTGTGCAGGCAGGCACGGTGCTGGAGAAGGAGCTTAGAGTTATACATCCGGATCCACAGGCAGCAGCAGGAGACTGCATGCTTCACTGGTCATAGCTTGAGCACAGGAGACCTCAAAGCCTTCCCCCACTGTGACACACTTCCTGCAACAAGGCCACACCCACTCCAACAAGGCCACACCTCTTAATAGTGCCATCTCTATGGCCAAGTATTGAAACACATGAGTCTATGGAGGCCATACCTATTCAAACCACTACAATTCCTGCATCTGATGTGGGGAGAGGGTGGTTAGGTAAGCATTCAATGCACATGGATGTAAGTATCACACAAGTTCAATCCCTAAAAGCCACATTTAAAAAACTGGACATGTGGTGAGCCCTGTAATCCCAGTGCTGATACTAATAAGGGGTACCCAAGGAATGATGCCTGAGGTTGTCCCTTGACCTCTACATTCATGTGCACACATGTCCACTGTCACATGCATGTGTGCCCAGATGTGTGCATCCATACGCAATAATAATATTAAATGCCTAAGGAAAAAGTAATGTATTAGTTAATGAAAATGGTCAACCTTAGGGACGGTGAGGAGGGGAACTCTTGCCAGCTTGCATAAGGACCTGGATTCTATTTCTAACCCCCCCCCCAAGAAACCTCAAAAGCCAATAAGTAAAACAGGTGGAGGATGAGGGTTTTGTTTCATTCAAGCTGGGGACAGCATTTCCCAGAGTTCTCTTGTATATACCCAGCTTCATCTACAGAAGGCGATGTTTCCCAAAGAAGACTATATGGTACCAATGGCCTGACTCCAGAAGATGCGGTGCCACTGGTTTCTGAGGCTCAGCCCCCAGATTCTAGCAAGTTTTCTTCTGAATTCTTCTGAATCTTCCTGAATTTCTGGTCCTTCTTCTGAATTTCACTCCTAGAATCTGATGAGCATGCTGGAAGGAATCCCCAAACATGCGAAGAGGCCCATGGGTAGCTATCCCAGTGAAGAGCCTCAGCCGAAGGCCCAGTCAATAGGCAGCACTCACTACTGACTGTGTATTCTGGAAGAGTTTTCAGAGGATTCCAGCTCCTAGCCCTCATAGTTTTCCAATGGAGACTCTGTACATTAGAGTGTTTCTTCTCAAATTCCTGACAGGATCCATAAACAGGATACAATGATTTTTTTTTTTAAGGCCAGGAAATCTGGGACTATTTGTCACACAGCAATAGTGATAGATGCACCTCCAACTGAGTGCGAGACCCTATTTCTCAAACCTGCAAAAAATAGGGGAAGAAGTTATTAAAAATGCAAGTCCTGGGCTGGAGACACAGCTCAGCAGCTAAGAAAGCTTGTTGCTTTTGCAGAAGATGCAAGCTCAGTTCTAAGCACCCAGGTCAGGTGACCCGTATCAACCAGGACTCCAGCTCTAAGGTATCCAATGCCCTCTTCTGGCCTCCTCAGTCACCTAGCTATACAGGACACACAGACACATGGAATTAAAAATAAGATAAAATTTGAAAATACAAGTCTGATCACAACTTCAGACACAAGGAATCAGAATTTCTGAAAACGTAATGTTTTAAATAAATACCTCCATATGGCATAACAAAATGGACAACACCCTTAGTGTAGGCCTAGGGAAACAATCTTGATTGTGAGTCTGGGTCATGTGTTTATCTGCAAGTTATGAACTGTCTGTAAGTAATTTAAACAGCAAATGAGACTTTATTGTTTTTCCTCAGTGCTGGGAATTGAACCCACTTTACCGCTGAGCTACAGCACTGGCTTCAAATCAAACTTTCTGATTGGGCAGAGACATACTTCTTAAAATGTCCCTTTACCCACTGAGCCATCTTGATGGTTCTGGATAACTTATTTTTTTTTTAACAATTTACTTATTTTTATTTCATGTACATTGGTGTTTGTTTTTTATTTTGGTTTTGTTTGTTTTTTTTTGCCTGAAGTATAGCCGTATAAAGGTGTTGGGTCCCCTTTCTTAGTAAATTTTATATTGCTACAAAAAACAACCCTTCACAATGAAGGTAACTTAGTGGTAGAATTCTCATCTAGCCTGCGAGAGTCCTGTGCTTCAATCCCCAGCACAGAAGCGAAGACCAAAAAAAAAAAAAAAAACCAGAGAGAGAGAGAGAGAGAGAGAGAGAGAGAGAGAGAGAGAGAGAAAAGAATCCCAAAACTAAATTGTTTTCTTGTCTCCCTATGCAGTCCTGGCTGTCCTGGAACTTACTGTGTAGACCAGGCTAGTGTTGGGGCTTGTAGAGATCTTCCTGCCTCTGCTTCCTGAATGCTGGGATTAAAGACATGTTCTGCCACCCTTAATCACACCCTCCCCAAGTGTGTGTGTGTGTGTGTGTGTGAGAGAGAGAGAGAGAGAGAGACAGAGACAGAGACAGAGACAGAGACAGAGAGAGACAGACAGAGAGACAGAGACAGAGAGAAAGAGAGAGAGAGAGAAAGAGAGCCTACAGCAATGGCTCCCTCCTTCCATAATATTGGTGCCAGAAATGGAACTCAGGTCCCTAGGTTTGGCAGCAATCACCCTCACCCACTGAGCCATCTCAATGGTTCTGGATAACTTATTTTTTAAAAACAATTCATTTATTTTTATTTCATGTGCATTGGTGTTTGGTTTCTTGTGTGTTTTGTCTTGTTTTGCCTGAAGTATTGGTGTATAAAGATGTTGGATCCCCTAGTACTGGAGTTACAGTTGTGAGCTGCCATGTGGGTACTGGGAACTGAACCCAGACCTTTCTCCAGTCCCTGTATAACTTATCTTTAAAGTTTATTTTGTCCACTCTCTAAGATTGGGTGACTATATCTGATAAGGGCCTTCATTGAACCATAGTGGCTGGACTCATAGAAAACTACTCTCTTGAGAATGAGCACTTTTGTGTGTGTGTGTGTGTGCACATGAACGCGCGCGCACATGAATGTGCACCATGTGTGCGCAGTACCCAAGAATGCCAAAAGAGGGCACCAAATTCCATGAAACTGGAGCTACAGGAAGGCTGTAAGCTGCCAGAACTTGGTGTTAGGTCCTCAGCCCCTTGTTTTAAATCTTTGTTTGTTTGTTTGTTTGTTTGTTTTGGATTTTGATTTTTTTAAGGCAAGGTCTTCTTGTAGCTTATGTTGCCCTTGAACTCACTATGGTGTCAAGGATGATCTTGAACTCCAGATTCTACTAACTCTGCCTCCCAAGTGCTGGGATGCAACATTTAAGGTTGTTGAAGATGCTAAGGGCGCACTGTCTCTTGGCTTTGAACTCTGAGGTGAGTCAGATATAATTTAAGAAAGCCAGACAGCTAGGCTCTCTGTGCCTACCTGATACTGAGAACACCTGGAGTCGAGTGCTGTGAGTCTAGCCTTAAGTTTAGGTTTGTGTCAGTGGTTTCATCTGGGCTAAACTTTTGTCTAATTATTCCATATTTATTTATAATGTTGGATGCTGATATGCTAAGTAAGAATGTTGTTTAGTAGACTGGAGTGTATTGGTTCTCAAAGCAAATTGATGGTAAGACCTGTAAGAAATCAGAATTAAAGACTGGGGAGACGGGTCTGTCAGTAGAGACCTTGTTGGTCATGCAAGCATGAAGATAGAATGCATATTTTTGTTTTTAAATACTGGGTATGGTGACTCTGGCTGGAGCTTTTAATCTCAGACCTGGGGAGGTAGAGACAGCAGAGTGCCTGGGGTTCCCTGCCTAATATCTCTCTCCGTCTCTCTGTCTCTGTGTCTGTCTCTGTCTCTCTCACACACACAGAGGTGGGGGAATAGATCAAGCTCAGAGAGTCAGGTGGGATGGACTCAAGTACACACTGCTAGCAAACACCAATGCTGGAACTTAAGCTAAAGTTCTAATTACTGCAAAGCCCAGGGGCAAATATCTGGGTGACCTTTTAGAAACTGACTCTCTCCTCCTCCCTTCCCTTGGAGTTAGGTCTCTAAGCTGACACACCTTCTTCTCCCAGGAGGCAGAAACCTGGGACACTCCCTGAGAGCTGGCAACTTCTGTTTTGGCAAGGTTCTTTAGCATGGCTACAGAAGATGAAAGGGAACATGCTAGAACAGGCTCTGGCAAGTGGGCAATGCCCCTGAAAGGGCTTGCTAAAGGATCGTGGGTCTGGGGCTAGCAGGTAATGTGTTATTTATTGGCCTAGAGCCACAGAAAAGCCTTCTATAAAAGTTGCACCTTTCAAAATGCAGCTCCTCTGACCAAGGTGACTGTTGGGAGAATTTCTTACCCTTAACCTTAACAAGGAAAGATCTCAAATTACTCATTCCAGACAGCTAGAAGCCCCTTTATCCCTTCACCTTGACCTTCACCCCACTCTCCTCTTAAACTTTCTGACTTGCAAATCACCAATTAGGAGGCAACAGAAGCTACTAGCTGTTAATTAATCCTAATTAACAGGGCTACTTAAAATAAATGCTATTTAAAAAGCCAAAAAGTGGTTCACTCTTCCCCTAGTTAAGCTGGGAAGGTCATCTGAAGGTCACCCAACTATCCTACTGTCTTCTTTTCATTATCTTTTCTTTCTAGACTCTTCCTTCCCCTCTGGCCACAGAATGTGTTACTGTGGAAGACAGAGATTCTGCCTTCTTTAAAAATTACTCTATTGATTTTTGTGTATGTGCGTGTGTGCGCACATGTGTGCACACACATGAGCTTGTGGGGGTCACCTGATAGATTGATTTTCTCCTCCTACCATGTGGGTCCAGGGATCAAGCTCATGTCATTAGACTTGCTGTCATCCATGGCCCATGTGTTCATGTGCTCGTGCATACATGGATATTTATGTGTGTGTAGTCTATGTGCATATGTGTAAGTAAACTTAACCATGGAGGCCAGAAGTTGAGTTTCCTGGCCTTTCCCTTTCCATCTTATCCACGTAAGGTGGCAAAGGTGGGATTTCTCCATGACCTGTGAGCTCACCATTTTTTGATAGATCTTCTTTATCTATCTCCATTCTGACACATGGTTGGGTACAGGTGTGTGTAGCCATGCCCGGATTTTTACATGGGCACTGGGGATCCGAACTCAGGTCCTCATGTATTCACAAGAAGCAATCTTACCCACTGAGCCATCTACCCACCTAAACCCTGCCTTCTTGATGGTTGTTTATCAGCCTTGTTTCCCATCATGTTTGGAATGATGCTCTAGAGGCAGGGGGATGGGGGGGCATCACAGTGAGGGATGCACGTGTGTCCAGAAACCTTTGCAGGGTCTTCTGGAGGTGGCCTAGGGGCTATGAATCTTGACATCTAGTCTGGGCACGCCCACGCATCCCAGCAAGGGCTCTATACAGATCAAGTCAGAGGATTCCACTAATGGCTCTCAGCTTTCTGCCTTCCAAACGTGGCAAAATTATACTTCTTGGTCTTCTGTGAGCACCAGACACCCTTGCCTTGTGTGTGTGTGTGTGTGTGTGGGTGTGTAAGAGAGAGAGAGTCTATATGTATGTGTGTCAGTGTATGAGAGTGTGTATGTGAGTGCATGTGTGCAAATGTGTGTGTTTGTATGAGTGTGTCTACATGTAAAAGTATATGTGAGTGTGTAAGAATGTGGTGTGCATATGTGTAAGAATGTGTGTGTGTGTGTGTGAGAGAGAGAGAGAGAGAGAGAGAGAGAGAGAGAGAGAGGGTCTTTGTCAAGTTAAATTACTAAGGAACTGTTTTCTTTTTCTTTTTTTTTCTTTTTCTTCTTCTTCTTTTTTTTTTAAAAAAAAAAAAAAACTGGACCACAGCCTAGCTAGCACTCACCACATGGCTAGTTAACCTCTCTGTTTTGGGGCAACTTTCCAATCGGGGATTTTTTTTTTTGTCAACACTATTTGAATGGATTAAAAGTCTCATACAACAGTAGGCAAATTGACAGTGCACTTAAGCCATTGCCTATAGCAGGCTTTGAATGAGGTCACTGCCATCCACAGCTGCCACTCCTCCATTCTCTGCACCATCGCACAGCTCTTGGTCACCTTGACTTCTCTCCAAGTCCCCGTAGTGGTGGAGAAGCCCATGAGCTGCCTGCCTTGCTGGGTGCCAGGGCTCTCTTCCCTGCTTTTAACCGCAATGCCTCACTTGTTCAGAACAATGCCGTGTCTGTCGTGGTAGCAGCAGGGTTTTCTTCTCCATGGTGACTCAGTTCTCACATGGGACCTCACCTCCATGCAACAATGGCCTCTGAGGACACTCCCAGGAAAGCTAACCTAGAAAGTCCAGAAGAAGAGAAAGGCTTGCAAACCAGGAAGGAAAAACCTCAATAGCTGTGGGTTAAGTTGATTGAAAGCGGCACACACCGGAGATGGGAAGCCGCAGGCAGAAACACAGTGGCTGAATCCTGGGGCGGGATGTAATCCCTGCTTCCCTCTGCTGCAGCTGTTTGCCTCCCCACTGAGCGTGTCCAGGACGTCAGTGCTGACGTCTGAAGTCTGCGGACATTTGGAAGATGCCTGTGGCCAACTATATACATGAGCTCTGTGGGACAGAAGCAGACGAGGCTGCAGGGCCGCGGCAGCATATACTAACATCCCTGAGGAGCAGCCAGAGATGCTATCTTTATTTCTTGGGCAGAGGACACATGGTGGTAGAATGAGTATCACCAGTGGGGGTGGAGGTGGATATTGAATGGCTCATGTATATTTAGTTTATCATGAATATGTGGTGCCTCAGGTGCCTTAAAGACAATTGGTGCCTTGTACATATTTTGTGTGTCATATATAAATATATGACTAAAGTACCTCAAGTCTGTTAGGACTCTCCTGACCCTTCCACCCTACCAGTGTTCACAGATAGGCCCATTCATGTAGGTCTGACATTTCTCCCAAGTAACTAACGTATTTATTGATGACAATGTTTAGCGGCCCCACTTGTCTTGATTTCTATGGCAGAATCAAATATGCACAAAGAGTACCAGATATGTGTATTGATTTTGTCACTTGTAACAAAAATGGAGCAGGCTATTGTTGGCCTTGATTTCCCACACTGTACTGGACTCTATACTGGGCTCTTTCCAGGAGTTCCACACAAGAGCCCAGCCTGATAGACCTTCATTTGTTCCTTCCTTCCTCCCTCCCTCCATCCCTCATTTGTTCTCCTCTCTTTCCCATCCCTCTCTCCCTTGTCCCTCTTTCTTTTACACTCCCTCTCCTTCTCTCTCCCCTTCTTTTCTGCTTGTTTTTAAATCAAGTTCTCACTACGTAACCCAGACTGGCTTTGAACCCACTGTCCTTGCCTGACCTCCTGCATGCTGGGACTGTAAGTGTGTGATGCTGTGTCCACTATCCTTACTAGTTCTCCGAGGTCTCTGACATGCAGGGAGGCTTAGAACTTGCCACAGCTCATACATGGTAAGAAGCATGGTCAGAATTAGAAGTCAAATCTGATTTGGTATCGGCATTGTAGGGGCTGGGAGTTGGCACAGAACACACCCAGACACCAAATTCTCAGCACAAGGATTTATTACCCCAGAAGGAGCAATGTGGGGTTCTGATTCTGTATTTATTGGGCAAAGATAGCAGCAGGTGTCTCTGTAGGTCTGATTTTTAAGGAGAAAATGGGAGGTCTGTGCTAGGGTGAGTGGGTAAGTTCTCATTGGACAGGTGTAGGCAAATAATGAATTTTGATTGCCAGACCTTGGTGTTTTGATAGCTGGACCTTGACGTTTTAGTTAGTTAGGTATAAGGATGTGGCCAAACAAGGAAATAGACCTTGGTGGCTAGCTTTAGGAGTATAATCTAAAGGTTTAGCAAGGGAAAGGGAAGAGACGGGGAGGACACCCACGTCTGGCAAGCTTGGGCCTGTTAGAAAGCCCTTCATCTGTTCCATCATGTTTGCTGGCTGTGGTCCCCACTGGGAGGTGAGTGACATTTTGCATCAGTCTAATGCCTCCCATATTCCTTTCTGCTCTATAGTTTCTACTGTGTTGTAAGAGGGTTAGAGCCGCTTGCCTAGACTACCGCAGTGCCCACTTCAGTCTCTCCCTGTACTAATCCAGAATGAGCACTTAACAACAGAAATCTGACCACACTTAAATCCTCCAGTGGGGCTTGTGGGCCTAGAGTGCTTGCTTAGCACATATGGTGCTCGGGGATCAAAGACATAAAAATAAGAAATAGACTCCTTTGCTCCCCGTGTAAAGATCCAAATCCTCACTGTGGCTACAACTTCCACCCAGTCTGTTCTCTGCTGACTCCCTCGGCCTATCTCCTTCCAGTGTCCTCCTGTCGCCCGCTACACTCTTAGAATCACACACTAATAATCTAGTCAGTCCTCAGACATGTCCTGCCACCTCCCATCGTGGGAGCTTTTGTACAGACTGTTCCTTCCAACTGCAAAGCTCTTCCCTTCTTTTCCTATCACCCAGTTCATGTCCGTCCATCTTCACGACGGGGTTCTGGTGTCCCTTCCCCTCACCTCTCCACTCTTCTGCTATCATTTGCCCAATTTGCAGCATTCTGGGACCCCTTGGAAGATTACTCACATTGTAATAAATATTTACCAAGCCCTTCAGTGTCCCATAAATGCTCTGAGGCCTTAGTTCCTCTATATAACTCTTGTGAGTGCTCCCCAAGTGTCCTTGTCACCATAGATCCTTTCCTAAGTAAGGAAAGGAAGATGCTGGAAAGTCTACATCAGGCACATCCTTCATCTCTCTCCCTCTCCCTCCTCTCTCTTTCTCTCTGTCTCTGTCTCTGTCTCTCTCCCCTTTACTCCCCACCTTGTCACTCTACTGTGCCTTGCCCAGAACTAAAACTGATCACTACTTGTGCCACCTGGTCTCAAACATACCCTTTCTCCCTTAGCTCTGCTGGAAATTTTTCCCAGGACAAAATCATCCCCTTAGGGTAGAAGCTTCATAAAAATGCAAGTCCTCTGGGGGAGACCTTTCAACAAAGCCATTACTCGGTTGGAGTTAAATTCCAGTTACACATATTAAATGCTATGGTGGTTTATATGTGAACTGTCCCCTATGGACTCCTGTAGAATACTTGGTCCCCAGCTAGTGGTGCTGTTTTGGAAGGATGTGGATGTTTTTTAAAAGGTGGGGCCTTGCTGCAGGAGGTGAATAACTGGGGGTGGGGGGAGGGTGGACTCTGAGGTTTGACAGCCCAGCCTCACTTTCTTTTCACTCTCTGATTTCTGACAGTGGACTCCATGTGACTGGCCATCTCACATCCCTGCCACCATATCTTTCCTGCCACCATCCTCCCGTAGGTTGTTTCTTGCCAGGTATTTGGTCACAACAATCAGAGAATAACCAATACAAGCACCTGCTGTTGTGATCATGAAAAGAGAAATAGTTTTTGAACCAAAACGGGGGACTGTTAGGATTCTGTCTAAGCTCCATCCCACAGTTACCTGGCAACAGCCAGGTAAGCCCCGCCCCAAGATTACCTGGCAACAGCCAATGTAGACCTGGCCCACTATAAGAGGCTGCTTGCCCCTCCTAGATCTCTCTTATCCTCTCTCCCTCTTATCCTCTTACTCATTTGTTTTCTCTCGCCCTCTTGGGCTCTTCCCTTCCCCCCTTCTCTTCCCCCCTCTCTCCATGTGGCCATGGCCAGCCTCTACTTCTCTACTCTCTCCTCCTCTCTGCCTTTCTCTGCCTCTACTAATCTCTTAACTCCCCTCCCATGCCCTAAATAAACTCTATTCTATACTATACCATCATGTGTGGTCCCTCAGAGGGAAGGGATGCCTTGGCATGGACCTGCTGAGGTCCCTTCCCCCACACCTCACCATACCCCATAGAACATATTCTTACGTCTATTTCTCTTTTTATGATCACAACACCTGCAGTGTGCCAAGGTCTGTGGAGGCCTTCCTGTTCACAGGATGGACTACTTATCTATCTCATTGTACCAGTTAGCTCCAGATTTAGCTGCTTAGGAAACAAGTGCCTGTTTGTCATTCTCCACTTTCCTTGGCTCAGGCCTCTAGGTGGGGCTTAGCTGGCTCTCGGTGTATGTGGGGGGGTGGGGCTCACATCCAGCATCATTCACACACCAGCTGCTCTCGGGAGACATCCGCTCTCGCCACGTGAAGCCTCCATAGAGCCGGTTCACAGGAAGGCTCTGAGGAGAAAGCAGGGCAGGTGGACAAGATGAAATCAAGATGCTTCACAGCCCAACGCTGGTGAGTCAATCTGTGTAACCCACACTCGTGAGGGCGCTATGCCACAAGCACGGGCGACTTCTCCTGTTACTCTCCTGTAGCCTAAGGAGCAGAAAGGCTGATTTAGACTGGGTGGATGAGTTTCCCGGATCTCACACGGCCATTTGGCTGAGCTGTGGAGCCCGCTTGTGGGTTCCAACACTACTACTCCAGGTTGTGTGGGTGAAGGCACTTTGTTTATGTCGTTTTTGTCTATAGGCAATGAAAGATGTGTCTTAAGAGACCACCCTTCGTGCTGGGCAGTGGTGACGCATGCCTGTAATCCCAGCACTCTGGGAGGCAGAGGCAGGCAGATTTCTGAGTTCAAGGCCAGCCTGATCTACAGAGTAAATTCCAGGACAGCCAGGGCTATACAGAGAAACCCTGTCTCGAGAACCCCTCCCCCAAAAGAGAGAGAGAGAGAAAGAGAGAGAGAGAGAAAGAGAGAGAGAGACCACCCTTCACAATGTGGGTGGACCTCCTCTGAGCAATTCAAAGCTTTGCCCAAAGAAACAAGAATTTTCCCTCCAGACAAACTTGCAAGCCATGACTGAGTTGCCAGACTGCAGGCTGTCCTGTGTATTTCAGAATCACGGTTATAACATCGGGTTAATTAATGACACATACTTAAAATTTTAGCCACTATTCAGATTGAGGGTAGGCGAGAACACACAGTAAGACTCCCATCTTACCTCCTGTCCGTCTCCAGGAGACCCCATGAACTTCACATTGCAGCTCTGGCTCCTGTCCGAGCTCCCAGCCTACAACTTGTGCCACCACCTTCAAGCTTGCGGGGGGGGGGGGGGGGAGGGCGGGGGGGCAGGTGTGTGTGTGCAGAATCACATGCATCGTTTTCTCCAAATATACATTTATGCATGTGTATGTGTGTGCACAGGCATGCCAGTGCCATCGGAGGTCACAAGGGGTTGTTGCATTCTCTAAAGCTGAAGTCATGGGTGGTTGGAGCCATCTGACATGTGTGCTAGGAGCCAAACTTGGTCCCTCTGCCGGAGCAGCGCATATTCTTAATTGCCCAGCCATCTATCTCTTTAGCCTCAAGCATAAATTTCTCACAAGGGATTCAGCGTATGCTAGCATGATGTCTGTCTTAGCATAGGTTTTTAAGTTGAGACATGTTGATTGCAGGAAAGACTCTGAACTCTTTTGTGACCTTACAGCCGGTCACAAGGCTCTCAGGTAGGAGATGCTCCTCCCAGTCACCCGGGACAGGACCATTTTCTACCTTTCATCAAACCCAGCATAAAAGCATCAATTTTAACATTTATTCGGACCCTCACCTCCTCGTGAAGGTCTCTATGCTGTAAGAGATGCAGTTTTACACTTTTCTTTTGTAACTTGTTTTTTAAAAAAAAATAATTTAAAAACTTATTTTGGATCTCTCAAAAAATATGCAGTTCCGAGGATAACTGGCCCGAAATAGTCTTCTCCTTTCAGCATGTGACTGTGGAACTTTTGTGAGGAGGGGCTTACATGGAAGAAGAAGACTGCTGGGCAGCTGGCCTGAAGTTTGATAGCCTGGCCTCACTTCCTGTCCCTTTTCTGCCTCCTGCTCTGCCTGAGGTAGGACAGAAAGAAAGGTCTCATATGCATGAAGCCACTATAAAGCCACATACTCTTTTGACTCCCCACTACACCAGACCTCAAACCATCAGCCATGACAATTCCTTCCTCTGTTGTGTTCCTTCTTTTCATAGCATGAGAAAACAATAACTATGGTTGCCAAGTCAAGGCTTTAGGTCTGAGCTGCAACTTAGTAGTACGGTGACAGGAAAAGGACAAGGAAAATTAAGGGGCATGGGAGCAGAAAGGGACCCTTCACTCCGGGATCTCACTTAGAGTCAGAAGTTTCAATACAAATGCCAAAGTCACCCACTGAAGTGGAAACTTAAGGGCTCTTTGGAAAGTCAGTTGTGTTGGATGGTGTTTCGTTGGGGGCAGACGCATGAAGGAGTGTTTTCCTGAAGTAGACGTGGGTGAAAGGCTAAGGACTTGAAACTACATAGGTAAAAGGATGTTTTGTTAAAGTAAGCACGTGAAAGGGTGAAGATTTTTTTCTAATGACATACATGGATTGCTCTGTATTACATTGTGTAGTTAAGCTCTATTTGTTGGGACTTTATAAAGAGAAATGTATCAAGGAACTTTTGGTGGTGTGTTGTAGTTTCTTGTTGCTTTTGTGGACTTGGGCTGATTGGCAGGTAATGTCAGCTGAGACAGATGTACTTGCTGATGCAAGACACGTGGAGGACACGTGATGCTTGGGCGATGTATAAATAGAACTCAATGGACAATGACAGAGGCTGAGCTAGGCTTGTTTATAGAGCTACCTGTGCAATGTTTGTTGCTCTCAAGTCTTTGATGATCTTCGCTTTGCTGAGAGAGGCACAGCCAAGAACTTCTTTCTCTTGGCATTCCTGCTGGTCCCTCCTGCTGTTGACTCGTGTCGAGGCTGAGGCCTGGCTGTTTCTGCTAGGTAGTGTCACTGCTGCTGATTTGTGTTTGCTATCCTGACTCTACTGTACTGGATGGCTAATATATCTGTGAAGTGTTTGTGAGTGGATTGCACTGTCTCTGCTAACCTGTGAACTGAACTGTGGATTTTCCAGACAACACAGACAGGAATTGTTCCAGGGAATCTTTCTAAGCAGGTCTACTTCCCCTGTATCCCTTTTCCCCCACTATCTCTGGTAGGTAGTGGGCTAGAAGGGAGAAGCATTTAAGAACCATCATTAAAAGTAGGCATTAAAAATTTTAAGTTGCAATCCAATAGAGACTCTTCTTTTACCAAAGATATCTCAAAGAAGAAGGTTACAAACACTTAGGGCCAGAGGGTCTATGACCTTGATCATAACTGTATCAGCTCTCTTCTCTCATTCCTAAACTCAACTTACTGATTCCTTCAATCATCTTCTAATAATAAATGGTTCTTGCTGCCAAGCCTCAAGTGTTGATCCCCAGGACCTACATAGTAGAAGGAGGGGACAGACTTCTGCAAGTTGTTCTCTGACCTCCACAGGAGTCACGTGCACTCCCACACTTATGTACACACATGCTAAGTAAATGTAACTATTTTCAAAATGCAAGACTAGGGGCTGGAGGCCCATCAATTAAGAAAATGCACTACTCTTCCAGAGAAGGAGTTCAATTCCTAGCAACCATGGTAGGGGGCTTACAACCACTTCTAATTCTAACTCCAGGAGCACCCAGTTCATCAGGCCTCTGCGGGCACTTGTACCCAGGTGCACATACCCAGACACAGACAAATACACATCCACAATTTAAAAATCTAATCTTTAAACCTTACTGTAAATTACATCCTTTGAGCAATAATTTTTTTAAAGATTTACTTATTTATTATATGTAAGTACACTGTAGCTGTCTTCAGACACACCAGAAGAGGGCATCAGATCCCATTACAGATGATTGTGAGCCACCATGTGGTTGCTGGGATTTGAACTCAGGACCTCTGGAAGAGCAGTCAGTGCTCTTAACCACTGAACCATCTCTTCAGCTCTTGAGCAATAATTTTAAAAGACATGGATGGATTCACATATACAGCCATTACAAAGACATCATCAAAGTATGCTACTCTCTTGAGACACTCACATTTCAGAGGTGTGTGCTGTCCCTTCTTCAGTCTCTAAGTACCCACACTTAAGCCTGAACTCTATATGATCTCTTTATTTCTACCTAGCAAACTTGCTAATTGCTTCACTCTACCTCACTGAAATTCTTTTCTGTGGTGTAGTCAAGGATCTAGCATTACCAGAACACAAGCAACTTCTGTGTTCAGGCTACAGAAGGCAGTGCCGGGCTTTGAAGCCTGTACTCAGAGTGTGAGAAGTGTTCTGTCCCATTTCCAGCATGGTGGGGAAAGAAATAAGGCGACTATACCTTTACCTCTTTCTCTTGAGATCTTCACCCTTGGAGCTCAGAAGCCACACTGTGAGGTAGCCCTCACAAGGCTGTGTGAAGAGGTCATCCGTAGATGTCCTGGCAGATGGCCATCCCAGGTGACATTGGTCACCACGATGGCAAGTGTCCAAGCCCTCAGATCATTCCAGCAACAGTTTTTGTGTCCTTCATGTTAAGTTTCAGGTGTTCTAGAGCGGCATCAAGCTGCCTCATGGTCCTTATCCCCAAGTGCAGGGCATGCTCTAACTCAATGATGCTGTTCAAAGTCACTAGATTTGGGGCTGATTGTTTATACAGTAATCAATCTGGACTGTCTGTCACAAGAGATACACTGGTGAGCAATATAAACATGGTTTAATGTTCTTTTGGATTACTCAGCTGAGTCTGTAACAAAATATCATAGACTGGTAAGTTTAACAGACAGAAAGGTATTTATTTCTCACAGTTCAACAGTCTAAGAGCTCAAGATGCTGGCAGAGGACTCTTCCTGGCTTTCAAATGACTAACTTCTCTCTGTGTCCTTTCATACACACACACACACACACACCTCCCATCTTATAAGGTCAGTGATGCCATTCACCACCTGACCCAATCTCACAAGAGCTCCACCTCCTAATCTGTCCTTTTGAGGATCAGGTTTTCCAGGCAGGAGCATGTGGGGAGCACAGACATTTAGAATACAGCAATTTCCCGTGCCAAATGGGGAAGTCAGCTCTTTCTTCAGTGAGCACAGTGGAATCCTGGCCTTTATGTGGGCTCCTGCTCCATGGGCAGGCCTTAGAAAAGGGCCAAGGAAAGGCCCATCTGTGCTGCAGTTAAGGCAAGGCTACATTTGGTCAGGGTAGGCATGGGAGATCACAAGAGATCCGATTTATTTATTTATTTTATGTCTATATGAGTACACTGCAGTTGTCTTCAGACACACCAGAAGAGGGTGTCAGATCTCATTACAGATGGTTGTGATCCAACATGTGGTTGCTAGGATTTGAACTCAGGACCTCTGGAAGGGCAGTCAGTGCTCTTAACCACTGAGCCATCTCTCCAGTCCACAAGAGATCTGAATACTCTGCATGAAGTCTTCAGGCTTCCATGGACCCTTTCTGTTCACATTTTACATCCCTGCTTCTCTTGGGCAAGTCAGATCTGTAAAGGATTCCGGAAAAGGACCTTGTTCTTTAAAGATCCAGCTGGAAAACTGAGAGCCTTCCCGGGTTTGTGGGTAAATGCCTTCAAACTGCACAGTCCATCCTCAGCAGGCAGGTAGCTCACCCGAGGCAGAATCACAGAACAGACTCACCTGGGGGGAATCACACGGTGATAAAAAATGAGTCAATGACTGAGACCTAAGTAATATTGGTGAATTTTCCAGACACCTTAATCAGTGAGAGAAGCCAGATGCGAATAGGTAAAGGCACTGAGATTCTATTTATTTAAAGTTCTAGAACCTCTGTTGGGTTTTATAATACTTTATTCTTTTTTGTTGTTGTTGTTTGTTTTTTTGTTTTGTTTTTTTTTGTTTTTGTTTTTGTTTTTTGTTTTTTGTTTGAGGGCTCTGTGTAGCCCTGGCTGTCCTGGAACTCACTCTGTAGACCAGGCTGGCCTCGAACTCAGAAATCTGCCTGCCTCTGCCTCCCAAGTGCTGGGATTACAGGCGTGCGCCACCACCACCCCAGCATAATACTTTATTCTTAATTACATGTATATATGTGAATTTCTCTGTGTGGAAGTGTGCACGTGAGCACAGGTGCCAAAAGAGGCGCTGGTGTTAGAGTTACAGGTGAGAGTTACAGGTGGGTTCAAGCCGCCTGCTGGGGATCCTGGGAGCCAAACTCTGGTCCTCTGCAAGAACAGCACTCAGACCTGCTGAGCCTACATGTGCTGTGTTAATTGATGTTGATATAGGAATTTTGGAGTTAGCTTTGAATTTGATGAAAGACTTTTCTCTCTTTTCTGGTAGGCTTAGCTTGGGGACCAGTTTCCTCACAAATTCACAGAATGAAACTCACAGACACAGAGCGCTTGTGAATTTTAGAAGTTTTGCTTTGTTTTATAGATTTCATCAGTGGAGACTTAAATGAGAGAAGACAGGGCTCTTGTGTAGCAGAGCCTGGGGTAACCACCGCCCAGCTGCTTGTCTGGGACATGTTAAAGGACTTAAGGTGATTCATGGGGAGGGGCGAGCTGGTCAGTTCTGTTTGGCACAACCACAAGGTGGGGCAGTTTCCCCTTTTCACTTTCTGTCAGTCCTCGCTAGAGTTTCCAGGCAGGAGTCAGAGGTAACCCAGACCTTTCTTCTGATGTTCCTGGCCTCAGGCAAGGACATTTGTGGATCTGCTGTTTTGGGGTCCCTGATGTACCTGGCCAGTTTCTAGCTCCTGTACTTGTCAATTTGGCCCTTTCTTGCCTCTTCGTATCTCCATGATCCTTCCTACTCCGGTTAAATGACACCCACCTAGGTTAAATAACTGCCCTCCCAACGCGTCTGCCTTCCAGAAGGGACTCCAAAGCAAATTTGTTTAAGAGCAGCTTGCAAAGCTGTTGGTACTTCCTGGTATCTTGTTTGCTTAGTGTGTGTGTGTGTGTGTGTGTGTGTGTGTGTTTGGCGAGGGGGCATGTGTGTCACAGTGTGTGTGTGAAGATCAGAGGACACTTGTGGTAGTCAGTTGTCTCTTTCTACCATGTGGATCCTGGGATCAAACTCAGGTCGTCAGGCTTGCCGGCAAGCTCCGGTATCCATAGAGGCATCACCCCAGCCCGTTTCTTTATATCTTATAATCTGCAGGGAGAGAGAAATTTAAAAGGAAAACCGAATGATCTCCCACCCACCAACATCAGCCCTTCCAGCAAAGGTACAGCTAGGACTCCAGGAATTGTTTGAAGCCGGTCTGACATTCGCAAGGACAGCAGCCATCATCAAAGCAGGGCCCGTTGGAGGAGAATGGAGGAGTTTAGCATCTTTCTCAAGGCCCCCTTCCATAGCTGGCTCATCACTGTCCTCTTGTCTAGGATTTGCCATAGATTTGTATTTGCTGTGGAAAGCTACCCAAGGAATGACAGACACAGTTCCTCTTGCTGGGAGCATCTCAACAGTTATTGAATGAAAAAAAATGGATAGATAATTTCCAATTAGCCATGGGATATTGAGCACTTATGTGCCCCCATCTTACGCCCCACAGCTCTCTTTAAAACGGCAGTAATGGGATTTTTTTTCTGGTTCTAAATACATTACGGCAGAAATAAAAAGTGAGAGAGAAAAATGCAGCCAGTGAAAGATATCATTAACATTTTGGCAAACATAAAGCAAACAGACAAAAGGTAACTGACTTAACACCCGGAAATTTCTGGAAACTGGGGCCAAGGATGAAACTTAATGGTAGGGTACTTGCCTAGCATGCTTCAAACCCTGGGTTCCATCATCAGCACAGCAACCAATCTCCCAAACCAAAAATAAACAATAACAGTAAAAAGCAAAAAGAAAGGAAAATGCTAGGATCTGTCAGCGTTGTACAACCTAGAATCACCTGAGAAGAGAATCTTGGTGAGAAATTGCCTATGTCAGGTTGGCCTGTGGGCCCGTCTAGGGATGACTACCTTGATTATTAATTGATGCAGGAAGACTTTGCCCACTGTGTGTGGGTCACACTATTCCCTAGGCAGGGGTTCCTGAACAACATGAGAGAGGAGAAAGCTAGATGAGAGAAAGAAAGGATTGGTGCATTCTCTCTCTCTCTCTCTCTCTCTCTCTCTCTCTCTCTCTCTCTCTCTCTCCTCCTAGCTATAGATGTGATGTTTTAAGTTCCTGCCTTGACTCCCTTGCAATGATAGGTTGTCATCTAGAACTGTCAGTCAAACAATTTTCCTAAGTTGCTTTTTGTCAGAGTGTTTTATCACAGCAACAGAGATGAAACTAAGACACTGAGTGACTGTAGGCATGGAAATGGCAAGAAACAAGCCAACTTAGCAAGCAGAACTCCTGACAAACACAGGGCTCACAAGGCACCAGGCACAGAATTCTCGGAAGGGTTAGAAACCAGACTGTTTACAGTCTTCAAAAAAGCAATAGAAGACTCTGCCACCCCTCCTAGGCAAGTCACATGTCTCTTCTCCCCAAACCATCTGAAAAAAAGTAGCTGACATAGCGTTCAGCAGGTGCAGAGTGTTTAATTTGATTTTGAAGGGAAAAATGTGTTCCTTGGAAAGCCATGGCTAACATGGCTTCTTTCATATTTGGACACTAGAATCCAAGGTCAGCTGTCAGCAGGTTCTCTCTCCTTCTGCAGGTGTTAGGACAACCTATACCAGACCTGTCTCTTAGCTGCTGAGAGTCACCTGACTTGTAATAATATGGCACAAATCTTATATTTATTTTATCTTGTATGCATATGGGCGTTTTCTTTCATGTATGTCTATAAACCCTGTGTGTGCATTATACCTGTAGCTGCCAGAAGAAGGCATTAGATCCCCCAGAACTGGACTCAGAGATGCTGTGAGCTATCATGTAGGTGCCAGGAAATGAAGCTGGGGCCTTTGGAAGAACAACAAGGACTATGGGCCATGTGTCTCCAACCCCATGCACAAAATGCACAAAACTATTTTTCTTTTACTGTGTAGACCAGGCTTGCCTCAAACTCACAGAGATCTGCCCACTTCTGCCTCCCAAGTTTTGGCATGAAAGACCACCACCACACCTGGCAATGGCACAAGTCTTAAGGAATAGACATCCTATTGCATTAAGTGCCTGCCTTATGTTTTGAGTGTGATGTTATCATAACCCAATTCAAATGATCCCAGTTCCAGACAAAGTCACATTCCAAAGAGCTCAGTGATCAATATCTTTGTAGGTAAAATAATATAATTAATAGTAGATGGATAGTATCCAAGATTCAGAAATGGAGATCACCACATCAATATGTTCTTTAGACATTAGGAGATAAAGATTGGAGATATAGTCCAGTGGGAGACAACAAAACAAGGGTATAGTCCCCCATGACAGAAACACACAACAACAACAACAACAACAGCAATTTCAGCCTGTTGCAGTGGCTTGAAGCTGTAATCCTAGCACTGGGGAGGCAGAGGCAAAAGATTGCCCCAAGTTGGAGATCAGCTTGGGTTACTTAGCAAGACTCTGTTTCAGAAAACCCCAAATCCAAAAACCCCTAAACAACCAACCAAACACACAATGAGAGAAAGAACAGAAGGAAAGGAGGGAAAGAGAGAAGGAGAGAAGACAGATAAACATGAGAAAATACAACAGTGTCAGACACAGATTCTTCTGGGCGCATCCAATTGCCATGCTTTTGGTAAGAGCCTAAAAGGGCTGTTCACACATTTAGAATGTCCATTTCCCACCTGCCTTGATCATCACCCTCATCGTGTTACACATCCCTCATCTGTGATCTGCTTGGGACTGTCGACTCCTGCAAGCTAATGTAGACACAAAAGGACAGAGTCGAGAGTTAAGGTACCACTCAGTAACAACCAGGCCATGGGTACTTGGAGCCTGACTGTCCCCCAGGTCTTATACAAACACGTGTTGCCTAACTCCTATGCCCTGTCCAATGACCTGCTTCAAGGAAGACAGCTTTAGCCGCAAAGTTAACTAGTTAGAGCAATGGGGCTAGAGAGATGGCTCTGTGGTTAAGAGTTCTTGTCGCTCTTCCAGAGGATCCGAGTTTTAGTCCTGCCAGTAGCTCTAGTTCCAGGAGATCTGACACCTTGTTCTGGACTCTTGTGGGCTCTCATACAAACACACACACACACACACATTTAAAAAAAGATAATGTGATGCCTGCATGTGTATCTAGGTACAGACATCCTTACATACAAATGGCACATGAAGACTAAGCCACTTCCACTTTAAATGTTATAAAAAGAACCCTCTCCCTAACCTGTGATTCTCCTCTCAAGACAGCTAATAACAACCTGAGTCATGTTCCCAGCCTGACACTGGGTTTTTAATTGTATTCAATCTAAATCAATTTTAATTTATTTTATTACCATTATTAGTTGTACATAGTGAGACTTCATTACGACATTTTCATACATCCATTTAAGATTCTTTAATCATATTTACCTCTTAGTAGTCTTTATTAAGTCCCTTTTCTAGGACTGAGTATTTACTAAAACAATGTAGAGTATGCTGACCTTGAATTCACAGCAATTCTTCTGACTCAGTCTCCCAAGTGCTTAAATTACAGACACAAGGCACCATGCCCAGCCTTTTTTTTTTTTTTAAAGCTAACTTCCATGTTTGAGAGAACACATGTGATGTTTGTCTGTGTCTGGATTATTTTGCTTCATACAATGATTTCCCATTGTATCCACTTCCCTGCAAGCAAATGTCATGATTTCATTCTCTATTGTGACTGATAAGTAGTGTTGTGATTTGAGTGAGAATGGTCCCCATAGGCTCATATATTTGAATACTTGGTCCCCAGTTGATGGAATTGTTTGGGAAGAATTAGGAGGTGTGGCCTTGCTGGAGGGGTGTGGCCTTGTTAGAGGAGGCGTGTCCCTGGGGGTGGGCTGTGAGGTTTCAAAAGACTCATACCATTCTCATTTAGCTCTCTCTCTCTTTCTCTGTCTCTGGTCCCTCCCCCAAATTCTGTCTTCTGCTTGTTGTCTCAACATGGAAACTCTCAGCTATTTCTCCAGCATCATGTGGGCTTGCCTGCTGCCATGCTCCCTGTCATGATGAGCATAGACTTTACTATCCTCTGGAACTGTGAGCCCCCAAATTAAATGCTCTCTTTTATAAGTCGCCTTTGTCATGCTGTTTCTTCACAGCAGTAGAAAAGCAACTAAGACAAGTATCTGCCCATTTCCTTTACCCCTGTTTGCTGTTGATGGGCATCTAGGCTGCTCCCATCTCCTGGTTACTGTGACTAGTACAAGGATAGACATGGATGAGTAAGGCTTTCTGTGGTTTGCTCAATTAGTTAGACTCCTTGGAATCTATACTCAAGAGTGGTATGGATGAGTATCTAAGATAGTTGTCTTATTTCTGGAATATAAAAATACAACAAAAGTAATTCAAGGAACAAACATTTTATTTTGCCTCATAGTTATAGGGTACACTCCATCATGGCAATGGATGAGAATGGAAGAAACTTGAAGAAGCAGCTAGTCATATTGTATCCACACTCAGGACACAAAAATGATGAATGCTACTCAGCTAGATTTCTCCTTTATATTCAGTCTAGGACCCTGGACCCAAGCCCAGGGTATGGTGCCACCCAGTTTAGACGGGTCTTCCCACCTCAGTTAATCAACTCAGGATCATCACGCATGGAGGTACTTGTCCCTAACAAAAGGTTTACCTTCAGTTATTCTAGAACCCGTCAAGTTGACAATCGATATTAACACTAGGTCATACGGCAGTTCTAGGTTTTTTCAAGACCTCCACACTGCATCACTGTAAAGTCCATTCTAAGATTGGAGCCCTGAAATTGTCTGCACCTCCTGCAGACAGCCACCATTTGGTATTTGTAACCCCCATCCCCTTTCAAGCAGGATCTTACTGGGTAGCCCTGGCTGGCTTAAAATTCTCCATGTAAACCAGGCTGGCCTTGGGCTCACGTAGAGATTGGCCCCTCTCTTTCCTCAGTGCTTGGGTTAAATTGTCACACCTGGCCTGCCATTTGTTTTCTTGATGGTAGCCATTTTGCCTGGGATGAGATGGCATCTCAAGAGTAGTTTTAGTTGAATTTCTTTTCACATTAATCTATTGGTCATGTGTAGTTCATCTTTTGAAAACTGTTTACTTACCCACTAACTGACTCAATGACTTGCACTGGTTTAGCTGTTGTACTCTTTATCTATTCTGGATACCAGCACATTGGTAATGGCTGGTAATTTGGGGATCTATTCCATTCTGCCTTGCTGCAGGTGATTTTTTTTTTTTTTTTTTTTTTTTTTTTGCATTGTGAGGGTTGAGAGTGTCGGATCATGTCTTAGTCCAGTTGTCTCTGTTCTCTAATACCTGCTCAGTGATAAGAGGACACAGCATCACAGAGACTGGAGTACCTGACCTCATCCCAAAGCTAAGAAGTGGCTGTCTCATGACAACAAAGGCCCAGGTAGCCTCTCAGAGGCCTTCTATTCAAGGGTTATGTAGAGCAAAGATTAAGAGCAAAATTGGGTGATGGGGCTAAAACAGGAGCGCCTCATAACCCCGAAGTTAGAGAGAGCTACCTCCATGGAGGTTCAATCACATTAGTCCTGGAGGTCCAGCCCTTCTAAACCTGTTTCCTGCCTCTTCCCTCGAAGGCCCAGGCTATTTGCATGTACCAAAAGTTTACATTAAGATGGTCTTGTTCTGGTGAGATTGCCCAGTGGTTAAGAACACTGACTGTTCTTCCCAAGTCTTGAGTTCAAATCTCACAACCACATGGTGGCTCACAACCATCCTTGATGACATCTGACTCCCTCTTCTGGCATGTCTGAAGACAGCTACAGTGTACTTACATATAATAATTTTTTTTATTTTTTAAAAAAAGATGGTCATGTTCTGCACTCCAGTGCCTTAGAATCTGTCTTAGTCAGGGTTTCTATTCCTGCACAAACATCATGACCAAGAAGCAAGTTGGGGAGGAAAGGGTTTATTCAGCTTATACTTCTGCATTGCAGTTCATCACCAAAGGAAGTCAGGACTGGAACTCAAGCAGGTCAGGAAGCAGGAGCTGATGCAGAGGCCATGGAGGGATGTTTCTTACTGGCTTGCTTCTCCTGGCTTGCTCAGCCTGCTCTCTTATAGATCCCAAGACTACCAGCCTAGGGATGGTACCACCCACAAGGGGCCCTCCCCCCTTGATCACTAATTGAGAAAATGCCCCACAACTGGATCTCATGGAGGCACTTCCCCAACTGAAGCTCCTTTCTCTGTGATAACTCCAGCCTGTGTCAAGTTGACACACAAAACTAGCCAGTACAGAATCTCTCTGCGTTAAAACAGATAACTTTGGAGATTAATGAGTCACTATGCTCAATGTACCAGTGTTGTGTAACACTGCTCCTGGGGAGACGTGGGCAAACATCACTCAGTCTAGATAGGGGACTGACAACAGACCACATTAATGATGCCATCAAAGTCCAACTTGGTTACCCAATGAGTTTACTGGGGTAACTTATAGGAATGTGGGTAAGGGGTTACTTACAGGAGCATGGACTACTTAAAGACAGCAGTGTCTCTAAAAGCCCACTCTAGCATGGGTGAGAACTCACAAAAGCTGGAAGCCTGAAGCTGTCCCCACAACTTGTAGACAGTTTAAAAACTTGACGATTCACCTTTCCCCTTTCTGCTTACACAGCCTTGAGGAGGGAGGGACTCGCTGATTCCGGTGGTGCTTTTATCTGAGTCAGTTTTAAGGAGCCTTTCTCTCAGATTGAATGTCTCAGCTGGGAGGAAATTGCTACACAGCAACCTAGCCTTGAGAAAGAAAGTGACTAGTCACTTCCCAAAGCCACTTTGAGGGAGTCCACTTCCCAGCCCTATTTGCAATTAGGTGTAGCCATATGATTTTGGTTTTTTTTTTTTTTTTTTTTTTTTTGCCATTTGTGGGGGAGGAGAAAAAAATGGACAGCTTAATAGGGATGAGTCTGTCAGAGCTACAAGTTGGAAGGAACACAGATCCCTGCATTCCTTTCTCCATAGAGGAGAAAGCTCCATCCTTCAGGGACAACCATTTTGGGGTTCATGTCAATGATAAATAGCCTGCTGTGGGCCTCGTTACAATGGCTGTGCTTCCTTAACTGCCACACCTCCTAAAAGGAACACTTCCTCCAGAACGGATCCTTGTACCGTACATGGTGAAAATGGTGGTCATTTTGACAGAGCAAGAAGGGGCGTGGCCTCATGGGTTGCTATCTAAGATGTCCAACCTCAAGCTCAAGGCAGTGACACCTCACTGTTGCTGGGCTCCTGGATGATGAAATCCACGTGGGACCTTCTTGCTCCATCACAGCCTGGTTTCTGCAGGGCACATCCTGGCAGGCACTCACTCCCTACATCTCTTTGGTAGCTCAGCGAAAGGGTTCTGATAGCCATAAAAGAACAGAATCTCTCTGGGGGAGCAAAGGTCACGTGAACAACCTCTTGGAGGAGGCAAAAAGTTCAGCCTCCCCATGGATGGTCCACAGACCTCATGGGCCTTCCTCCCAAGTCCATGGGCTGGGTCATGTGTGTCACAAGACTATTGAGGAGCACCTCAGTGCCAGCACTCTCAGGTGCTGATGTGAGCAGCAAGGAGAAAGTGGGGAAGGTGAAACTTGGATTTCAATGAGGCCCACCTGGGTATTTCCTGGCAGAGAGATGGATGGGGAACACAGCCAACTTTCCCCAGTTCCAGCATCATGGAAGAAGGCCACAGAGACATCCTGCCTCATTAAGGCAACAAGGAAACATAAAGAGGGGTCAGACTTGGGAAAGGAAATATGGAGAGGACTCTGGGGCACCCAAATTGAGCTTTTAGTAGCTAGCTGGGAATAAGGGACCTGCACAACCCAAAGGTACGTTGGTTGTTGAATTTGGGGACCAGAGATGGCAGGGCGTGTGTAGGGGATGGCTGGAAGAACAAAGATGCCGAAAAGTTTCCAGAGTAAAAGTTACAAAGCTAAGAAAGATTGACAAGAAGTCAGAAAGCAAAGAGAAAAGCAGAAGAGAAGGGGAGTCCCCAGAACTCCATGGCTGCCTATGAGGGAGGAAGAACTATTCAAGCACCTGGGACAGCCAGAAGCTAAGATAGGGTTTTACTGCTGTGAACAGACACCATGACCAAGGCAACTCTTATAAAGATAACATTTATCTGGGGCTGGCTTACAGGTTCAGAGGTTCAGTCCATTATCATCAAGGTGGGAGCATGGCAGCATCCAGGCAGGCATGGTGCAGGAGATGCTGAGAGTTCTACATCTTCATCTGAAGGCTGCTAGCAGAAGACTGACTTCCAGGCAGCTAGGATGAGGGTCTTAAAGGCCTCCCCCACAGTGACACACCTATTCCAACAATTCCACTCCCTGCGCCAAGCATATACAAACCATCACAAAGGAGAAGGGGCTTGGGAAGGCCATCAAATCTGTGACACAGGCTTATTAGTGGCTAGAGAACAAGTTAAGCCAAAAGGGCAAAAAGAAGCCAGGTGGAGACTAGAAGTCTATGACAGGGTGTCTACAAAACATGGCTAACCTGTCCTTCTGGGGATGTGAGCTAACTACACCACATGGGGTGGTATTTTGTGCAGGCATGGTCCTGGAGCACTGTAAAGGAGCACATTTGCATATCTTAATGGAGAAGGCAGAATCTATGGGGAAAGCATATCCCAGAAAAGGCTATCTCAGTGACCCAAGACAGAACAGTTTCCCTCTGGCAGCAACTGTGACCTCTGGAGAGCCAAGAGGGCCTTGGTGCTATGCTAAGGGACCTGGTCCCCACTGTCCTCCCTGTCTTCTTTCCTGTCTGTCTTTTCTGCCACTCTGTGCAGACAGTGGGAAATGTCCAGGTCACATCTGCCTCTCCAATGTCCAGAACTGCACATGGCACAAGACCCTCTCTTAGTTCAGGTAAGCTAAGAAGCTACCAGAACCAAATGTCCCAGAACCATACTTCCTCCATTCTGGATTCTTATAATGTGTGTGGTAAAAAATGAGGTCCCTTTGATAGTGTAGTGCAGGGCCATGGTCTCATGAGTTGACATCTAGATATCCAACTTCAAGCTAAAGCCATGACACTCCACTGGTACTGGGCTCCTAAAAGACAGAATCCAACATGGCCTGTTGTCCACAGAACCAAAGAAAGACCAAAGAGATCCCGACTTCAAATTCCTCATAGAGAATCTGATTGGTCCAATAGAGTTAGGTGCCCACCCTTTATCCAATCATCTGCTGTGAGGGAGAGACTCTTGGGCCTTCGGGTAGAGGCCAGGAAGAAGCCTTTTGAAAGGAGGAATCCAAGTAGTGGGTTGGTTTGGTTTGGTTTGTTTTTTTTTGTGTTGTTTGAGGAAAAGAGCTTGGGCAGCTCTATTTCTGATCAACTTGACTAGATTTCAAGTCACCTTGAAGATAAACCTACCTTCTGAACCTTCTCCCCTTAACTTTTCAAATAAAGGCTTGAGCCAATGATTGGGCAGGAGGAAGGAAGAGGAACTGAGCGTTTGGGGGAGGAGAAAAGGATCGATGGAAAGGGGGAAGAGCTATGGAGGATCCAGCGAGAGAATGGGGAGAAGCTCGTGGCCTGGAGAAGGTTCTATGGGATAACATAGATGGGAATAGAGTAGTGTAGTGGGAGATCTGCCCAATCTAGGTGTATAGCTTGTATTGTTATTGATTGAGTTGAGAGTTCTTTTACAGGGTAATTGAGTTGGAAAAATATAGCAATACTAGCCCAGTTTGTTGTCCAACACTGGGATTGGGCCCTGCCCTGGAAAGTGGTTGATCTACCAGGGGTCACATGATTAAAGAAAAGACCCCCCCACTCCCAGCAGCTACCAAATGCTAGTTAGCTGCGCAGTCAGCAGTGGGATTTCATGTCGTTTCCTCTGTCATCCAGCCCCATGCTTGGATTTTTGTCTGGCTTGAGCTTGTGGTGGTCTTGTGCATGCTGTAACCATCAGTGTGCATTCATATATACGCACTGCTCCCTGTTGTGTCTGGAAAAAACTGTTTCCTTGAAGTTCTCCACCACCTCTGGTTCTTACAGTCTTTCCCTCCTCTTGTCCCAAAGACCCCAAATCTACATGCATTTCATGTGGGCCTGAGTTCTCCATGGCCTCTTCTTTAATATAGTTTGTCATACTCTGACTTGACAGAAATCCAATGGCTTTGCTGGGACAAAAACAGGCAGGCAGTTCTCTTTTAATGGTGACCAACAAAGGACTCACATGGAGGCCAGGAGAGGTAAAGTAGTGTGTACCCACAGAGGCACCATTCCCAAATGGATCTTCTAAGCTCCTGCTCTAATCCAGGCCTGTCCAGGGATACTGCCTGAAGAGTTTCATCAGGACCTATCAGATGATGTTTCCCCAGCCTCAGATCTCATTTTATTGGTTGTAGCCCAACTCAAGTAAGGATTCAAAGGAGAAGACAGAGGGATGGAACAGACAGGGACTGTGAGGCAGTGAGTGCCTGGACACTTGCCCTGCTCAGAATGACCCTGACATACCATGTGGCTCCCAGTCTGAGTCTGTTTTCTCTTGTCATCACAAAATACCATAGGCTAGATACTTTACAAAGAATAGAGGTTTATGTCGCACACGGCTATAGAGTCTGGGAAGCCTAAGAGCACAGTCTGCTCAGCCTCTGGTGAAGGTTCAGCAGTTAAGAACACTTCCTACCCTTGCAGAGGACCTGGTATAGTTCCCAGCACCCGCATCAAGTGGTTCATCACTGTATATAAGTCCAGTTCCAGGGCATCTGATGCCCTCTTCTGGCCTCCTCGGGTACCTGCACAACTGTAATACATGTATGTATAGCAGGGGCATACGCATGCACATAAAAACAAATAATTATATGTAGTAATTATATATAATTATATTTACATTAAGGAGGAAAGAGTTTATTTGGCTTACAGTGCATCTTTTCAGGAATGTCAGTGCAGAAACTCAAGCACATAATCACATAGCATCCATAGTCAAGAGCAGACAGAAATTGGATGCGCTTATGCTGTCTATTTGCTAGGTTGCTTATGCTCAAATAGCCTTTCTCATTTACACAGCCCATGACTACCTGCCCAGGGAATGGTGCCACCTACAGTATCTAGGTCTTCCCACATCTACCAACAATCAAAACAATTACCTGCAGATATGGTCACAGGCCAAACTGATTGAAGGGGATTCCTCAAATGAGACTCTCTTGCCAGGCAATTGTAGGTTGTGGCAAGTTGACATTGAAAATCAAACAACAGGGCTGGAGAGATGGCTCAGCGGTTAAGAGCACTGACAGCTCTTCCAGAGGTCCTGAGTTCAAATCCCAGCAAACACATGGTGGCTCACAACCATCTATAATGAGATCTGATGCCATCTTCTGGTGTGTCTGAGGACAGCAACAGTGTACTCATATAAAATAAAATCTAAAGAAACAAACAAGCAACATACCTAACCTTAGAAAGGGACGCAGGCAAGTCGATGAGTGCCAGGGGCAGCTTCCTGGGGCTCAGGGAGAGGAGGAGAGTGAATGGAGGAAAGTCACTCGCTCCTCTGGCTATTAGCTCTGCTGCCCGGCCCCAGAGCACGGGTCCCACTTCAAGCAACGCTTGGAATGTTTGTTCCTTTGACAGCCTGGAAGCATGCCATGGCTGAAACAGGAACTTTTCCTTAGGTTTAAAGGGTAGAAGGATAAAGGAGGGAAGACCCAGAAATGTACCCAAAGACGGGGGCGGGGCAGTTCTGTAGCTATTTTTAACAGGAAATGTGAATAATGAAATGTTCTTTCTTTTTCCATGTAAGAGCAGGCTCAAGCATTTACTAGCTTGTTAAAGTGTACCGCCTCATCAGAGTCTTCAACAGCCTCATGAGGGACACTGTAGCACTGGCCTTTAATTTAATTTCACCTTTTTACCATTTTACTTTTTGAGACAGGATCTTACTAAGCTGCCCAGGCAGGTCTTGACCTCCTGCAATCCTCCTGCCTCAGCCTCTTTACTAGTCGAGATTCTGGGTCTGTGCCACTCCAGCCTCTCCCCACTCCCCCCAGGATCCTCCTCAGGCCAGCCTTGGATTCCTGAGCTCAAGCAATCCTGCATCAGCCTCCAAAATAGATGTAACTACAGGTGCATGCTATTACGGTTTAACTCATTCCAATTTTGTAGCCAATGCTCAGAGAGGTTAGGCTCATGGTCGCCCATCAAGCGAGCGAGCGAGCTTCAGTGGAGGGCAGCTTGGATTCTGAGGCCATTTCTACCACCACTTGCCCTGTTGCCTTCTCGTCAGCCTCACATTTGAAAGTCACATGTTGGAAACTAAACTGTGGAACAAATTGAACAAGGCTCCTGAGCAAGCAGGGGCAAGAAAGGGAAAATTTCCAAGGAATTCAAGACTGCTTTCGGTTGTCTGCCACCACTTCCAGTAACAGCTACACCCTTTTCTCCTCTGCCTCCAGCACAAACAGGAAGAACTGGTGGGCCAGTCTCTTCTTAAAGAACTAAGCAATGATTTTGGGTTTGTTGTTGTTGCTTCTGCTGCTACTGTTGTTTCAACAGAATCCATCCACTTAAAAAGGGAGGCAGTTCTAATACAATAAAGTACATTTTGTTTGTTTTTCAAAAACTTCATTATATGTCTTGTGTCTTTCTCTGCTTGTCTTTGTGTATCACATATGTGCAGGTGCCCTCAGAGGCCAGAAGAGGGCGTTGGGTCCCTTAGAGCTGAAGTTAAAGAGCTGCCCCGTGTGGGTCTGGGCACTGAACCCAGGTCCTCTGCAAGAGCAGTCAGTGCTCTTAACTGCTGAGCCATCTCCGTACCTCACAAAGTGTGTTGGGAGATTGTACACTAAGTGAAATTAACCAGTCACAAAGGGCCAGGGCATCCTCTCCTGGGATGTACTTAGAGTAGTCAGACCAATTGAAGGATATAGAAAACGGGGTAATAATGGGGTAGAGTAAAGGGCATGTTGAATGGGAGCACTTTCTCTTTGCGAGAGAAAAAGTGCTCTCGAGGGCCAGTGAGATGGTGCAGTGGGGAAAGGTGCTTGCCGGCAAGCCAGACCACAGGAGTTTGGTCCCTAGGATTCACACGGTGGAGGAGAAAATTCAGTTCTGCAAGTCATCCTCTGACCTCCATGAGCTAATGGAGTGTATACACACACACACACACACACACACAGAGAGAGAGAGAGAGAGAGAGAGAGAGAGAGAGAGAGAGAGAGAGTATAAATAAAAATGTAAAAAAATTTAAATATTCTAAAGCGGAATGGTGCCACTTGCTGCATAAGAATGTAAGTATCTTTTATGTCACCATGGCTGAAATGGTCGATTTTACACATTTCTGTGTACATAATACTGTTTTAAAAGGCTTCTTTCTTGCCATTTCCTTTTTTCCCCTTTCTTTTCTGTCCTTCTCCTCCTCCTTTTAGTTTGCTTGTACAGCGTTTCACCAGGTAGTTCTGCCTATCATGGAACTTGTATGTCAGAATTCTACCTGCCTCTCCTGGAATTAAAGGTTTGGGTCACCACGCCCAGCTATTTCATTTTTATTTCTGTTTATTTGTGTCTGTGGATGTGTGCATGAGCACTGTGTTCAGGTACCCTTGGAAGCCAGGAGAGGGTGTTGGATCCGCTGGAGCTGGAGTTACAGGGAGTGACTTGCCCCACATGGCTACTGAGAACTGAACCAAGAGCGGTGACTGCTCATAACTGCTGAGCTGTCTCTGCAGCCTCCAAAACTTTTTAAATGGAATTTAGTAAACACTTAATGATCATCTCCTCTGTGGATGTACACTAGATATCCAGAGCCCCGGAACGTCAGCCCTTGTGTTAAAGCTCTGTCAGCTATGATGCCCAGTGGCATATATGCCCTTACCCAGTCATAGAGTTGGAGCTGTGCCTCTCAGGGAAAAGACCTGGCTGAGGGGCAGAAGCCTCCAAGAAGGACATAGGATTCCTAGGAACTGAGGTGACAGGACTAGCAGCGAAGTGGAGTATTGTCCCAAGCACAGAACCAGCAAGAAGAAAAATCTAGAAATGGTAACAGCTGCTAAGCTGCCTCTCTTGAAAGCCCTCCCCCTACTGTATTCTTCTGGAGCCACTTGTGAGGACAGACAAGAAGGTCCCCACTGCAGGCTTGTGTTGTACTGCCCTACTGTGGATGGCCCTTACTGAGCCCATGGCGCTGGGAACTCCTGGTCGAAACTCCAACTTGATCTGTTGGTGATCTGTCTCCAGTCTCAAGTTGCTTTCAAGGATTCTGAAGAGTTCCTTTCAGTCCCTGCACCTTGCTCATGGTGGACCAGCAGAGATTCATGGTAGCACTGGTCTAGAAGCAATGGTGACTCCCTTACAGAAAGGAACTGTGTCTCTTTATGTCCCCAGTCCTTCTACCCTTGTACACATTCGTGGTAAAGCCACCCAAAGCCCCTCCGTCTGTCAAGAATGCAAGGCACACTTGTTAATCAGCCTGCGTTTCCCCAGTGTTTTGAAGAGCTGAGGCACTGCCGGATTAAAGCCTAGTGTTATTATTAGGCCCGTGTCCACCATAGTGGGTGTCATTTAATTAGAACTGTACAATAGCTAAATCTGCCTTAATTGGCTGGGATGTGGTGTCTGGGCTGTGCTCTATTCTGTGGCCGTCACGTTGCCTTCTCTGGCTATGGGTCATTTTGGAGACCTTGGGTAGGGTTCGTGGAAGGTTATCTGGCTACTGATTAACACTTAATTAGCACCTTTTTCATGTAGCACAGCAGTGACTTTGTAAATTTAAAAATTTCAGGGGACCACTTAATGTGGAATTAAAGTACAAGAGCAATATTTAAGATGCATGAAATTGTTTTATGCATTACAGCATTAACGAGCTCTTAATTTATGCAGCGCATGCCAGCGATGGGTAATTAAAGTGTGTGGGGAGGGGGGGAGGGGGAGTGTGGATCTCTACGGTGTCCTGTTTTTTCCTCTACTGGGGCTTCTGAAAGCTTTTGTTTCTCAACTGCTCTTCTCTGCTTAGGAGTCACTTGTATGGTCTCAAGCTTAGTTTTTATAGTCCAATGGGCATCAACTGCAAACTGAAACCATCTCCTTTCCAGGACCTAGAAGTCCTACCAGCTTCAGTGATTGGTCTGAAGATGGGCACAGAAACCAACTTGAGTCAGAAGATATTGGCTGGGCCTAGGAGAGGGGGATGGGAGGTAGGGGGCAAATGGGACTTGTTCTGTGTCCTCCTCAGTAGCTGTTGGAAGGGCTTGTTCCTTTATTTGCTTGGGATGGGAGTGTGAGAGCTGGAGTCAGGCAGCCATTTTGGAACCATCACGGAGTGGCAGGGGAGTCGTTGTTTGTTTGGGAAGTGAATATAGCATCCATGGGAGGCCACATGACCAGACGAAGTGATACCACTTGGTTGTGAGTGAGACTTTACTGGAAATATTTATTAGGACTTCTTTGGAAAGTAGTCCGACCTCTAGATGTGTGAGTTAGGTAGGAACCCACATAGACACTGAATATTCCATTTCCCCATTTTTATACATATGGTTCTCTTTTACCAGAACATTCTATCTTTCCCTATTCTTCAAGGCTCAGATCAGGTGGCCAAGCACCTAAGAAGCTTGCCTTGACCAGAGGTGTGCTCTCCTCCTCTGGGACACTCATGGCCCTGGATCCAACCCCCTCCTTCCTGAAGAGCAGGATGCTGCCCCAATGTGACTTTCCATCTCCTCTAGGAAGACCTAAAGCTTCTGCTTCTGTCCCCAGCATTATTGTCACATGCGGTACATTGAGTCTGGGAAGGACCTAAACTCCTTCTGCAAGGGGAGCAGAACCTGTGAGGGTGGTCAGGAGAAGAGAGAGGGGGAGGGGAAGTCACGTCTCAAGTTGCTGCACAGGAGGACCCTGGATAAGAAGCAGACTGGGCCACAAAGGCAGCATATACTTTGTGCAGGAATTAGAATGCTGAGGAAGGCCCAAGCATTGCAGACAAGGCTCGCCCTTTCCCCTTCCCTCCCCCTTGCTAAACCCTTAGATTGCTTTACTAAAGCTAGCCCCCAAGGTCCATTCCCTAATCTGGCCACTGACTCATTCCCGAGACAAAACACCAAGGTCCAGCAATCAAAATTCATTCTTGGGCTACACTGGCTAACCTATCCAATCAGAACTTCCCCTTTGCTCCCTAAACACCCACTCCTATGAAAGCCACTTACTGCTTGCTGTCTGCCTTTGCCCCGCAGGCCTGTGCTTCCCCCTGATAATAAACCTCCTTTGTGCTGAGAACTTGGTATCTGCGTGTCCTGCACCAACTGCGTTGACACCCCCCACCCCCTTCTTTTCAACTACTCAAGACTCAAGTGTCCAGTGGCCGACATGGGGCTGAGCTCTCATGGCTTCCTAAAGGGAGAGCATCTTTTGGGGCCACTCCAAGGGTGGTCAGATCCTAGGCAACGGCTGAAAAAGACAGTGCTACTGGGCACAGGTCATTTGTGCCTTTCTTCTAGATGGTACTCTCCTGCTCCAAATTCTGCCTGGGGTCAGCAGTGACTTTGCAGATGCCTGATGTCTCCTATTCCTTCTCCTGGCATAGCTGCTACTTCCAATCAACGCTTGGCAGGCCCAAGTCCACCCCTTCCCCTGCGTCCAGGAGGGCCTCTCCTTGGGACCCTCCTTGGAGGTCTGAACTGCTAGTACTTGGGTGTGCTTCTGAAAACACTTCCCCCCTGTTCATTTATTCTCTGTATGTCCATATGCCACCCAAATAGCTGTGAGCACTCATCTCATTTTACATAAATGAGACTGCACAGGATCAATGGTTCTGCCGCTTTTTAAATCCTAACACATCTTTGTGAATGGTAAATTTCAGTGCACATGGGTATGTCTTTTTATTTGCTGTATAATATTCCCCAACACAACACACTGGTCCCTTGATTACTAAACTCTTTTATTTTTCTTCACTACTTCTGGGGACAGAATCTAGGTTCTTGAGATGCTAGGCAAATAGTCTACTGCTGAGGTCCATTCTTACCCCCCTAACTATTCTCTGACTGGGAAGATGGATGCTTGGGATGCTTCCAATGTATATACTAAATGCTGCAAAGGACACACTGTCAGCACCAACCTCACATAGTGAGGGGGAAAGCTAAAGAGGGGCTTGGGCTAGCCATGAGTTGTATTTTCTAGGTTCATAATGCTTTGGACCCCAGATCTTATTCACTGAGCCTCTTCCCTGGTTGGCTTTTGCTTCTTGGACACTGTAAATAACTCACCTTGCAAATACTAGCAAATCTAGAACAGAGCCGTGCCCCCTAACCAAGGCTTTTACAGGATTTCTAGGCTCCTTGTCCCTCCCCATCCCCAATACCACCTAAACATGCCAGGGCCAGGGAGGACAGCACTGTATTTTAAAACAGGACCCAACAAAGGCAGAGTAGATGAACATTATTTTCTTTCTTTTTTTTTTTTTTTGCCAGACTTTTCCAGACTGCTTTCATTTGTGAACCCTTTCTCAGTAAATATAATGTGCTGTTGTTATGTAAGTCAGACTAGGAAAAGGACTCACTACCTGATTTTCCTGATTTCGGGGGTATCTTAAAAGCTTCACCAACAGCAACAATCCTTCCGAGCTGACTCCATCACAAAGCATTGCAGTGAGCCAGGCAGGACAGCCAGAGCCACACCACAGTCTTAGGTCTTGATGGCTCACCAGGGCAAGGCCCCTCACTTGCTGATAGAGGCTACCAGGTTCCCTCTGGGCTGATGGCATCTTCACCTGAGCTAGGAGGAGGGACTGATGGACTACCCATGGGGCCAGAGGCGATGACGTGGGACATCCCGGTGGAGGCTGGCCTGCGTTCACAGCAGCTTGCCTGAGCTGGAGCCTGTCAGCTCAAGCGGCAGTGAAGGAAGATGGTTCTGACACAAAAGCCCAGGGGAATCCGTGGGGGAGCCAGGCTGTCATTACTTATTAACAATAGGCCTGATCCCCAGCCGGGGAGGCCCAGGGAAATGGCCTGTGGGGAGGCCCAACTCTCCCTGTGAGATGGATTAACACTTTCTGAGGGGGAGGGAGCTGTCTGGAGGGTCGCCTGTCACTTTTTCCCCCCATATCAGAGGGGGCATTCTTCCTCTCTCGGGTTCTCTTGGCTGCTTCTGGTTGTAAGCAGGCCTGCCTACAGGATGTGGGAAACTGTTGAGGGAAATGGAAATTTCAAGACTACATACAACCAATAATCTAGGTCTGATGAATGGCTTCCATCTCCTGGGGCAGGAAGAGAGGAAGGTAGCCGGCAGTGAGGAGGGAGAAGGCCCGCACCACTAACACATCCCCGAGGGGTTCAGGGTTCAGGGCAGCCTGATTGGCTCGGTCCTTCTAGCATAGCAAATATCTAGTGTTGAGCCATCCCAGCAGCTGCGGCGTAGTGTCCCAGCATCCCAAGGAGGCAGAGGCGGAGATGGAGAAGAAGCCCCGACCATGCTTCCGTGAGTACTCTTCGAATCAGCTGCAAAGATGGCAGAGGTAGATAGGGGCAGCTGGAAGAGACCAAGGAAGAAAAATCCCATGCAAAGCCTACTGGTGCCTGCACTGGTGCTTAGCAGCCCACAGGGCCCTGGGCTGAGTGAACCTCAGGAGGCCTGGAAGAGGGGTGCGTGGCCTTAGCATAGTCTGAGCCAGTGCCCAGAGGCTGGCCCCAACCCAAGGCGAGCAGTCTTTCCCCAGCCTGCTGTCACCCCCAATCTCCACCCCTGCCTTCCGGAACGGGGAGTCCATACAGCAAGGACCTCCTGGCGAACTCTCAACCCTGAAACTCAGGGCTGCCCTGAAGTTTATGGGAGCCTTCCTCTCCCACGGTGGCCTTGCCCCCACACAAGCCAGCCGGGCCTCAAGGCCAGCTGCAGCTCATCCCTCTCCCCATCATTTGTCTCCCAGCCTTGTTGTTCTTTCCCCACCCTTCCCACAGTTGTAGCTTCCCCTCCCCCTCCTCGCCCCTCCTCCCAGCCTTCTTCCTGATGGATCTGGCACAGCCGCTCTACAAGCCACAAAAGCAGTCCACCACCGGCCGACCCAGCTCTGGCCGCCGCTATCATTCTGTCAAATATTTTGCCCATCTCTAAAGAGCTGTCTGAACCCAAGCACCGCTCCCCCTCCAACCAGGTGGCCGGCCTCTCCCTTGCAGCGGGAGGGGGGGCGCTAACAGGTCATAGGCTATTAGTCTGCTTTATACACAGCGGCTGGGGCCGGAAGGGTGCAGTCATTACGGGATCTATGATTTAAATGCCCGAGGGCAGGGCTGTTTGTTAACTTTGGAAGAAAGTGACAGACCTCCTCATCGGAAACATGGATTTAGGAGTGAGCACCTGGCCCTTCGGGAGACCACAGTCTGGGGTCACCAGGCCTGCACATTAGTGTGCACCTCAGGTTTGGTGCTTGTCAGAGGGCCTTGGTCATGAACTCTTAGACATCAGACTCTAGAGATTAGAGAGAGGTGGCTGGATTAAAAATCCAATCACATTCCGTCTCACAGATCACGTGGTTGGGTAATTCTGGTGCCCCCCCCCCCCCCCGTGGCTGCACGCACAAGAGTGACGCTCTAGCCCTGACACCTGAGTCCCACTCATGCAGCTGCTGATTCGGGAACCCAGCCTCCCTCCAGTCAAACTAGAAGGTTAGAACGCGCCGCTCCAGGAATCCTGCTGCATTTGCCTTAGGCAAACTTCCCTGTGAGCCGCTGCAGCCAGAGTTCTTAAAAGGCCAGAGCAGGGAATGTCACCGAATTGACAGAACAAGTTATCTGACTGCTCTGCGCAGCTTGCTCAGAGCTGGCCTGAAGACTTCCTGTCACCCCAACCTGGTGGCCCAGTGCAAAGACTTATAATTATGGCGGCAACAGAGATTTACCAAAAAGAACCTAATAGTTTTTCACCACCAAACTGGGTCTGAGCTGGGGTCTTCTGTAAAACCACAATCAGCTGGAAACACCCATCTCCTCTCACCAGTGCCCATGGCTGAGGCCATGTTTCATGGACAGTGTACCCTTAATGACAAGAACAGGAAGTAAAAACTGATGAGGCCATTTGGAGCAGGAGACACGCCCCCCCCCAAAGGCAGTGGTTCCATTCTTGTCATTGGCCAGAAGCAAAAATGTTCTTGATTTTGTCCTAGCTACAGACCAGGAATGCGGGAAGAGAGCTCCGCTTTGGTCTGTCTCTTTTCCTAAATGAGTGCTTTTAGCTTACAGGCGATTCCACTAGGTTCCTTCCAGGGACCTAGCAAGATCATCACCTGCCACCATTACCTGTCCCACCCAGTTCTCTCTCTCTCTCTCTCTCTCTCTCTCTCTCTCTCTCTCTCTCTCTCTCTCTCTCTCCTCTCTCTCCTCTTTCCCTCCTTCCTTAAAACCTTTCTTTAAAGACTTATTTACTTATTATGCAGCATTGTGTCTGCATGTACGCTTGCATGCCAGAAGAGGTCACCAGATGGTTGTGAGCCACCATGTGGTTGCTAGGAGTTGAACTCATGACCCTTGGAAGAGCAGCCAATGCTCTTAACCACTGAGGCATCATCTCTTCAGCCCAGTAGTAGTATCTTGAGGGAGGACTGCTAGTTAGCTGGATAAGGACAGTAGCCTCAGAGGCCATTGAGGACGAGTCCCTCCTTCACAGCTTTGGAAGCATCTCTCTCTCTCTCTCTCTCTCTCTCTCTCTCTCTCTCTCTCTCACACACACACACACACACACACACACACACACACCTCCCTGGTTACACTAGAGAAGCATCAGCTTTGCTACTCTTTAGAACTCCTTGTCAAAAGAACGAAATACCTTGGGCCCTGGCTGTAGACACCACAATCCAATCGGGCTCCAAAGATTGGAATGTTGCACACTATGGTCTCCTCCCTTAAGACTTAATCTACATTCACCTGTCAATCACCTGGCCAGGAGCAGCCCCCCCCCCCCATTGCTCTTGAAAGCTGATTCACCTAAAGAAGACATGCTGAGGAGAGGGGAGGAATAATTACCCCCTTAATGAGATAATATATTTATAACCCCCAGAAATTCCTCCTCCTGTAGTCACCTACGGAGTGAGCCTTTACCATGCTCTGGAGTGACTCAGAAAATCGTAACCCTTCCTTTCCTGTCTATTTCTTTTCCCTTTGGCTCCTGGACGGAGATAAGACAACTTGGATTAAATCTCTCCCTACAGCCAGGCTTCAGAGAAAAGAGTCAGTGTAAATGACGGCTCTTAGTGAAGAAGAATGAGGACGTGGTCACTTCTAGGTGTAGTTGAGGAAAGGGGTTTTATGGGAGACAAAGGGGAAAGCACAGCCAGAGGCATCTGGAAGGGTCCGGACTGAACTTGGCCAGCAGGCTGAACCAGTCCAAGGCAGCGGAGCTGGGCGTGAGAGAGGAAGAGGAGCGAGGGGAAAGAGGGCAAGAGGACCAAGACTGTTGGCTCTTAGTCTAGGCTCCGCCCCCACAGTTACCTGGCAACAGCCAGATGTGCCTGGCTCACTGTAAAAGGGGCTGCTTGCCCCCCCCCCCCCCTCTCCACGCACTCATGGCTGGCCTCTACTCCTCTCTCTTTCTCTCTCCCTCCCTCTTCCTCTCCCTCTCCCCCTATTCTCCCCCCCTCTCTCTCCCTTTCTCTGTCTCTACTACCCCCTTAATTTCCCTCCCCATGCCCTGAATAAACTCTATTCTAGACTATACTGTCATGTGGCTGGTCCCTGGGGGGTGGGAAGGGACGCCTCAGCATTGGTCCGCAGAGGCATGCTCTTCCCCCACACCATTCCGATCCTCTACCAATCATATACCTGCCTCTCCTATCTTTTTATAAAATACAACAAAGAGAGCTCCAGGAATAGAACAGGAATAGAATAGCCAGGAGCCAAGAACGCCAAGAGAGGGCATGGCCAAAATGACTGAGTTATATAGGGATCAGGGTGCAGGAAGAGAATCAGAAGCCCCGCCCCCTGCCCCCAAGAGGTTTAGGGCAGGGGGTCGTATGAGAAGTGCTGGAAGGAGCCACAGTACTGAGTGAGATCTGTCCCTGGTTTCTTTGGGAGCTGACACTTGGCAGCTCTATAATGTGCCACCTGTGTGAGACACAGAGTCCATTATGGCTGTCTAATGATTTGGTTTAGAGATGTCCCTGTCCTAGGCAACATAACCTAACAGATTGTGGTGAGGGAACTTTAAACATCCTTTTCTCTCTGTAGTAAGAGAAATGCATAAGGACACTAGTCTCACTGTCACCTGCCTACCTCTTTCCTGTCTTTAAATGCTGTGGTAAGAATATGAGGTGCTAGAATAGCAGCAACTGCTTCCTGCCTAGGGGGGCTTGTTTTTTCCTGTTAAAGATGACCAATCCACAAAGGGTCAATGGTCCATAAATCTCCCCTACTTTGTAAAACTTTTGTTTACACAAAGACCAGCTGCATTCCTAGAACTTCATGGCCTGGATGGAGCTGTTGACACACACACACACACACACACACACACACACACACCACCTTTTTTTTTCTTTCCTTCATTTCCTTTGCACCAATTCTTTTCAAATTAGCCAATTATAAAAGACTGGGATAGATGCCAGACATTGGGGGGCGGGGAACACAGCACCTTTGTTAGAATAAAACTTACAGGCCTGGTTTGGGTAGTTGCACTTACCCCCCTTTTGAGGGGTGTGCTTTGAGACAGGGTTTCTCTGTGTAGCACTGGCTGTGTATCACTCACTCACTCTGTAGACCAGGCTGGCCTCGAACTCAGAGATCTGCCTATTTCTGCCTCCCGAGTGCTGGGATGACAGGCATGTGTGGCCACTGCCCGGCCCAGCACTCCACTCTTATACAAAATAAATTGCCGTGGCAAGCTATTTTTACTTTGTGAGTTTCTCACTGAGAATATTTGTTTTCAACACAAGAACCTGGAATCCTTCCAGATGTGCCCTTCAAACTTCCAGAGGAGCTGCTCTCACTGCTGTGAGGGAACCTGTGATGGGCATACCTTTTCTAAGCTGGGCAGTGGTGGTGCATGTCTTTAATTCCAACACCCAGGTCACAGAGGCAAGTGGATCTCTGAGTTCGAGGCCAGCCTGGTTTGCAGGACGAGGTCCAGGACAGCCAGGGCTACATAGAGAAATCCTGTCTGGAAAAGCAAAACAAAACCCAAAAAAAACCCAAAGCAAACAAATAACCCTTTTCTTGAGAGTGATATTTCATCTGCGGGCGTGAGCGGAGAGGACTGAGTGAACCTCGCTCGCAGGCACACCCGCTCCACTCCAGCCTCGTGCATTCAAGTGCACTCCTGAAGCACACGCCCTCCCTTCTGCCTTCCGCCCGGCGCTCACTTTGCTTTGCATCTTCTCAGGCTCTAAGGCAAAGAGACACAAGGAGGTTAGTACAGGTGTTGGAACTGCAGAAGCCCCTGGGGTTGAGCGAGAGTTCTGGAAATGCCAGCAGCCGTCGCCAGGCTTGTCATGTGGCCTTGTCCTGGACTCCAAAGGCTACTTCTATTGTTGATGTGTAGCTGACCTCCCTTCCTCCTCCCCTCTTGCTGCCTCTTCCTGGCTTCCTGTCCTGTCCTTTCTTCTCTCTCTCATTCAGTTTCCAATGCCAATCACTCTCCTTGTTGCTACCCAGTAAACCCCACCTTCAAGCGCAGGGGTGTCAGACAGCTGTTTTCCTACATGTGGACGCTCCCTTACTACCATGGATGCTGGGAGCTGGAAGAGCTTCAGATTTCAGATTGGGGGATATTTACATATGCCTAATGAGGCATCTTGGGGAAAAGACCCGAGTCTAATCTTAAAATTTAGTTATGCTTCACGTGTCCTATACACATAACCCGAAGGCGATTTTTTTGTAATATTTTAAATAATTTTCTGCATAAGACAAAATGCGTATAACTCATATGATCAGATTTCTAGCGTGATATAAAAACATTCACATTTCAGACTTGGGGACAGCGTTCATGTGTGTGCAGAGGTCCCACACAAACAAAGGACAGCCTCAGCTCAGGTGTCAGTTCTTCCTAAGCTCCTCTGAGAAAGGGGTTTCTTACTGGCCTGGTACTCACTCCACAGATGAAACTGACTAGCCAGTGAGTCTCAGGGATCTGGCTGTCTGCCTCTCCAGCACAGGGATTACAAGCAATGGACACTACACTTGGCTTCTAGTTTCTTTGTTTCTAAACATGGCTTCTGGGGGTTAAAGCACTCAGGTTCGTGTGTATATGCAAGGCAAGGGCTTTGCCAACTCTTGGCTTTTGTGGTTTTGGTTTTGTTTTCTTTCATTTTTAATCACGTTAGGTCAGAATTCATGGAGGGCTTAGAGGCCTGCATGGCAGGCTGGCTAGTCTGGGGGTGAGCCAGGCTGGCTCTGCTACCTCCTGTCATGTCAGGGTCTCATCATGCTACTCTAGCCAATGAGTTGGGCTTCCTAAGGGGTACCCCTCAAAGCAACTGTTCCAATAGGAATTGAGAGCTCTAAGATGGAACATCTGCCCTATCCTATTGGCCAAAGAGGCCCCAGGCCCCTCCCAGATTACAAGGAGGGAACCCACCCCACTAGGAAGGTGAACAGATGGTTATATTCATTCTACTACATCTCTCCTGTCAATCGGGAATTGTGAGAGATGCTCTTACATCAGGGATCCAATGCAATTATTATTGCTTCCCTTTTGACTTCTGCTGCATGAAGTTTATCTGGGAGGACCAGTTTTCTCATTTCTTTAAGTCATGAGGACAACTGTTTGCCATTCTAATGGGGTGGGTGTCAGTGGGGCTGGAAGATAGAAATCATCAGGGTGAGGTTACTCTCAGGAGATTATGGAGGGTGGGAATAAGATGATGGGAGAGGGAGTGGGAGGAGGGTTGGGGGTTTTCTGGGAGGAGAGAAACAGGGAAAGGTTTTAGCATTTAAAATGTAAATGAAGATTATATTCAAGAAAAAGAAAAAGAAAAAAAGATGATGGTAGAAGCTGCTGATCACGTAACTGGGGCTGGGTGAGGTTTGCCACCCCTGAGAATAAAAGAAAGGAAGCCCTTTTGAAACAAGAGATGAGTCTAAGAGATTCCCTCTGATATCTTCTGAAGCTTAAGAAACACAGGAGTTCCTTGGCCACAGGACTGCATGTCCCCTCCCTCTGCACCGGGGCTGTTATGCCAAGCAGCCCCTCTGGAAGTTGGATTGTCCACATTGGCTCCCAAGCTTTGGGGGGCCGCAGAAAGAGCACCGAGGAGGAGGCCTGTACTCCAGATCTGAGCTCCTTCCCTGCTCTTCCCTACCCATGTGCCCAACAGCCCGGCTCACTTCCTGCACATGCGTTCCCCTGCAGAAGAGGCTCTGCCCAACTCTAGGCTCATGTGCTTCACGGAGAAGGAGACATTAATGTGAGAGAATGGAGGGATTCTTCTTCGTACTGCACACACAGAGGCCCATCAGTCCAGCGACCACTCGTGCTGTGGGGTAAGGCCAGGGCCTTGTGCTTCTAACCCGATATTCTATCTCCTGAGCTTAACCTGCCTCCAGCTTTCCTTTAACATTTTCTTTTGAGAGTCTCACTAATTTGCCCAGGTTATCCTTGAACTCATTCTACATCTTAGGCAGACCTTCCACTTGTGGTCCTCCTGCTTCAGCATCCCAAGCAGCTGGGACCATGGGCCTGCACTACCGGGCCCAACTCAGCGCTCCCTTCTTGACAGATCCTTAGTTTTACCCATGTACCCCAAGATGTCTCAGGCTAGGAGTAAATACAGCCTGAGACTCTGCAATCCATGGCCGCGGTCTCATGTACTTGAGCTCTCCTATGGGCTTCCATATGCTGAGATAGCCTGGCCTTAATGGTCTAGCTGGTCTCTGCCTACGGGTCTTCAACTATTCTGGTACTCCACTCCTCTGTAGATGGCTTCCTTGATGGACTAGGGGGTCAGATAGATCTTGATAGGCAGAAAGATAAGAAGAAAGGCCACAGTTAGATAATAAAAGAGCAAACTTCCAAGAGAGTTCTTCCTCACCCTCCTAACCTGAGACAACAAAGACCTGGCAGGCTTTTTTTCTCCCAATAGTAAGGCCTCTTTGCTCATGAACCATCCAACAAATTCAAGACTGAATTGGGACAGCTTTACTCCAAAGTTCTGGACCTATTAGCTTCCCTGTCTGTTAAACTGGCCAAGTCTAAATTAAACAAAGAAGATCCCTTCAAATACCCTTAAAACCACCAGCTCTGGATGATCCACTCCTGAGTCCCGCTTGGGCTCCCTGGGGCATCTTGTGTGTGACTTGCTGCGTGTGTTTCCTCAGCAGCTGAGTCTATCTGCCCTGTCTGAGACTTTCCCTGCTGCTACATATTTGGCACAAGACTTTTTTGGGTCTTTGAATTTTCTGGCTGAGAAAATGAACCTGCTCCAAACCCCTAGGTGGTAACATGACACTTTTGGCTACAAGTAACTGAAACCCCTGTGTTCAAATGCTAAGGGTTTTCTATTATATAACTAGAAACCCCAACCCCCAGGCTCCACCCCTGTGATCCCATTGGTTATATTGGTTGTATTTGTTTCACCTCTACCTGTTCCCAAAAAGCTGCTGCAGTTCCAGACATCATATGCAGATCCAAACCTCCCTGTTAAAGAACAGTCCCTTCCAACCCCAAGTGGTACTCAAAACATTCACCAACAGGTACAGCAGAGAGACAACCAATAAGAAAACCCTCCAGCTACACATTATCAGGCCTGCCCTTGAGATTTTGAATCTTAAGTAATCCCTAAAGGCCAATGCTAATAGTTGGTCACCAAGCATGAGGAAATAATAGGACCTATAGATGAAAGGAGCTAGGTCATTGGAATATTAGACCTCTAAGCCCTTCCTCTTTCTCTCTTAGCTATCTGGCTGCAGTGACGTGAGCAGCTTCTGCAGCACAACCACCTACCCATGATGCATTGCCATCCCCCAAGGCCTCTGAAGCCATGAGCCTCCCTTTACACTTGGGAGTTGCCACACAGCCAAGCATACATGCTGAATATCATGGATGTTTCCAAGATTGCTTTCATTAAGTGTCATGAAGCCCCTCTATTGGACTTAGCTCATTGGTCCACACTGGATCACAAGATGCTACCTCCTTCCCTGAAACAATTTTTTGATGGTGTCTCTTGTAATGTTCTGTGTTTGAACAATTGGTTTCCAGCTGGTGGCATTGCTTTGGAGGGTTCTGGAATCTTTAGGAAGCAGAGCATTGTTGGAAGATGTGGGTCCCTGGGAATAGATCTTGAATCTTTGTAGTCCATCTCCACAGCTGGTTCGCTCTTTGCTTCCTGATTGTGGGTTCAGTGTAACCAACACCATTGTGTTCCTGGTGCCATGCCTTCCCCACAGTGATGGACTGGATCCCCTCAAACTACAAGCCAAACAAACTCTCTTTCCTAAAGTTGCTTCTTGTGGGATATTTGATCAGAGCAATGAGAAAAGTTGCTAATATAGTTTTCTTAAATGGAAATACTTGCCTCTGAGCCAGGGATGAGGCCACATCTCTTAAGGCTGTTGTGAACTAGATTTGGGTTTTGTTTTTTTTAGCAGGCTAGGGGATGGGGACTCCATCTCTCTTCCCCCCCTTCCTCAACCCCTACAAAATCTCAGGTTTCTTCATGCTTGACTCAGATCGCTGCTAACTCTGCCTGAGGCTGCTGGGTTTTGCACTCTTCTTTCTGTGTCAGCAGTAAGCATTGTGGCTTTTGAGGAAATTTATCTTCATCATTTCTGCAAAGTATGAAATGAGTGCCCTTCGCTTCAGTTAGGCCCATTTCATGGATGGACACACTAAGTGTTTTTGAAATGAGCCTAGGAGAAGGTTAATGGAGGAGAGCTAGTGACAAGACAAGCCGTTAGTGCTCTACTGCGTGTGTCTCTCCCTCCTTCTTATTCATTACCCCACCCCACCCCCAGCTTAATTGATAGGCCAATTATTGACTATGTGGCCAGGCTGGGGGCCAGGAAGCTGTGTATAGCCTGCAGATCTTGCCTTTTCTACCTGGATTGGTCTGCCAGCAGCTATCAGATACAGGCATCTTCCAGTGACAAGGGCATGATGGATTTTCCCCATTACTTACTCTCAATGCTTTTGTTAGTTTGCATTTTATGCAGTCTTATGTAATGGAAAAGAATTCTGCAAGGCAGGCACACTGGGCAAGGCCACTGCACAGAAACTGCATTCCTTACACACCTGCAGCCACCCTGCTGGGGCCCATCTGTGTTCTGCTGGTGACATTCACGGCCCTTCCAGATGATAAGAGCACAGGCAAGGGGGATGCTGGCTTCCAGGGAGGCCGCTCTGCCTGGGTATTTGGACCACTGGCTTTTAAAGAAGAAGAATAGCAAGGTCTTTAAGGGGAAAAGGCAAGAGAAGGGAGGAAGGAAATGAATGCAATCCAAAGATGTCTGAACGCATAGGAAAGGTTGCTCAGCAACCGGGCATCCAGCTAGTGCATTGTGGGTAGCACTGCCCTTCCTGAGGTGCAATAAGGTGCAAATGAGGACACTAAGTTCTAATCAGTTTTTGAAGTAAGTGGAACTGCCCAAGCCACTGATGGATGTATGGGTGATGCAGTAACAACTGAGCCAGAGCAGAGGCTGGTTCTGTGACCCACTCAAGGAATCCCACTCTTAGATAAAAATACCCATAGCTGAGTGCATGTGTGTTCCTCCCCCAACAGGAGAAATGCTCTCCTTTATGGCACTACTCACAACAGAGCATATTAGTCCACATCTGTAAACCCAACACTCAGGAGGCTGAGACAGAAGGGTTACTACAAGTTAAAGGCCAGCCAAGGGTATAGGGTGAGACTTGGTCTCAAAAACAAGCACAGACCTATGCACATTAACCCAAATTTGATATAAACATCTCACGATCATAACAGAATACGTAAGTGAGTTGTGCTGTGATTTTGCTACACACAGACACAAAAAAAGACAGACTGACTTGAGATAGCTGGGTAGGTAAGGTGCTTTCCACTAAGCATGAAGATATGTGTTCTAATCCCACCACCTGTGGAAAAAAAGTATATGCACAGTAGTGTGAGCCTAGGACTGAGGAGGAGGAGGAGGAGGAGGAGGAGGAGGAGGAGGAGGAGATCTCAGATTCACTACCCAACAAATCAAGCCAAATTGATGAGGCCCAGATTCTATGAGAGACCATGTTCCCAAATGAGACCATGTTCCCAAATAAGGTGGAGAATAATTGAAGAAGACACCCAATGTCAACCTCTGGCCTCTATAAGCGCATTTGTAAGGACATGTACGCACACATATATACACACATACACACACAAAGGACAGACTGACTTTAAATACAATAGTATGAATATTCCACAAATGTTAATATGGAGGAAAAAAGGATAAGCACAGAAGTACTTGGGATGCTGTTTAAGGCCAGACTCAAATAATCTGTGATGGCAGAAACTAGAAAAAAATGGTGGCTTACTGACTGACTGCTTTTTTTTTTTTTCCCACCACCGACTGTCTGGGCCTCCTGGTCTTGAAGGTGCAACAGAGTGGGTTCCTTTTGAGGGACAAGATTCTGTTCCCCGCCTTCTACCAGTTTCTGCTCATTTTTCTGACCATCTCTAGTATCCACTGGCTTGTAGCTACATCTCCTTTCTCTCATCTTCATGATCTCTCACACAAGTCTGTCTCTGTAGACAAATGGTCCCTTTCTACAAGAATGTTGTGCTAAACATTTAACATCAATGGGGAGTTTCTACCCCGCCTTTGATCATTCAGTTCCCAGATAAAAGACACAAAATTTTTATATTTATAATAAGCCTTAATCAGCACCAGAGCTGGGCAGATATATATCTTCTATGCTATTATGTCTACTTCCTTGCCAATAACCCTATGATATGACTTGCCATATTGTGGTGATTTGAATACACTTGGCCCAGGGAGTGACACTATTAAGATACACGTTGTGCCTGGGCTGCCCTCATAGCCAGGTCTCATGAACCCTTACCCCACAGCATCTTCTCCTCTCTCCACCTTCTCCCTTTTCCCCTTTGTGGCCCTGCCTCAAACCCCAAGCCTGGGAACCAGAACTTTACCTACCTCGTTTCTGCCCAGCTATAGGCTATATAGCCATCTTTATTCAACCAATAGTTTTAAATTTAGGCACAAGGTTACATAGCATTACTTGGTGTATGTAAAATTCCTTCATCCCTGAGGCCACTAAATTTTATAGGCCAGTATTTAGCATTGCAATACACATCAAAAGAGCAAACCTCAAACAAGGACCCCAGCTTCATTGGCCCCTACTAGCCTTATGTTAGCTTGATGATTTCCATAAAGATCCTATCTTCAAATAAAGTCACTTTTTGATGTACTAGGAGTTTAGAGTTGGGCACAGATTCGGGGGCAGTGGGGACAAGGAAAACTATTCCACCTTTTATGCTCTGCTCACCCACTATGTCTGAACACATTTGCTGGAGTGAGCAGCTGCTTATAAAGCAGACTCTGCCTGCTTCTATGCAGGAAGTGGAGTTGCAGGTGGCCGGAAGAAGATTAAAGCCCATCTGCTCCCACCCTCCACTTCGAAGAATGAGGAAGGAGGAGCTGCAGAAGCACAGGTGCAGGAACCATTCTGAGGCCACCCAGGGCCCCAGCTCTTGTGATGCTGATTTCATAGCACATGGCAAAGGGCAGAGGCTATAAGCTGGCGCCTTCATGACTATAGGCAGAATAGACTTAAGATGATAAACCAACTTTCTAAAAATTATTTCCATCACACAGGAATGTGCATTTTCTTTTTATTGGTTTTGGTAGGGTCTCCCTATATAGCCTCAACTAGTCAGGTATTCACTATGTAGACCAGACTGGCCTTTCAATAATTCTCTTGACTCAGTCATCCAAGTACTGGGATTACAGGTATGCACATGCTGGACTAGAGATACAGTATTTTTTTCCAGTGCAAATAAGGCAGAAGGGTTCACAGTGAAACACACATTTCCTCCACACTCTGCCGAAGTCCTGTCGGCCCATGTCCCTAGGACTTTCCCAAACATATTGATCATATCTACATACTGCTTTGCTTTTTGCTTTGTGGTGCTGAAAATACAACCTGGGCTGCGTCACTCATGCATGCTGAGAGAGAGAGAGAGAGAGAGAGAGAGAGAGAGAGAGAGAGAGAGAGAGAGCATGTGTTGTGATTAAAGGAATTCCATTTGTGCTAGGCATCCATCTTGGTACCAAATAATCATTTGTCTCTGATTCAACTCCCTAAAAGATTAAGTTCCCAGCAACCCTGAACCCACCTATCCCTGAAATGTGCATCTGTAATCATCTGCTCTGTTATGATATGACTTACTCCTATTTGTTTGTTTGGTTTGGTTTGGTTTGGTTTCCTTTTTAGTTTGTGTAGCTTGCTAAAGGCTTCTTGTGGGTTTGGCCTTTAAAAATCCTTTCTTCACCTGCCTCTTGGTGGAACATATCTGATAGAGCTATAACCCTGCTAGCAGTTCTAATAAATTTGGCTAATTATAATCTGAATTGAGTCTGGGGGGGGTCTTTTCTTCATGGCCTGGAACTCCACAACATATGCATCTGTATATGGAAGGTGGAGGTTAGTACTGGATGGCTTCCTCTGCCCTAGCTGCCTTATAATCTGCTATTACTTTTAGTATTATTGTGGCTGTCAGTGCTTTTGAGAGGGGGGTGGGAAATATATGTATGGCACAGCATGAGTGTGGAGGTCAGAGGACAACTTTGTGGAGTCTGTTCTCTCCTTCCACCTTTACGTGGGTTCCAAAGAGCAAACTCAGGTCACCAGGCCTGTGATGAATGCTTTGGCTATTCTTGTCAGCCTGACTACATCTGGAATTAACTAAAACCCAAGTGGCTGGGCACTCCTGTGAGGGATTTTTTTTTCTTAATTAAATCATTTGAAGTGGGAAGACCTACTTTTTAATTTTCCCTTTTATTAAAAATAGATTTTTTTTCCTCACACAATATATCCTGATTGCAGCTCTCCTCCGAGTCCCTCCCCACACATCCCCCTCCCGTTCAGATCCGCCCCCTTTCTGTCTCATTAGAAAACTAACAGGCTTTTAAGGGATAATAATAAAAATATATAATAAGAGATATCGAAAACTAACATCAGAACAGGACAAAACAAGCAAAAGAAAAAGAGCCCAAGAAAAGTCACAAGAAGCAGAGATTCAATCTCACACTCAGAAATCCCATAAAAACACTAAACTGGAAGCCATAATATATACCCAAAGAACCTGTAGGGTAAAAAGAGATAAAATGTATCTAAGTAAAAGAAAATAAATAAAAACAAAAAATAAGATTCAAAACAAAAATCCTGACACAACATCACGAGACAAGGAACTTCCAAAGATGTCACTGAATTCATTTCTTGCTGGCCACATACTACTGGGCCCGCAGCTTTTCCTTAACAGTATGTTTGTTGCCCCAGTGAGCCTCCCTTGGAGGAAACTGAATTTTTTGTTGAAAGTCATTATCAGTTAGAGATAGCTTCTGGACAAGGTATGGGCCATGTGTTTATTTCTCCTTTCAGCTCTTGGACCCCGTCTGGCACAGACCCGTGCAACCCTGCGCATGCTGCCTCAGTTTCTGTGAGTTCATATCTCCATCAACCCTTTGTGTCTAGAAGGAATTGGTTGCTTAATGTCTTCCATTTCCTCTGGATCTACATTCTTTCTGTCTCCTCTTTTGGTTTTTTGGATTTGGTTTTTTGAGACAGGGTTTCTCTGTGTAGCCCTGGCTGTCCTGGAACTCACTCTGTAGACCACGCAGGTCTCAACTCAGAAATCCACCTGCCTCTGCCTCCCAGAGTGCTGGGATTACAGGCGTGCGCTGCCACTGCCCAGCCTGTCTCCTCTTTAGAAGGGTTACGGGAGCCCTGAGGGGAGGGATTTTTATGGAAGGATCCCATTTAGGGCTGAGTGTTTCAAAGTCGGACTGTGGGTCTTTGTATTTGTTCTTATTTGCTACAGGGGGAAGTTTCTCTGATGATGACTGAATAAGGCGCTAATCTATGAGCAGAGCAGAATATCATTAGTAGTCGTTTTATTGCTACATTCTCTTAATGAACCAGTAGTATTTGATTTTTACTCTAAGTCCCTAGGTTATCTAGTCTCAGGTTCTCGGTCACCCAAGAAGTATCAGGTATGGGTTCCATCTTATGGAGTGGGCCTTAAGCCAGATCAGATAGTGCTTGATTACTCTCACAGGCTTTTTATGGCAGCCTATATAAAAGACAAGAAGAAGGAAGCTTTTGCTGTTTGCCTGCTTGCCTTTACTCTTGCTGGCAAGTCCACTTCTTCACTGACATTAGAGCCCATATCTTCGGGATTTGGTGTATACTGAAGACCAGCTGAGACAATCCTGTCCGGTCTGGGCAATCCCTCAGTTAAAACTCCCTTGTCAGGTGATTCCAGGCTATGTCCAGTTGACAGTTAAAGTTAAGCAGGGCAGTATCAAGCAGGGAGAAGTGACACACACTTTTAATTCCAGCATTTGGGAGACCCAACATAGGAGGACTGAGAGTTCAAAATCTGCTTGGGTACATAACCAGATCCTGGCTCAAAAATAAACAAATAAATAAAATAAAAATAATTCTTAAAAATTAAAAGCTCGAGGGAACAGCTCTAATTGTAACAGCAAAGTTGAAGGGTTCCATTTGGAGGTGACCAGAACAGACTAAAAAGCCAGCCTTGGTAAATTATTCAAGCTGTGGGATACTGATTACAGTAAGGAGCTGGTATACCTGAAGAGGGCCATTGATATGGGGCTGTCACCAAAGACTCTTATTCATCTGTGAAGGGCTCTCCTGTGTGCTCAAACCCATCTACCGCAGCTGCAGAACCTTGCCCCAGGGATGCTGGCTTCCAGAAGAGCTCCCTCACACATCACTCCACGTGTGCCCACTTCCCTGCCACTTCTGTGCCCCCGGAGAGTTGTTTTTCAAGCAAAAATCCTCAATTTTCCTATGAAAAACAACTTGTTTTGAGAGCATGCACTACTGAGATCTTTAGGCTCTTCCTTTGGTCTGATTGGGGGGAAGAAATCAATTTTGGGGTAGGAGGAGATGTGGAGGAGGCTGGGAGCAGACCCATGGAAGGCCCAGAGAATGGCTTCTGTGATTTGGTATTCCTGCCCACTCACAAGCTCTTATGTTGTTTACCCAATCAGCAGCCTGCTTAGAAAACAAAATTTAAAAGCATCAAAAACACTTCTTTGTTCTCCTTTCCAGGCCATATGCTACCTACTAGCTGTCTACTAAATCTTACCTCAAAGTGCAGAGAAAAGTACCCCAAATGTTGTTCTTGTAGACTTGAAATAGTGATGGTAGCAAGTCCTCAGAAAGTCAGTTTCATTCACAGAGAATAGAGAGGGAATTCTTCCTTCTGAGTCTTCCCACCCATCTGTGTGCTGTAATCTCTTCATGACTTGTTTTCTTCTCTTTGTCATCAAGGATGGGCATCAGTGCCAGAAAGCCCACACACTGGAAGGAAAAATTGGTGAGCATTCTAATGAATGAGTATTTTCCTGACTTTTTGTTTCTGTGCAGGTAAAATTCAGGTACCAGACACTCCCCGTCCCCCATCCCCTCATATTTATACAGACCTCATACCATATCTTCAAAATTGGAGGGCCCAGGCCCACCCACCATGCTGGAAAGCTACCTGAGGAAAGAAAGCTGCTCCTCTCAGTGACCTCAACAAGCCAGTTACCCCAAATCTGATTTTCTTGCAAAAGCTTGTGCTGTTCCATGGAGGAATATGGTCAAAGTGATTGGAGAAAGAGGGCCCCAACAAAGTGAGTACTCACCCCACACCAGGATAGGCTCATCAAACAAGCTCACGTGTCAGTCAGTGCTCTAGTGCTATGAAGAGACACCATGACCAATGCAACTCTTATGAAAGAAAGCATTTAATTGGGGCTTGCATATAGTTTCAGAGGTTTAATCCATTATCATCATGGCAAGGAGCATGGCAGCACACAGTCAGACAGGGTATTGGAGAAGTAGCTGAGAGTTTTGTATCCAGAACTATAGGCAGAGAGAAGAGGAGAAAGTGAAAGACTTGGCTTAGCATGGGCTTTTGAAACCCCAAAACCCAGTCCCAGTGACATATTTCCTCCAATAAGGCCATACTTACTCCAACAAGGCCACACTCCTAATCCTTCTCAAATAGTTTCACTCCCTGATGACTACGCATTCAAATACATAAGCCTATTGGGGCCAAACCTATTCAAAATACCACATTCGACTTCTTGGCCCCCCATAGTATTATAACCATATAATCCAAAATACATTTAGTCCAATTTCAAAAGTCCCTATAATCAATCAGTCTCAACCCAGTTTAAAAGTCCAAAGTTCAAAGTCTCTCTCTAGGATTCGTTCTATATCCAGTCAGCAGCTCTCTTTGGTGGGTATCACATGACCCAACATCTTGGAGTCTCCAATACAATCTAGGTATTAAGTTCACAGTTTGATGAAATGGCCTCTCTAGGCCTCCACGCAAGGAAAGACCTGGCACACAACTGGCCTCGGTGCTTTACTTAGCCATAGAGGGAGATTCCACAAACCTTTTCTTGTACCTTTGACACTAAACTGAGAACCATATGGCCAAAGGTGCGAAATCCCCTTGTTTGCGGGGTCTAAAACATAGCTCCCTCTTTCAATCACATGTGCATCAGCTTTCTGTTGTTGATGGTTTCCTTGCTGCTTAAGCTTCTTTTAATTCCTTTTCATAAGTTGGAAGCTTAGCTGGGTAGAGTCTTTCCCCAAGGTCACCACTCCCTTTATTCCATGTTTTTCCTTTATGTGTTTGTCTCCTTGAGCACTGGACTTTGGCTCCATTACACTTCCTGGCACTCCTTTTCTCCTCTACCTATACAGTTTGAATTTTCCCTTGCTCAGCTTGCTCCTTTTCATATAGATATGCATAGGAGTGAATACTAATAACTACAGGATGGAGTCTATACTAGGCTGTCTTGAAATCTCCTTAGCTAATGCCATCAACTCAAAAGTCTTTCATTTAGCCTCAGGCAGATTTTTTGGATGTGCAAAAATCAGTTACATTCTTTCCCAAATATCACAAGAACAGTCTTTAGGCCACTTGATAATATTCTCCTCCTCTGAATCTCTTGATCCGGCATGCCATAATTTACATTGCTCTCAGCATCCCTGATTATGTTCTTACTAAGATGGCTCAGTAAACTCCAGTTAAAGCATTCAACCACTTTTCTAGTCAAAGTCCCAAAGTCTTCTGCAATCCTATATTAAAAAGCATGGTCAGGCCTGTCATAGCAATATTCCACTCCTGAAACTAACTTCTGTCATTGTTCTATTGCTGTAAAGAGACACCATGGCCATGGCAACTCCTCTAAGGGAAAACTTTTAATTGAGGCTGGCTTACAGGTTTAGAAATCATCATCCTCATTGTCAGGGAGCATGTTTGCAGGCAGGCAGGCACTGGAGAAATAACTGAGAACTACATCCTGATCTGTAAGCAGAGAGAGAGAGAGAGAGAGAGAGAGAGACAGAGACTGGGCCCCTGGCTGGCATGGACTTTTGAAACCTCAAAGCCCACCCCCAAGAAGCTCACACCTCTTAAGTCTCTTTTTTTTATTCGATATATTTTTTATTTACATTTCAAGTGATTTCCCCTTTTCTAGCCCCCCACTCCCCGAAAGTCCCATAAGCCCCTTCCCTCCCCCTGTTCTCCCACCCACCCCTTCCCACTTCCCCGTTCTGGTTTTGCCGAATACTGCTTCACTGAGTCTTTCCAGAACAAGGGGCCACTCCTCCTTTCTTCTTGTACCTCATTTGATGTGTGGATTATATTACCCAAAACCTCTTAAGTCTCTTAATCCTTTCAAATAGTACCATTCCCAGTGACTAAGCTCCAAATACATGAGCCTATAGGAGCCATTCTTATTCAAACCACCACTTCAAGTGGTGCCCTTATATATACCATGGCAAAAGTGTATATACACACACCATGTACCCGTGAGCATATAATAATGATGATAATGAGTAATGATCTAGCAATCCTGTTTTGAATGTCTACCTGAAGAAACTGAAAAAAGGATCTCAAAGATGTATTTGCACACCCATGCCCATTGCCATTTGGAATAGCTAAGAGATAGAAGCCACACAGATATCCACTGGTAAATGAATAGATAAGCAAAATGTGACATATGAGGTGAAAGATACTCATATCAAAATGTAATCACTCATGTTAAGCTCTAATAAAGCAGAACAAGGTGGCTATGAAGGAAAGTCTCTTCACTCACATGTGTCTATATGATATGTAAAGAAACTGTGCAAGGAATTTCTCAAGACCACAGTGTCTTCAATAAACTATGTCAGAAAGTTACTTGTTAAGTGTGTTTTTCTCCACCAATGAGTTCACAACAGCTTCTGCAAAATATTCTCAGAGCTAAGGAGCCTTGACTCAAAGCAGTTGACTTGAACTTTCTTTAAGTCTATGTAATCAAGTTAAAGATATTAAATGGAGAACACCTCAAATTGTTCAGTTGTGCTGTGTGTGTGTGTGTGTGTGTGTGTGTGTGTGTGTGTAAGCAGTATGTGAGTATACCAGAAGAGGGCATCAGATTCCCCTGGAGTTGGTGTTATGGGAAGCTCACCCTAGGTAGATTCTGATAACTGAACTCGACCTCTGGAGATGCATGAAGCACTTTTAACCACTGAGCCATTTCTCCAGCCCTGTGATGGCTGGCTTTAGTTATCAGCTTTATTGGATGGAGAAGCACCTGGGTGATTAGTAATGCACAGCTCTGGGTCTGCCCCTCTCTGAGTATGCATAACCAGTTAATAGTTGCTGGGGGGGGGGGGGGAGAGAAAGACTTCTATCCATGGTATAGCCACCTGTGTAAGGTCCTGCACATAATCCCTTACCCATGCTTCTGTGAGTAACTCCAACTAAATTCAGCTAGCTAGACTTGGTTGGAGTAATTTCTTTGGTTCGCTATTGGTTATCTATCTAGGATGAATAGGCTTTGCTCCTGTCTCCCCAGGACAAGCCATAGGTCTGCTTCTATCAGAGTATTTCCTGAGAAGATATTGAGTGGAAAGTTTTATCCTGAGTGTGGGTGACACCATCCCCTAGGCTGGAGGCCAGGATAGAATAAAAGAAGATACAAGAGTCAGCTGCTGCAAAACTTGTCCTGGGGAGACACAGAAAAGTCTCCCTCCCCAAGCAACTATTAATTGGTTATATGTACACACACACACACACACAAACACACACACACACTCAGAGAGGGGCAACTCTCATGTAGCTCTCATTAGTTCCATGATGAAATGTATTAACATTGCTCAATCTTATGCAAGTCTCATAATGGTAATCATGACTGCTTAGAGTTCAAAAGTGCAATTGTCATATCATGTCTAGAGGATAGCATTCCACAAAACAGCCCAGGGCTGGCATCCCTTCTCTCTTGCCACAATGTGACCTACACTGCTCCGCCTCACCTTCCTTACCATGATGGACTGGACCCTCTGAAACCTTGCTCCTCCCCTAGGATGTTGACTCAGGTGTTTGGTGGCTGCAATTGCAAGAGTCTGACTGATACACACTTCCCAAGTCCATGCAACCAAAGAGGCAAACACGGAGAGAAGATATGCAGGTTCTAGAGTCATGTGGCCACAGGCAAGGTGACAGCCACCAGAAGCTAAAAGAAGACAAGGAGTCTTCTTAATTATGTTAATTGATGTGGAAAGACCTCGCCCACAGCCATTGCCTGGGTTTGGGCTTCATAAAAGTAAAGAAAGTGAGCTGAGTGATAGGGGCTCTGCTCTTGACTGTGGGTGTCATGTGACTAGCTAACTCAGGTTCTGCCTTGACTTCTCCACTATGGTGGACTGCAACCTGGAATTGTGAGCTTCCTTTACATTTCCTCCCTGAGTTACTTTCTGTCAGGGCATTTAATCACAGCCAAAGTAATGAAACTAAGACAGAAGGACTTCCTCCTAGAGCCTCCAGAGGAAGCATGGCCTGCTGGCCCTTGCATGTGGGCGTCTGCCTGTAGCACCATGACAGAATTGATTGCCCTTGTTTTAAGTTGCCTGGTGCATGGTCACTTAAAGACTTGGGAGACTAGTACACCTTCTCACAGCTCAGAAAGCACCAGCTTTCTGAGGGATTTGATCCCTTCCAACTTGAACTATCAGGGGTGGGGGGTGAACTCTGTGCATGACTCCTTTTCCATAGGTTAATAGGAGGGTAAAGGCAGCCAGGACATAGCTTGTGAGTCCTGGGGCCAAAGCTGCAGCTGGGATCTGAGTCTCACAGGCAGACACCGTTCTCCAGGTTTACAGGAAACCTTTATTATTGCTGCCATGAAACCAAGCGTTTATTTTTACTTTAAATTATTCCATGGCCAGCATCCCAGCTCACTTCTGCCAAAGAGCCCTGCCACCTTGTCAGCCCAGGAGCATAGAGCCAGGCAGGGCCTCTGCCACTCTCATTACCCTGTGGAGTCCAATAAAGGGCTGGAAGGAGCTGGAATGTGATTGAGTGGTTTCCTTCCAGTACCAGTGAGATCACTTCCCAGAGGGCAGCTTGTCTTTAGTCTCTATCCTTTATTCAAAGCAGGCCCTGTGTAGTCATGGAGATGCAGGTGTGTGCAGAAGCTCACACACGTCCATGAACGTGTGTGTACACAGGTGTCTCAGAGCTCACGTGTCTGTTTCAGTGTGCACTTTCCTGTATGCGTTGCCATAAGTTTATGTGTAGGCTGTGGCAGTAGTAGTGATGTGCCTGCATGTTTCTCGAATGCATGCATTTGTGTATGCGTGCCTCTATGTGTGTGTGTGTGTGTGTGTACTCGTACACGCAAATGAATGTGGTGAGAAGGTGGCAGGAAGGGAAGGGAAGTGGCTGTGGTTACTGCTAATACCATAAACTTGAGTTATTGTTTTCATAAATAGGAGGCTGGAGGTCGCCTCTTGCTGCTCTTACCACTCACTGTGTCGTTGACATTATATTTCCAGGGAGGAATTGCTCATTCCTTCAGCGGAGCAGAGCCACTTAGACTGGGCTAGGAGATTCTGCTTCATGGAAACTTGGGTGCTACCTGCTTCAAGTGTGCGGTTCCGGAGCCACGGTGCTTTTCATCTGGACTGAACCTCAAAACTTCCACCGCCCTGTCGAGGATGGAAGATCAAACTCCAGACAACACTTCTTCCATGATTTCTGTAAAGGGTTCATTGTGCCTACAAAGCCCATCCAGGGTCCAGCTCTGGCCCAGCTGGGCCCTCAAGGATCTCTTGTTGGTCTCATATGGTGCCATCAACACAATAAATGATACAGACACACATGGGACTGGAGCACTTAAGAAGCAAAAAACGAGAGAGCGCTTATTCCAACCATGGAGGAGGGAATAGAGTCAGATCCCAGAAGGGGTCTGAGGGATAAGTTGGAATTATCTAGAACAATAATAGCTGTCTTAGTCAGGGTTTCTATTCCTGCACAAACATCATGACTAAGAAGCAAGTTGGCGAGCAAAGGGTTTATTGAGCTTACACTTCCACATTACTGTTCATCACTAAAGGAAGTCAGGACTGGAACTCAAGCAGGTCAGGAAGCAGGAGCTGATGCAGAGGCCATGGAGGGATGTTTCTTACTGGCTTGCTTCCCCTGGCTTGCTCAGCCTGCTCTCTTATAGAACCCAAGAACACCAGCCCAGGGATGGCACCACCCACAAGGAGCCCTCCCCCCTTGATCACTAATTGAGAAAACGCCCCACAGCTGGATCTCATGGAGGCACTTCCCCAACTGAAGCTCCTTTCTCTGTGATAACTCCAGCCTGAGTCAAGTTGGCTCACAAAACCAGCCAGTACAATAGCTTAACAGGATCCAGGAAAGAAGCTCAGCTTTTCCCAGGCTCCGGCAGTAGCCATTCTATTCGGGAAGGAGAGAGCAACCTGGCTTAATTGGAGCAGAACCCCCCTGTCATGAGCCATGCGATGCCACATTCGAGCAAAGAGGCCATAGTTTGTCCCTCTCTCCTATGCTTGCCCCTCCACCCTCTGTTACCCGGGTGTAGGCTGGGATGCTCTGCTTCAGGCGCAGTTCTTGGCCTCTCTGGATCGGCTTTCTGCATCTGTGCCCCCTCGGGATCCCGGAAGCAGTGACAGGAGGTTACCTGGATGCACCATCCTGTCTTCTCACCTCAGGGGATCTGGGACAGAAGGTTAACCTTCCACTCGCTCTGTACCTGCCACTCTGCATCACCTCTGTGGTGCTTCTGAAGGCTGCTGTTCCTGAGCAGTCCTTCCTGCCCTGTGCTTCCTCTTAACGGCAGAAGTCAGCTTCTCTGTGCATGTCTTCAGCCTAGGGGTAGTATCAACTTTCTGCCCTGAAGGCCCTTCCCTGCTTTACTGCCCTAAACTGGGCTTTTATTCTATGTACACCTACATTAATAGTGCCTTTGTGGTGTTCTTCTGCCACCTGGCTACAAAATGTCACTTGTTCCTTTTGCAGGCCCGCCTGATGGCCCTCACAGGCATGACATCTCCTAGAAGGAACTGGCAGATGCAGACCAAAAAGCTACTGGTAGGTCAGGCCAGGTCAGGTCCCTTCTACCTTGAGCCCAGGTCACAGGAAATGCCCTCTCATGGTCTTCAGGACAAGCCCTCCATCTTGGGAACAAGTTTTTGAAGGTGTCCCTGCATTTGTGCTGGTGGCTTTATTCCCTATCCAATTCTAGGGGGACAGGAAGGTCATTGGATACAGACCTTCGGAGCCTTAGCCTCTGTCATGCCTGGATCACTACACCTCTCTTCCCGTTCTCATAACCGGGGGCACGTTCTTCCCGCTGGTCAGGCAGCATTAGGCCTCAGTCGCCTGTTCTCACTGGATGCTTGGGGGCTTGGGAGCTCACCTCTAGCCTGTGTATCCCCTAGCCTAGTTCTGACAGAGTCTGGCTGAAGGCTCCCATCCACTGCCTGCCTCTGACTCTTCAGATCCTTGCCCAGCAGATAAAGTGTTCCTGCCAGGGTCAGGTTGCCTGGAAACTAGTCTCCACTGACCCGGGCTGGGTAAGCCTGGACCAAGCCAGCGTCGCAAAAGGATAATCAGTGTTGCAAAGGACATGAGTGGGAGACAGAGAGGAAGGGGAGAGGGAGACAGGCAGGGCCTGTGGAAACAACTGGAGCGTTGATGCTCAGCCAGCAAGCCTGAAGCAGAGAGGCCCCCTGCTGCAAGCATTCAGCTCTGTGCTCACATCATGTGGTAGCAGCAGGGCTCACAGCAGCAGGGAGAGCGTCTACCTTCATAGTCAGAAAGCAGAAAGGGCAGTTTCGGTGACTTGCCTAGGTGAAGGCTTGCAGGTTGATGCTCAAGTGGACCAGCCACAGGTTTTTGGTGCACATATTGCTAACTGGACATGGTTGCAGACTCCCCAGACCACCCACTGGTTCCCAAACCCTGGCTGGACTGACAGACCAGCGGTAGCAACCTGTGCCTCCCCAACCCTTAGCTGGATTACTGTCCTCCCAGAACTAGTACTTGTGGCTCAGAGCCCCACATAATAGCAATCAGAGTCAGTGTCCCCAAAGCCTCTGGGCTGATGTATCTTCCATCCATCCCAGTGATGTGCTCATGATAACCACAGCATTATCATAAATCAAAAAACAAATGTCCCCAGCCTTCTTGAGTAAATCATGTGAAGTGTCGCATGCAGGGACAGTGGGTAAGAACACGAGCTATGGTTTCCCATCAAGGGGAGGACACTGGAGGCACAAGGTGTCTACAGGGCTCTGTGTCATCGTCACATGTGACGATGACACAGAGCCTGCCAGCTCAGAGGCCGTGGCTCCTTCTACAAGTCCTTCTTAGTCCACAAGGACTCAGAAGGCCACATGAGCATATGAATTCTCCCCAACTCTTGAGACAACAGCCTTGTCTTTCTGGCTGCTTATCTGGTGCACAGAGGATGTAGAAGATCCAATGCTTGGGGTGTTTCCCCAACCCCTCAGCTTGACAGGCTTCAAAACCAGAAACCTCACCCATGTGGACCCCTTCCAGAAACAGCAAAAGCGTGTTAGACTTTCCACAGCCTCTGTCTTCATGCTTCTTGCTTAGGCCCATATCCATGAACCCAATCTCATGTCAGTTCTTTACATGTTACTGTGACTTTAAGTCCATGAGATAATTCTCTGGCATAAGGAGAGTTGCATCCAAATGTCTCTGGGTAGAAATTAGTGTGCAATGGGAGATGTGTCTCCGTTAAAAGAGTCTTAACGCACAGTCCAGCAGGTCAGGGGTACGGTGGGAGGTGCAGTGCTTCTGGCAGACTGAAAAGCCCATGCCATCTCCCTGTCCTGTTTTCAAATGGTTTGGCTAGGCTGGTCGCTTCCGCCCACGGTCCTATGCTCCAAAGCTTTTAATCTCTGGGTTTCAGAGCTTTTGCTGACTCACCTTTCTGCTTCACAAGTCCTGAGTTGTCAGTGCCGTAGGACCTAGATGAAATAATCTAAATCTCTAGCTCATAGATAAACAGGCAGAAAGCCATGGGAGTGTGTGTGTGTGTGTGTGTGTGTGTGTGTGCACGTGAGTGTGTGTGCATGCATGTGCGTGTGTGTGTGTGTGTGTGTGTGTGTGTGTATGTGCACTTGTGTGTGTGTGCGTGCGCATGTGTGTATGTGTATGTGTGTGTGCACGTGAGTGTGTGTGCGCGCGCGTGTGTGTGTGTGTGTGTATGTGCACTTGTGTGTGTGTGTGTGTGTGTGTGTGTGTGCGTGCGCATGTGTGTATGTGTATGTGTGTGTGTGTGGGGGGGGGGGGGTGAGATGCCATGGCTCACTGCAGCACAGCCCAGGCAGGTCTCAGCTTTCCCACTCCTTGGGTTCTGTGCAAAAGGCAGGAAATCCCTCTCAGCTAAACACCAGCAGTGTCCTCAGTGAAAACAGGTGGAGGGAAGCAGTGGCTTGGGGGCGGTTACAGACATTCCTAGAAGCATTTGGTGTCCTAGGAGGGGGGACTGGAGATCCCGAGTCCAGATGTCCCGGACATAGGAAAGGGCTCACTGCAGTGTTCTGTTGAGACCAATTTTCCAACAGGCCTTTCATCTCTGTTTCTCTGTGAAACTTGACTCAGACTCTCCAAGCTTCCTTCTTTTCCTCCTCCTTCCTCGACAGCTCACCGGCAGCAAGATTACTTTGTGTGGAAGGATTTGGGGGAGAGGTTGCTTTTATTGCTTTTTCTTTCCTTTTTGGGTTTTTTTGAGACAGGGTTTCTCTGTGTAGCCCTGGCTTTCCTGGAACTCACTCTGTAGGCCAGGCTGGCCTTGAACTCAGAAATCCCCCTGCCTCTGCCTCCCTACTGCTGGGATTAAGACAAGTCTGAAGTAGCCCACTGTCTTAGGGTTTCACTGTCATGAACAGACACCATGACCAATGCAACTCTTATAAGGACAACATTTAATTGGAGCTGACTTACAGGGAACATGGTGCAGGCAGAGCTGAGAGTTCTACATCTTCATCTGAAGGCTGCTAGCAGAAGACTGGCTTCCAGGCAGCTAGGATGAGGTTCTTAAAGCCCACACACACAGTGACACACCTACTCCAACAGGGCCACACCTAATAGTGCCACTCCCTGGGCTGATCACATACAAACCATCACACCCACTCTGACCTTGAACTTGATAAGTAGCTGGGAAAGTTCACAAAACAGTGGTCTAAGGAAACAGAGATAGAATCCAAAACTGAGGCCAGGATAGTGACCCCCAATGGCTCATTCCCAGTGACCTACCTCTGACAGCCATGTCCCATCTCCTAAAAATTCCACATTCTCCCCAAACATAGCCACCAGCTAGAGACGAAGCATCCAAAAGTGCCAGCGTGCAGAAGACAATTCAATTAAAAACTAAAACAAGGTCCCTTCCCTATGTGACAGTGGCCTGGGTCTGAATTTGATGTGAATTTATCCTGGAACTGTGGACTAAAAGCATGGACAGGTCACAAACAGGCATTAGCAGACTGATAGGCACTGGACCCTTGGGCTCTTTGCCTAATCTCTCCACCCTTCAGATTCCTCATTTGTCAGCAGTGGCTGTCCACTTGAATGGAGCCAATATATGACAGATGCTTAGCATCGTACAGAGACAGGCATGTTCTTAAAGTCACTTTCAGTTGTCTCCCTTCAGAACTTTCCAGGTGTCTCTCCACAAGGCTCCCTGAAACTACATACCACAAATTTTGTTTTAAAACTATCAGAGCGACAAATGGACCTATCTGTAATCCTGGTACTTGGGAAGTGGAGGCAGGAGGATCAAGAATTCCAGGCCAATGAATTTCAAAGAGATCAATGAGTGATATGTTAGAGGATTTAGAGAGGACAGTGAAGGGAAAATGAAGTTATTATATTATGACCTCAAAAAGAAAAGAAAAAAAGAGTTGGAGGCCATCCTGTGTTCCTTGGGGAAAAACCTATCAAAACAAGAAGAAGGAGATAAGGGAAGGGAAGGTCGGCGTCAGAAATGAAAGGCATATTAAAAGGAATATATATGAAAACTTCTAGCATATATCCACAAAACTAAAATATAGAGCAATGGCTCAGTGGTTAAGAGTACTTGCTGCTTTTGTAGAGGATCCAAATTTGGTTCCCATCATCTGTGTAGTGGCTCACGACCATTCATAATTCCAGTCCCAGAGGACTGGACATCCTCTTCTGGCCTCACATACATGCAGGCAAAAACTTCATGTGCCTAAAATAAACAAATCTTAAGATACAGGCTTCCTACCTGCCCTCTCCCCACTCCATCCTGCAAACCAGCTTGCAAGGCAATCAAGTGCTGGCTCGGAGTGTGAGACAGGCTTGTAGGTTTCTTTCCTCTTGCTGGAAATGAGCATCACTCTAGAACAGGCGGATGTCCCAGTTCTCCCCTGTTCTCTGTTTCTAACAGACTGGTTTTTATGAGTGCCCAGAAATAAAATAACGAGGAGGAAACCCCAGAGCGCTTCAAGGGAGCCAATACTACATCAGTATTTTAAATTTCAAACAAACGTGAATTTTGTGAATACGCTCTTTTTCATCTCTCCCATAGATGGCCCAGCAGTAATTCTCCATAGCTCTCTTAGGTTGTCACCAATACAACCTAGAAATGCACCCCCCCCCATTTGCTGCACTTTGTAGGGACTGATTTTCAATGATGTCAGCTGGGGGAGGGGAAGTGTACACAGCCTGTTATCTAAGATGCTTTTAGGCCCCAGCAGCCACAGTTCAGTGTTTATGGGTTTAGGGAAACTGGAACCCTTAGCTGTCTACAGCAGAAAAGTTCCTTGGCAGGAAAAGTACCTCACTGACTGGCCAGTGGTCAATGCCTGGATTCCACCATAAGTGACACATTCCTTTATTAATGTCACCATTCTAAGGTTGCCTTTTTTTTTTTTTAAGTGAAAATATCCCAGAGGAGTAACATGGGAAGACCTGATAGTTTTTATAAGTGAGTGTTTCTGGTCTAATTCCAGACAGAAAGTGAACATTGGCTTTCTGGTGGGAGCATTGATGGCCACAGAGAAGAAGGAGACTGGCAGGACCGGGTGGGAGCAAACTCGGACAGCTGGGCCATTACTACAAATGTCTTTTATTCACTGATGTGGGCTTGGGGCATGAGCCTAGGGCTTTGCATATGTAAGGCATGTGCTCCACCACAGAGCTACATCTTCCTCTCCCCACCTAGTTCTGATGCTTTGGAAACAAGTCTCGTGTGTGCATGTGTGTGTGTGTGTATGTGTGTGTGTGTGTGTTATTGTGTGTGCATGCATTTGTGTCCATGCATGAGTACACTTAGAGATGTGTGTGCATGAGTGTGTGAAGTCACCCTCGGGTAGCACCCCCCAGGAATCACCTTATTTTTGAAGGCAGGGTCTCTCACCGGGCTAGAGGATCGCTGGTGAGGCAAGGTTAACTAGCCAATAGAGAACTCTGGGGATCTGCCTTTCTCTGCCTCCCTCGTACTAGGATTATACACCCTGCAACTCCATTCTCACCTTTTTATGTGGGTGATGGAGATCAAAATGAGGTCCTCATGCTCACATGATGAGCATTGTATCAACTCAAGCTCTCACCTCAGTGCTTTGACATTCCTTCTGGTAACCGGTGGGGTCTTGGTCCATTCCTCTTAAATCAAGGAAGCGGGTTTGTGACTGCTTTGGTCCCATAAGAATGACTGAAGTGCCTCTTTGCTTCCATCTAAAGCTGACTCATGCAAGGTCAGACAGCTTCTTCCTGCTGTTGGGGCACTTGCTATTCAAACCGCACTCCTCTAAGTCTGGATGCTAGAAAGGCCATTCTGGAAGATGGTGGTGGACAAACCTGGCTTGTCAGCTGTGATCCCTACCTGGCCTCTAGATGTATGAGCAAACCTTTCAGAACCTTTTCCACCAGCCAAATAGCAAAGGCCTTGCCCCATGCTTTAAGGAGAACAACTAGAAGGGCTGAGTGGAGCTGTTAGGCCAAAATCCAGGAATGACTCAGAAGCCAAAAGACCCAGAGTGTAGGCCCAGCTTCTTCATCTCCCAACCCTGCTGAAATGATTCAGTTTCCTCAGGTAACATGTATTCCTGAGAAGACTTGCAAACATTCAACAGCCACTGGCACTCCATGCCTACTCTCCCTCCTGATTTATGTCTATTCTGCTTGTCTCACTGTAGCTGTCAGTAATTACTGTGAACTGGGTTCCTGGAAGAGAAGTTAGGGATAGATGGGGGGAGAGGGCGAAAAGAATGGAGGCCAGGACAACCCAACTGCTGATCAAGGCCCTAGTTTAATGGAGGTCTGACAATTTAAGAGTTTGGGCGAGCCCCTCCCCCCCCAATTCCAGGGTGAGTTTTGGGGAAGTGGTCTGCCAGTTCTTGGCTCCACTGCTTAGGCAGCTGGGTGGGTCACCTGTTTAATTTAGGAATTTGTAGGTCAGGCAGCTCAGCAGACTAGTGCTCCACCCCAGGCTGTCTCCAGGTGCTGGCTAGCCCTGGCTCTCAGGTGAAAAACAGGAAGCTGTATTGTTCTATTAAGAAGGACTCCAGTCAACATGTTCCTTCTTGGGTTCTATCTCTCTGTATTTCTCATGTCCTGGGCTTTGGTCCAAAGACTAAGAAAGAACTCTCTAGAATACTGTGAATGAAGCCTAGCGTTCCAACCATCCTCCTCTCAGCTGTATGGGCTTCTCTTTGTTCCCTCCATCACGGTCTGGTTCTCCCAGAATGCCACTGAATTTTAAGAGTCATAAGATGGCTCAGTGGATAAGGGCAGTGGCTGCTCCTAGAGGATCTGGGTTCAATTCCCAGTACCCACATGGTAGCTCAAAACTGTCTGTAACGTCAGTTAACAGGGGACCCATGGCACCAAACATGCAAGTGGTGCATATCTGTGCATGCAGGCAAAAATGTCCATACATATTGGTGGGGGGTGCGGAGAAAGAAAAGAGTCATACGTAGAGAAGGTGGAAGAATGTCAGAGCCAGAAGAAGAGGTGGGGTGTCACAGAACCCTCTTTCCCAGCCATGAGATGGCTGTTGAGCTCTTGTACTCTAAGCAGCTATGACTACCCGTGCAAGACCTGCACAAGACTGGGCCTGTCAACAGTCTATCATAGAATGGGGAGGGGCCTATTAACAGGGGAGGGCTCTGTCCACTATGTGTCCCCTGGGCTTAAAATGTCACACCCCCTCTCTGAGGATCTGAACAGTTGCTGGGGGAGGGATTGGAGAGATACTCTTTCTTCAATGGTGTAGCCATTGGTAAGGTGCCCATGTTCCTATAAAGCACCCCTCACCCATGGTCCTATGAGCAACCCCTCATCCATGTTTCTGTCAGTAATCCTAGTGAAGCTCCACGGGTCACTCGGGGGAAAAAGGCATGAAAGTAAAATGGAATAGTAGGACAAGGAAAGGAATGAGTGGGAAGGGGATGGGGACATGAGAGAGGAATTAGAGGATTAATATGATCAAAATAGATTATATACATGTATGATGATGGCTTAATAAACTCATGATTATGTATATTAAATATCTGCTAATAAAAACTTGAGAGCAAGAGAATTAGAGCAAGAGAGCAAGAGAAAGCACGAAATATTTCTTTTTGCCATAGTCTTCAGCAGAATTTTCCATTCTTTCCCCAGGGAGCCAGGGCACAGAACTGTCACGTGAGACTAGATCAGGAAGTGAAGTCCTCTGAACCAACCATAGCCTGCTTTGTCAGTGATCCCTTTGAAACATGTTCCCAAGACTTCACAGGGCCACACATCCTGGATAAGCCTCACTTGCATGAGGAATCTTAAGGATTCCGGATCTCAAATCTTGTCTATGGGGTAGGAGGGGAAGGCACAAGAGAGGGCCTGACCCCGAAGGAAGGCTGTCTCCAGCCCATGGATACCCTCCCCATCTCCAGTCTAACCCAGGGCTGTTAGCACCAGGAAACCAGAGGCTGGGCTGCCAAGACTTAGCTGGACCCCTCCCAGAAGCCTGTCATCGGGGAAATCTTTACTCTCTTCGCAAACAGGTTCTGTTAGCACATTGTTGCTGTTCTGGTAAAACAGACAGGGGTCATTAGGGAGAGAGGGTGGAGTTTAGATGGAGGTTTGGTAGACCCAAGGGAGAATTCATCCTCCCTTCTTTCCCCTCCTTTTCTTCCTTTCTCCTTCTCCCTCTTCTTTCTCCTCCTCTTTTTCCTCCGCCTGCCTTTCTCTTCAGCCAGCTTAGCCAGGAGGCTGGTTCCAAACTTTGCTCCAGGCATTTTCCACGCTCTCCCTTTCCTTCCGGTTCTGACCTAGTTTAAGCTCTGTCAGAAGTAGCCCCAGGGACCAGTTTAGACTGATTGGAGGGAACTGAAGTCGGGTGAAGGAGAAGAGAGAGAGAGAGAGAGAGAGAGAGAGAGAGAGAGAGAGAGAGAGAGAGAGAGAGAAAGGAAGGCCAAGTGGAGCTAGAGCAAGGTCACTCCACTGGGCACTACCAGAGCTCAGCCCTACTGGGCACAGACTGCAGAGTGAGCCACACAGCCTTGCACTTCAGAGTATTGGATACAGCAGAGCCATCTTCGAGGCCCTGTCTGCCTCTGACAGAGGCCCCTCAGGTGACAAAGAGCCCTCATGTGGATGTCCCCCAGATGACAGTAGCTGACTTTGCTGGTACACACTAGAACAAGGAGCCCGGAAGGCATGTGTGCAAGACAATGTGTGTGTCCCTGCACTTTCTTTCACTCCGGACCTGTCCTTCAACCTCCCCTTTTGGCTCGTTACCCACACATCAGCAGCTGAGCACATTCCTGGCCTGAACGGGGACCAGGAGGACAGCAGGAACAGCCTGGGAGAGGGCCAGGCTTTTATGGAGGACGATACACCTCTTTTTTTTTTCTACCTCCAGCTTTTAGGGAACATGCCCATGCCATAGCTGCTCCTCACTATCTTTCCAGAACATTCCTGTCCTACCCCATTCTTCCTGTGAGCGTTTGCCTTCTCTCTGGTGGCCCCTTGCCTTGCAGAGCTTCCACATGTCATGGCATTGAGCCCAGCTGTCCATGCTCTGGCCAAGCCCGGACACTGAGCTTGAGTTTGTTTGTATTTTCCGTTTTCCCCCCGGCTCCTTCTCTCCCAGGAGTAGGAGGTGGTAAGGAAGCTGTAATTTGCTAAACTGGTATTAATCTTCCCAAGAGGCAGGTAGAGCTGCTCAGTCAAAACACATAGTGCTGTGGTTAGGTGAGGCCTGCAGTAGAGCGCAGGTAGATCTGCACAGCTCCAGCCTCCCCAGGGCAGAACTCTCTGACCTTTACCTTGTTCCCAGACTCAACAGACAAAGCATTCTCTTTGCAGAAGGGGAGCAAAGCCAGCCACCCAAGGGCCTTATACATCTCCTGGAACAGCCCTGGCCCAATTCTATGGCCTGGGAGGAAGACAGACATGGGTTTGAATTTTGCTGTCACGTTTCCCTCCATTTAACAAATATGAATGAACCCCTATTACTGTCCCTGGCACATTTAGGTTCTGGGGATATACTGATAAACATCAGGGGTTTTAGGAGAGTCAATAAATAACACTCCTTTCATCCCCTCTCCAAGCAATTGAGGAACTGACATAGATGTCTGAAAGTTGGAACTCAAAATGTCCTTTATTACACAGAAAGCTATATTGGTGGATGTGGCTTGGGATCTGTCACTACAAGTGTCTTGCTGACACTCATCCAGTATTGATCTTAGCCATTCAGCCCCAGGCAGAACAAAAATTCTCTTGGAACTGAAATATGCTTTTACTGGGCCAGCTGCCTCCTGAGGGAAAGTCCTGGGGGAGGGGGGCAAGACATGGGGATGGAGGCAATCCCCTGGGCCTTCTATGTCCTGACTCATCTGTTACATAAGAGGTGTTCTGAATACCTGAGTTCCCCCATATCCTTACCCAAAGTAGCCCCAGAAATAAGAACATGAAAAGCACACAAACAGTATTTGGAAGGGGGTCCTAGGAGATAAATTAAGGTACAGAAGGAAAGACAGGGCATGGGGAATCAGTCAATAAAGGAACGGTTACTGGCTGGGGTAAAAGTTCTAATAGTAAAGTGCTTAGCCTATGAGCATAAGGAACTGCATTTGATCCCCTAGAACCCACACTTTTAAAAAGCCAGGAGTCATGGCATATACTTGTAATCCCAGTGCTGGAAGACAGAGAGAGGTGACTGCCTGGTCAGCCAGCTCAGCCTACTTGGTGAGCTTCAGGCCAGTGAGAGACTGTCTCAAAATCCACGGTAAACCACCATGACTGAGGATGACAGCTGAGGCTGTCTGCTGGCCAAGTCTGAGAGTCATGGAAGACTTCACACCTCAGCCTGGACCTAGCACCGCACCTGGGCAGCTAGGTAGAGCTGACCTTGGTGGTAGAGACACTGGTGAGTCAGCCCCGAGGGTGTGAGCGTGGGAGAGCTGGCCCTGCCACTTGTCTGTCATGTGGTAACAGAGGTGAGGGAGAGATGTCCTTCTCAGCCCTTGCCCCTTGCTGCCTACACTGGGCCGGAGAGCTGGCCCTGCCCCTCACCTGTGGCAGCACTCAGGAGACGGGCCCTGCACCTCACCTGGATAACACAGTAGAGCTGGCCCTGGATGTGTGGATTGTGGGTGAGCTGGCCCTGACAGTGGAGAGCTGGCCCTGTCTCTTGTCTGCTGTGTAATGGCGCTGATGAGGGAAAGATGCCCTCCTTCCTTCCCTTGTCCCTCAGTACTATGGCAGGCTGGAGAGCTGGCTCCAGGGTCATGAGAGTAGGACTGGCCCTGTCCCTCACCTGCTGTAGTACTCAGGGAAGCAAGCCCTGCATCTTGCCTAGGCAGCACAGCAGAGCTGGCCATGGTGACATGAGAACAGAAGAGTTGACTCTGCCCCTTGCTGGTGGTAGCATTGGATGGACCAGCCAGAGCAAGAGCTGCCACGCTGAGCCTCTCTGATACATCTCAGGCCCAGATCCAGGGCTGTGAATTGGCCCCACCCCAACATCTATCCCATCAATGAACAGACCCAAAACTATAGGATCTCAGTGGCACAGGGCAACCACAGGATAGCTAAGAGGAGTCCCTGTGAGGATGCAGTATTGATAATGGTGCAGAAGCCAGAGGCCTCAGACCAGACCAACGACTCATTGCAACAAACATTTGCAAGTAAAGTTGTATGGACAAAATGGTAAACTGTGGGACACACTGTGATACACAACAGCTTCCATGAAATGATTTTTCCTCTGTTGGGGGGAAGGTTGCAAGGATGGGGGGGTGGGAAATATGAGGAGAAAAGGTGATGAGTGGGATTGGGGTGTATACTGTGGCATTCATAAAGAGCCCAAAACCTTTTTTTTTAGAAGTCCTCTCCCTCAAGGGGTACAGCATCCAAGTCATTAGTCCCTAACTTGATTGATGACTGCTCTTGTGGGACAGCACTCCACTGCTTTCCTAGGGAAGTCTACAGGCTCCAGAGCCAGGGGAAACTGTAAAGTAGTCTGACTCCTTAACTCAGGCAAGTGTGGCATATCCCTCCCTGAAGGTGACCATTCGGTCACCCCACACCTTGATGTTTGATTAATGTTCCGAGAGATGTTGACACTGACCTTTGTGCTGGTTAGATTTTTGTCAACTTAATATAAGCTAAAAATTATTTAGGAAGAGGAACTTCAATTGAGAAAATGCCTTCATCCAGACTGATGATTGATGGGGGAGGACCCAGCCCACAGTGGACTGTGCTAGCCCTGGGCTGGTAGTTCTGGATGTTACAAGAAAGCAGGCTGGCCAGGTGGTGGTGGCGCACACCTTTAATCCCAGCACTTGGGAGGCAGAGGCAGGCAGATTTCTGAGTTCGAGGCCAGCCTGGTCTAAGGAGTGAATTCCAGGACAGCCAGGGCTACACAGAGAAACCCTGTCTCGGAAAAAAAACAAAACAAAACAAAACAAAAAAAGAAAGAAAGCAGGCTGAGCAAACCATGGGGAGCAGAGGCCGTGGTGTTTTATCACAGTAACAGAAACTGTAACTAAGACAGCCTCTCTTTCCTGGTCATTAGCAAGGCAAAAAATGAGGGTAGGAAGGGGGAAGGGGGAGAGGATGGAGAAGGACACTGCTAGCAACTGGAGAGAAACTTGAGAGCCTCAATAACTCCAGGGTGCATACTCTGAATTTCCATCTAGTTCTAGGCTTTGGACTAGAGTCCAAAAACACCTAGCCTGCATGGATGGGCTCTTTCTCTTACTCTGTCTGTCTCTCTCACTGAAACACACACACACACACACACACACACCCCCTCTGTATATTATACATATATTCTCTGTCTTAATCAGGGTTTCTGTTCCTGCACATGATGACCAAGAAGCAAGTTGGGGAGGAAAGAGTTTATTGAGCTTACACTTCCACGTTGCAGTTCATCACTAAAGGAAGTCAGGACTGGAACTCAAGCAGGTCAGGAAGCAGGAGCTGATGCAGAGGCCATGGGGGGATGTTTCTTACTGGCTTGCTTCCCCTGGCTTACTCAGCCTGCTCTCTTATAGAACCCAAGACTACCAGCCCAGGGATGGCACCACCCACAAGGGGACCTCCCCCCTTGATCACTAATTGAGAAAATGCCCCACAGCTGGATCTCATAGAGGCACTTCCCCAACTGAAGCTCCTTTCTTTGTGATAACTCCAGCCTGTGTCAAGTGGATACACAACACCAGCCAGTATATTCTCCAAGTTAGTATAGTTTGATTTAGAACTATTCAATTTCTGTGACGGGGCCAAATGATGCCCACAAGGTGGGCACCAAACTTTGAAGTTTGAATTTGGTTCTTTTCCTGTGATGGCTGTATATGATCTGGGTCTAGGCAGTGACAGTGACTAGTGGCCGTGGTACCCCACAACCCCATGATGGGGGAACAACTGGTGTCTACAGTGCTCCATGTCATTATGTTGGGCTGTGTGGTGGGCTAGGAGAGTTGTGTATTTTTTTCAGTCAGGATATTTTCAGCCTATAGTGAGTGACGTTGTGCAAATCTGTCCTCTGTGCATGATGTGACCATAGGTACGTTGAGACCAGAGAGCACGTGTGATTTCCCCTGGGAGACAATTAGGACATCTGATCTACTAACATCCCTTTATGGAAGGAGGGGAGAGCTTCAGAGATTCACAAGGACACACCTTTCCCTAAGGTGGTTAAGGGGAGACTTTTCTGTGGCACATATCCCTAAACTACCCTTGGCCCTGTGAGGAACCACAGTTGTATTCCTTGGTTCATCAAACTGGACTCAGTGCTTCATGTGGAGCACTAGGAGATGAACGTGTCTGCCCTGCAGACATGGTCAAAAGCAATGCTCTTCCCCTGTGCCTGGACCCTAGCTGTGACTTTACTCCAGATAAATGCTACTGGGCAAGTGCAGCGCTTCAGCCAATGGGTAGCTCGGATTTTCTCTGAGCTGCTTCCCCTTATTTCTGATTTGACTTTAGCCAAGAAATGGATATTCTGGGTCCTAGGAATTCCTTGGACAGCCAAGGGTCAGAGAGAGAAGACAGGCTTTCATTGAGTTGAATGGTACCAATAGAGCCATTGCTGCGCTGGGGGGGGGGGGCAGCTTGTCATACAAGCTTGAGGACTTTCGTGTACATCCACAGCACTCACATAAGAGCTTGGAGCGTGAGTGGGAGATGGTTCAGTGGGTAAAGGTGCTCGGTGTGAAAGCCTGATGTCTGAGCTCCCTGGAAGGGGAGGACTTTGCAATGCTGTTGTCCTCTGGCCTCCATGCATGCTCTCACACACACACATTCGAGCCTCAAGAGTAAATCAAGGTTTCAAATTAATAAAGAACTGGGAGTGACTGTACGATCCCTGAGGGGAAAGAAGGAAAGGGTGGTGCGTGGAGATGGCTGGAGCTTGGGGGTTGCTAGCCTGGCTGAGGAAGCAGCTTCAGTGAGAGACCCTATCTCAAGGGAATAAGGCAAAGAACAATAGGAGACACTCATCTTCGTGTAGCCTCTGCATACATATATCCACACACATATGTGTACATACATGAGAGAGGAGAGAGAGAGAGAACACCATTGGTTTTAGGACCATGAATCCTGGCATTTCACATTATATAGGAATGGAATAGGCTGTGTTGGCCTGACCCAACTGTCACAGCATTACATCTACTGGACTATCTACTGCAATGGGGAACCCCTGTGTTTTCCAGGTGGCTGTGAGGAGAGGGAATCTAGAATGTGCCAAGCCAGGCCACCTGAGGGATAGACTCATCAGCTCAGTCTGGGCACTGATCCAATCTCCAAGGCAGAGAGTCTGTTCTACATGTTGCATTCAACTCAGCCCCCTTACAGGACTTCCATCCATCAAAATGAGTGGCACTCTGGAGACTGACCTCCAGTCACAAAGAAGAAGATCAGAGTATCGTGAGCCCCTTTCATTAGTCCCATCAAAATAAACAAATAACAGCACAATGAGAACAGAAAGTGGGGTTTATTTTAGGCACAACGGATCAATGGCATGAGTTGCCCCAGCCTGGAAAACAGTGGTCTTCCTTCTCAATAGACTGCCCTCATGAGAATGAACTCACACCAAGAGACCAGCATTAATCCCATCTAAGGGCAATGCCCTAAGACCGACATTTTAAGAGGGTCCACCTCTTAGAAGTTCTACCACCTCAGCCCTGTCGTGCCGAAGCCTAAGCTTCCAGCACATGAACCTGAGGACAAACTGGATCCAAGCCATACAATTGCCCGTTCCCAGCCCCTAGCCCATGGCCATCCAGAAGGCTCTTCTGTTGATTTTTGGCTGTAGTGATAGTGCTAATGGGCCTCAGCTTGGCTCCTGCAAAGTTCCAAGAACAGCAAGCAGACAAATACTGATGTATAAACTTTCTCTCTCCCTCCCTCTCCCTCTCCCTCTCCCTCTCCCTCTCCCTCTCCCTCTCCCTCTCTCTCTCTCTCTCTCTCTCTCTCTCTCTCTCTCTCTCTCTGTGTGTGTGTGTGTGTGTGTATGTGTGTGTATGAGAGGCGGCGATAGGAAGGGAAAGAGAGAGAACGAGCACGAGTATGCGTGTGTATGTGTGTGTGTGTGTGTGTGTGTGTGATATCAGGGGGTGTATATGCATATAGAGGTCATATGTGTGCATACATACCCAGGCCAGAAGTTCTTCTAGTTTTACAGCAGTATCTCTCAATTGAACTTGAGACTGACTGGGTGACTAGGCTGCCGGGTCAGGAGCACCTAAGACTCCTCCTCACTACTCCTTCCGAGCTGTGGAATTGCAGGCAGGTCTGCGCCTGCTTATTCATATCTTCAGGTGGGCGCTGGGGGTCCACACTCCATCCTCACCCTTGTGCAGCAAGCACATCATCAGCTGCTCCATCTTTTCAGTGCGGTCATCCTGCCCTTCGAAGAGAGGACCTGCTGACACAGTCTTCCCAGAGGGAAGACAAGCTTCAAGCTACATCTTTGCATGAGTGCAGAACACTCCCAGCCCTGGATCCAAGGACCCAGCAGGCACACTGCACGCCTTTTTGAAGGCATGTATTGAATATGACAAAGCGTCCCAGCATGCCATCTCTGTGAAGCAGGCAGAGAGAAGACTTGAGCCTCATCATGACTCCCCAGACTCCTCTGTGACCTAGGGGCATCATTGGGTGTCCTTGTCCTACACCAGGAACACCTAGGGCTTGTGAATGCAGTTGCTTGCGCTCATTTCTCTATTTTGACAAATGGTCCATGTTTAAGGATTCATAAAATTCAGGGAATGCATGGCTGAGTCTATAACACCACGGAAAACCCATGTAGAGAACAACTTAAAAAGAAGATTCATCAAACTAATTACTTCTCCCCACACCCCCAGCTGCACTCCCACCCATCTTTCCACCTGGCCTGCTCAGAAAGATGGACAGCCTCATCACCAAGCTCTTTTGAAGCCAAACTCCTGATGGGTTGGTGGAGGAGCCGCAACAAATCGTGAGTCCCTCCATATTTCTCCAGCTTCCCGCAATGACAAGCCTTTTTCCTGCTGATTCATCTATTCCGGCACTGAGGAAAGGCCAGGAGCCTTTGAGGGGATGGAAATCTTGCTGTGCAGGAAGACTCCCTGTCACCCAGCTCTCTAAGGCGGATCCTACGCTTCTGTGGAGGATGGCTGGTGCCTGCGCTTTAGCCTTGCATCACTTTGTGACTGCAGTGCAGTTCCCCAGCTAAGGGCTGGCCCCCTTTGAAGACTGGACATCTGAATTTTGCATCTGCAGACTCCTTAGGGTCGGTCCAGAGCTTGTGAAGGCTACCTTATTGAGAAAAGGGGTCTTGGCCGGGGTTGGGGAGATGTCTCAGATGGTTAAGTACTTAATGTGCAAGCCTGAGAGACTGATTGTGATTCTCGGGCCCCATGTGAAAACAATATCTGAGTGTGCTGGCAAGCATTTTCAATCCCAGCAATGAGGAGGCAGAGACAGATGAATCCTTGGAGCTCACCGGCCAGATGGCACAGCCTAATCGGTGAGCCAAAGGTCCCAGTAAGAGAACTTACCTCAGAGAACAAGGTAGGACGCTCCTGGTGAAAGACACACAGGGTTGTCTTCTGGCTGGTACACATCACTCACAGGTGCACCTGTACACCACACACACACACACACACACTTTACAGACATGAACCAGGACCTTAAGCTGAAATCTCCTAGAATTACTCAAGTTGGCCCCAAATCTAAAAGCAAATGTGCTTTTAAGAGGGGTAGACAACTAGGCCATGGTGACACACACCTGTAATCCAGGCCCTCAGGACGTTGAGGCTGGAAGTTTGTGAGTTTTGAGTTCAGCCTGGACTACATAGTGAGAACATATCTCAGAAACAAAGGGGATGGGAAAAGTTCCACAGAGAATGGGACACCAAAACAGAGGCAGAGATGGGAAGGACACATCTAGAGCACAAGAAACTCCTAGCACTTCTGCTGCTCACCAGAAACAGGGAGAGGTGAGTAGAACAAATCTCCCCTCAGAGCCCTGCCAGCATCCTAACTTTAGGCTTCTGTCCTCCAGGACTGTGAGGCACCCAGCTGGTGACATCATTCCAGCAGCCCTGGATGCTAACGCAGCATCCCATGGGTGAGCAATTCTCCTGATGTGGAACGAGAGAAGCCCAGTGTGGCAGGAATACCTGGCATTTTGGTGCACCCTTGAAAGATTTTTTTCTCCCTTCCCTGCCGCGTATCCCCAATACCCTACTGGGGTTTTCTGGCAACACAGGCATCCAAGTCCTTATCTGGTTTTGAGAGAACATAGTCTAAAGGCATACCTCCACATCACCTTCAGAGAGGCCGAAGTATTGTAAACAATGGGCCTTTAATATATTCACATCCTAAGGGTTTTTTGTTGTTGTTGTTGTTGTTGTTCTGTTTAGAGATAGGATTTCAAACTGTAGCCCAGGTTGGCCTGTCACTTGTGATCCACCTGGCTCTGCTTCCCAAGTGCTGGTATCATAGGCACACACCAATACACCTGCCCCATGCCCCAACTCTCAGCAACCATGAATGCTGACCTTAAATGGCAAAAAGAGATTTGAGTTGTGATGAAGACCTTGAGAGAAGAAGATCCTAGCTTAGTGGAATGGACCCTGTGTGTCATTTCAAAAGTCCTTATGAGAGGGCGGCAGGGAGGCAGAGGCAGGGAAGATCAGAGATCTGCAGAGGTAGAAGCTGGGATGGCATAGCCTGAAGAAAGCAATAGCAGCAGCCTGCAGGAGCTAGAAGAAATGACTGGATTCCTCCGGAGCATCCAGAAGGGGCTAGCTCTGCCACCATCCTGATTGCAGCCACAGAGGCCTGACCTTCAGAGCTGGAAGAGAAGAAATCTGTGCTGTGTATAGTCAATTTGTTACAGTAGCAGCAGGAAGCCCGGGTTCTGAACATTCAGCTAGGTAATGGCTGAGGACCTTTGGGCAAGGCCCTTGCTTCCCTTGGCCCCAGCTCCTCACTTTGTTAAACCAGGGCAGTGATGGTTGCTATGGTGCTCGTGTGGACAGGAAGAAGCAGCATCAGCATCGGGTGAGTAGGCACAGGCAAGCCTCTGGCTGAGTATTTGCTATAAGCTAGTCTCTGTGCTCCACCTGTTGGAACAGAAGGTCAATCGTGATGCAACTTAGTGTTTGGATGCCCAGTTTTTCTTTTAAGACAATGTCTTACTATATTTTCAACCTCCCAACCCTAATTCTATGGTCAAGAGAATGCTGGTCCTTAGAGAGCTCTCAGTAACATGGACAGTTGTGATATTTAATCTTAGTTTTCTTTTTTGTTTTTTGGTTGTTTTTTTTTTTTTTTGGTTGTTTTGTTTTGTTTCATTTTTTCAAGACAGGGTTTCTCTGTGTAGCCCTGGCTGTCCTGGAACTCACTCTGTAGACCAGGCTGGCCTCGAACTCAGAAATCAGGCTGCCTCTGCCTCCTAATCTTAGTTTTTAACCTGACTGATAGTAGCTAGGACACATCCTTTGGGTGCGATTGTGAAGGGTTTTCTTGATAAGGTTAATTCAAGTAAAAAGACTCACCCTAAATGTGGGTAACAGTTTCTGATGGTGGGCCAGATATAAGGAAGTCTCCAGATATGAGGAGGGCTCCAGATATGAGGAGGTCTGAGGAAAAGCTTTTGCTTTAGGCCTGCTTGATAGCCACATCTTACTAGCGAGTTTGTCTACTTTGTTGCTCTTACTGCCACTACTATCCTTCACTAACATCAGGACCCAGCTTCTTTGGCTTTCCAGTGTGCACTGAAGATCAGGAACTCTCCAGGAATCCTGCAGCCCTTCAGTACTGAATCAGGACAAGTCCAGGCTTCCAGACTCTACCATCAGGCTCTCCAGTGTACGAAGAACCACTGTTGCCTAAGCCAGGCTGTATTGTGAAAGCCAACGCAATAAATCCTCTTTTACTATGATATCCATTCTATAGGTTCTGTTCCTCTAGAATCCTAAAACAACAGCCAAATGATAGTCAAATGGAGATTCTTGAACTACTACCCAGAATGGAATCAAGGTGGTTCTTGGTGTCATGGTTCTTAGGCCCTGGGAACTGAAGTATCTCCACACTTTCCCTGGTGTGAAGGCTAAGTAGTACGGTGAGCATGCGTCGCCATGGCAGCAGCAGCAGTAGTAATAGTTGCTATTTTCACAGCTCTGACTTGCCATGCCCTGGTGCATGCTCCACTTCCCATGTCAGAAATCCCCCTCCTTGGCCTAGACTCACTTGGAACAGAAACCAAAGTCTAGAGCCCTAGAGCCCTAGAAATCCTGTCTCAGCTGGAATAAGTCCAGTCTGCATTCATGGAGGACTAGAATGTTCTAGAAGTACTACACAATGATTCCTTTTCTTCCCCACCTCCTTTTCTGGTTAGACGCTCACATCCCTGATACTGACTGGGTCTCAGATCTGGCCCCTAGAAATTATGGGATTCAGAAACCACACAGAGGTGCTTGCCTTTGATAAATGAAACTCAACTCTTATCTTTAGATCTCAGAATCTTTGAGATGACTCAAACTGGTAGCCACTTGCCACCAAGCCTGACAATCTGAGTTCTGTCCCCTAGACTCACACAGCAGACCCTCACGAGAGCTATGCCATATATATATATATATATATATATATATATATATATGCATGCATACACATGAATAAATATTAGACAAAAGGAGGAGCCTAGAAGCAGGAATAAGATAACAGCCACAATGTCTCCTCAGAAAGGAGCTCAAAGCTACATACAGGCCAGACCCATCTCTCTAGAATCAGCAAGGGCTATGTGAAGGAAGTAGTACTACCTACCACTGGGGACCTGCAGGAATGACAGAAAGGGATTGTGGGAAATAACTCGCAGAGATAAAGACAGGAAGGGACTCAAAAAGCTTGGGAAGGAACAGGCCCATGTAAACTTCATATGTCTGACTAATGGGGACCCCTTGGAGGCTCACGCTCAATTCTGGCCTCACACTCTCAAAATCCTGGCTTCACAGGAGCCTCTTGAAGGGACAGCCATATAGGCTGTCTGGTGGCAGAGATAAGCGCCAAGAAGAAGAGGAAGAAGAGGAGGAAGGGGAAGGCGAAGAAGCCTCCAATTAGCCTGCAGGTTGTTGGAGTTTTCTTGGTTGATGTTTGGTGGTGGTCTGGTCTGGTCTGGTTAGACAAGGTCTCTTTTAATATACACTGATGTCCTAGCTTCCTATTGCTGTGATAAATACCATGACCAAAAGCAACTTGGGGAAGAAAGGATTTATTTAGCTTACATGTCCCCATCACAGTCTGTCACTGAGGGAGCTTGCGCCTGGTGGCAGGGACTGAAGAAGCTCTGGAGGAACAGTGCTTACCAACTTGCTCTTCCCGGCCTAGTCAACTACCTTTCTTATACAACCCAGACCACCAGCCCAGGAGTGGCACTGCCCACAGTCAGCCGGGCCCTCCCACATCAATCATCCATCAAGAAAATGCCCCCAACAGATTTGCCCAGGGGCCAATTTGGTGAAGGCAATTCCTCAAGTCATGTTTCCTCTTACAAGATGACTCTAGTCTATGCCAAGTTGGAAAAAAATTCCACCAAAACTGGCCTTGAAGTTCCTATGTACTGGAGGTACATGTTTCTTGTTGCTGAGATGAAATACTCTGACAAGAGCAACTTAAGTGGAGAAGAGTTTATTTCAGCTCACAGTTCTAGGTTACAGTCCCCAGCCAGGGGTTATCCTTTCACTTCAAAAGAATAGGGGTTGTCTTAGTCAGGGCTTCTATTCCTGCACAAACATCATGACCATGAAGCAAGTTGGGGAGGAAAGGGTTTATTCAGATTACACTTCCACATTCCTGTTCATCATCAAAGGAAGTCAGGACTGGAACTCAAGCAGGTCAGGAAGCAGGGGCTGATGCAGAGACCATGGAGGGATGTTCCTTATTGGCTTGCTTCCCCTAGCTTGCTCAGCCTGCTCTCTTATAGAACCCAGGACTACCAGCCCAGGGATGGTACCACCCACAAGGGGCCCTTCCCCCATTGATCACTAATTGAGAAAATGCCCCACAGCTGGATCTCATGGAGGCACTTCCCCAGCTGAAGCTCCTTTCTCTGTGATAACTCCAGCCTATGTCAAGAAAACCAGCCAGTACAACTAACCCCCTGCCAACTTGACACACAAACACATCACTTTTAAGGCTCAACCCTTTTTTTATCCATCCCCAAGATCTAAATAACTTTAAAAGCCCCACAGTCTTTACATATTAAAAGTTCAATCCTTTTAAAATATCCAATATCTTTTAAAATTCAAAGTCTTTTAAAAATTTGAAGTCTCTTAACTGTGGGCTCCACTAAAATACCTTCTTACTTCAAGAGGGAAAAAAATATCAGGGCACAGTTACAATCAAAAGCAAAATCAAACTCCAGCCATCCAAAGTCTGGGATCCACTCATGATCTTCTGAGCTCCTCCACGGGCTTGGGTCACTTCTCCAGCTCTGCCCTTTGTAGCACACACCTTGTCTTCTAGGCTCCAGCTGCCTGTACTCCACTGCTGCTGCTGTTCTTGGTGGTCACCTCATGGCACTGTCATCTACAAAACACTGCTGTCTTCCGCTGTAACTAGGCTTCACCAATAGCTTCTCATAGGCTCTCTTCATGGTGCCAAGTCTCAACTCCTTTGCATGACCCCTGAAGTCCTGGGCCATCAATTGCAACTGAGACTGCACCTTCACCAATGGCCTCAACTGGCTCCTCATAACCCCTTCATGCCTTCAAAACCAGTAACACCTGGGTGACTCTTACACAGTACCAAGTCCAGACACAGCACAAGGTACAACCTTGGCTATCTCTGGAACACAGCCTCTGTATTCTTAGAAAACACTTCACAGAAGATTTCACCTCAATGACGCTGGTCTCTTCTTAATCACCGCTAATTTCTTAGCTCCTGCTAACCAGAATCAATTGTCCCAGTAATGCAAAGTTTTTGATTTAGTGGTTCTGGTATCCTGTTAATCACAGCTGATTCCTCAGTCCCCAGCTAACCAAAACTACAGAATCCTCAATCAAAATAGCAACAGCCCTGATAAGAGTCTTTAATCTTCCCTCTGAAATTTCTCAAGCCAGGCCTCCATCTTCTACGCTGTTCTCAACATTATCTTCCAAGCTCCTACAGAACATTCCACAGAGCTCTTAACACCGAATGGCTCTTCTAGCCCAAAGTTCCAAAGTCCTTCCTCAGTCCTCCCCAAAACATGGTCAGGTTGTCACAGGAATACCCCACTATGCTGGTACCAATTTGTCTTAGTCAGGGTTTCTATTCCTGCACAAACATCATGACCAAGAAGCAAGTTAGGGAGGAAAGGGTTTGTTGAGCTTACACTTCCACATTGCTGTTGATCACCAAAGGAAGTCAGGACTGGGACTCAACCAGGTCAGGAAGCAGGAGCTGATGCAGAGGCCATGGAAGGATGATGCTTCCCCTGGCTTAACTTTTTTCCCCACAGGGATGAAGATGTAGTTCAGTAGTAGAACATGTAAATGCAAAGACTGTGTTCAGTCCAATCACACATACACACACTCAATAACTAATATAATCAAACCTAATGTCTTTATAATTTTCCAAGGTGAGGGACTCCTTCCTTGTATTTCCTCACCTGCTACAGTTCCTGGATTCTCCTTCAGAAGAAATAAAACCCCCAATGAAGGGATCCTGAGAGCCAGGGTTCTGTGTGTGCAGGACAGAGTCCCAACTGAAGTTAAGGGCGGGATGTTCCGCAGTCACAAGTGTCTGAGAGGCAAGACTTAGTCACAAACATAAGAGAGGTTCCAGAAAATGGATGACAGGGGCTGGGACCAATCAAGACCTTACAGCCAAGTGTGGAGGCTCAGGCCTGTCATCTCAGGCTGAAGCAGAAGGATTGCAAGTCCATTAGTGGCCTAGGTAGTTTATTAAGACCGTAAAATAGCCAGGCAGTGGTGGTGCACACCTTTAATCCCAGCACTTGGGAGGCAGAGGCAAGCAGATTTCTGAGTTCAAGGCCAGCCTGGTCTACAGAGTGAGTTCCAGGACAGCCAGGGCTGTACAGAGAAACCCTGTCTCAAAATAATAATAAAGTAAAAAGCATGTTGGAATATAGCTCTGAGGTAGAGCATCTCCCTTGTAAGCCCTGGGTTCAATATCCGGAACTGCAAGGAAGAGACAGGGCAGGGTGAAATGGTGGAGAGCACCAAGAAGAGGCTAGAGATCTTGCTTACTGTAGTCAGGCCCCAGGGAACTGGGGTCTTAAGCAGCCTTGTAGGCAGGACCACAAAGAGATGCTCAGCAGTATTTGAACTTGGAGTCCTCGGTAGCTCCAAACCGAGAAAGATGGAGTGAGTACCCAGAATCTTCTGGTAGAAGCCGCTCAGTGCGTGAAGCCACACTTGTGAAAAATGGGCTCAATTTGCTATTTGGAGAGCAATGCAACTGAAATAATTTCAAATGTTAAATGCCCAACATATTGAAACCCACCCTCTGATAGATCTTCCAAATTAGTTTGCAAGCTCCCCATGCCTCCCCCCAGGAAGAGATGTGCATCTTTACTAAAAATCATTCCTCTCTCTCAGGACTGGAGAACAAAAGGCTGGCAGTTCTTGCTTCCCCTGACCCTCTGTGTGATACCCAAGAGGCTTATATGGAGGAGGAGGAGGAGGAGGAGGAGGAGGAGGAGGAGGAGGAGGAGGAGGAGAAGGAAGAGGAAGAGGAGGAGGAGAGGGTGGTGGTGGTGGTGGTGGTGATGGTAGTGGCTTCAGTGGTAGTCTCTCTTCTGTCATGGATTTGATCTAATGGGGTTGTCTAAGTGCCCAGATACCTCCATGGCAGGCACTCCATAAACACTGAGATAAACAGGTAGAGATATATAGAGACAAGCATAATTTGCTTCTAAGCGTCTTTTCTGTCGTATAAATAAAGCGAGAGAATCAAGTTGTTGGAGGCATTTTCAATACTAATGAAAGGAGGAAATTAAGCAGTAATTACAGAGCGCAGGATGAATGGAAAGCCCACACAGTGTGAGTGGGTGGGAGAGGTGAGACAAGAGGCACGAAGGTGGTGGCCCCTCCCAAATCCTGGAGCCAATGGAGATCCAGCCAGCTCAACAAGCACCGCACCAGATATCATCTGCAGGTGTCTCCCTGAAGGACAAGGACTCCACATAGGATAATGACCCTGGCTGCCTGGCCTCTGAGTGAAGCTACAATTCTGATTCTGGAGAGCGTCCTTCAAGTGTCTGTTGAGGAGACTGCAGAATTACACCCTGATTTGCAGGGAGTTTTACAGGGATAACACACTCATTTACAAGCCTGCATTGACTTCACCGCTTCCGCCATCACTTCCCCACCTCTTCTCTGGGTTTCTTGGTCTCACCTGCTGAGTACTGATCAGAAGCCTTGTCGGAAAGCCTGTACTGGGCACAGGTAGCTCTGCCCCAACTCAGCAGTGACCTTGTTGGGAAGGACAACTGTGAACCGCCCATAGGGTGAGCCCCAAGAGCATGCCATAGTGCCTGATGTCACAAGAGCCCCACACTTGATTTCATGGTCTGCTGTCTCAAGCTGGGAATTGTTGAATGCACTTTCTCTAAGTCAAAGAGTGCTGGCTAGCTTTGCATGCCATCTAGATGGAACCTGAATGAAGCCTAACTCGAGGAGGTGCCTAGACCAGGTTGGCTTTCAGGCATGTCTACTATCTCAGGTCAATTGACGTGAAAAGGCCAGTCCACTGTGGGCCACACCATTCCCTAGGCAGAAGGTTCTGAACTGCAGAGTGGACTGAGCCAAACACAGCAGGCCAGTGAGCGAGTTTGCATTTCTTTCTGCTCCTGACTGTGGGTATAATGTGAGCAGCTATTTGAAGTTTCTACCTTGATTTCCCTATAGCGAGGGACTATAACGTGGAATTACAGCTGAAATAATCCCCTTCCTCTGCTAAGATGCTTTCTCTCAATGTATTTTATCACAGCAACAGAATGAAACTAGGGCATTGGGTTGCCTAAGTGGTATCTGATGGGACCATGGAGTCTGTGTGTGAGCTGTATAGGGGAACAGCAAGTGCAGGGCAGGGCACAGCACTAGTAGCTGCACTGGGGAGAGGTATTCCTTGGATCTGTTTCCCACAAGGATCATGTGTAAAAGGCTTGCTCAGCAGCCTGTGTCACTAATGGGGAGTTAGTGGAAACTTTAGCAGCAAGGCCAAGCTGGAGGAAATCAGGTCATTGTGGAGTCTGCCCTAGAAGGGAACAATGGGACCCCAGGCCAGTCCTCTCTTTCTCTAATCTACTTCCCATGGGAGTGTACTTCCCACTCCTAACCAATCAACAAGCTCCTGCAGCGTGTGCGCCCACCATGGTGTGCTGAGCTGCCAAGGCCCAAAACAAATGACCAAGTAACCATGGCTTGAAACCTGTGAAACACTTTCCTCTTTCGTAGTTAGCTCAACAAAGGTCTTGAACTTGCAATCCTTCTGCCTCAGCCTCCCAGGTAACTGAGGTTATGAGCCTGTACCATCAGGCCAGACTCTCTCAATGATAGAAAGCTAATGGCTCAGAACTGTGAAGCACAGATGTCACCTTGCTAGTCTAGGGCATAAGAGAAGTCGCAGGCTTATAATGTTGGTGGTAATGACAGAAGCCATTACTTCAGTAGGTAGCAGGAGAGAGGACAGAACTGGCAGGGAGAAATGCTGGGTCCTGCAGCAAGAAACTAGCTTGACAGTCAGGCCCAGACCTCATCCCTGAAGCATCTGTCCAAATACTAATCTTCCAATAGAAGAGTTAATATCAAGACAGGGCCAGCCAGCAGTTCCCCAGAAGCACTGTCTGAAATTTACTAACCAATCAACGCATATGTACAGTTGATGCAAAAATGCATCTCAGACAGGTTTGTAAAAGAGTTCAAAACTTGGGGATAGTCCATTTGATAAGTTCTTACCTTGAAAGCATGAGGCCCTGTCTTCAATTCCCAGAACCCACATTTAAAAAGACAGGCACGGAGTCTGGTGGTATGCCCACACTCACACAAATACACCCCCCACACATGCACACCAGTGTTTGGAATCTTGGGTTTTGAAGACCACTGCAATATTGCCTGACAAATATACACATAGGCTTAGAAGCAGGAATTAAATTTAATGGTCACCAACTTTGAAAGGAAAGAACATGATTTTCTTACTAAGCATCAGCAAAATCAATTATTAACAAAGACGATCATTTCAAAAATAACTTTCCTTATAATTGAGCTCGGAGTAATAGAGAGCATAAACAGGCACTTTAGGTTATGGATAAATCATACAGCCACTTTCGATCTCTTCTACGACAGCCACAAGTTACAGGAACTGGTAGAGAAAATATTAAAATGCCACTGTACAAATTTGCATTTAAAATTAAGTTTAGACCTACCCGAAACTGATTATAAAAAGTTAATCTTTCTTTTTATTTTTCTAATAGAAAAATTACTACATGAGAATCATCATCTCTAGATGTATTGGAATCTATATTTTGAAATAATTTATCAGAAACTTACCCTAGTGTCACACAGCCTATAAAAATACTGCTAACAGCTCCGCTTGCAGTTGCGTCAGCAGAAAGAGCCTTTTCAAAATTAAAAATGACCAGTTTCCCTGCAGACTCACATTTGCCCAAAGTGACTGATGTCGTTTTCAGTTTATATAGATGGAAAATGAAGTTGCTCAAAGGATAAAGTTTGATGACCTAATAAATGAATTTGCAGAAAAGTGAGCCAGACAAATGTTACGATCAATCATGAGATCATATTAATGAAGTATTATTTATCACATTACATAAAATCGTGATACCAAAATACCATTGTTATGCAATTTATAGCTCCATGCTGTAATTCGAGTGACACTGTCACCTCTGTTGTTGTTGTTGTTGTTGTTGTCATTGTGTGTGTGTGTGTGTGTGTGTGTGTGTGTGTGTGTGTGTGTTTTAAAGAAAAAGGCTTTATAGTTCCGTCCCTTTAGTAGCACTTTTTTCTTGCTTCATGGCCAAAAGACCCCCACATCTTCATTTTGTACTGGGTCCCATCAGTTATGTAGGTGGCCCTGCTGGCAAAGTTTACTCACCAAGATTTCCAGGGCACATAGGTTAGGCCTGTGTCCTGGCTACTTGACACAAGCTAGAGTCATGAGGAAAGAGGGAACCTCTCCCGCCCCCCAGACAGGGTTTCTCTGTATAGTCCTGACTGTCCTGGAACTCACTCTGTAGATCAGGCTGGCCTAGAACTCAGAAATCCACCTGCCTCTGCCTCCCAAGTGCTGGGATTAAAGACGTGTGCACCACCACTGCCCAGCTGGAAAGAGGGAACCTTGATTGAGACAATGCCAACATAAGATCAGGCTGCAAGCAAGCCCATAGAGCATATTTTTCAACTAGTGATTGGTGAGGGAGGGTCCAGTCCATTGTGGGTTGTGCCACCCATGAGCTGATAGTCCTGGACCTAAGAGAAAGCAGGCTGAGCAAGCCATAGGGAGCAAGCCAGTAAGCAGCACTCCTCCACAGCTTCTGCCTCCAGGTTCCTGCCCTGTTCAAGTTCCTGTTCTGACTTCACAATGATGAACTGTTATCTGAAAATGTAAGTGAAATAAACACCTCCCCCCACCCCCGCCCCCAAGTTACTTTTGATCATTGGGTTTCATCATAGCTCTAGAAACCCTGAGACAGCTTATAACCTACAGGCCTCATGCTGACTCCATCTCTCCTTAATCCAGCTACAGCAGGCCCTCTGACTTTGCTCCCCATGATTGGCACAAGCAATAATGCAAAGCACATTTCAGCCAGGCTGTGGTGGTGCACACCTGTAATCCTAGCACTTGGGAGGCAGAGGCAGGTAGATTTCTGAGTTCGAGGCCTGCCTGGTCTACAGAGTGAGTTCCAGGACAGCCAGGGCTACACACAAGAGAAACCCTGTCTTGAAAAGACCAAATCAAAAAAAAAAAAAAAAAAAAAAGAGAGAGAGAGAGAGAGAGAGAGAAGCACATTTCTTTTTTTAAACTTAATGTTTTAGGTTAGCATACAAAGCACTGGGCTTCACTATGACATTTTCGTTCATTTGTGCTATCCTCTGGTCTAATTCTTTATCCTCTCTCACTGTAAGAAGTAAATGTTTCAAAATCATGTATGAATTTATTTGTATCTGTGTGAGCACGTGGCATGTGTATGACTGTGGCTGTCCGTGTGGAGGCCAGAAGAGGATCCTCTACCATTCTCTACCTAGCCCTCTGAGGCAGGCTCTCTCCCGGAACCTGGAGTGTGCATTCTCAGCTAGACTGGAAACCAACAAATCCCAGGGATCTTCCTGTTTCTCCCCACTTGGAGCTGGCATTTATGGGGACACCCAGCTTGTTATATACTGCTCTGATTCCAATGCTAGTCCTTGTGGCTGTGGACCAAGTACTCTTTTGTTGTTGTTTTGTTTTTTGTTTTGGTTTTTTGTTGTTGTTTTTTCTGAGACAGGGTTTCTCTGTGTAGCCCTGGCTGCCCTGGAACTCACTCTGTAGACCAGGCTGGCCTCGAACTCAGAAATCCGCCTGCCTCTGCCTCCCAAGTGCTGGGATTATAAGGCGTGTGCCACCACCACCCAGCTGGACCAAGAACTCTTAACTGCTGAACAATCTCTCTAGCTCCAAGGAAGTAAACTTTAATGAAAGCAGAGAGAGGAACTTCTTGGGTCTGACATCTCCCTTAACATCTGTCTTCACAAGTAGACTTTTATATTGGCTTCCCAGATAAGCTGAAGGAAGAAAGGTTTCTTTTAAGAATTTTTTATTTTTATGTGAATGCACACACACAGACTCGTGTGCATGTGTGTGCCCATGCATGTTCGTAAGGGTGTTGTTCATGGAGGCCAGAAGAAGACATAAGAATCCCTGAAGCTGGAGTAACACAAGGGAACTGAACTAGGGTTCTCTGCAAGATCTTAACTTAAGTGCTCTTAACTGCGGAGCCATCTCTCCAGCCCTTTGAAGAAAGTTTATTTAGGGAGCAAGTTTATTTTGACTTATAGTTCCAGGGCATACACTTCATGTCCTCAGGGCAGGCATGGCAGTAGGAGCAGGAGCAGGAAATGGCTGGAAGGAGAGAGAGAGAGAGAGAGAGAGAGAGAGAGAGAGAGAGAGAGAGAGAGAGAGAGAGATGCTCATGTTCAACTTGCTTTCTCCTTTTTATGCAGACTCAGAGCAGACCAGGGCCTGGTGCTACCCAGTTAAGATGGGTATTTGTTCATTTGTGTATTCATGTATTTATTTATATCTGTGTGAACATATGTGTGACTGTGGATTTGAAGAGGGTCTTCCTACCTCAATTAATATAATCCAGTCAATCCTTCACAAGCATGACAAGAAGTTTGTATCCACAGTGATTCTATATCCAATCACGTTGACAATCAAGATCAATCACCACACTGTGCATGCGACAAGGATATTACATTCAGGCAGGAGAAACAATGGTAGACATGGGTAATCTTGTCCAGAGACTGTTAGCATTCCTCCTTTTATTACTAACAAAATTTGAAGGGCTCTGGACTATGGAGACTATGGTGTGTCTAACCTCATGACATTGTGGCAGGGCACTGTCATCTTTAAATAACCTAAAATGTTTATTTCATAGTGTTCTAACTGTGGCCACCCTGAGTCTTAACTGTCATTCTTGTTCTTGATTAACCCTATTGGTGTCATCCCATAATATCCTAGATGTCAAGTACTCTATGAAGCTTGATAACATAGCCCAAGGTATCAACAATGCAGAAAATGTGTCTGGGTGCAGGATTAAAGGCATGTGCTACCACCTTCAGCAAACCCTTTTGTAGGCATAAATTTTTTCCAACTTACTTTTAATCAGGGTTCAACTTCTCCTCTAGCCCACCACCCAGCAGAGGCAATGGAAGAGAAAAGTTATTAGGATATGGGGGAAGTGGACCTATTTAGCAATAGCTCTTTGAGGGTGAGTTCCATCTTCTTGGGCAGCAGTTCAGTCCCGTAGCAAACACCAAATACAATTCAGCAGCTACAGACCAGTCCTCTAGGCAGGCAGACACCAGGCACGAACCAGCAGCTACTTATTCCTTTCAAAAAGAAGGCATCAGGCACAAACTGGCAACTGTAGTTCAATCCTGAAGAAGCTGCCAGGCTTGACAACCAGCCTAAGGTGAAGCCACAGAAGCAACAAGCTGCTGCAGGAACCTCATGAGCAGTTTTTGGGCGAGTTTCCCTCAATGGCAGAGTTATCACATGTTGAGTTCAACAACACTATGTAAGGCAAGACAATACATGTGTGTCTTTAGCAAAGAATAGCGAGGTGGAGCAAACCAAACCAAGGCTCAGTGCTCTTCTCCCACTGTCTGTGGGGTCATATTTATACTTCTCCACCAAGAGTCCTTTCACGTGTTATATCCAAACATCCTTTCACCCGTGTCTGCTTCAGGAAAACAGTCTTTCATATATTTGTTTTAGCAAGACATCCTTTCACCTGTGTGCCCCAGCAAACCATTATTTGACATAACTAATCTTCCAAAGAAACTAGAAGCTTCCACTTCACCCTCCCTTCTTTAAGTTGTTTTCTTCAGATATTTTATTGCAGCAGTGAAACAAATAACTAATATACATGTCCAAGGCCATGTGCTAGAGAGCAGAGATGGCACACCATTCAAAGAGGCTGTAATTAAGGAGATCCTTGATTCAGTGGACCATTATCATTCCTTGGGACCCACTCAGAGCTTCTAGGAACAATATTGGTTAATAAAGTAGAAGCGAGAAGCCACAAACCCTACACTCTTCATCTCATAGACCTGACCTCTGCCACCCCCTCAGGTTGCTCTGCTAAAGGTCAGCCCTGTCTCAGCTTGGTATGTGAGGGGTTTTTTTTAGAGGTGTCTACTTGGTCTTTTTCAGCATGCTCATTCTTACTCCATAGGCCAAGGAACCAGGATGAATGGGACTGCTAATGATGATGTATAGCCATTCCAATTAGATCTTTAGGGACCATTGACACAAACTGTGGGTAGGTTTGTGGACCCAGCAGAGGGACTCTCAGTCAGAACTGAGCCAGGACTCCCTGAATTACTTGTGTACTTCCCATTCTCACAGGAGACCCCCCCAGGTCAGTATTGTAGCCTTGATATGAAGATTGACACCAAGCCTTGACATGTGTGGGAGTCTCCTTTCTAATGTTGCTCCTTAATAGGTCTCTTTGGGGCAGAATAAGTCTCAGTCTATAAAGGTACCAATTGATGGACAAAGACAACTGTCCCTCCTTACCTGTGGATTCCACAAACATGGATGCAACCAATGGCCTATTGAAAATATTTTTCAAAGATTTATTTTTAGTTCAAGTTAGATATACATGTATGTGTTTATATATGGCTGTATACATGTATACATGTGCACACATGTACAAACACACACACACACACACACACACACACACACACACACATACACACAAAGTCAAATGCAGTAACACATCTGTATAGCCAGTGCTAAGAAACAAGTCAGAGAGAATTCTGAGAGTTTGCTGGCCAGTCAGTCTAGCTAAATTGGTGAGCTCTACTTTCAGTGATGTGACCTAACAAACAAGCAAGCAAATAAATAAATAAAGTGGCAAGCAATAGAGGAAGACAGCTGATGTCAATCCCTCCCCTCAACATGAATGCCACACACACATTGCAAACCCAGTGTCCTAATGTAACCATTGCCTTGACACAACCTAGAGTCAGGTAAGAAGGGGGTCTCAATTGAGGGGCTGCTCAGATCAGTCTGGCCTTTGAACCTTCTGAGAGGTGATGCCTTAATTGTTAATTGATGTAGAAGGACCCATTTGCTGCCCGTGGTGAGCAGTACCTTCCCACAGATAGGCAATCCTGAGCTGTGTAAGGCTAGCTGGGCATGGCTCTGTAAACAAACCAGCAAGCAGCATTCCTCCATAGTTTCTGCCCCTAAATCCCTGCTTGAGTTCCTGCCCTGTCTTCTCTCAATAATGGGACTATGACCTAGAAATGTAAGCCAAATAAACCCTTTCCTCCCCTAAGCTGCTTTTGGTCAGAGAGTTTTATCACAGCAACAGAGATGAAAATAGAACACCCATATATGTGTGTAGACACATGAAAACACACACATATAACACACACACACTCACACACAGTGTTAGCAATGAACATGGACAACTTTTTTCTTGTCAGTATCTCCCATGGTACAGTATTGTGATTGCTTGCATGACATTTACAGTGTGTTCTGTTCCATGAGTCAGCTAGAACCAAACCAAAGGGCACCAGAGGGTGTGCAGAAGTTCTTTGCAAATACCACACCTTTTTACTCAGGAGACTCCAGCACTTGCAGAGTTTGATATCCACAGGCATTGTGAGGTCGTCCCCAGCGACACCCATACTGCCGGTTCCTTGCTCATCTGCGAGAACAACTGCGCTTAGTTCACACCATCTCCCACAGAAGGCCCCAGTGGAATCGGGTTCCATTCACCCACAGGACTAGCCTACGCCTTAGCCTGCCCTTTACTGCCATCCTTGCCAGCCCTGTGTCACTTCCCCAAGCCATCCCTGTGTTTCTGGGGATTTCCCTTCCCAAGCAAGCACATAACCCTTGCTTTGGGGAATCTGCTTCTGGGTGCTCCTACACCAAGGTATGAATGCAAACTGAGAAGTCACCTCAGGTTGTCCTGAACAGCAGGCAGTTAGCCTCTGAAGCTCCAGAGGACTGGCTAGTCACACACCCCTGCAGAGTCGGTTCCCCCAGCCACACACCCCTGCAGAGTCGGTTCCCCCAGCCACACACCCCTGCAGAGTCGGTTCCCCCAACCACACACCCCTGCAGAGTCAGTTCCCCCAGCCACACACCCCTGCACTCAGTTCCCACTGCCACACACCCCTGCAGAGTTGGTTCCACCTGCTTCCATTTGAACTTGGTTTTTTACTTTCAACCCCCAGTCTTTTCTGCTAAAATTTAAAACCTACTTCCTTACCTGTGACTCTACCCCCGGGCCCCACCCCCACTGCACCCTCATTTTTTTTTTTTCTGAGACACAGGCCTTGATGAGAACATTGGCTTTGGGTTAAGGCCCTTGTATACTTGAACACAGGTGTTCATCTTAACTTCTCCAAGCTCAGCAGTCCTGGTCTTTTAAAGCTTGCCCTTCAGGCCTGTTTTTCAGGCTTTCAATCATCTTCAAGGTTGTAAAATGCCACCCCCAGCTGCTCACCAAGACCACCAGATGTGGGCTGTAGCCAGAGAAGTTCATAGGCGGGAGGTGTCTGGCAACTATAAATCACACTTGCTCTTGGCTCCTCCCAGGAGCCAGAGCCTGAGAACAGGTCCCAGCTTGCTGTTGAAGACCATAAAACTTGTGGTCTTTGAAGGCTCCTTTGTTGGACATGTTCCTTGTAACAGGAGTGAGAGCCCACCAAGGGCCCATAAAACTTCCGCAGGCTTTGTGCATGGACAGCCAGGCCCACGCCCAGCCTGGCCAACTCTTTAGCCCACAGCCAAACTGTTGCTGGATTTGACCTAAAACAGCCTGGCCTCAAATTGCCTCATGATCTGTTTGTTAGCTTTACAAATGGCTTTTGAGGCCAAACTGCCCCCCTTGTAATCCTGAATGTATGATCTATGAGAGCTGAGAGTTTAGGGGCTGTGGAGAAGTACATGGATGAAGGAACTCCGTTTCCATGGAGATTTCAAAACAATTCATTACAGAGCAAAAACTCTGGTCTAGCGTAGCGATGCCCAAGGGGGAGACTGCCTCCCAAACAAATGCCGGGTGGTCTACCACCTTATTCCTCTGATCTAGCCTGATCTCATTTCAGGCGGGCAATGGTCTCTAGAAGTTTGCCCATGACAGTATAACCAAGATCATGAACCCTGAGAAGTCCTGGGTACCCTGACCTAGTCTGTGATATGGACTACCCTCTAGCAAGACCCTGGGTCTTGGAGAAAACAAGATTAACTCAAAACCAACCAGCAGGAAATCAGTTTCTTCTCATTCAGCTGAGTGGCTACCTACCAGGTTATCCGACCCCTGGTCTAATCCTAGAATGGGCATTCATGGTGTGGAGAGAATAAACACATGACCTCAGTAGGTAGATCCCACATCCAGTCTACCACGTAAACATGCCAAGCACAGAAAGGTAAGTGCGGGGGCTGGGGTGGTAGTTACATCCGTAAAGGGCTATGGCAAAAGTGTGGGGGCCTGGGTATGATTCCTAGAACCCATGTTAAAAATCTGGGCATGGTGGCACATGCTTGCCATACCACCACTGGAGAGGTAGGGCCAGAGGGTCCCTGGGATCACTGGCCAGGCAGCCTAGCCTACTTGGTGGGCTTTTCTAGAACACTGACAGACTGTCTCACAAAACAAGATGGATGGCACCCAAAGAACAGCACATGAGGTACTGATCTACACACACACACACACAGAGTGAGTGAATACTGCATGCTTCTAATTAGATGGTGTCTAAAATGAGGCAAAGTTGAGGCCACAGTAGTAGGAGTGTCAATAACGATGCCTACGGCTGGGAGGTGGCAGATGGGAGAGCATTGACTGGAAAAGAACATTCTGGGAGTGAAAAGGAGAGTCTATATGTTGACTTGAATGGTGGTAACTGGAGTATTCACATATAGAAAACATAACCTGTGATCTGAGGCTAGGAGCAGAGCTCAGTGGTAGAGTACATGGTTAGTATGTGTAAGACCCTTGGGTCCACTGCTGATGCAGATAGATAGATAGATAGATAGATAGATAGATAGATAGACAGACAGACAGACATACAGATAGATGATAGACAGATGATAGACACATATATACATACATACACAGATATACATATATATACACACATACATAGAAAACAAAAACCTATGTTCTTCACTGCATGGAACAACTTTTAGGAGTTCTCTCTTTCATGTGGGTCTGGGGATTGAACTTGAGTTGCCAGACTTGGCAGCAAATTCCTGTACCCAATGAGCCATCTCAATAGCCCCAACATGTGGAAATTATACATAAGGACAGCATTGAGAAGTTAAAGGATTATGGGCTGAAATCCTGGAACTTCTGCATTTTAACCATCTTTCAACTATGGTCCTCACAAAGTAGCTGTGAGAGGCAAATATCACATCCAGAATAAGGAAGGGCTCAATGTAAACCTTTCAAAGTTGTGTTATTCTAAGCCTGGAGGGCCATGGTCCAGGTTGGATTAGATCAGAAATCCCTGGGCTATTTGACAGAGCTTCCTATGAGATAAAATTGAAAGAACATTTGCCATATCCAAGTGTCTTGTGTGGCCACTTAGACACTGGTATTGCTCACTGTTGTATTACTGGTGAGTGTCTAGGAAACTGGGGTGATGGCTATCTGTGGCAGTGGAACAAAGAGGCACCTCTGATGGGTCAGCAAAATACAACAGTTACACACAATTAAACAGAGTCCAGCCAGATGGCAATGCCGCCCCCACTGTAGAAACCTGATGGCCTAATTTCAGATCCTCAGAAGTTAAAAAAAAAAAAAAAGTCGACAGGCAGTGGTGGTGGTGCACACCTTTAATCCCAGCACTTGGGAGGCAGAGGCAGGCAGATTTCTGAGTTTGAGGCCAGCGTACTCTACAGAGTAAGTTCCAGGACAGCCAGGGCTGTACAGAGAAACCCTGTCTCAAAAAAAAAAAAATAGTTCTTAAGCAAGCTGGGGATGGTAGCATGCATATGTAATCATGTCACTTGAGAGGCTGAGGCAGGAGGATCACAAATTCAAGGCCAGATAGACTACAGATTGAGATTCTGTTTCCAAAAAAAAAAAAAAAAAAAAAAAAGTAAATGAAGTATTTAAATACTAAGATAAATGCTGAATAGGGATTCATTGAAAAGTGCAATATAACTATCCTAGGAGAAATGGGGCAGGTAGGAGAAATAGAAAGCCATTTAAAGTTAACAGATAAGTCAAGAAGTGCGCTTTAAGTTGGGCATAGTGACCTTGTCTATAAACTCAGCAGCTGGAGAGATGTTCAGCAGTTATGGCTGATCTTCCAACGGACCTGGGTTTGACTCCCATCACCTACATAGTAGCTCACAATGGGTTGGATCCCAGTTCCAGGGGATCCAACATCCTCTTTTAGCATCAATAGGCACCAGGTGTACACACGGTACACAGACACACACATAGGAAAAACACTCAAAACAGTAAGAAGGGAAAAAAAAAAGCAGAGGCAAAAGGAAGCCATGAGTTAAAGGCCAGCCTGGACTATGCAGCAAGTAAGAGGCTAGCTGATGCTATAGTGTGGACTTGACTCAACAAACTGAAATCCAAAGGAAAGCGAGTAATGATGCTGTAAGGCTCAGGATAGCTCAGCAAGTAAAAGCACTTCCCACAGAAGTGTAAGGACCGGAGTCAAATCTCCAGAACCCATGTAAAAAAGCCAGACAGGGAGTTCAAACAGCTGTAAAGCCAGCACTTTACAGGGACACAAGACAATCCCCAGAAGCCTTGGGGCCAGGCGGCCTGGACACACAGCAGAAAAGCAACATACATAGCCTTCCTGAAGCAAGACAAATGTAAGGATTGATACCTAAGGCTGTCATCACACCTTCACGTGCATACATGAATGCTGTGACACACACACACACACACATTGTATACAAATACACATAAAAAAAAACAAGTATAGCCAGGCTGTGGTGGCACATGCCTTTAATCCCAGCACTTGGGAGGCAGAGGCAGGTGGATTTTTGAGTTGGAGGCCAGTCTGGTCTACAGAGTGAGTTCCAGGACAGCCAGGACTACACAGAGAAACCCTGTCTCGGAAAACCAAAAAATAAAAAATAAAAACAACAACAACAAAAAACAAAAAACAAAAAAAAACAAAAACCAAAAACAAAACAAGGATTCCCTAATTTAACCAATACAAGTAAAAGACATTTTAGTTCATCCAAGACTTTATTCAGAACACACACACACACACACACACACACACACACACACAGCAGTAATAAGCCATTTTCAGACAACAGCAACCATAGACCTGGGGATCACAGATGCATATGGCCAGTAGAGTCTCTCCATGACAGATGGAGAGATTCATAAGTTCATAAGCATTCTTTTTTTTTTAACCAGGTGAAAAATTTGCTTTGAGGAGGTAAAAATATAATTAATAATAATAATAATAAAGAGGAGGTAAAAATAAAATAGTAGTGAACACACTTGAAAGGACCTACCTGTGTCCAGGCTGTGCCAGAGATGGAATGGCATTCAGGTGGCAGTCCCTAGAAGGACTGTGCTTGCTGTCGTTTGTGTCCCAAGTTCACCAGCTCCCATTCTGAAAGTGTCCCCATGTGTCTCTGACTGACGACCTGAAACAAAATGGGTCCTAAGCCTGGGCTGGTTGGATAGAAACCAACTACCCATTTTCTGTGGTCCAAGTTGGAGGTTTATCTTTAAAGGTTTATTTCACTTTTAATTATACATATGTGTGTGCCCGTGTGTGTGTGTGTGTGTGTGTGTGTGTGTGTGTGTGTGCATAAGTGCAGGTTCTCTCAGAGGCCAGAAGAGGCCAGGAGGTGCTTGGAGCCACCTGGTATGGGGACTGGAACTCAGACCCTCTTCATAAACAGCAACCATTGACCCATCTATCCAGCTCTAAGGTTCATTTTTAATATGACAGTAATAAACCTATCATTTATAAGGCACTTTATAACTTTGCGTACATCAACTAATTTGACTGAAACAGTGATCCTGCGAGCATCAAATGAGTTATTGTTTTCCATTGGCTGTGGAAGCTTTTTACAGTCCATTTGGTATTCCTGTCATATAAAGACCTGAACCTGGGTAACTTTAAAAAGAAAAGAGGTTTCTTTATCTCACAGTTCTAACCTCACAGTGCATAGCATTTGTCTTAGTTTGGTTTTCATTGCTGTGAAGAGACACAAGACCACGGCAACTCTTACAACGGTAAACATCTCATTGGGGCTGGCTTACAGCTTCAGAGGTTCAGTCCATTCTCATCATAGCAGGAAGCATGACAGCGTGCAGACAGACGTGGGGCTGGAGGAGCTGAGCGTTCTCCATCTTGATCTGAAGGCAGGCAGGAGAGACTGCAGTCCACACTAGGCATAGCTTGCGCATGGGAATCCTCAAAGCCCACCCCCACAGTGACACACCTCCTCCAACAAGGCCACACCTCCTAATATGCCACTCCCCTTGGGGCAAGCATTCAAGCACAGGAGTCTATGGAGGCCAAACCCATTCAAACCACCAGAGCATTCCAGTGGTGGGAGGGTCTAAAGGTGTGAGAGATGACATCAAGTGACAGAAGCGAGCAGAAGAGCAGGTTTGCCTCTTCACAAGAACTGGTTCGTGAGAAGTGACTCGAGTCTCAGACCAAGGCCCTTCATCCCTTCTGGCAGCATGCCCCCAGTGACATCAACACCTCCCACTAGGCTCTGCCTCTTAAGATCGCTACAGTTGAGGGTCTGGCTCCTAGACTGGGTGAATTGAATGGGCGGGGGTGGGGGGTGGGGGGGTGGAGGAGTTCCACTGTAAATGGGGGTGGTACCAGTCTGTGGGCCGAATAAAACAGAGCAAGCAGATGATTTACAGGTCTCTGCTTTCTGAGTTACAGGCTTAGCAGCCTCTTCAAGCTCCACTACCACGCCAGACTATGTTCCTCACACTGAGCCAGAAGAAACCCCCGTAAAGTCGTCGCTGCCCCCCCCCCCAGTAAAGTTCCTTCATCAGGAAGTTTGTCTCATTGTTGAGTAAAGCAGCTATTTCAAATATGCCTCTCCAAAATGTATATGCTGAGTCACCGCGTGAAGGTGTCCACCGCCAAGCCTGACGGCTTCAATTCAATCCCTGTGAAAGCCTCCACACACACACACACACACACACACACACACACAGTTAATAATAACGGAACAAAGCTCCTATATTGAAATCTTGGTCTTTAGATGGCCAGTGTGGGGAACAGGGGTCCTGGAAGGTGAAGGCCTTAAAGGCAGAATCCTTATCAATAGAATCCGTATCCTTCTGAGACTCCAGAGACGGGTTATGGTTCAGTGATAGAGCACATGCTTGGGCGCTGGGCTCAGTTTCCAGTACCACAGAACGGATGGCCCCAGGAGCATCCTATCCTTTCTGAGATTCAAAGATAGTGAAGGAACAACAGTCTCTATGGTTCAGGAAGCCCACCCTCGCCACTCATCAAATATTCCAGAACCTTCGTCTTCCATGTCCTAGGCTTTGGCCCTGAAAGGAACAAACCTGTCTGAGATTTTGTTTGGTAGGTTTTGTTTGTTTATTTCCTTGCTTGTTCTTGTTTTTGTTTTGTTTTGTTTTGTTTTGTTTGAGACAGGGTTTCTCTGTGTAGCCATAGCTGTCCTGGGACTCACTCTGTAGACCAGCTTGGTCTCAAACTCTGCCTCCCAAGTGCTGGGATTAAAGAAGTGTATGTACCATCACTGCCTGGCCAAACCTGCTTTTTAAAAATAAGCTATCTCATTTATGGTATTTTCTTATAGCAGTCTGAATGGACTTAGACACAGCACCCTAAATTAAATTCCTGTCTGTTTTTTAAAACATCTCAAATGAGGGTCTGGGCCTGGAGAGACGGCTCAGCGGTTAAGAGCACTGACTGCTCTTCGGAACGAAGGTCCTGAGTTCAAATCCCAGCAACCACATGCTGGCTCACAATCATCTGTAATGAGATCTGACCCCCTTTTTTGGTGTGTCTGAAGATAGTTACAGTGGACTCATTTATAATAAATAAATAAATCTTTAAAAAAAAAAACAAATCAAATGAGGGTCTGGAGAGATGGCCCCATGGTTAAAAGCTCTAGTTGCTCTTCCAGATGACCTGGGCTGCATTCCCAGCACTCACATGGTGGCTCACAACCATCTCAGTCTTCCAGTCTCAAGGTAGCTGACCTCTTCTGGCCTCTACTGGTATTTACATGCATGTGACATACATAAAAACATGCAGGTGAAACACCCATACGTATAGAATCAAAAGAAAATAAAACACTGGCCCCTGAGTGTTGATTTAAATCGTGACTAAGCCATAGAACCTTGTTTGGAGTTCAATGGCCCTCATGCGGTCTTGGTGGCAACCAGCAGACACTGATTTTTCTCAGGGCTTGCCTGTCCCCTGCCTAAAGGTCATATACCCCAGTTGGATCCTCTTGCTATTGGTCAATGTTCTCTTGCTGAGAGGAACCCAGGTTCCACTGCATCCCCCGAGTCAACCTCCCAAGTGCTGGTATTACAGGAGCGCACCACCTCACTTAGTCTCCTAGGCCTAGCGCTGGGAATGGAACCCATGGCTTTGTGTATGTATGCTGATCCAGAGCTCTACAACTGAGCTACATCTCAGCCCATGTCCACATTGGATAATATTCTATTTCTCTCCTTTCCCTTTTCACTGCTGCTTGAAATCTTTTCCCCTCTGTTCTAATTCCAAACCCCAGGATTAGCAGACTGCTATTGTCCACGACTTTGTCTTCTTAAAAAGCCCTTGATGTCTGGGGCAGAAGCAACCATCGTGACCCTGAGAGGAGGGGAGTACAAAGAGAACACATCAATAGCCATGGATCACACAGCAGAGCAGCTCACCACGAGAGCTGAGTCCTTAAAAGTATCAGTAAGCAAGGGGACGATGTCTGGAGCTACGTAGTCCAGACTTCTGGCTGGCTAAGTAGAGGCTCTTACGGTTTAAGGTGCTGTTTATTGGGGGTTTGACTACGTAAAGTCATGAATCTTCCCCCAATGAATACATTTAACATATTCCCCATAACTGTTCCTTGCTGTCGACTTGTCAGGAAAAGTGAACTCTTCTTTCTGGCTACCACATCAACACACAAACATTCCTCCCCCTCCCTTTCTGCCGCACAGCCAAGGCCTCTATCAGATCTGAAGCTAACCTCTGCCCTGTGCACTGCACACCCAGCCCTGCGACTAGCACCTTTCTATCTGGCATCTCCTGACCCAAAGTCTCCTGTTGTACGTGTCACAGGTTTGGTTTTGTTTGTTTTTTTGCTGTGGCTGTCACTCTGCTTATTTTAGATTTGTTGACAGTGCTGGAGACTGAAGCCAGGGCCTTGCGACGGCTAGGCAAGCATTCTACCACTGAGCTTCACATATTCAATGCTTCAGCTTCCTAGGTGCTGGGCTTCCGGGACTCTGACTCCTGTGTGTAGTTGCATCAGCACTCAGTGCTACTAGACTGAATGGGGATAATAAATGCGACTAGCTAAATAAATGGTTCTAATACTTTCCTTCCCAGTGGCCCAGACCAGCATCCCAGAGAGGAACAAAGCAAGAAGAATCTGGGGCTTGGCCCAGCCTCTGCCCCTCTAGCGAGCATTTGGCAACTGCTCTCCCCTGCAAAGGGTTACTTTCTTCCTGCTTCTCCTTATTTTCTTGGTCTTTAAAGCTTTATGGCTCAGCATTTGAACCTCGTTTGAGTGCACTCTTGTTATGATTGATGCTGCTTTTACTGGCTCTTTACCCTCAGCACATAAACATGCTTAAGTCTTCCCCATCTTAAGAAAATAACATAAAATACAAACCCTTACTGGATGCTGCATTCCTATCCGGTGGCTGTGAGCTTGCTCTCTGCTCTTCAAGGTGAGCTCTTTAGAAGTCATCAGTTTGCTCAGCTTTGCCTCCGTCCCACGGAGCCTTGTCTCTCCTAGCAACTGAGCTTCACGATGGTCAGGAGGCTGGGAGCTTCTGAGCTTCCAGCGTTGGGGGAAGAAAGGAGGGGGAGGCTCAAAGGGAAGGGACCTAGAACAGCATCCCCAGATTTTTTCCCTCCACTCTTTGACGTGCAAGCCTTCTTCCCACCAAGTGATTTTGCACTGCTCCAGAACCTTCTGTGAGCAGCTGCTGCCTCCAAAGAAGGTTCATCCTACTTTGTGTGGTTCCAGTGGGAAACTTTCACAGAACGGTTCTGATTGGCCCAGGCATCTTCCCGTAGATAGTTCATGCTAGAAATCAGCTTTTGTCACAATAACCAAATACTTCCACAGGGCTGGGGGTGGTCAGTGGATCAAGTGCTTGCTACACAAGCATGAGAACCCAAGTTCAGATCCCTGAGCCCACAGAGAAGCCATGTATGGTGAAGTGTGTCTGTATCTCCAGCATTGAGGGAAAGAGGTGGATCCCAAAGACTTACAGGCCAGCAAGCCCGAAGCAGAAAGCTCCAGGTTCAGTGAGAGACTCTGCCTCAAAAAATCGTAGAGAGCAGTAGGGGAGGACACCCAGTGTCAACCTCTGGTCTTTACGACTTCATATGCTGGGCGGTGGTGGTGCATGCCTGTAATCCCAGCACTTGGGAGGCAGAGGCAGGCGGATCTCTGAGTTCGAGGCCAGCCTGGTCTACAGAGTGAGATCCAGGACAGGGCTATACATAGAAACCTTGTCTCAAGAAAACCAAATCCAAAAAAAAAAACCAAAACAAAACAATTTCATACGCAGGCAACTACACACACACTCATACACACACACACACACATACACACACACACACACACTCACATATGCATGTGCATACATCACACACAATAAAAAAAAATCCCCCTCAAAATACCTGTGCTGGCTCTTCCTTGTTGTAAACTTGACTCTATCTGGAATGAACTACAATCCAGAAATGAAGGGCACACCTATGATCCAGATCTTGAGGTGGGATGGCACAGGCTTTGGACCTAAGTCTTGAGGCACACCTTGAATCTGGGCCACACTTTCTGCTGAAGGCCTACATAAGGACAATGGAAGAAGGAAGAGTTCGTCCTGCTTGCCCTCCCTTTGTCAGCACATCCATTCTTTCACTGGCATTGGAGCCTATTTCCAGATTCCATCTTATAGTGAAGACCAGCAGAGACACCTAGCGTCGTGGAACTGAGCAACTATTAGATTCTTGGACTTTCCATTCACGGCCACCCATTGTAGGGTTAGTTGTACTACAGACTGTAAGTCATTCCAATAAATTGCTGGTAGGTAGATAGATAGATAGATAGATAGATAGACAGACAGACAGATGTAAATATAGATTCATCCCATAAGTTCTGTGAGAACCATAATACAATACCTAAGATAATGAAATTATAAAGAAGAAATGCTACTGCATGTCTATAATCCAGTACTTAGAGATGGACCCAGAGGGATCAGGAGGAATTCAAATTCGAGGCTCACCTCATTTACATAAAGTCCTATCTCAACAACAAAACCAAACAAAAATGAACACTAACAAAAAGAAAAAAATGGACATTTTGGCTCACAGACTTTGGAGGTTTCAGTTTGTGACCAACTGTCCCTGTTGCTTTGGGCCTGTGACAAGGACATCCATTACAGGGAGGACAGTGTGCAGGAGCAGACCATTGACCACATAGACAAGGCATGAAGAGAGAAAGAAATAGCAGTTTGGATTCCCCGTCTCCTTTGAGGGCATATTCCCAATAGCCTAAACCTTCCCATTAGGTGCCTTCCAATACTGCCTTTAGCACATGGGCCTTTGAGAGGCATGGAAGCTAAGAAGCATGACAGACATCTGAAAATGGGCTGTTAATAGTGATAGCCACTTCTGGGGATGTGGCTTTGTGCTAAATTCCTTGCTTAGCTTGCACTGAACTCTGGGTTTAATCCTTGGTATAACATAAACCAGACATGGTGGTACATGTTTGTAATCTAAGCACCTGAGAGATAAAAGTGAAAACAAGCTAAAAATAATAGCATCTACTCTATCGAGTTACTGTTAGGCTTCAGGGGTAATATAGGTATCAAATACTCAAATGAAGAGTCTCCATCCATTTTGTGCTGCTAGACCAGAATCCACAGTCCTGGAGAAATGATTCAGTGGTAAAGAACATTCACTGCTCTTGGAGAGGGCCCACGTTCAGTTCCCAGCACCACACTGTGGCTCACAAAAAAACAAGAAAAATAAAGCATATTTCCCCGAGGTACCCCAGTCTTACCTATTCTCTGAGAAAGTTTGAATACCTGGAAGATGGAGACAGTGGCCACGGATAGATGGACAGACAGATGAGCAAGTAACCTCCTACCTTCAGGGATCGTGCAGGGCCCAATGGCTTCTAAAGATGATGTGAGCACAACTGCAGTATGTGATGAAAAGAGACTGCCTGGCCGGACAGTGGTGGTGCACGCCTGTAATCCCAGCACTCTGGGAGGCAGAGGCAGGCGGATTTCTGAGTTCGAGGACAGCCTGGTCTACAGAGTGAGCTCCAGGACATCCAGGGCTACACAGAGAAACCCTGTCTCAAAAAAACCAAAAAAAGAAAGAAAGAAAGAAAGAAAGAAAGAAAGAAAGAAAGAAAGAAAGAAAGAAAGAAAGAAAGAAAGAAAGAAAGAAAGAAAGAAAGAAAAAGGAAGGAAGGAAGGAAGGAAGGAAGGAAGGAAGGAAGGAAGGAAGGAAGGAAGGAAGGAAGGAAAGAGAGTGCCTATAAGAAGGGGCAAAAGAGATGCCAGGGCATAGCTGCACACACCTTTAATCTCAGGGTCCCAGGAGGCAGAAGCAGGTAGATCTCCCTGAGCTCAAGGTCAGCCTGGTCTACAGAGTGAGTTCCAGAAGATCCAAGGCTATGTGACAGATCCTGTTTAAAAATAAAATAAAATAAAATTAAATTAATTAAATTAAATTAAATAGGCTCAAGAGAGGGAGGGTCCTGGGAAGTAAGGAAAGAGCTAGCCATGAAAGCGTGAGGACCTGAACTGGATCCCCAGAGCCATGGTTGCTGTGCTGTGTTGTTGCTGTTGTTGTTGTTGATGATGATGATGATGATGTTTTAAAGCCCATTGTGTTATTGTACACTCTTAATCCCAGTACTGGGAAGCAGAAACAGGCAGATTCCCAGAGCTTGCCAAATAGCCAGTCTACCCTATATGGTGAGTTTCCTGCCTATGAGAACTCCTGTCTTGAAATTTTAAAAAGTGGACAGAAGAATGACACGCAAGGTTGGTCTCTGATCTTTACATGCATCAGTATACATGTGTGTGTGTGTGTGTGTGTGTGTGTGTGTGTGTGTGCGCGCGCACACACACACACACACACACACACACAAAGGGTCATGGAAAACAACAAAAGCAATAATATAGAGCTAACTGTCACTGAGTGTCATGCTATGAGCTGAGTATTGGAATCTTCAAGCTTGATACCAAAGTATTGGGAGGTGGCGCCTTTGTGAAGGAGCTCAGCCTTCACCCAGGGATTAATACCATTTTAATCCATTCCAGACCCTGGAACCTTTTAAAAAGGTTCTAGATGGCTCAGCAGTTAAGAGCACTGACTGGGTCGGATGTGGTAGACCTGCACCACATCTGGCACTGAGAGGACGCTACTTCCTGATACTCTCTAGAGAACCCACAGGAGCAAGGTATTAGGTAAGAATCACCGCCCACCACCTAGAGTCCCAGAGCTGCTCTCACTACCCAGCAGCCTCCAGATCACCACTCCCCTTCCACCCCTTCTACCCCTCCCTCTTCCCCCATCACAGCCCCTTTCCATCGGATGTGGTAGACCTGCACCACATCTGGCACGGAGAGGGTCCTACTTCCTGATACTCTCTAGAAAACCAACAGGAGCAGGGTATTTGAGAATTGGCAGGAGAAGGGCATTTGAGAACTGGCAGCAGCAGGGCATTCGAACAGGTAGAAGCTGGGTATTCGAGATCCGTTAGCAGCAAATGGTTTGAGAACTAGCAGCCTGCAGGGCATTCAACTCTTGCCAAGTCTGCCACAGGGGAGACCCCATCACCTGATACTTCCTGGAGAATCAGCTGTTTGCAGGGCATTGGACAGAAAGAGAATCCCGGGAGTACAGAAACACAGGCCTGCAGGACAGAGAAGACAGAGACAGCAAGACCAGCTAATACCAGAGATAATGAAATGGCCAAAGGCAAATGCAAGATCATTACCAACAGAAACCAAGGCAACATGGCACCATCAGAACCCAGTTCTCCCACAACAGCAAATCCTGCACACTCCATCACGTCAGAAAAGCAAAAACTAGATTTAAAATCATATCTCATATCGCTGATGGAGGACTTCAAGAAGGACATAAATAACTCCCTTAAAGAAATACAAGAGAACATGGGTCAACAGGTAGAAGCACAAAAACCCCTTAAAGAAAGACAAGAGAATATGGATCAAAAGGTAGAAGCTCTTAAAGAGGAAACACAAAAATCTCTTAAAGAAATACAGGAGAACATGGGTCAACCAGATGAAGCCCTTAAAAGGGCAATACAAAAATCCCTTAGGGAAGTATGGGAGAACATGGGTCAACATGCAGAAGCCCTTAAAGAGGAATCACAAAAATCCCTAAAAGAAACACAGGAGAACATGGGTCAACAGGTAGAAGCCCTTAAAGTGGAAACACAAAAATTCCTTAAAGAATTTCAGGAAAAAACAAACAAGTGAAGAAACTGAACAAACTATCCAGGATCTAAACCTGGAAATAGAATCAATAAAGAAATCGGAAAGTGAGACATCTCTGAAGATAGAAAACCTTGGAAAGAAATCAGGAGTCATAGATGCAAGCATCAACAACAGAATACAAGAGATAGAAGAAAGAATCTCAGGTGCTGAAGATTCCATAGAAAACATTGACGCAACAGTCAAAGAAAATGAAAAATGCTAAAAGCTTGTAACCCAAAACATCCAGGAATTCCAGGACACAATAAGAAGACCAAACCTAAGGATTATAGGTATAGAAGAAAGCGAGGATTTACATCTTAAAGGCCCAGTAAATATCTTCAACAAAATTATAGAAGTAAACTTCCCTAACCTAAAGAGAGAGATGCCCATGAACATACAGGAAGCCTTCAGAACTCCAAACAGATTGAACCAGAGCAGAAATTCCTCCCGTCACATAATAATCAAAACAACAAATGCAATAAACAAAGAATATTAAAAGCAGTAAAGGAAAAAGAGCAAGTAATTTATAAAGGCAGACCTATCAAAATTATACCAGACTTCTTACCAGAGACTATGAAAGCTAGGAGATCATGGGCAGACCTCATACAGACCCTAAAAGAACATAAATGCCAGCCCAGACTACTATACCCAGCAAAACTTTCAATTATCATAGACAGAGAAAGCAAGACATTCTATGACAAAAGCAAATTTACACAATATCTTTCCACAAATCCAGCTCTGCAAAGGATAATGGGTGGAAAATACCAACACAAGGCAGCAAACCACACCATAGAAAAATCAATAAAGTAATCTTTCAACAAACCCAATAGAAGATAGCTACACAACCAGAATTTCACCTTTAACTAAGAAGATAACAGTAAGCAACAATCACCTTTCCTTAATATCTCTTAATATCAATGGTCTCAATTCCCCTATAAAAAGACATAGACTAACAGACTGGATATGTAAACAGGACCCAACATTTTGCTGCATACAAGAAACCCACCTCAGTGACAAAGACAGTCACTATTTAAGAGTCAAAGATTGGAAAACAATTTTCCAAGCAAATGATCCCAAGAAACAAGCTGGAGTGGTCATTCTTATATCGGATAAAATTGACTTTCAACCAAAAGTTGTCAAAAAAGATAAGGAGGGACACTTCATACTTCTAAAAGGAAAAGTCTACCAAGATGAACTCTCAAATCTGAATATCTATGCTCCAAACACAAGGGCACCCAAATTCATAAAATAAACTTTAATAAAGCTCAAAGCACACATTGCACCCCATACAATAATAGTGGGAGACTTCAACACCGTACTGTCAAAAATGGACAAATCATGGAATCAGAAACTAAACACAGATACAATGAAACTAACTGAAGTTATGGACCAAATGGATCTAAAAGATATTTATAGAACATTCCACCCTAAAGCAAAAGAATATACCTTCTTCTCAGCACCTCGTGGTACCTTCTCCAAAACTGACCATATAATTGGTCACAAAACGGGCCTCAACAGATATAGAAATATTGAAATTATTCCATGTATCTTATCAGATCACCACAGCCTAAGGCTGGTCTTAAGCTCAAACAAAAGCAATGGAAAACACAAACACATGGGCTTTGAACAATGCTCTTCTCAACAATAGTTTGGTCAAGAAGAAACAAAGAAAGAAATTAAAGACTTTTTAGAATTTAATGAAAATTAAGACACATCATACCAAAATTTATGGGACACAATGAAAGCAGTGCTAAGAGGAAAACCCATAGCTCTGTGTGCCTCCAAAAAGAGAATAGAGAGAGCTATTCCACCTAACACCAGTCAGAATGGCTAAGATGAAAAACTCAGGGGACAGCAGATGCTGGAGAGGATGTGGGGGAAAAGGAACACTTCTCCATTGTTGGTGGGATTGCAAGCGGTAAAACCACTCTGGAAATCAGTTTGGTGATTCCTCAGATAATTAGACATAGTACTACCTGCAGACTCAGCTATACCACTCCTGGGCATATACCCAGAAGATGCTCCAACATGTAATAAGGACACATGCTCCACTATGTTCATAGCAGCCTTATTTATAATAGCCAGAAGCTGGACAGAACCCAGATGTCCCTCAACAGAGGAATGGATACAGAAAATGTGGTATATATACACAATGGAGTACTACTCAGCTATTAAAAACAATGAGTTCATGAAATTTTTAGGCAAATGGATGGAACTAGAAAAGTGTCATCCTGAGTGAGGTAACCCAGTCACAAAAGAACGCACATGGTATGCAGTCACTAATAAGTGGATGCTAGTAATTTTGAGTAAAGCTCAAAATAAACAAGTTACAATTCACCCAGCACAGGAAGCTTCAAGAAGAAGGAGGACTTAAGTGAGGGTGCTTTGGTTCCTCTGAGAAAGGGAACAAAATACAGGAACAATAAGGGAGACAATGTGTTGAGCAGAGACTGAAGTAAAGGCCACCCGGCAAGTGCCATACCTGGGGATTCATCCTATAAACAGTCAGCAAACCCCGACATTGTGACAAGAAGTGTGTACCAAAAGGAGCATGCCATGGCTGTCTCCAGCGGGGCCCTCCCGGAGCCTTACAAATACAGAGGCAGAAACTAGCAGCGAACCATTGGACTGGGCGTGGGGTCCCCAATGGAGGAGCTGGAGGGTGGTCTGGAGGAGCTGAAGGGGTTTATAGCCCCATGGGAAGAACAATGATTTCAGCCACCCAGATGCCCCAGGACTCCCAGGGACTGAACCATCAACCAAGGGGCGCACATGGTTCCAGCCAAAAATATGGCAGAGGAAGGCCCTGTTGGGCATCAGTGGAAGGAATGGTCCTTAGCCAGGTGAAGGCTCAATAGAGGCCCCAACAAAGGGAACGGAGGGGGGGAGGTGGGAGTGTGTTGGGTGGAGGGGCATATACGTAGAGGCAGGGGGTGGGAGGAAGGGTTGCGGGTCTTTGGGGAGGGGGGAAATCTGGAAAGGTTTTACTGTTGTCAATGCAAATGAAGACAATATTCAATAAAAAATACCTGGGAAAAAAGAAATAGAATAGAAAATGGGTGAAACTAGACTTCACTCTACTATTTCTGTATGCAAAAAAAAAAAAAAAAAAAAAAGAGTACTGACCACTCTTCCAAAGGTCCTGAGTTCAAATCCCAACAACCACATGGTGGCTCACAACCATCTGTAATGAGATCTGATGCCCTCTTCTGGCCTATAGGCATACATGCAAGCAGAAGTATATATATATATATATATATATATATATATATATATATATATATATATATATATATATATATATACCTTTTTTAAAAAAATAAAAAATAAAAAGGTCCCTGAGAGTGGGTTCTTTCTCTCTCATTCACCTGTCACACAGGGTCACAGAGATCACCCCTTCCCTGTGGCCTTCTTCCATTTCATCCTGTGAGTTTTGGGGATGGAACACAAGTCATCAGGTGGTGTTGGTGACAGGCCTTCATGTGCTGAGCCATCTCCTTGGTCCCACTTTTTCTTTGATAGAATTCTGGAGAAACAGAATCAATCAGAATTCCTGGTTTGCAGGCGGAAACAGTGGACAGGTCTGTACACGGCATGTTTTATCTACACAGTAACTTAGACCATGTCTTTGAGTACCTGATGCCTGATGTCCTACTGGAATCTGTCTATCCCGGATGAAATGACAGGCAAAATTGCCACCAACACAACAAAAAGATACATGTTTAGCAATAGCTCTGTTGTCATTCCACAGGGGTAATTCAGTCATATCATTCTGTAGCTCGGTACAATGTAGAAGTTGTTCGCTCATCTCAAATGAACCTTTTATTTTTCACAGAATTATAGATTCAACCAAAAATTAACCAACCAATCTGCAGGCCAAATGATAGGACAGAAAGTATCTTAGAGACGTAAGAGGTAGTGAGTTGATTAAAAAAAAAATCATATTCCAGTGTGAGAATGGAAGGATTTTTACATTCTTTTTAAAAACTGTTATTTTAAGTATTAGTGTGGTGTTGTGTATATACTGTGTGTTGTGCATGGGCCACAGCACACATGTGGCAGCCAGGAGACAGCTTTGTGGACCTGGTTCTCTCCTGATGGTCTCTGTGTCTTTCCTGGGGTTTGAACCCAAGTTTCCAAGTGTGTGTAGCAAGCACCTTTACTCGCCAAGCACTTTGCCCCAGAATTTGTCTAGACTTTTAAATCCAGAATTCTTGCACTCTCTCAAATACTTTAATCGGTCCCTAGAATCTTCTGTTCTCTTACTTTACCCCCCCCCCCAAATTTCATAACCTCTTTCTCTGCACAAAGCCTGTATTAGCGTCTGCTGTTTGACCTCTTGTGGTGCATACTGCCTACCTACCATACAGTTCATGCCATTTTCAGAGTGGATCATGCTTGGAAATCTATGTTTTGAGAGATGGAAGAAAGAGCCAAGTCTAAAAGGCTACCATTCTCTCATGTAAGAACCTTGGGGCTTGGGATCCACAGTGGTGAAATGACAGGGCTAATTCAATCAGCTGGCTCCTACTTTAGGGACTGGTTGGCCCAGGAGAAAGGAAAAGCTGAGCGGACCCGCCTAAGCGGACTGCAGTTTTGTATTTAGCCACACGATGGCGCTGAAAGCGTGGTCGGTCACTTCAGACAAAAACTCATTAAGAGCTAATCAAAAGCGAAGCTGGTTTTTCATGTTCCCACCTCCTGCCTTTTCCCCCTTGCCAAGCCTCAGTGCCCTTCCTATTGTTCCATTCTCTTTCAGCTAAAGTCGTCACAAATCGGTTTTGTTTGCTAAGTCGACTGTGGCCCACAGTTAGTCTTCTGGACAACTTTCCCTGCTCCTTGTAGTTGCGGATTATGTTCTTATAGTTTTACTTTCATATTCGTTTGATTAATTGCTCTCAGCTTGTGTTTCATGTACATTTCTCCGTGCTCTCAGTCAAGGTTCTGTATAGAGCTTTATCTCAAAAAAAAAAAAAAAAAAGCCTCCCCGCGCAACCTGGCTAAGAGAGATATGGTCCCATCTGATGTTACTGGGGCCCTAGTGAAGACCACATTACTCCTATATTAGACACACACACACACTGAGCAACTTAGGCCAGTAAGATGGCTCAATGGATAATGGCACTTACTGTCACCAAGCTTAATGACCTGACTTTCATCCCCAGGACCCACGCGGTGGTGCAAGAGGAGAGCAAACTTCCAGATATGTCCTCTGAGCTCCAGATATGTGGGCAGTGGTACACCTCCTCTCCCAACCCGTGCCCCTTCCACAATACATAAGTGCAATGTGTTCTTCAGGTTTTAAGACTTATTTAGCCAGGCAGTGGTGGCACACGCCTGTAATCCCAGTGCTTGGGAGGTAGAGGCAGGTGGATTTCTGAGTTCAAGGCCAGCCTAGTCTACAGAGTGAGTTCCAGGACAGCCAGGGCTACACAGAGAAACCCTGTCTCGAAACACGCCCCCTCCCCCCCAAATAATAATAATAAAGACATTCATGTATTTTATGTATATGAACACACTGTAGCTGTACAGATGGTTGTGAGCCTTCATGTGGTTGCTGGAATTGAATTTAGGACCTGTGCTCGCTCTGATCAACCCCGCTCACTCCAGTCAGCCTGCTTGCTCTGGTTAACCTTGCTCGCTCAGTTCTGGCTCGCTCCAGCCCGAAGATTTATTATTATGTAAGTACACTGTAGCTGTCTTCTTCAGACACCCCAGAAGAGAGTGTCAGACCCCATGACATATGGTTGTGAGCCAACCTGTGGTTGCTGGGATTTGAACTCAGGACCTTTGGAAGAGCAGTCAGTGCTCTTAACCGCTAAGCCATCTCTCCAGCCCTGATTTATTTTATTTATATGAGTATACTGTAGCTGTCTTCAGACACACCAGAAGAGGGCATTGGGGCATTGGATCTCATTATAGATGGTTGTGAGCCACCATGTGTTTTCTGGGAATTGAACTCAGGACTTTTGGAAGAGCAGTGCTCTTAACCACTGACCACAAACACTATACATACACACACACACACACACACACACATATATGTATATACCTGGCCTACAATATACTATGCAATAATGTTAATATCAATAGCAACATGGAAAATGGATGATTAGGTCTGGAAGGCAGGCTCTTCCCTTTCTACCACTGTCTTTCTTATTCAAGTTGATCTTAAAACAAACAAACAAACATATATTACATGTCTTACTTTGCTTCTATTGCTATGATAAAATAATGTCCAAAATCACTTAGGAAGAAAAGGATGTATTTGGCTGTCCATGTCTGCCACAGGCCACCATGAAAGAAGTCAGGGCAGAAGCCTGGAGGCAAGAGCTGAGGCAGAGGCCATGCAGGAGTGCTGCTTACTGGCTTGCTCGCTGGATCTTGCCCAGCCTGCTTGCTTGCTTTTTTTCTTTCTTTCTTTCTTTCTTTCTTTCTTTCTTTCTTTTTTTTTTTTTTTTTTTTTTTTTTTTTTTTTTTTTTTTGGTTTTTTTGGCTGGTCTCAAACTCAGAAATCTGCCTGCCTCTCAAGTGCTGGGATTACTACCACCTCCTCAACCCTCACTTCCATCGCTGACCTGAGCATTTCAGCCAACATCACTGGCTCAGAACACATCCCATAAAACTGACCACCTACTTGACCTCTTGGGACAGTTTTGCCATGCAGCAGGCCATTAGCTGGGACATGAACTTGGCAAATGGATTGGGGAGGGACACTCTTGGTAGTCAACCACACAAAGAATCAAAAGGCAAAAGGCAAGCCCCATGAACTATCACAATGATCTTCTGAGTGTACAAACACAGAAGCTCTGGCCTCTCACGCAGGCGCAGTGCTCATGCTGGTGTTTAAGGTGTTCTGAGGCCATAAAGCCATTAGCTGAGGTAGAGTTGACAAAGAAAAGATCCCTAGCCTACAGACCATACACACACACACACACCCTTGCAACCTTTCCCTCAGTCTCTGACTACTCCATGAGCAGTGCAAATGTTAGTGTTTTGTCAGAGTGAAATGTCACAGCCAAGACTGTGCTTCCTCAGCACAGTGCAGTTCTGGATTCGAATCCTAATCGTTCTGCTTTGCCTGTGGAGTGTCCTGCTCCAGTCAGCAGCTTGGGCCCACTGGTTGGGCAGAAGAAGAGAATCAGAGTTAAACGCGGGACCTAGTCAGCTCTGTGACTGCTTTACAAGAATTTTCCCATCTACAAGGGAGCCCTTCAACAGACATCTGCCCTTGGCTCCCCAGTCCTTAGAGGCACCTTAGACCAAGGTCCCCATTTTCTTCCGGGGATCCCACATCCAGTGACTAACTCCCTTAGTTAGGGTTTTATTGCTGTAAAGAGACACCATGACCAAGGCAACACTTATGAAGGACAACATTTCATTGGGGCTGGCTTACAGGTTCAGAGGTTCAGTCCATTATCACCAAGGCAGGAAGCATGGCAGCATCCAGGAAGACTTGGTACTGGAGAAGGAGCTGAGAGCTCTTCATCTGAACAGTCAGGAGGAGACTCTCTTCCGCAGTGGGCGGAGCTTGAACACTAGGATCCCGCAAAGCCCACCCCCAGCGACACACTTCCTCCAAGGCCATACCTATTCCAACTAATAGAACCACTTCCCAAGTACCAAGCATATTCAAACCACCTCACTAATAGACAAAGAAGTGCTAAAAGGTCACCAACTGGCTCCTCTTTGGACTGGTTTCAAGGATCTAAAGGATCTTACTTCTATCTTTCTGACTTGCCCCAGGCTTATGACTTCCCTAATAACTGCATCATGATGTAACTTCTTCCCACTTCTGCTTCTGCTTTCTCCCCTTCCTCAAGTGTGGATTCTGTGGACTCTCACTAATAAAAATTTTGCACTGGGGGACCCAGTATGTGATAGTGACTTTGAGAAAGGTAAAGGGTTACCCTTTCTGAACTGTGGTAGGTGATTGTCTTAGTCAGGGTTTCTATTCCTGCACAAACATCATGACCAAGAAGCAAGTTGGGGAGCAAAGGGTTTATTCAGCTTACACTTCCACATTGCTGTTCATCACCAAAGGAGGTCAGGACTGGAACTCAAGCAGGTCAGGAAGCAGGAGCTGATGCAGAGGCCATGGAGGGATGTTTCTTACTGGCTTGCTTCCCCTGGCTTACTCAGCCTGCTCTCTTATAGAACCCAGGACTACCAGCCCAGGGATGGTACCACCCACAAGGGGCCCTTCCCCCATTGATCACTAATTGAGAAAATGCCCCACAGCTGGATCTCATGGAGGCACTTCCCCAACTGAAGCTCCTTTCTCTGTGATAACTTCAGCCTATGTCATGTTGATACACAAATCTAGCCAGTACAGTGGTCATCCAAAAGTGGATGCCAGCCCTAGGTGCCCTTTGGTACCCATTCTCATAGCTATCTACTGAAGAATTTACCATCTCTTAACAAGGCCCACCAAATGATCTCAACACCCCCCAAATCCAGTCACAATAATATGTCCACAGTGAAATGGCTGCTTGCTGCAGCAGGGTAGGGGACAGTGTTGGGAACACTTCAGCTCTCTAATTTGGTTCACGGTGGGCTGCTGAGCTGATCATAGTACTTTGTGCCCATGAACCCAGCTACTCAGGAGACTGCAGAAAGCAGATTGCAAATTCAGGGTAGCCTGAGCTACACAGCAACCCTGACTCAAACCAGAGTGCTGCTATATAGTTGGTGTCACTTAATGACAGGGACCAGTTTTGAGACCTAATCATCATTAGTTGATTTTGTCATTCATGCTGTCTTCGTCTGTGAGCAGACACAATGACCAAGGCAACTCTTATAAGGACAACATTTAATTGGGCCTGGCTTACAGATTCAGAGGTTCAGTCCATTACCATCAAGGCTGGAACATGGCAGCATCCAGGCAGGCATGGTGCAGGAGGAGCTGAGAGTTCTACATTTTCATCTGAAGGCTTCTAGCAGAAAACTGGCCCCCAGGCAGCTAGGATAAGGGTCTTAAAGTCCACACCCACAGTGACACACCTACTCCAACAGGGCCACACCTCTAATAGTGCCACTCCCTGGGCGGAGCATATACAAACTATCACAATGCCAACATTGCAGCATGCATTTTCACAGACTAAGATAGCTATGATGTCACTAGGCAGTGGGAATTTTTCAGTTCATATAATTTTATAGGACCACCACCATCTATGTAGCCTATTGTTCATTTAAAAAAATCCACTATGCACTACATGGCTGTACTGTGTTTCCAAGCCAGCTTGCCAATTAGTGGGGACAAGGGGTGTAGGGGTGCCAGAGGTCCATCTTCTTCAGTCACTCTCTTCTAAGACAGTCTCTCTCATTGAACCTGGCTGGCCACACACTCCTGAGAACTGCCCGTCTCTGCCCCTCACTAACAGCAATGGGATTGCTGAAGTGCACTTCTGAATACAGCTTTTTATACAGCTGCTGGGATTCTAACCCAGATCTTCATGCTTGCATTGGTCCTCCAGCTAAACCATCTCTCCAGTCCTAATGCCTTACTCACTCCTTCCAACCTGGAAACAAGTGACTGGGTCATCCTCCAGGCCACCTTATGCCAGTGCTGATCCGTCCTCCCTTTCTTCTTCCTGTTCCCATACAAATGAATGTGAATGTTAAGCTACATACAAGATAGTTTTCCTACACACACACACACACACACACACACACACACAAATGTGAAGAGAAACCTAGTCACAGTAGCATGCACTTTAATCCCAGGGCGCAGAAGGCAGAGAGAAACAAAGATCTATGAGTTCAAGGCCAACCTGGTCAACGTGCAAGTTCTAGGCTGGCCAAGGCTACAAAGGAGACCAAAAAATGTTTTTAATGATGAAAATCAATTAACATTGATTGGCAGACTGGCCTATATTTAATTCAATATATCCCAAACAGCATCGCTTCAACTGGCAATCTTTATGAAGACAGAGTACCTTCCATTCTTTTGGAGGTCCAGTCTATATGGAGCACAGTTTGGCTTGGACTGGTCCTATATACCACTCTTTTGGACCAAACAGACATAGATTAATCAGCCACAAGGGTGGCAGAACAGGTCTTATGAGAGTCTGGGGTCTTGAAGCTAAGCATTTCAGTTTTAAGCTGAAGTCAGCTTTTCAGTGCCCCAGAAGTCCCATTTACCCTCCTAATTTAGGGGCAACTTTGTAACACCCTTATAGTACCAGTGAGCATAAGGAAAATATCCCTAGGAACTGGTGATATGGTTCTGCAGGTAAAAATTCTTGCCATGGAATCTTAGTGACCTGAGTTCAATCCGCAAACCTCACAGAAATGTGGAAGAAAACTGACTGCACAAAGTTGCTCTCTGACCTCCACACTCATGTACGTGTACGTGTGCACACACACTCACCCACCCACCCACACACACCATTACATCACACACATAAAATATACATTGATGATGATGATGATAATAATAATAATAAATTATTAATCCCTAAAACAACTGGCATATGTGAGTCACCGACAAACAATAACTTTTTTACTAACATTACCCCCAACACACACCCAGGGAACCAGCGCTGGTGGTGTTGGAAAGCAATTCCAAAGAAATTGTTATTTAGATGCATATTTGTGTGTCTCTTACAAAGTCTTGACCAGCAGTCTATTCCCAACTGGGAAGGGAAGAAAGATGTAACGTTACATGTTCCTTAGGAATGCAAACCATTTAATTAGATACCAAGGATGGAAAGTCTTGATTCAGAGCCCAGAATGGCTAATAAGCTTTTCTTGTTGCTATTACTTAGAGGTTTTGATAGAACTTCAAGCCTGCAACGTGCTCTCTAGTCACATGGAAGAATCTAAGTTTGTTAACAGTGAGATGAGAAGGGATTTCATTCATCAGGAGAGACAGCATGCATAGTATTTAACTATTTAAGAATTATGGCCCAGCCACGAGAACCTATGAAATGCCCTTCATGTGGATGCAGGAGATGCTAATTAGGAACCTAGGCCCTCAATGTGGATGCCAATGATATGACCTTGCTGAGTCTACAAGTCAGAGCTTTTGCAAGCCAGGAAATGAGGAAGTTTCCAGAAGGAACATTAGCTAGCCCTAGTTACACATATAGTACTTTTGGCCATCATATGACTTTGAAGATTTTTCTAAAGGGGCTTTGAAGGTCTAACAGACAGTCATATTACTAAATCAGAGTTACTTGCAGCGTGGCTTAATTTGTAGACTTCTGAGGATTCTGGCGGGCCTGCTGTAGTTGGACACATATGGGGCACCAATTTCTCCACCAATGGAACCAGTGGGGGACATTAGAAAATCCCATTTGTCCTTCTCATGTGTAGCAAAGGCAAGTGTGGGCTCTTCGGTCTTTGGAGGTGTCAAGTAGCTTCTATTATCAGGCCTCCTGACATGTTTGAGGCCAGAGACATGCAACGATAAGTGCTGATACATTCAAGTGGCCTCAGCTATTTGTGGCTATCTGGCTGATTCCTGATCTCAACTCGGTTTTGCCTCCTATGCCCCCCCCCCCATCCAGCAAGCTAGCCAGGACATACAATCATAGAGATGTGCGAAGCCATGATAAATGAGCCGATTTGAGCTTCTGTTAGCAGTCCAGTACCTAAAGCAAGTCATGTGACTAAGCTAACATCCAGAAGTGGAGGCCTGCTTCGAGAAGGCTCTGTAGAATCCCATGACAAGTGCACGGATGGAAGGAGGGTGAGACTGTAAGCTACCACAAGCACGGATGGATTTTCTTGGAAACAAAGAGAAAAGCGAAACCAAATGTTATCAATGCATGCATTCATTTTGACTGAGAAAACAGGAAAGGGAATAAGGAAGTTTCCAGAACAAGTATTAGCTTTCTCTAGTTAAATGTTTGGAGCTTTTAACCTACAGGTGACTTTTGAATATTTTTCCAAAAGGATTTCTAAGGTCATATTACTACATTATACACAACACCAAGTTAAGTGAGGCCAGCCAACCCTTGCCTTGTAGAATAGTTCCGAGGCCAAAACCCTTGGAGAAATGTTTCCCCAGCTTTGCTGAAGTATGTTTGACAGACAAACATGAAGCTTTGACATATGTCTTGGTTAGGGTTTTACTGCTGTGAACAGACACCATGACCAAGGCAACTCTTATAAGGGCAACATTTAACGGGGGGCTGGCTTACAGGTTCAGAGATTCAGTCCATTATCATCATGGCAGGAAGCATGGCAGCATCCAGGCAGACATGGCACTAGAGTTCAGCTGGAGGAACTGAGAGTTCTACATCTTTTTCCAAAGCCGAACAAGACTGGCTTCCAGGCAGCTAAGAGAATGTTCTCAAAACCACACTTCCTCCAACAAGGCCACACCTCCTAATCACACTACTCCCTGGGCTAAGCACATACAAATCACCACATTCCGCTCCCTGGCCTCCATACGCTTGTACAACCACATGAGTCTATGGAGGGGGATACCTAGCTCTAGCATAAAGCAAAATACATTTAATCAATTTCAAAAATCCCACAGTGTATAACAGTCCCAACAATATTAATATTAATAGTCCAAAATTCAAAGTCTTTTCTGAGATTCATGCAATCCCTTAACTGCAATCCCTTAAAAAACCAAAATCAAAAAGAAGATCACATACCTCCAACATCATGAAGGATATACATTATCACTCCAAAATGTCATGGTGAGGAAATACTGGACCAAAGCAAGACCAAAATACAGCTGAGTGAACTCCAAACTCAGCATCCCCATGGCTGATGTCAAAGCAGTCTTCAGATCTCCAGCTCCTTTTTCATCTTTGTCGACTGCAAAAACTTCTTTCTCGTGGGCTGGGTCCACTCCCTGTCAGCAGCTGTCCTCAACAAGTATCCCACAGCTCTGGCATCTTGCACATCTTTGAGTCTCCAAGGCAACTCCAATATTACAGCTTCTTGTTTCAATGTCTGGGATCTACACATGGTCTTCTGGGCTCCTCCAAAGGGCTGGCATCACTTCTCCAGCTCTGCTCTCTGTATCACTCTAGGCTCGGGTTGACTCCACTCCAGTGATCATCCCATGGTACTGGCATCCCCAATACACTGGGGTCTTCCTCTGCACTGACGCTTCACAATAATAGTCTCTCATAAGTGCCCTTCATGGTTGCAAGTCTCAACTCCTTTGCATGACCCCTTCCCTCCTGTGCTGTCAACTGCAACTGAGGCTGCACCTTCACCAATGACCTTCCCTGGCCTCTTACAGTGCTGAGCCTCAGCTGCTCTCCATGACCTCTTCATGCCTTCAAAACCAGGACCACCTGGGTGATTCGTACACATTACCAAGTCCAGCTGCAGCGGGAGGTACAACCTTGGCTATCTCTGGAACACAGCCTCTGTGCTCTTAGAAAACACTTCCCAGAAGATTTCACCACAGTGATGCTGGTCTCTTCTTAATCACCACTCATTTCTTAGCTCCAGCAAACCAGCATCAGTTGTCCCAGTAGTCCCTTCTAGTTCTCACTCTAAAGCCAGAGCCACATGGCTGAAGCTGCTGAGTTCTGCTGCTTGCTGGAGCTGCAACATGGCCCCCTTGTTCTACTACATTACCAAACCAGCTTTCTGTTTTCCAACTCCTTCACTGCCTAAGTTTGGTTGTCATGAAGCTGCCTCTGTAGACTGACCTTGAACTCAGAGATCTGCATGGCTCTGGGCCCTGAGATCTGGGATTAATGGCATGCACCACTATGTCTGAGCCTAGGCTTTTCGCGGCTCCTATTTCCTCCTATCCGGATCTAAAGCCTCTGTCTGGGCTGGAGAGATGGCTCAGCGGTTAGAACACTGACTGCTCTTCCAGAGGTCCTGAGTTTAAATCCCAGCAACCACATGGTAGTTCACAACCATCTGTAATGGCATCCAATGCCCTCTTCTGGGGTGTCTGAAAACAGCTACAGTGTACTCACATATATAAAATAAATAAATTTTTAAAAGAATAAATAAATAAATAAATAGCCTGTGCCTTCCAGCCTCAAGACCTGGATCAGAGTTGGGCTCTTTATTTCTGGACTGTAGCTCATTCCAGATGAAAAGTCCAAATGAAAACAATAACCAAGTCTCTTGTTCAACAGCAAAAGCATAAAAAAAATAAGCTTAGCAGTGTGGGATCTTGCCTGGAGGTCACCACTCCCTTAATCCCCGTTCATCTCCTGGCAAGTCTCTACTCCACTCTACTTCCCGGTGCCCTTTGTTCTTTGAACCATACATTTTATACTTTTCCTTTCTAAACTTGCTATGCTCCATCGAAACAATCTTCATGAGACTAAACCACAGCCCAGAGTGTGGGCTGGATCCAGAGAGACTGGATTGCTTGAAGACTTCTTTTATCAAAGCAATTAACTTGACTGTCTTCACCCTAGCCTCAGGCAGACTCTTTGGACAAGGGCAAAAAGCAACCACACAGTTTCACCAAAATATCAGAATAGTCTAGTCTCTCAGCCACGTATTCAACTTCTTCTCCCCTGAAACCTCTACAGCCAGGTGTCCACACTTCAAATCACCCTCAGCAACAAAGTTTTCCATACTCTATTAAGATGGCCCATTAAGCCCCACTTAAAGCATTCTGCCTGCTTTCCAATTCCAATGTCCCCAAATCCACATTCTTCTAACAAAAAATGTAATCAAGCCATCACTGCAATTCCCCAGTCTCTGGTACCAACTGCCATCTTATTTAGGGTTTCCATTGTTGTGAAGAGACACCATGACCAAGGCAATTCTTTTTTTTTAAGATTTATTTATTCATTTTATGTACATAAGTACACCATCACTGTCTTCAAACACACCAAAGTCACTGTCTTGAGACACCCCAGAAGAGGGCATCAGATTCCATTACAGATGGTTGTGAGCCACCATGTTGTTGCTGGGAATTGAGCTCATGACTTCTGGAAGAGCGGCCAGTGATCTTAAATGCTGAGACCCAATGGCAATTCTTACAAAGGATAACATTTAATTAGGCCTGGCTTACAGGACCACAGATTCAGTCCATTATCATCGAGGCAGAAGCATGGCATCATCCAGGCAGGCATGGTGCAGGAGGAGTTGATCTTGTTCCAAAGGCAAGCAGAAGACTAGCTTCCAGGCAGCTAGAAGAGTCTCAAAGCCCATTCACAAAGTGACACACTTCCTCCAACAAAGCCACACCCACTTCAATAAGGCCACACCTCTTAATAGTACCACTCCCTGAGCCAAGCACAGTCAAACCACCACAACGCAGCACCACAATATAGTCCCACAACATAGGTATACATTCCTGTCTGTCACCTCACATAGCTCCTTCTTGTGTGTACTGGGTCATTTATTACAATATTCCTGGCAACTTTTTTTTAACAGTTTTATAATTTTATATTAGCAAAGAAGAATTTTTTTAAAGATTTATTTATTTATTTTATGTATGTGAGCACACTGTAGCTCTCTTCAGACACACCAGAAGAGGGCAGCAGATCCCATTACAGATGGTTGTGAGCCACCATGTGGTTGCTGGTATTTGAACTCAGGACCTCTGGAAGAGCAGTCAGTGCTCTTAACCTCTGAGACATCTCTCCAGACCTCCCAGCAACTTTTATTTACTGCATAAAATCCCATCTAAAGTGGAAACTTCTAGTCTCTCATGGTATGCACTCACTAATAAATGGATATTAACCTAGAAAACTGGAATACAGAAAACATAACCTACACATCAAATGAGGTACAAGAAGAATGGAGGAGTGGCCCCTTGTTCTGGAAAGACTCAGTGAAGCAGTATTCAGCAAAACCAGAACGGGGAAGGGGGAAGGGGTGGGTGGGAGGACAGGGGAAGAGAAGGGGGCTGATGGGACTTTCAGGGAGTGGGGGGCTAGAAAAGGGGAAATCATTTGAAATGTAAATAAAGAAATTATATCGAATAAAAAAAAGAAAAGTTAGTTATGTCAAATAATGTTTTGCTGGAGCACATGGATGAAAGGATGTTTTGCTAAAGCAGACATGTGATTTCCTGAAGCAGGCACGGGTAAAAAGATGTTTTCCTACAGCAAACACATGAAAGGACATGTGACGTTTAGAAAGAATATAAATATGACCCCATAGAGAGTGGGAGGTAGAGCCTTGCTCCACCTCACTAGTCTTCACTGATGACATCCATGTATTGTTTGCCTTACATTGTGTTGCTGGGTTTGTGGTGATTTCATAGAGAGAAACCTGCCAAAGGACTTCTTATCAAGTTCCTGTAGCTTCTTGCAGCTTCTGGGATTTGGGGCGATTGGCAAGCCTTGTAGTTGCTTCTGGATTAAACTGCCCTTGCTTATTCCTGTGTGGTATCTGTCAAGTGGACTGGACTACAGCTGCTGGTTTGTGTTTGGTGTTTGCTAGTGGACTGGACTGAGAAGAAGGAAGATTAGAATTGACCCAAAGAACTATCTCTAAACAGGTCCACATCCCCTGTATCCTAATAATCTTTCTTTTTTAGTACCTCTGGTGGGTGGTGGGCTAGAGGGAAGGTTGAATCCTTACTAAAGTAGACTATGAAAAATATACAACTACACCCATCATGCTTTTTTTTCTTTTAAGCTATGTAGCTATATATCTATATGTGGGTATGTGCACATGAGTACAAATACCCACAGAGGCCAGTAGAGGGTGTTAAATTCCTCAGAGCTGAAGTTACTAGCTGTTGTGTATTGCCTGGTGTGGTCCTTTGCAAGAGCAGTGGATGTTCTTTCTTTTTTTTTGTTGTTGTTTTTTTTTTGTTGTTTTTGTTTTTGTTTTTGTTTGTTTGGGTTTTTTTCGAGACAGGGTTTCTCTGTGTAGCCCTGGCTGTCCTGGAATTCACTTTGTAGACCAGGCTGGCCTCAAACTCAGAAATCTGCCTGCCTCTGCCTCCCAAGTGCTGGGACTAAAGGTGTGTACCACCACCGCCCAGCTGCAGTGGATGTTCTTAATCACTGAAGCATCTCTACACAACACACACACACACAAACACAAACACCGTAGCAATGTTCTCTTTGCTATGATGGTTTTATCCAGCTTCAGTTTCCTGTAGTCAACCAAAGCTTGCTAATATTGAATAGAAATTATAAAAATAAACAATTCCTAAGTTGTAAATAGGTTTGCTTCCTTGCAATAGTTTCTATATTGCCTGATTGGATCTCAAACGCATGCTCAAGCAAGATCCCCAAGTTCCTGGGATTATTGATATGCACCATCTTCTAGCTCTCCCAAATAGCTTCTGCTCAGTGTATTATTGTACTGTTCCTATGTTTGATGTTACTAATTTTTATGTTAAACCTAACACTGAAGCAGGAGGACCATGAGCCAGTCTGGGCTACATAGCAAAACCCTATAAATATGTGGTGGTCCATGACTATAATCCCAGTACTTGGAAAACTGAGGCAGGAGGATTGCCTTGAGTTTGAGTGAGACCTTGACTCAAAAATAAATACATTTACACTTACATTAGTGCCACTAATCATAGTGTGCAGCCACAGTGGCCACTCACTTCCAGCTCACTCCACCCCCAGGAGTGCGACATGGAAAATTGCTGCAAGCTGTAGTACCACAGCTCCAAAAGGAGTCACTGCCAGCCAGGCATGGGCCTATCTCTGAGAATGGCTGAGGATGGACAAGTACTTCATCAGGGTGAAGGGTTTTCGAGGAGGTATTAGGGCTTGTTGCTATTGTTGTTGTTATTTTTGTTTTTTCCCAAAAGTACTTTTTCCCACACTCTTTGGAAGCCAGGAAATGGAGGCTTTAATGTAAGGATTAAACAAAGCTGGAAAACTCAGAGTGCTTTATAGTTGGAGAAGTCATTGCTAACATTCCTACTATTAGATTTCATGTAGCTTTGGCAACACACTAAAGCTTTCAGTTCCAAGTTGGGACTTAAGAGGACAAATGTCATTGAGCAGGCAATTGTGACTGGGACTACATTAGCATTTCCCAACCGAAGTAAACGTCACAATAGAGGACAAAGAGTAAGGGCCCAGCCATTTTTGTAGAAAAGGACAAAAAAACAAAAACAACAACAACAACAAAAAAAAACCCTAGCAACAGACCTGTGCTGCCTACCTGAGAGTTCCAGGGATTGACCATTCTACCACCTCAGTGAGACATTCAAAAGTAGACAGGAGCAGGTGAGATGGCCCAGCGGCTAAAGATGCTTGCCTCCAAGTCTGATGTCTTGAGTTCAATCCCTGGAACCCAGAGAAGCAACTCCTGCTAGTTGCTTTTTGACCTTCATATATGCACCATTGACCAGGCACAACCACACACATGCACTCACACACACATGCACACATACACACATGCACACACTCACACACATGCACACACACACACACACATGCATATGTCCCCACCTATTCCCATGCACACATACACCTACACTGTGATCGTTTAAATATGCTTGGCCCATGAGCAGTAACACAATTAGGAGGAGTGGACTTGTTGGAATAATGTGGCTTTGTTGGAGGAAGTGAGTCATTGTAGGGGTGGGCTTTGAGGTCCTATGCTTAAGCCCTACCCAGAAGAGACCCTCCTCCTGGTTGCCTGAAGCAGACAGTCTCTCCTGGTTACTTTTGGTTCAAGATGTAGAACTCTCAGCTCCTTCTAGAGCTCCATGCCTGCATGCGTGCTGCCATGATGCTTCCCACCATGATAATGGACTGGACCTCTGAAACGGTGAGCCAGCCCCAGTTAAATGTTGTCCTTTATATAAGTTGCCTTGATCATGGTGCAATAAAACTCTAAGACAGGCACCCACCTACACAAATACCCATACACACACAGGCACCGACCCACACACAGGCACACCCCTAACCCACACCCACACACATGTACCCACCTACTGCATCCACCCCCACACATGCGCCACACACATATGCACCCACACATTCACATATGCACCCGCACACACATGTACCCACACATACATATGGACCCACACACTCACATGCACACATACACATGTGCCCGCACACAGACCCACAGACACACATGCACTCACCCACCCACATACATGTGCACACACATATGTACCCCCCACATATACACATACACACACACACACACACACACACAAACTAGTACATGTTTTGGCTTGGTTTGGTTTGGTTTGGTTTTTGGTTTTTTTCGAGACAGGGTTTCTCTGTGTAGCCTTGGCTGTCCTGGAACTCACTGTAGACCAGGCTGGCCTCGAACTCAAAAATCCGCCTGCCTGTGCCTCCCAAGTGCTGGGATTAAAGGCGTGCGCCACCACCACCTGGCCTAATACATGTTTTTAAAAAGTATTTTTTAATGCAACTTGATCACCTCAGCTCCTGTGTAACAAACGCTACCTTATAGATGCCTTTGGAAACAAGTGTGCTCCTCCTGACAAAATGTTAGAGCTAGATTATATTTGAATTTGAATTACCTGAACCCGGGAAAGGTATATGTTTATATATATGTGTATATATATATATATATATATATATATATATATATATATATATTTTTATATATCTTACATGTATATATATATTTATTTATTTATTTATTTATTTTTACTCAAATACACTTAGATTAAAGAAGGCACTCTTGTGGGTTGGAAGATGTTTCAGTGGGCAAGACACTTTCCGTGACAGCATGACAGATCCTGACATCCACTTAAAACCTGCGTGTGTCAGTGAATGCCTGCAACCTCAGGGCTAGCAGAAGAAGCCGTTGCAGGGGGCTTTCTGGATAGTCACGGTAGTCAAAGCCACAAGCTCTAAAAATAAAGTGGAGAAGTCAATTTCTGGCCTGCACATGCACACACATAGGCAAAAGCACTTAGGCTCAAACATAGGCATGCATGCAAACACACATACACACAAACTACACTCTTGGAGAAACAGCTCAGTGGCGCAGTGTTTGCCTAACATGTATACGGTCCTGGGTTCAAATACACCCTCTAACATGCACAAACATGCAGATGCACTCTGGGGGCGGGGCCAGGGTGGTGGTGGCAAGACCCTCCTACTTTTAAATTAGTAGTTGCATCTTGTTGATTTAGACACTAACAAATACATTGCCTCAGACTTAGAAATGTCCCCTTAAAAAGAATTCTTCCCAAAGACTCGGTACAATAGGCTAGAACATAGAGTGTGGTATTTGGTCTTTATTTACTTAATTGGTCACTTTATATTAACCTGCTTCAGTCAAAGGTTTCTTACGACAGGCATACATACTGTTTTAAAGGTGACTCACTTCACTGACTCCATGGTAACTGTCATCTTACAGGACTTCTGAGTTGTGGAGGGATGTTATAGATGAAGGAGACCTTATAGACTTTCGTCCAAGAACACAGAACCCAGAAAAGGTTAGAATGGCATCACCTTATGAATGTAGATCCAAAGTTCTGGCTTGCCCAAAGTCACCTACCAGTGAGGGGACAATAGAGTTCAAAGGAAGACTTTGGGGTCAAAGGCTTGTCTTGTAAATTATATTTTATATTTTGTATTCATGAAAATGTCAACATTGGCCACACAGAAAGTCTTCTTTAGACTTGTGCTAAAACAGTCAGGAAGCATTTGAAATAATATTTTGGTGTGTTCAAAATAAAATGCATGTATATTTATTTGTTCATCTATACTGGTGACAGTATTGACAGAGAAAAGCAACCCTAAATTATATTTGATGGACTTCACGGCCTGATAAAGGAGGTTTCACATTAAAGGAAATCAAGTTATCGTAAGGTGCACGGGAGGCTGGAGGTAGAGCTTACCATGGACAAGATACTGAATGCAATCCTCAGTACTGTCTCTCTACCCCAAAAACTAACATTAAAAGATTTAACTGGCTGGATGTGCAGCTCAGTTGCTAGCATGCTTGCCCAGCCTCCAATAAGCCCTGACTTCAGTCCCTGCATACACCAAGTGCCTAGAATCCCAGAGCTCAGAAGTTAAACACAAGAGGATCAGACACGTTGAGTCATCTTTGGTGATAAAAATCATAGATATGTTGTTATCCGTCAGTACAGGAAAAATGTTGTGCAGATAAGATTGGGTACTATCTACAGTCTGGGAAATCCATTAGTGTAGCAACCTGTGGGTTGAGACTCCTTTAGGTGAAACAACCCTTTCGTAGGGGTCACCTAAGACCATTGGAAGACACAGATATTTACCTTACAATTCACAACAGCAAAACTACAGTTACCAAGAAGCACCTAAAATAATGTTATGGTTGGAGGTCACCACAACATGAGGAACTGTATTAAAGGGCCGCAGCATCAAAAAAGGCTTTAGGAGTTCCTGGTAACCCTGTTGTTTAGAGGGTTAACCTTACATTAGTATGGGCTATAGACAAATGTTATGGGAAATGTTTAACTTTGTAGTAACAGGCAGTTTCCAAGAGTGGGCAAAGCATGGCACTTCTGCCCACTTCCTGACAGTCACCTTCACAGAAGGCAGAGCCCCCAGCCCTGAACTCTGCCTCAGAAAGCAGAATGCCAATGACATAAGTCCCATGCCCCTTGTGGACACACCTTGGCCAGGTTTGGGTGGTAGTCGCACAAACTACGGAGAGACACACCTCTCTGCCATTGGGCCAAGAACTAGCTGGCTCTGTGCCAAGCTAGTGCTGCTGCCCCATCTGTCAGGGTAGCACCTGGGCTTCTTGCAGAATCAGATGGTTTCAAAGGCTCTTTCCTCATCGGCCTTCCCCATGACGATGCTCTATGGTAGCGCAGCCGCAGCAGCCGCAGCAACCGAAGCAGCCATGACTAGCGGAACCCTTGTTCATTCTGCTCTCTGGGAGCTTAGCACCCGGAACCAAATGGCTTTACTGTCTTCCTTTTCTTCTCTTTCTTTTTCTCCCCCTGGTATTAAAACGAAGAGAAAAGCAACCAAAACTTCTCTCTCCTTGGGCTGACAAGGTGACTCAATAGGCAGAAGTACTACTTGCCATAGAGCCTGATGGCCTGAGTCCAGTGTCTGGCATCCATATTATGGAAGTGCAAAAAGTTGTACTCTGATCTCCCCATGTGCAGCATGACAAAACCTGCCTGCTTCTACACACACACACACACACACACACACACACACACAGAGAGAGGCCTGCCCCTACCTAGTGACCTTCTTCTGCCTATCAGGCCGAACTCCTAAAGGTTCGATGGTTGCCTTTTGGTTCTTAAAGGCTCTTGTGGTGGTTGAAGAATATGCTCACAATGTGTAGTATACATGTACACAGATGACAAAAATGAAATAAATCCACACACTAAGGCAGGCCCTGAAGTTCCAGTTTGAAGGGGGACAGATGGCCTTGGTGACCTAGCTGAAATATCACAGGGCAGCTTCCCTGGCACTAGGATCCACTGATCCCTGGCTAAGACCGGGTGTGCAGAGGTTCAGGCTTGAGCAGCAAGCCTTCCCAGCAGCACCCAGCAATGTGCAAAAGACAGCCTGGGCTGGGGGCACTGCTGGGCTGTGTCTCAGATGTCAGGATTTAAATAAATGAGGGCGAGAGGGAAGTTCAATCACTCTGGCCGGTACAGTTGTCACACAGCCCACTGCCCGAATCAAAATGGCAAAATAACCATATTTTGTCAAAATTCAAAACCAAGTAAAATTAATGTTTACTTAACCCAATAGATCCAAAATCTTATCATTTCAACCTGTGACCCATGTGAACCATAAGACAGTCTGTATTGGGGTTTTGTGCGCTTTGAAATCTGCCATGTATTTTCCATTGCAGTTTAGAACAGCCACGGTTTCAAGTGCTCAGTAGCCACATGCTAGTAGGGTTTTTTGGTTTGTTTTTTTTTTTCTTTTTTGGTTCTTCGAGACAGGGTTTCTCTGTGTAGCTCCGGCTGTCCTGGAACTCACTCTGTAGACCAGGCTGGCCTCGAACTCAGAAATCTGCTTGCCTCTGTTTCCCAGAGTGCTGGGATTACAGGCATGCGCCACCACCGCCCAGCTTGGACATCTTCCTTTTAACCAGCAGCAACCAGGCAAATCCAGTGGTGAGGAGGGCAGGGCAGCAAAAGATGAGATGAGCTTCCTTCTGAAATCCCCTTTTCATCTGGGATGCTACCAGAAGGTGCCAGTCACAGTAGGCGGTGGGTCTTCCAAGTCAATCAGGCTAATCCTTCTTTAGATGTGGCTCCTTACTCGGGTGATTCTAATTTGTGGACAGATACGATGAAAAACAAATAAACAAAACCAGCAGCATAATCAAGTGCATATTAAAACAAGCAAACAAAAGAAATTAATAATGAAAAAAAAGCATCCTGGACTGAGGATCGAAAGTGCTTGCCTGACGTGCACAAAGCTCCGGGTTCAAGCCCCCATCCTGACAAAACTAGTCATGGTGGTGTCTGTCTATAATCACATCATACAGAAGAGAAAGGCAGAAGGATCAGAAGTTCAAAGTTATCCTCTGTTAGAGTGAGTTCAAAGCTATACAAGACCCTGTCTCAAAAAAAATAAATAAAAATAAAAACAAACTAAAACACCCAGATTAGTTTTGGGTGGCCATACCCAGTATTGTGCTGCTAATGGGACCTCAGGCTGGTGCCACTATGCTGGGAGAATTCATACCACTCCACTAATAAAGAAAGACCTTGACTAAACACATATGGTATGTTGTGGTTTAGAATATCCACCTCAGCTCCGTACAGAGTCCTTACTGGAGTAGTGAAATCACCAGAAGCCTTGCAAACAGATGTGCAATTAAACTGCATCCTCTGGAGGACATAGCTTCTAAAGATAGGCAATTAGAGGAAATCACCAATACCCAAAAGCCAGCCTGATCTACAGAGCAAGCTCCACGACAGCCAGGGCTACACAAAAAACATGTCTCAAAAAAAATCTAAAACCAACTACTATTGAAAATGTAGGAGTTGGGGCTGGAGAGCTGGCTCGCTGGTTAAGAGCACTGACTGCTCTTCCAGAGGTCCTGAGTTCAATTCCCAGCACCCACATGGTGGCTCATAACTATCTGTAATGGGATCTGATGCCCTCTTCCGGTGTGTCTGAAGACAGCTACAGTGTACTTACATACATGAAATAAGTAAATCTTTTAAGAAAGAAAGAAAGAAAGAAGAAAGAAAGAAAGAAAGAAAGAAAGAAAGAAAGAAAGAAAGAAAGAAAGAAAGAAAGAAAGAAAGAAAGAGGGAGTTAGGGAGTTGTAGTGTCAAGTGAGTTCCCAGCACTCAGGATGCTTCAGCTCCTAGCCAAAAGACAGGAAGGAAACAAACAAAGAAAGAAAGAAAGAAAGAAAGAAAGAAACAAACAAAGAAAGAAACAAAGAAAGAAACAAAGAAACAAAGAAAGAAAAGAGAAGAAGAAAAAGAAAAGAAACAGAACAATTGGAGACCTGGGCTAAGCCCTCTTGCTATTTCTCAGGGGCATCCCTGATGAACTACTTTGCCACAGCATAAGGACCATACTGTGTGGAAGAGGTAGCCCAGACCCTAGTGTCACTAGCAAGACTGGAGAGATACAATAGAATTGATAGTAATTGCAGAAATGGAAACTCTGGCTGACATCTTGGCACTTGTGGACAGAATGGCCTACACTGTACAAACACTTTCCCTCACTTTCTAAAGTGCATTTGGTTCAACTGACATTTTAGCCATGCCTATGACATAAGCACACTCCTATTGATGGTGGATTTACAAAGGATAAAGTATTTGGGCACCCACCCCAAATGTTTTGCCTTTATCTCTACAGGGGCACATAACCATACAAGCATTTTTTGTTCCTTTTCATGAGTATACATTTATGTACTCCCAATGGTAGCTTGAAAGCTACTTTTTTTTTTTTTTTAATTTTGTGGTGGAGGTGAAGAGATGGCTCAGCAGTTAGGTACCTGTTCTGTTCTTGCAGAAGACCTAAGTTGGATTCTCAGTACCCATGTCTGGCAGCTCACAACCACCAGCAATTCCAGCTCCAGGGCTTCAGCGCCCTCTGCTGGACCCTGTGGGAATCTACATGCACATATGTACATATAATGTTAAAAATTAAAAAATCATAGCCAGGCGTGGTGGCGTACGCCTTTAATCCCAGCACTTGGGAGGCAGAGGCAGGTGGATTTCTGAGTTTGAGGCCAGCCTGGTCTATAGAGTGACTTCCAGGACAGCCAGGGCTACACAGAGAAACCCTGTCTTGAAAAACCAAAAATAGCTGGGCGGTGGTGGCGCATGCCTGTAATCCCAGCACTTGGGAGCCTGAGGCAGGCGGATTTCTGAGTTTGAGGCCAGCCTGGTCTACAGAGTGAGTTCCATGACAGCCAGGGCTACACAGAGAAACCCTGTCTCAAAATAAATAAATAAATAAATAAATAAATAAATAAATAAATAAAAATAAAAATCACCTTTTAAAGTTATTTTCAGATCAGTCTAGACTGGCCTCCAACTTGCCATCCTCCTGCCTGAGCTCTGCCTCCCAAGTGCTGGGCTTACAGGCATATGGCAACATGCCCAACTTGAAAAGTATTACATTTGTCTCTGACCCCTTTAGGGCCTCCTGACAAGAGGAAATTGGGCTCTTTGCTTCAAGCTTGGATGTATTCTGGTTACACTACATGCCCTTGGGGGCAGTAGGAATGGTACTGGCTCGTATAGAGGTCAGGGTTCTGCTGTGCCTTTCCAGAGGAGAACAGTTACCCTGTCACTACCTCCTGGAGCTCAAAAAATTAAGTGTCTTCTGCAGAGGAGCTTTCTTGCCACCAGGGACTTAGGCCTGTCCATCCCTGCATTCAGGGCTCTGGATTACTGTCCCATGCAACTGGCCTAGTTGAACTAGCAGCCTTGCACAGCAGAAGGGACTCTAGTACACATCAAACACCTTTCTAAATGTATGCATAGCTTGAGAACACTCAGTGAGATGTCGTGTTTCCAGTCACTGAGCCCTAACACATAGGCATGCTGGTAAACCCTGCCCCAGTAATGACCACATAGCTTGCTGGGAACAGGACTGTGCCTATGTAATGTCTCAGTTAAAGTCAATTGTGAATACAAGGTGACAGCCTCATGTTCTGCTGGAGAAATCTCTCTAGAGATCTCCAAACAACTCAACTCTTTGCAGACCAAATCCCAGTCTTTTATTTACATATCAATTCAATTGTCCACACAGGTTCCCTTTTGATTATCCCATGAAGCCACATTTTATGACCTTAGCCCTTTGAGTCTTAGAAAAACAACATCAAGTACATTTTTTTAAAGAGGGCAAATGAATTCAGAAATTACCTGCCTTTGTAAGCACAGCTAGTTGGGATCTTGCCCTGTTATTACCATTCCCCAAATCTTTTTATCTCCTTCTTTAATATCTTTCTGACAGCCTGGCTCTTAGCGCAGCTGCCTCTGTTGTTTTGTTTTGTTTTGTTTTTTATTGTCCATGAAGCCCTTCATATAATTCATATTGTGTACTTATATTTTGCATCTTTGAGAAATCCTGCTTATGTATTTTTGAACTCCTGTTTTTAGATGTCTTTCCCACAGCCTTAAGGACTGTCCTGGAGGTCACAGCATTTAGCATTTTGCTGAGGGACATTAGACACACCTTGCCTCTTGCACTTACTACTTCTAATTATCAAGGACTCATTAACCTTGGCAGGGATAATGTTTCCCAAAGAAGGAACATAAATCGAATTATGTACATTATTATACAAACAAGCCTCACACCTAGCAACTGTCAACACTGGCAGAAGCCCAGGCCCTACTGACTCTGCTCCAGGGAACCATCCTGACACATCATCCCTTGCTCAGCCATGCAGGACTACTTGGTTGAGTTCCCTGAGAAGAAAACCCTGGGGCAGAGATGAGTATGTATGTCTTTGTCCATTTTCAGTTACTATAATAAAAGTCCAGAGGGTGGTAATTTACAAAGAGTAGAGGCTAATGTGCTTCACAGTTCTGGAGTCTGGAAAGTCTAAGAGCATAGTCTTTGCATCTGATGAAGGGCACCATGGTGCATTAGAGCATGACACAGGACATCACCTAGAACAGACCTACTAGGTGAAGTCTCTCTTGTTATAAAGCCACCAAGGATGCCCTATCCTCATGATCTCATTTAATATTTCTTTCCAAAGGCCTTACCTCCAAATACCATGGACACAGGATTTGAGAAACAAGTTCCTAACACAAGAACATGTTTTGTTTTGAGTTGGGGGTGGGTGTTTAAATTGTTGTTTGTTTGAGACAGTGACTTAATATATAGCATGGGCTAGCCTCAAATGCTTTGTCCTTCTGCCTCAGTTTCCTCAGTGCTAAGATTATAGGCATGTGTATCTGTGTCTACTGAACTCAACCAACACAAGAGCTTTTAGGAGACACATTCAAGCCTCTGCAGCACAGGAGGCTGATGAAATATCCTTTCAAAAAGGAGAAGGAAGAGGAAAGGGAGGTCAGACAGCCATGATGCAAAGCCAGGGTCAGCATTTGCCATCCCCACAGGTAACTATGGAAAGAGAATGGTCCTTCACAGCTGTCACAAGATATCTGTACTTCTGTGCTCTAGGAACCATTGGTCAAAGAATGTAGACCATCCCCCACAAAGGCTACAATCTAGATAAAGTGCTCTCTGAAGCTGAGGCAGACCCCAAAGGTACCCACAGCTGAAAGCTATCTGCTAACAGCTCTGCTAGTAACTCTGCTAATAGTAGCCAAAGCAACACACCCTCCCTTGAGGGAGACCATTGTGCCCATCACACCTAGGCCACCCAGCTAATCAATAGCATAGGCTCCAGTTCGAGAGCAAGCAATTTGTTGTTTCTGATCTACAACAGCTTAACTGCCTCTTGTAGGCTTCAATTTTTCTAGCAGCTCTGGTCCTTCCACCTAGGCTAGGAATCCTCACTTTCAGACTTTCTATAAGAGAATGAGCTCTTTTGGAGTCTAGATAACTTGCTGTTCCTGCTGTGACCTGAGCCATGTCACTTCCATAGCATCTGCCCCCACCTTCAATTCTACTACATACTTTAGTGCTTTAAAACAGTACATGGGGCCAAGGTAACTCAGCAGGTATAGTGGTTTAAATGAAAAAAATGTCTCCAACAGTCTTGGATATTTGAACACTTGGTCCCCAGCTGGGGCACTGTTTGGGGAAAGTTTAGGTCGTGCTGCATTTCAGGAAGAAATGTCACTGGGGATGGGCTTTGAGATTAAAAATCCCCTCACCATTTCTAGTTTCTCTGTCTCTCCCTTGTGCTTGAAGTAAAGGATCTGGCCTCTCAGCATCCTGTTCCTTTGGCTGTGCCTACCATATACTACCAAACTTCCTCACCATGGTGCTTTCTCCCTCTGGAACCATAAGCAAAAATAAATTCCTATTAGCTGTATTGGTCATAGTATTTTATCACAGCAACAGGAAATTAAAGGTGCTTGCTGCCAAATCTGATTGTTAGGCCTTATTCAGCCAGATACTGAGGCCTAGTGAGGGAGCCTGAGCCTTTGCTCAAGTTTAGAGACCTGTCTCGGTCACATCCGTACTGGAGTGACTCAACATGACCTGCTTAAGTCTGACTTTGCCTACCGAACACTGATATAGAATAACTTTATTGGCCCTGTCATTCACCCCATACCCTCCCCCACCCCCTACATCATCTCCCCTCACCAAAAAAAAAAAAAAAAATCCACCTCCTCTCTCAGCCCTATATAAACAAAAGACTGTACAATTAAAGGAGTTCCTGCTTTGACAGACGCCCAGTTCGGTTTGGAGGCAGTAGATCCAAGCCTCTCCCGCTCAGCCCCGGAGAGACTCAGCTGGACCAGGTTCTCTCCTCTCAGCCTAGACCTGCCTGCAGAGAGCCAGCATCTGATGACCAGAGTTCTGTTCCCAGAAATCACATGCTAGGAAGGAGAACCAACTTCTGAAAGTTGTTCTCTGATTTTGACTTGTGCGCTATCATGCATGCTATATCACACACACACACACACACACACACACACACTAAATGTAGTAAAGCCTTGAAAAATGTTCTTAAAATAAATGAATAAAACAGCATGCATTGAGTTAAAGGAACTTTACCAAACCCTAAAGAAATCCTCAGTGGAGAAGCTCAAAAACACTGGAAGCACATGGTGACCCTCCGTACACTTATAAAGGAGAATTCTCACTACAGGTTAACCAAGCAGCTGGCTATGCTGAGTTGAAATCTTGGAGATTCTCCTCCCCAGGTCTGTAGGTTTTATGCTCTTCCCAGCCTCATGAGCCACCCAGTTCTGCACCCTGTCTGGAGTAAGTGACACAGATGACAAGCCACACAGGTAAGGCCCAGACATAACCACACTTTATCCCTCCTCAGGAGGAAAGGCCATTCTTTTATTTGGCAAGAGCATAGTTCTGAGACTCAAGATAGCACAACTGGGGCTTCAGGAGAGCAGCGTTTCTGGCTGGAGGCTGGACAGTCATGGGTGGGTTGAAAACCAACAGTGATAGGGGAATTGAAGAGCAAAGGAAATCAAGGTGAGTCAGAGACAGAGAGGAACTAACAGCATCCTTTTGTCAGAGTCCCATACTGTCCAGCCAAATATTTCAGCCTACTAGAAACAGGACAAACCACACACTTGGTGGCATAAACAACAGACAGACATCAGTTCATTCCTCTGGAGGCTAAGATCTAAGACCACGGTGTAAGAAGGTTTGGCTGCTCTTGAGACCTGTAAGGGGGCAGCTTGTCCATGCCTGTCCCCTAGCTCCTGGTGCTATGCTGGGATTCCTTGTTTGTAGAAGTGCCATAGCACTTCTTATTCCAAATGTAGCAAGAATTCTGACTTTTGTCAGCTCAGCAGGCCTATCTGTCTTCTTCTGGTAAGATAACACCCACCCCCCACATCCTTGAGACTGGGTCCTCCTTTTAATATGGCTTCCACAGCATACCCCATTCTTTTATGTAGAGGAATTTTAATAGAGCAAGTTAGCTGCTCAGATCACATCCAGAGACCTGCTGGGTCTGTGTGATCTGGCTGGAATGCTGACACGCCCTTAGTACACACCTTTAACCCCTCTGGGTAGCAGACAACATGACTAATCAGAGAAAGATTTGACTTGACAGAATGAATAAGAGATAGGATACGGCCAACTCTCAGGAGAAAAGTTATTTTATGACCAGCAGAGAGAGAGAAAGAGAGAGAGACAGAGAGACAGAGACAGAGAGACAGAGAGGGAGGGGGAGGGAGAGAGTTTAGTCAGTTTGTCAGTGAGGTGGGAATCAGCGCAGTGAGTGTAGTGCAGTGGAGTTGAGTTTGTTCCTGAGTGCATGCAGTTCAGTGCAGGTCAGCAGAGGCAGCTGAAGCCAGGCAATAAGAAGGAGCCAGAAGATTAGAACAGGTTGAAGGAGTTAGTATGAGACCAAGCAGAGCAATTCAGCGAGAAGCCGAGAGACGCTAGATTCAATCAGTTAGTTTGGAGAGGAGTTTGAGCCAGTACAGCTGAGTTGAACCAGCCAACTAGAGTTCAGAAAGAGCTAGGAAGGGTGACCTTATTCAGCACTAAGCCCCTGAGACAACAATTACACCTGAGAAAATAAAAGTTACTTTTTACAGTCTTGCTATATAGGTATAGGCATATAACTCAAGTTGGCTGGTCGGTCTCCCTCTGTCTTTCTCTGCATTTTATAATATGGAAATACTTTTAAAACATGGATTGGGGAGCCAGGGGTACTGAGGTTCCTTCTGCTGAGGCCTGTCTGTTCGTCGTAGGTACCCACAGTGATTCTTCTGCCCCAGTCTCTGCTAGGAGTACAGACACAAGTCAGCATGCCGAGCCTGGGTCTTAGTTTTCTTAGAGATAAAAATATGATGGCAACAATAATGTTTACCTCAGGGCCTTTTGTTAAGACTAAATTAGTAAGTTCTATTTTGAAAAAGATTTTCTTGTAGTCCAGGCTGACCTTGAATTGAGAATGTAGCCGAAGCTGGCCTTGAACTCCTGCTTCCTCTTCCTCTGCTTTCCAAACACTGAAATTGTGGATGGTACACCAACATACGTTGAGTAATTAAAAAAAAAAATGTTAGACAAGGTCTCACTGTGTAAACCAAGCTGGCCTTACTTGCTTTAGCCACCTACCTCAGCATCCTGAATGCTGAGGTGACAGACAAATACCACTGTTCTCAGCTTGTTAAATTCAATTCAAATGGAGACAAGAGCCCGAAGAATCATCCGTGAGCAGACAGTCAGTTAAGGCTCACAAATGACTTCAGCTTCATGTGCAGACAGAATTGAAATGTAGCTTGAGTTGTGCCTTAGTGTATCTCCCAGGATATTACAAAACACTTGAAGCTTCTGAAGGCGTGCCACGCCTGACTGGGGAGCCACATCTGGGGAGAAGCTCTTGCTCCACTGCCTCACAGCGGCATGGCAAAGAAAGAGAAGGGGCCAAACTCATCACTTTTGTCTAGGTCCCACTCCCTGAATACATTCAGAAGGGCTCTCTAGAAGGTCCCCTGTCCCTTGACTTCTGGTAGTTTTCAGCAATATTTTGCACTCCTTGGTTCATAGATGCACTGAAGATTAAATTTCTAGCACATCAACTTTACAGGCACATTATAATTTCTGTCAGCTGGTGTGTGTATGTGTGTGTGTGTGTGTGTGTGTGTGTGTAAGAGACCAGAGGTCAATGTCAAAAACCCACCTGTCCCTGTTTCCCTGGTGCTGGGGTTATAGCCATGTACTATTGCACCCAGCTTTTATCTGAGTGCTAAGAGTCCAGACTGAGGTCGTCATGTTTGTATAGCAAACATTCTGTTGGCATTTAGTCTAGGCTCTGCCTCACAGTTACCTGGCAACAGCCAGGTATGCCTGTCTCACTATAAAAGGGGACTGCTTGCCCCTCCCCTCTCTCTTGCTCTTGTTCCCACTTCTTACCTGCTCTCCCCCCACTTCCTTACCCCCCCATATGCTCATGCCAGCCTTCCACTCCTCTCCTTTTCCTCCTTCTCCTCCTCCTCCTTCTCCTCCTCCTCCTTCCTCTTCTTCCTCCCTCCCTCTCCCTCCCTCCCTCCCTCCATCTCTCTCTCTCTCTCTCTCTCTCTCTCTCTCTCTCTCTCTCTCTCCTCCCCTCCCCATGCCCTGAATAAACTCTAATCTATACTGTACCATCATATACTATAGTATGGGCCCGCATAGGCACTCTCTTCCCCCACACCATACTGTGCCTTCCACCAAACATATTCCTTCCTCCTTATCTTTTTATAAAACACAACATTGGGGCTGAAGAGATAGCTCAGCGGTTAGGAGCACTGAGTGCTCTTCCAGAGGTCCTGAGTTCAATTCCCAGCAACCACATGGTGGCTCACAACCATCTGTAATGAGATCTGATGCCTTCTTCAGGTATGTCTGAAGACAGCTACATCGTACAGTGTCATATAAATAAAATAATCTTTTTAAAAAAAACCCTACAATATTGGCACCACTTTCCTCACTGAGTTATCACATGGTTTTTGTAATTCTTCATAGTAGAGAAAAACACATGGCTTCTTGTGCCAGGAAGCATTTGTGAACCCCAAAAGACTACCAAGGGGCCTTCTCCAATGTAATAGCATTAGGGTCTATTACAAGCTCGGACTTGAGCTCTCTCCTCCAACCCAACCCTGACAACGCAAGACAGGAAGGGAAGGCACAGCAGCCTGGAACCCTCAGCAGGACAAGGTTTTATAGGAAAATAAGAACAAGGGAGGGCGTGAGGGAGGGGGTGCCCATCCTGGCAGGCCGCTAATAGAATGACTATACGCTGACAGGCAGCTGCTCTAAACAAGACCATATACAATCACAAACAGCCTGAAAGTACATCTGAATCAATCAGACTCATCTTTGAGTAACTGTTGCTAGGAAGTAGCTAGGGAGTAACTCTGGCCAAGGACAAGCCATAGTGTCTTTCCTAGTACATGGGTATAGCTTGGGTTCTGCTGCAGATCGAGTTCTCAGGCTTTTCTCCTTTTCTTTAAGATGGAGGCCAGTCCCAAGATGGAGTAGGTTTGGCCTCTGAAACTCAAGCCACCAGACATAGACTTCCATAACAGGCTTTTTCCGATGGGATAGATTAAAGAAGGTAGCTGTGTCACTGTGGTCAGTTTCCTTTGTTCTCTGTCCCTGTCCAGCCTGTGAGAACCGTCCCCTCTACATCTCCAGGTAGAGCTCCTGGATGACTTCTGCTGGGGACCACCCAATTCATGAACTTCTATTTGCATAACTGTGTTGGATAGTTCTATATCAACTTGACACAGACTGAAGTCGGCTGAGAGGAAGGAATCTTAATTAAGAAAATGCCGCCATCAGATCCAATCGTAGGCAGATCTGTAAGCCACTTTCCGATTAGTGATAATGAGGGAGGGCCCAGCCCATTGTGGGTGGTGCCATCCCTGGGAACTATATCCTGGGTTCTATAAGAAGGCAGGCTGAGCAAGTCAGACAGTGGTGGTGCACACCTGTAATCCCAGCACTTGGGAGGAGGAGGCAGGTGGATTTCTGAGTTCGAGGGCGGCCTGGTCTACAGAGTGAGTCCCAGGACAGCCAGGGCTACACAGAGAAATCTTGTCTCAAAAAACCCCAAATATTTATATACATGCTTCATAACACAGTACATTACAGAGTATTAATTGATGACTCTTATGAGTTACCCAGGATTATAAATAATCTTAATTTTAAATTCTCTCTATATATTGAAATTGTATTATAATTACACCATTTCCCCCTTCTCTCCTTCCTCTAAACACTTCCAAGCATTAGCCCATTCTCTCTTTCAAATTCATGGCCTCTTTTTCTTTCTTTCTTTCTTTCTTTCTTTCTTTCTTTCTTTCTTTCATTTATTTATTTATTTATTTAAATATTTTCTTTATTTACATTTCAAATGTTATCCCCTTTCCTGGTTTCCCCTCTGAAAACCCCCCATTTTGCATGGAAGAGAATCCTAAGCCAAATATTTGTCATTATTAGAAAGACAAAAGTCTAGGAACTGGGGAACCAGCGAGGAGGAGATGTCAGTATTTTAGCCAAATCTGCTTTAGAGAACTTGTGGCCTACTCTCCTGCCCCACCCCTCCCCCATCTTGCCATTATGCAGGGCCGAGTGATTGCTTCTGCCTGCTAGGTTGTGAGCTGAACTGACTTGGTGCCGCTACCTGGCTTAGAGTCAGGATGGGAGGACTCCCAGGGTGTGAGTGCTGCAGACCTATAAGGCTCATTAGGGTCCATTAGGCAAGCCTCAACACTAGACTCATTCATTTAACCTTTCCCCAGCACTTGGGAAATGCTCTGGGGATAAAAGGGTAAGGAAGTGGGCATGGTAATACAAGCGCAGTGTCATCACAGAGAAAGCTGGCTTTCCCAGTCTATGTCACCATGTTGAGCTAAGTTCAGCTTATTCTTATTTGGTGACTTTCTCAAAGGTTCCCTTGTCCCTTCTATGGCAACTGACTGTCTCAAGCCACCAGAGAAGATTAATTTTGCAAACTTGAAGAGCCAAGTCTCTGGTCCCTCAGTTCCCAGGGATCTCCTTGACTTTCCCATCTATTTGCACTGGGATGGTCACCTAGCACCAAGAGTTCTCCCCCTTCTGAGCAAGGCAGTTCAGTCAGGCCACAAGAAAGGTCACAGCCCTTCTTCAACAATGGCCTCTCATAGAGTTTGTAGGGGTAAGGCAAGAGAGTCAAAGAGTTCCCAAAGGTAGCCTGCTTCCACTTGGTGACAGTTAACCTTGATTGTCACCGTCAGGGGATCCAGAATTACCTAGAAGACGCACTTTTGGGGGCATATCTGTTGGGGGAGCTTCTAGAATAGATTCGCTGAGGCAGGGAGACCCATTCTGCTCTGAAGGCGGGTGGCAGCATTCCATTGGCTGAGATCCCAGACCAAATCAAACAGAGAAAGTGAAAGTGAAATGAGGAGCTGTCTTCCCTCTCTATCTGCTCCCCCTGTGTCCTGCTCCTGCCACTCTGCCCCCTCCACGGTGCACCATAAGCTCTTCAATTGGGAAGACCTTCTGCCCTTGGCTTTTTTTCACCACATATTTTGTTGCAGTAACAAGAGGATTAACTAACACCTTCCTCTTAGTCGTTTGCCTTCCGATTCTGGTTGTTTCATTGTTATTTTGTTTAATCTTTGTGCAGGTCTTGTATTTTCACTGTTTAAACTTCAAAGTAATGGGCTGGGGAGATATCTCAGTGGGTAAGAGCACTTGTTCTTGCAGAGCATCTAAGTTTGGATCTCAGCAACCACACTGGGTGGCTCATCTATAACTCCAGTAACTCTTCTGGGCTCCACAGACACATGCATGCATGTGGTGCACGTATATATAATTATGCACAAACACATACACATAAAAAAGACCTTTAAAAATATAAGATAACAAAAGATGTATAGTTGACTCTCCATATCTATGAGCACATCATCTGTGGATTCACCCTGCCATAGAAAAACACAGTCCAAATTGTGCCTTTATTGACTATCTCCAGACTTTTTCTTGTCATTGTTTCCTACACAACAATATAACAGCCATTTACAGAGCATTTATATCATACTAGGCACTACAAGAAACTTAAAGATGGTATAAAGATGCTAGGAGGGTGCACAAAGATCAAATGTAAACACTGCACCATTCCAAGCCAGGCAGTAGTGGTGCATGCCTGTAATCCCAGCACTTGGGAGGCAGAGGCAGGCAGATTTCTGAGTTCGAGGCCAGCCTGGTCTACAGAGTGAGTTCTAAGACAGCCAGGGCTACACAGAGAAACCCTGTCTCGAAAAAAAAAAAAATCAAAACTGCACCATTCCATACAAAGGATATAGAAAAGCCACAGATTCTGATATCTTTAGAAGTGAGAGAGTATGAATCCAATCCCCGAAGGATACTAAGGTCCTGAAGCAGGGGAGTTAGTTACGAAATAGAGAGGACATGATAAAGAAAAGGACTTCCTTCCACTCCTCTCCCAGTTCGGATTTATGTCTCATTCTAGCCGGTACCCAGGAATTTTGACATCATTTACTAGACCACCTGCACAAGAGCGCTCTGGGAAACATCCCAAATGACCCTGTCAAGATGGCTAACGAAGCATGCCTTAAATCCAACCTCCTCATGACCTATGGATAAGAAAGGGTCCCTTTGATCAATGGCCTTGTCTTTGCTGGCACTCCCTTCTCCACCTGCAAGCCTGAACAGTGTGCTTTAAAAGTCTCCCCTCAAGGACAGATTCTGTGGCTAAGACCTAACCTTAGTTGAAGATTAAGTAACCCCAGAGCCACAAATCACTCGCATAGCTGCCACTAAGGTATACAGGCAGCGTCACTCAGCTCTCTTCAAGTGAGCCTTGCCTTTCTTGGTTAGTACATATTCTAACTGTGCTTCTCTCTGATTCATCCTGAAATTCTTCATGATGGAAGTCAAACTTTAGACCATGTTGGTGTTGGATAGATGTCCCTATGGCTGCAAAGAGAATTCTTGAGGCTGCTTAGCTGGCAACATTGAACGGTGTTTCTCAATCCTGATGATAGGATGACTGAACAGACAGTGCTTCTCCCACCCCTCCCTCAGCCGCCTTGCTCCTTCCCCTCAAAAGTAAGCAATTTTACCAGTTGCTTATGATTTATTCAGAGATGTTTTATATCTGGACAAGCAAATATGCATTTCTGTCGATCCATCATCTGCTCCTTTTATATAAATAGTGGCATTCAGTTCCCTAACTTTTTCACTCAACACTATATCTTAACAAGCAAGCCCTAAACCTTTCTGGTTTTACTGCAACTGTACAACATTCCAAAGTGTGAATGCACACTTGGCCCAGCCTGTGTAGGTATAGGCTCCAAGTATAAAGATTTAACCAACTCCAGGTCTAAACTCTTACAGAAAAAAAACCTGTCTTTCCTGAACATGTACCAACTCTTTTTGTTAGCTTCTCTTCCCTAAACAACACAGTATAGCTACTTAGCATTTATATTGTCTTAGAAATGATAAATGATCTACAGGTCATTTTAAGTTTACAGGAGGGTATCTGTAGAGTCTATGCAAACACTATTATAGAAGCAAATACTTTATAAAAGAGGCTCGAGCACCCAAGGACACTTGGCTATTCATGAAGGTTCTGAAACCAAACTCCCACAAACAGCAGAGGTGCAGTCACTAAGTTATTTAACTGGAAGTCCTTCATCCGTGTACTTTCAGGGGATGTGCTATCCAACTGCTACTGATGTTGTGCTGAATACACTTACAACACAGAACCCAGGAAACTTTGAACGAGCAACTGCTTTTGCTCAGATACCAGTTGAAGTTCTAAACAGGAAAAGTATCCTGCTGTTTAAGGAAGGAATGATAAAGTAGTGTTGCACATCCAAAATCCCAGCATTCAGGGGCCTGAGGCAGAAGAATGGAGGTATGTATGAAAACCAGAGGTCAACCTCAGATGGCATTCCTCAGGTGCCATCCACTTTACTTTTTGAGACATGGTGTCTTACTGGCTTAGAGCTCATTAGTTCAACTCAGCTACCTGGCTAATGAGTCCCAGTGATCCACATGTGTTTGTCTTACAAGTCCACGCCATCACATCTGGCTTTTTCTTTGGGTTCTGAGGATCAAATCGAGGTCATCACACTTGTGTGTCAACCACTTTACCAACTGAGCCATCTCGCCCGCCATCCCAAGAGGATAGAGAGTTTGAAACCATCCTGGGCTATATATAAATAAATTTAAGATAAAGATAAATTATTCTGAAGGACCAGAAAAGTCAGAATTCACTTTCAGTTGGCTGGGGCGGCAGGGAAGAAGAGCTGTGTTGAAATGGGATATGGAGGAGGAAAAAAATCACAGGATTCATTTAGGAAAAAAAAATAAGTTACATTTTGGACTTGAATGCAGTTGAGCAGGAGAATATTTGCCTTGACTGTTCCACGCCTTGGGTTAGATTCTCCACACAGAATAAAAGAAGTTAAGTTACACTGAACAATATGTGGTTCATGGAGGTGAGTTACTACTTCAATTAAATGTTCTAGTGTTAAGATGACATTATATAGAACATGGACTGCTTGACTAGCAATGTAAGTTATCAGGAACTCCAAAATAAATTAGTCATACTGCAAAATCAGATTTTAGAAATGTTTTTGAGGTATTTTGGTGAAGAATGTGGCTATTTTTGCCCTTGTCTGAAGAGTCTGCTTGAGACTAAGGTGAAGAGACTCGGATTAATTGCATTGACAAAGGAAGTGTCAGAAATGCCCATCAGAGACCTTGTTCTCTGGTTAAGTCTCATGTAAAATGTTTTGAACAAGCATAGGAAGCTGAGAAAGGAAAAATATAAAATATATGGTTCAAGTATTAAAGGGGCACCAGGAAGTGAAATGGAACTGAATCGTGTGTTCTAGGAGATAACAGATTAAGGGATTTGAGGGCAAGATCCTACCCAGCTAAATTTTTTTTTTTGGATTTTGGGGTTTGGTTTTTTTTGAGACAGGGTTTCTCTGTGTAGCCCTGGCTGTCCTGGAACTCACTCTGTAGACCAGGCTGGCCTCGAACTCAGAAATCTGCCTGCCCCTGCCTCCCAGAGTGCTGGGATTACAGGTGTGCGCCACCACTGCCCGGCTCTACCCAGCTAAATTTAGATCCAGGCATGATGGTACACACCTTTAATTCCAAGAGACAGAGCTATGAAGATCTCTCATTTCAAGGTCAATCTACAGAGCAGGGAGTCGGAAAACAGAAAGCTGGTAATAGAAGGCGCGCGGGGGGGGGGGGGGGGGAGGTGGCATGTTCCAGTCCCAGCAAGCAGCAGAACTCAGCAGCTTCAGCCATGTGGCTCTAGCTTTAGTGTGAAAAGTAGAAGGGACCACTGGGACAATTGATGCTGGTTAGCTGGAGCTAAGAAATTAACGGTGATTAAGAAGAGACCAGCATCACTGAGGTGAAATCTTCTGGGAAGTGTTTTCTGAGAGCACAAAGAAGCTGTGTTCCAGAGATAGCCCAGGTTGTACCTCAGGCTGCTGCTATACTTGTTAATGTATAAGAGTCACACAGTGGTAATGTGTAAGAGTCACCCAGGGGGTACTCGGTTTATAAGTATTGAAGGGGTCATGAAGAGCAGCTGAGTTTTGGCACTGTGAGAGACCATAGAAGGCCATTGGTGAAGGTGCAGTTGATGGCCCAGGACTGAAGGGATCATGCAAAGGAATTGAGGCTTGGAACCATGAAGAGAGCCTATGAGAGAGGCTATTGGTGATGCCTAGTTGCAGTGGAAGACCAGAATATTGGAGATGCCAGTACCATGGGATGATCATTGAGAACAGCAGTGGCAGGGGAGTGGATCAACTTGATCTTAGATTGCGCTACAGAGGGCAGAGCTGGAGAAGTGAGGCCAGCCCTTTCGAGGATTCCAAAATATCATGTGTGGATCCTAGGCACTGGAACAAGAAGCCATAGCACTGAAGTTTCCTTGGAGACACCAAGATGTTTGAGATGCCAGAGCCGTGGGCTATCTGCTGAGGAAAACTGCTGACAGGGAGTGGAACCAGCCCAGGAGAAAGAAGTCTGCTGCAGTCAACAAATATGAAAAAGGAGTTGAAGATCTGAAGACTGCTTTGACATCAGCCATGGAGATGCAGAGTTTGGAGTTTGCCCAGCTGGTTTCCTGTCTTGCTTTGGGAATTAGAGTTCAGTGCTTAGATGAATCTCAGAAGAGACTTTGAACTTTGGACTTTTAAATTGGTGAGACTGCTATAGACAATGGGGACCTTTGAAGTTGGACTAAATGTATTTTGCATTATGCTGTGTTTAGGTATGCCCCCCCCAGACTCATATGTTTGAACAAGCCTATGGGGGCCAGGGAGTGGAATGTGATGGTTTGTACATGCTAGGCCCAGGGAGTAGCACTATTTGGAGGTATAGCCTTTTTTGAGTATGTGTAGGTCATCTTGGAGTAGGTGTGTCACTGTGGGCGTGGGCTTTAAGACCCTCATCCTAGCTGCCTGGAAGTCAGTCTTCTACTAGCAGCCTTCAGATGAATTTAACAAAAAGCTGTTTGTTTGTGGTGGTGAAAACAGAGCCTGGGGCAATGAACACCTAAGAATGTACTCTACCACTGAGGAACACTCCCAACCTAAGAAGGGATAATTTCTAGTAGTCATTCTGCAGATTGATCATTGTCAAAGCATTGAATGTGGTTGGGAGAAAAATTGTGGTATTAGGAGAAGCTTAGGAAGGAAGCTTGATCTTATCCTTGGGGTATCAGAAGGGCCATTGAGAAATGTTGGAATGAGCTTCTAAGTCATCTTCCTTCCCTTTCACCCCACCTTAAGGCAAGGCAGTTGTTCCTCATTTCTTCTACCAGCCAAATCATGAATGAATCTAAGTCTCCTCAGCATGAGGCATCAAGGGGGCATATACTAAGAAGAAAGACCTAGCCAAGAAAAAGAGGAAAAAAGAAGTTATTATGTCAAGCTCTCTCAAGAAGGAGTTGAGGGAGGAAAAGAGATGCTGAGAAGCAGAGGGTATCAATACCAAGCCAACGAATGGAGAGAGGGCCTGAGCCGGCATGACCAAGAAGCCAGGCTATTTGGAGCTATATTTATGGGGTTTCTGCCAGGGCCAAAACAATTTCTTACAAAGCAAAGAAACCAATTAGCCTCTGAGTCCAAATTGGTAACATCCAACATACCCAAAGGGTAAAAGCCTTGGATTTTGCTTTCCTTCAAAAAGTACAAGAAGAGATTGTCATCAAAGAATAAGAGGAGGAGCTAATGAGGAAAAGGACCCAGGAGGAAACACAGAAAGATGGGATTTCTGGAAATAAGAAGAAATTTAAAACATGTCTAGGCCTCAATATTTACTAAGTACATTTTGAGAATAAAGCACATAAGCCAAATGACCTGTTGTAAATCTCAATGAGGATGAAGATGCTAACAGCAGTATCCCCATCAATATTATCCATAGCAAGAATGACTGTCTGGGCAGTGAAGATCCAGACTGTACTGACTCAAAATGACATTGTCATCAGCAAGCTCATACAGGTCCCTTCATATGTAAGATAGAGAGACCTAAGCAAAGGCTAAAGAGAACCTTGGAGAAAAGAGATCTCCAAAAGCCAATAGGGGCATTCTTGAATACAGTAGGAAATATGTACCTTCTTCTACCAAGATACCTCATTACGAAGAACCAGAGAGATACCAGAAACCAGAACATCCCAGGAAGAGGTTCGGAAGCTGGGTCTAAGAGAAGGAACAAGGACCAGACAGCCAGGCAAAGAAGGAAATGAGGAGCTACAGCTGCTCTGAGAAATCAAATGTGGATGGTAAGCCCCTGGCTGTTGACAAAGGATCTGCTTCTGCCTGGGAGCTCAAGTACATCAATAAAACATTTGCTCATAAAGCTGGGTGGAAGACACCAGAAGACACTTATCCAGGATGCTATGCAGCACAGTGGTTAATGGAACTGTGGTTAGCAAAGAGGACAAGGAACATAGTGAAATGGACCAGGGCAAAAAGATGGCTTCGTTGAGAATTAGACAAAAAACAGCAGATGCATGAAAAACAATGTTTAGCCCACACCTGCATCCCAACATAGTGTCTAGATGCCTGAAGGATGGAAAACCAGATACTCCGAAGAAAGCAATGATGCAGACAAACTTTCTCCCCAGTAGAAGAGTGATGCTATCATTTTTAAAAAGGTGAAAGTCACAAAACAAAAAGACTAACCTCTTTAGTTACAGTTACAGCTGCAGAAGCTCTGCAGAAGAATATGCTCAGCTGTTTGCTTTCTATAAGGCCCAGTAAGGTTGCAAAGACTGTATGTCTGCATGTGCACATGTGGGCATGCATATAAGATTTTACTGTGTAATCATTTGGTTCTGATAAAATTGGTTAGATTGAAAATAGCAAATTACAGGAACCACCTGGACTCAGAAAATGGGATACTATGTAATTAATTATAAAAAGAATAAGCTGGAGAGCTGGCTCAGTGGTTAAGAGCACTTGATGCTCTTAAAGAAAATCTGGGTTCAGTACCCAGCACTGACACAGTGGCACACAGCCATCTGCAATACCAGTTCCAGGGGATCCAACACCCTCTTCTGAACTCCTTGGGCACCAGGCATGAACATACACACAGGCAAGACACACATACAAAAGAATAAGATATATCTCTACTTCTTGCTATGGCACAATAACTTATTTTAAAGTAAAATAAAAAGGAATATATAGTCCATTTTAATTTTACTAAAAGTAGAATCTATATAGTTGAGCAAGTATAGTATGAAATCTAGATAGAAAACGTCTAGAGGGTTACTTTTAGAGAGCGGTTAACAAGGGAAGAAAGGAGAGCCACGCTTTTATCCATGTGTATTACTTTGATCTTACCAATTTTTTTTTTTTTTGAGACAGTTTTTCTGTGTAGCCCTGGCTGCCCTGGAACTCACTCTGTAGACCAGGCTGGCCTCAAACTCAGAGATCCATCTTCCTCTACCTCCTGAGTGCTGGAATTAAAGGAGGGTGCCACCATTGCCTTGCGGGGGGGCGGGGGGGTCATATAGAATTCTAAAATAAACACTTGAAGGTCTAGGGAGTTCGCTGGTAGAGTACTTACCAAGTATGCACAAAGCCCTGGGTCCTACACCCAGTGGGGGAGGAGAGAGAGGGGGGGGGAAATAGCACTTTGATGATGTTCTATAAAAAGTTTTAGTCTTCGCATTTGGAAGGCAGAGGCAGAGGCAGAGGCATGCAGATCTTGTGCCCTTCTCTGACCTCTGTGGAGACCTGCATGCACCTCTGTCTCTGTCTCTGTCTCTGTCTCTCTCTCTCTCTCTCTCTCTCTCTCTCTCACACACACACACACACACACCTCCCCCTTGTATCCCCTCTCCTGTTGTCACTCCTAGTTCTCCCTGCAACCCATGGTCTGTGCAGAGGGAACAAACCTTGGACAACACGTGACAAGCTTCAGGATTCCGTTCAGTCCTCCGCAATGTCTGAGGGAAGCTGCTGTAAGCTATTCGCACAAGCTGAAGAGCGGGGCTCCGGGTGTGGCCCTCTGGCCCCCTCAGATGATAAGGGCATGGTGTGGAAGTCAGAGAGGTTTAAATTTGTTTTTTGTTTTTTAATTTTTTTTATTATGATCATATAGAGGTTATGAGCAAAGAACGGACCACAGGTTTTTGTTTTGTTTTCATTTGTTTTTGTTTTTGCTTTTTGTTTTGTGGGTTTTTGTTTTGTTTTGTTTTTTCAAGGCAGGGTTTCTCTGTGTAGCCCTGGCTGTCCTGGAACTCTGTAGACCTCGAACTCAAGAAATCTGCCTGCCTCTGCCTCCCAGAGGGCTGGGATTACAGGGGTGTGCCACTACCGCCTGGCTGTGTCCAAACTTTTAACATTAAGAGGCAAGATTGTCATCAACAAATGTGTAGATGACGTACTCCAGAGTTACACAATCAAGTTACCAGAAAAGAAATTACACTCCCAAAAATCTCATTTTGGTAAGTTAACAATTTTGTGTTGGCTTGCATTCATCGTTGTCCTGGGGCTCAGGGGACACAGGATGTACATGTCTGACAGGGGCTTTCCTCTTTTGTCCAACAGTGTAGATACACAGCAGCTAGCTAGTTGTAGCAGTGTGCTCTCCCAAGACAGGAAGGCTAGGCATGGTGGCTCCTGCTATTAAGCAATCAGGAAGTTGAAACCGGGATTGCTTACAAGTTCAAGGCCAGCCTGGGCTGTTATAACAACTACAGACTGAGAGCCTGTCTCAACTTGTTAATTAATTAATTAAAGAAGGACCGTAGGAGCTGAAAGACATTTGTTGAAAGCTTTAAATAAGTGCAGAAAGTGGGGAGAAATGGAGGAAGTGGTGAGCAGGTGAGGAGGCAGAAGGCAGCTGAGTGCAGGGACAGCAGCAGTTCCACAATCAGCAAAAGGTTGCAGGAACGCTGGCAGACAGCCACACGCTTCCAGAAGGCCTGGAAGGAAAGGAAATCAGACTGTTGAAGGGGGAGAGAAATGGGAAAGTTAAAGTAGCAATAAGCTTCCAGCAGAAACAGGCATTGTCCTCTCGAGGCTCCTGGGAGCTCCTGCAGGAGCAAGCCTGGCCCCGGAGTTAGGGAGATACAGCTCATTGGTAGCACACTTGCCTAGGATGGGGGAGGCCCGGGTTCAGTCTTCAAGATACCTAAGTGAAAGAGAGAGGGGGGAGAAGGGGAAAGACAGAGAGGGGGAGGGAGAGGGAGGGAGAGGGGAGAGGGAGGGAGAGGGAAAGAGGAGAGAGGAAGGAGAGAGGGGAGGGGAATGAGAGGGAGGGGGGAGAGAGGGAGAGGAAGAGGGGAGAGGGGAAGGAAAGGGAAAGAGGGAGGGGGGAGGGAGAGAGGAGGAGGGAGAGGGGAGAGGGCCAAAAGGACCAAGGGGCCATGGGAGCCAAGAGGCCAAAAGTGAGCAAGAGAGCGCATGGCCAAAATGGCAGGTTTCTATCAGAAAGAGAAGCTGGGGGAAGGGAAGCCCAGCCCTTGGGCTGGAGAGGTTTAGAATAGAGAGTAGCAGGATGAGATGTGCAGGGAAGAGCAGAGGCACTGAGTGACCCTTGTCCCAGCACTGAGTGAGCCTTGTCCCAGGTTTCTTTGGGACCTGAGAATGGTATCTGCAGCCTTTGCTTCATCCTCCTAGCTTCTGCCTTGCATTTGCTTTTCAAAATATCACAAAACCACATCTCAACACTGAAATCCAAACCATACCTGGAAACCTCCAGTGAAAAGGAATCTGGGTAGTGTAGTCTTTAGCTTTCCAGCCTTCCAGCCTGAAATATCAGAGGAAAAATAGGTGTGTGTGTGGGGGGGGGGGAATAGAAATGGATAATGAGTTTCTGGCACACCTTGTAAGTTCTAATTTATGTGCATGACCCGTCTTAGATAAGTCAGCAGCTACATATGCATCTTGAAGGCATCAAGTGGCTTTTGAGCCATCATAATTTTGCTGTTGTTAGATACAAGTATTAACAAGGAACTGGGCTCAGTGGAGTAAAAAAAGTACTTGCATAAAGACCTGATTACATCCCCAGCACCCACATAAAATTTGGGCATAGAAGCGCCCACTGCAATCCCAGCACTGAGAAAGCAGAGACAAGAGAGTCCTCTGGAGTTCACTAGCCAGCTAGTCAATACGGCAAACTCCAGGTTCAAAAAATAAGCTGAGCACATGAAGACACTAGACATAAACCTCTACACATGCGTGCATGTGTGAGCAGACCCTCATAGACACAACAGACAGACTGATACACACACCCACATACACACACACACACACACACACACAGAGAGAGAGAGAGAGAGAGAGAGAGAGAGAATTGCCTACACATAGTGAGATTAGACCCACTATTTTTTGCCAATCTGGTAATGTGATGTGGCATCTGAGGGCTTCAAACTTGCTTTTCCCTAACTAATACCAAGGTTGAGCAGCTTGTAAATTACATCTAACTGGCCTTTGAATTTCCTCTTTTATAAAGCGCTCGCTTCTTTCTGCAAGTCTGCTGCTTGGTTTTCTAACAGCTTTGCTGACTGAGTAAGCCGTGTAATCTGGAAACTGCTTCTCTTTTCCACTTTTTTGGCTTGTGGTTTTTACTAACCTTACAATGTCCCCCTTTTTTTGCTAAAAGAACATTCTGGCATTCACAGAAAATTTGACAGGACAGTACAGAGATCCCTTATATACCTCACAGCCAGTCTTTCCTGTTATTTGCATTAATATGGCCCATTTGTCACAGTTAATGATCCAGTATGGATACATTATCATTATCCAAAGGCCCCACTGTATTCAGAGTGCCCTTCCCTGCTGCATGATCCCATCCAGGACACCTCACTACATTTAGTTATCATGTCTCCTTAGGCTCCTTTTGACTGTGACACGTACTCATTTGAGTAACTTATTTTTTGGTGTCTTGACATTTTTCAGGGAGGAGTGGACTGGCATTTTAGAGCCCGTCTCTTAGACTGTGTTCCATGTTTTCCCTGTGGATTGGACTGAGTATGTTAGTCACATTTGTGTAATACTGACCAAATACCTAATAGAAACAACCTACAGGAGCAAAACTTGATTTGGGATCCCAGTTTCTGAGCTATCTCAGACCATTGTGGTGGGGACCAGCAGTACCAGCACCAACCAAGACAGCTGACTGAGGCAGAGTCCATGGGTCTGAACGGGGCATGGATTAACACTTTTAAAGGCCCACGTTATGTGTGCAGTATTCACAGGTGCCACAGTATTCACATGTGAGTGGGTATTCATGTGTTTACAGGTAATTCACATGTGTGCGGTGGTGTCCTTGGAGGCTAAAAGAGGGCATCGGAAACCCTGGAGTCTAATGTGGCTGTTAGGAACCAAGCCTATGTTTCATCCTTGGCAAGCTCTCTTAACTGCTAATCCACCTCTTTAGCCCTAGAGCCTGCTGCAAGCATCTTTGTCTCCTGTCTCCCCTTAGGGCAGTGGGGGCCTGAAGTCTATGCTCTCCCTGGCCTTAGCTGAGGGCTTGTGTTGCTACTGATGAGGTGGAAGGTTTCTTGTAAGATAATTCTTTGATCCTCGCTGCACACATTGCCCTGCCACATCTCCACCTGTAAATGTTTCCATGGAAGAGTTAACTGAACATTGCGGGTTCTTCACTAAAGACTGACCTGGAGGACTGTGTTCATAAAGTGGAAATGCTGATGAATCTCTTTCTCTTGAGGACATTTGCCCTCCCCTAGGTTTCAGCATCTCCATCTATGTCACAAAAAGGAGGCTTCCTAGAACAGTGTTTATCCTGCTGAGTGCTAATGCCTGTTTGATACCTCAGCTGAAAAGAAGCCTTTGATGTAAAAGACTCACAAGTCAAAAACAAAAGCTATTTCTCAAGACAGAACATGCATGAAGTTGACATATGAGAGTGTTATTTTATATTTTAATCTGCTTATAGTGTTTTTGCTATATTTCTCAAATTAAAAATTTTTAATTAAAATATTTTATTTATTTCTCAAATTAAAATAAATCAGGATATCCTACGATTCTTTTAAAAGCAGAAAAGGCTGTATGTTTCTTCCCCCTTGAATTTGTGGGAGCTCAGTTCCACTTTACCTGACTATATCCCTAAACGAGATTCATTTAGACACATTCTTGCAGAGATACTGGTTCAAACCTGTTCTCCAACATGCAGCAAGATGGAGCAGAATGGAATTTTAGTTGGTGTGCCCAGAAGTGACTTTATGCTAAATTCTCTTTTATTTATCTACTCATGGTGTGTGTGTGTGTGTGTGTGTGTGTGTGTGATAGATGATAACTTCCAGGGGTTAGGTCTAGCCTCCCACAGGAGTGCTGGGATGCACACCACCAGATCCAAATTGGTTCAGGGATCTAACTTGAATTTTCAGTATTACACAGCTAGTGCCTTCACCTGTTAAGCCAAGTCCTTGGCCCTTGAAAATTAATTTTTAAATTATTATTTTTAAATGTTTGTGGTAGTCGTGGCGCAGCTTATGCTTTTGAAATTAGCTGTTTTAGACATTTTGGTTCTAATATAATAATTTTACATTCCTAATCAAAAGACACCCCCTCATAGTCCTTTAAAGGCACATGTGTGCAAATTCTCTGTTGGACAAAAACACAAAATTGAGAGTTAAGAGCTTTCTGAGGTTGAGTGAGGAAGTCCAGAAGGCATTATAAATTGAGAGTGGCTTGGTAAACAGTGATTTCTAGAAACTGCATTCTGAGTAAGGGTTTGGGGGATGTTGATTCCAGTTCTTGGGCTGGCTAAGTTTCACCTGGAGAACTCCTGGGGCTGCTGCAACCCTTTTGGTCTCCCTTAGTCAATTCCAAGGATAAAACAGACTGTAAACTGAGAGGCGGGGGGGGGGGGGGGTGCCTGGAGAGATGGCTCAGCGGTTAAGAGCACTGACTGCTCTTCAAGAGGTCCTGAGTTCAAATCCCAGCAACCACATGGTGGCTCACAACCATCTGTAATGAGATCTGAAGCTCTCTTCCTGAGTGTCTGAAGAGAGCTACAGTGTACTCACATATAATAAATAAATCTTAAAAAAAAAAACCCTGAGTCGGTCAACCACATCTACCTTATATTTGTGCACTGAACAATGTCCAACCACCTCCCATGGTTCCTCCACTTGTACGAAATGAATTGAAGTTCTTCTGTGTACAAGTCAAGATCTTTTAAAAGAAATTATTTTCCTAGTTGAGGTATGGCTCACTGGTAGAGCACTAGGGTTACATCCCCAAATGAGAAAGAAGGAACAAACCAAAATTTTAGCCTAAAACTTTTGCTGTCCTTCTACCCTATAAAATCTCTTTTGTCAAACTAAACAGTTAAAAGTTCACTAGAAAAGGCATTTCCCTACCATATAAGCTATACTTTTTCTTTACCTGGACCTTTTCACATCCTCCACTTACATATTAAAATCATATTCATCTTTCAAGGTCATCAGCTGGGGAGTTGTTTTCTAACCACAGATTATGGGCAATGTCACTTCTTGCCTTACATCATAGGTAATAGGCTATGAACTAAGGGATGATTTTGGTCTAATTAGTGTGTCTAGCCGTAACATAGCCTCCCTGAACACCTTGTTCAGATTAGAAACCAAAGGAGGACCGAATGAAATAATATTCTATCGGGTCATTCCTTGTGTATGCAGTGTTTGGAGGCAGAATAGTTCGATACAGTAAATCAAAAAACAGGATACCCACTTATTAGTGAGTGCATACCATGATTCACCTTTTAAGTCTGGGTTACCTCACTTAGTATGATGTTCTCTAGCTCCATCCATTTGCCTAAGAATTTCATGAATTCATTGTTTCTAATGGCTGAATAGTACTCCATTGTGTAGATATACCACATTTTTTGCATCCACTCTTCTGTTGAGGGATATCTGGGTTCTTTCCAGCATCTGGCAATTATAAATAGGGCTGCTATGAACATAGTAGAGCATGTATCCTTATTACATGGTGGGGAATCCTCTGGGTATATGCCCAGGAGTGGTATAGCAGGATCTTCTGGAAGTGAGGTGCCCAGTTTTCGGAGGAACCGCCAGACTGATTTCCAGAGTGGTTGTACCAATTTGCAACCCCACCAGCAGTGGTTATTAACCTAGAAAACTGGAATACCCAAAACATAATCCACACATCAAATGAGGTACAAGAAGAAAGGAGTGGCCCCTGGTTCTGGAAAGACTCAGTGAAACAGTATTTGGCAAAACCAGAACGGGAAGTGGGAAGGGGTGGGTGGGAGGACATGGGGAGAGAAGGGGCCTTACGGGACTTTCGGGGAGTGGGGGGCTAGAAAAGGGGAAATCATTTGAAATGTAAATAAATTATATCGAATAAAAAAAAGAAAAAAAACAGGATACCCAGTTATATTTGACTTTCAGACAATGGATACTTCGTATATATAAAAATAAAATAATATTTCAGACACACTAAAAATCACTCTTTACAACTCAGATTCAAGCAGGAGTCCTATATTTTAAGTAGCACCTCTACTAGGCGGGCAGAGTTCCCCCAGGCGCCAGGTTTCCTTCTCTCAGAGTACAACGTCTGCCTGTGTACTCCGGAGAGCAAAACCTGAGCTAGCCCAGCGCTTTCCACATCAGTCAGTCACGGGCGCGAGGTACAAGATCGAGAAAGACCGGTGCCCGTGTTGAAAATAGTCACCGGAGGTTGGGCAAAGGGTCCACACCCGGGAGTAAACCTAGCTGTGGGCTTTCGAGAACCTGCAACCGGTGGGGCCACCTGCTCTAACCGCGGGCCCTACCCTTCATCTCGTGACTGGTCATTGTGAGCTGGCGGGACAGAACCGCCCTGCTCTTAAAACTATTGACTCCTATTGGCAGAGCATTCTGTTCATCACGTTAGTCCCTGCCCCAATTACTAACGTCACCCTGGCTACGTCTCTCTCGTGTAGCGGCGTAGTTGGCGATTGGCCGAGACCTGTCTTGGCGAGGCTAAAGGGGAGGGGCTTAGGGATCGGAACCTTCGGGAGCGCGTCACTCGGTCGGGCTGCGGTGCTCGCTCGAGTCCCGGCGTCCCTTTTCGTGCGACTCATCGCTGTTTCAGCAACCGTGGCACTATGGCTGTGGTCGTCGTTCTCCTGTCCTTTTTGGTGGCGGGTAAGTAGCTGAGAAGCACTATGGAGGCTAGGGGGCGCGGGGACCCTGGGCGGGCGCGGCTGCTGGCGGGGGCCGCAGTGGGGGCGGTCTGGGCTCAGCGGCCCTCTTCGGGGTTCTGGACCTTGATCTGGCTCGAGCGGAGCGGCCTTGTGGTCTCTGGAGCCGAGCAGGGCCACCTGGGGGGACTCCGGAGCGGGCATCAGCCGTTGGGGGCGGGGGGCGGAAAGGCTCGCAGCCGGTTGGGACCCTATCCTCCCCTATCCTCCCATTTGCCCGATCACTCCTTCCCTGTTCGAGGCCCTTTGGAGGATGGGTTTGCGTTTCTCAATACACCCGTGAACCACAACCAAGAAGGGAAGGCTGGCTAACGATTTAGCTGCCGCCGGCTGCTGTCTTTTTTCCACCTTCATTGGTTGTTATTAACAACGGATGAAGCCTTACCTCCCTTGTATATATATATACATATACATATCAGGATGCGAAGTTGAATCTTCGTGTTTTTTTTTTTGTTTTTGTTTTTTTGTTTTTAATAACGGCTATTTCTTAAGACGATCACAGACAATTTCTTAGTATTGATTTCAGTTCCTAATTTTAAGGATTTGGAGAGTAGGGTATGAGTCATGCTTTTAGGGTCACATGTCAAATAAATGGTAGCTTTCTTAGTGGAATCTAGGTTCGCTAACATGGGATAAGAGGAATGGAAATTAGCTAATATTTGGCCTCCGGCTTGAGTATTATGCCTTTCGTTTACAGTAATTCTTAGAAGAAAGTGTCCTTATTTTGCAGAGTATAGATCAAGCCGGGCATGATTAGGGTAATATGTATCATAGCTGGATGTGAAGACAGATTAGATGACTTCCATGTAGGGGTTGTGTTTCCACGATATGTGTATGGCACAGGGAATGTTGTGGGAGTAGCGGCACAGACACTGGAGTTGCAGAAAATAGGATACAAGAAGTCACGTGAAGCCAGGCATGGTGGTGAACACCTTTGATCCCAGCACTCTGGAGGCAGAGGCAGGTGGATCTCTGAGTTTGAGACCAGCCTGGTCTACAGAGTTCTAGGACACCCAGGGCTACACAGAGAAACCCTGTCTCAAAAAATAAATTCAAGTGGAGAACAGCTTGAGGAGGAATGGGTGTTTTGTGTCAGAGATACCTCGTGCCTGTGCCGTGTGAGGTGCTGGGAAGTTCTACTTTTGGAATGGAAGTTGAAGTGAAAAAGATCTGGTGATGGTTTTGAACACCAAAGCTCTTCTCCGCCCTGGAGGTGCCTAGCCCTCTGTGTTAAAGTTAACATATATTTTCAGGCCTCTAAAGTGTTGGGGCCTTTTTCATTGTTGTTGTTGGCTCTGGAAAGGCCATTCGGATTTAATCAAGAAACTTTGGGGCATTTTTCAAGGTACTTGGTAAGTGCTTGCCACAAAAGCATGAGAACATGAGTTTTAACCCCAGCACCCATATAACTAACTGGGTATAGCGGTGTGGTGTGTGCTTATAATCTCAGGGCTGGGGAGGTGGAGATGGGTGGATCCCTACAAGTTCCTTGCTGGCCATTGTAGCCTAGTGAATGAGCGTCACATCCCAGTGAGAGACAGGGTGGACAGTTCCCAGGGAAAGATACTGGAGGTTGACCTCAGAATCCACACTCTTGCACATGCACCCCTGAGTATGTGCGCTCTCTCTCTCTCTCTCTCTCTCTCTCTCTCTCTCTCTCTCTGGGAGGATTGTTTTAATTCGGTTTAAAAGTTAAAAAACAAAACCTTTCCATTGGCAGTGTAGTTTACCTGGACGGTGTAGTTTACCTGGACATCTGTACCATGCCTGACATCTTATGAAGATCTAGCTGGCCCTGGGCTCAGAGAGAGCTACCTGTCTCTGCCTTCCAGAGTACCACTGTGTTCAGTTCTATGACATTTTGAGTCAGCAAGATTTTGGGTTTTGGTTTGGTTTTTGTCTAAGGTAAAATAATTATTTCTCTACGTGGTCTGGACATGCTATCCTTGCTAAAATGGTTTAGTTCATATAATAGCCCGAGCTTCTGAGCTGCTGGCTCTTGTCAGGTGAGGGTACAGTGTTAGTTTCCACAATGACTAAGTGTGATTTAGTGGAAAACATCTTTAAGAGCTCAGATTTCACTGTTTGCTTTGAAACAGTGGTAGGGAACTAGAAAGAACTAGGGAACCTGGGCTATGAAAAAATTCAGATATTTTGCCTGGAGAAAAAAAGAGTCAGAGCTAACACATGGTCTCTGTGTAGATGTATGTAAAGGAGGAGTTGATTTTGGTCTCTGGTGTCCTGGTGGACAGAAGTAGCTCCTATCCCTTTCTTAAGTTAATTGATTCCATTCCATCATTCATAGAAGTTCACTGCACAAGACAGTGGAGTCTCCAAGGAAGGGATACTAGCTCCCTCTCAGACACAGACTAGAGAGGCTCAAGGAATGTTCCCCAAGGGACGTGTGTCTCTCAAGAAGATTATAGGGAAGGCTGAGGTGTGGGAAAGAATTCAAGCGAAACAGTATGTGCATGTGATCACAGGGTAATGAGAACTGAAGAGCAGGGGCCTTGTTGAAATCTCAGAAGTCAGCTTGCTCAGGTGACCAGGGGACATTTTGGTTTTCCCTGAAAGACTCTAGGCAGTGAGCACAGGCATTTGAGCTGAGGGGTGAATAAACACACTTGTATTTTGGAAATATGAAGAGAAAACTGGAGCTGAGGGCAATATGACAGGGTCATAGGCAGCCAACTGCAGCAAACCTGGAGAGGGATGGTCATGGGGGTGGGGTGGGGTGGGGTGGGGGGTGGGGGTGGGAAATAATAAGGAAAAGAGCAGCTGAAACCAGCAGGTGATTGGTTGTGGTGTGGCAGAAGGGCTTAAAGAGAAAGTATTCAAGCAGCTAAATGGAAGAGAGACTGCAGAGGTCTCGGCAAAGCTAGGGATTCCAGATTCAAACCAACTGTGGAGTTTGAGGGGGCAGTGAGACTTACAAGGAAGTGTCAGTGCTGAGTGTGTAGGCCTAAGACTAGGGGAGAGCTAGCCTGGTATAAGAACCTGGGAGCGAGTCGGTGGTGGTGGTGGCGGCGGCGGTGGCGGCGGTGGCAGCGGCAGCAACAGCACATGCCTGTAATCCCAGCACTTGGGAGGCAGAGGCAGGCGGATTTCTGAATTTAAGGACAGCCTGGTCTACAGAGTGAGTTTCAGGACAGCCAGGGCTACACAGAGAAACCCTGTCTTGAAAAACCAAAAAAAAAAAAAAAAAAAAAAAAAAAAAAAAAGAACCTGGGAGCGGCCTGTGTGTTGGGTGTTTACCCCTTTAGGAGTAGGTGGGCTCAGTCAGGGAACATGATGTAGAATTGAGTCCTCTGAGCTTTCAAATAGACAGTATGCTGCATGGTTCAGTTGAGTGCTGGGAGTATACACAAGAATTTCCTGTACATGAGGTTCTTGTAAGCCTTTGATTTGATAGGAATGGTCAGATATTTTAAACTTGGGTTTATATCATGATGACATTACACTGTAGAGGTTAAAATGTTTTGTGTGTGCTTTGTAATACAGTATAGATTTATAATCAATGCTTGGGCACTCACGTATATCATATGTAGTATAAAGACAGGTAGACAGAGCTGCTGTCTGAAGCCCAGCACCATAGCTTTAAAGGGTAGAACAGGAGAGCACAGCCGCAGTCATAGGAATCGGAAAGAAAACCAGGGAGGCGCCTTGTCCTCATGAAGGCCAAAGTGGGATTTCAAAGAGGGACTGAGTGTCACATGTGTGGGGAAGTGAGGCAATTAAGGGAGGAGACTTGTGTCTCAGGGCTTGGCGTGCTGTTTGAGGGTGTAGGCAGAGACTGGGGGCCAAAGCAGGCAGCACAAGATGAAGTAAAAAAGCGAACACTGAACAGTTCCAGGGTTCTTCCCGGAAAGGAAGCATTTAGAGACGGCTTTTGTTTTTGACAAGGCACTTGTAGGGGGTTTTAGTGGTTCTGAGTTTAGGCAGCACACAGGACTTGGTTTTTTGCTGATGACAGAGGGAGATTGGCAGTTCCAGATGGGACTTCACTTGCTTATTAACCAGCAAACATCTGCCGGGCAGCTGGGTGTCAGGTGCTGTTCTCAGCTCTAGGAATGTATGAACGAGACACACGGAAATCTCTACCTACCTCCATATAAGTCATTAACTCTTGCTGTGTCATCTATCTCAAAACTAGATCAATAAGTGGTAAGTGAATAATTCCTTAGACGGATGAATGAAAGTCTTTAAGAAATCCAAACAGAAGATTGTGTTAGACAAGGTATTCTTGTGACTAGAGGTTGAAGAGCTGCGGCTGGGGCCTTTAGGCGAGGGCAGCAAGTGTGCGACCTAGAATCTAATCTGTGAAGCTGGGGACAGGTTATCTGGAGACTGACTGGAGGGTAGGAAGCCTATTTCAGTTCAGGACAAGGAAAAGATTTTCTAAGAACTAGCGTGCTGGGGCAGTGGAGCTGATCTCTGGCAGAGAGTGTTTGTAAATTGAGGTGGCACTCGCCCATCACTGCTAGCATTTGAGTAAGGGACAGCTGGCCTTCTGCCAGGCATCCCCAAGGCGTAGTGCCCCGTAATGTGCAGAAGCTTAGTCAAGCCACCCTTCCTCTGGCCCTGACAGGGTTTCTCTGAGCAGTGGCCTGCTGAAGGAGTGTTGGGCAGCTGCGCTCGAAGGTAACCACAGAGGTGGAGAAGCAGTGACGTCATGCCTTGTCATGTGGCAGCTGAAAGTATGGGACCGCATCTCAGAACTGTCCAGAGAGTCCCCTGAAATGTGTGTCCTTGAAAAGTATAGGCCCCTTGTGTGTTTTCCCCAGCCTTCACAAAGTAAGGCTGTCATGATGCCTGAAGTATTACATTTTGAATTTTGCCCTGGAGGCTCTGTCTCTACTGGGTAATAAACCAAGATTTCTGTTGTCTACAGGTGACCATTCCATTCTGGTAAATTTTTTTTTTAATTTGCCTTCAGCTAAAAGTTTAGAAATTGTTGCTCTGGCCCTGGGCTGAATTGAAACTAGTTACTAACTGGTCCTGTATTTGTACCAGCCTGAGGCCTTTTATTTACTGTCAATACTGCCAAACTTAAACATTGACTATTGCTTTCTGCGTCATTCACATAGCATAGGCTTAAGCATTTCTCTCTTGAGGTAGAGGGAACAACACTGATATTTTACCAAGGCTTCATTCTCCCATAGAAGGACTGGCCAAGCTTGGTTTTAGACTTGGAACTATTTTTTTTCACAGGATCCCAAGAGTTGCTATTAGCTACTTGTCATTCTGGGGGTGTGGCTCAGGGGTGAGGCGCTTGCTGTAGCATGCTTCAAGCCTTGGCGACCATTCCCAGCACCAGGAAGAGGAAACAGAGCTCTTGGAACATGAGTGAACAGGTCCGGTAGTCCATTCTTAGGGGGAGGTCTTTAAATCAGTCCCTTTGCTCCTCGCCCTTCCCCTTTTAGCTGTAGATGCCAAAGGCTTTGGTTAGTGATTATAGGGTACATTGTCTCACCATCTTGGTGTGTCCACTGAAAACACTATTCGTGGACTGCCACTTCTGAAGACTGACGTGTTTTCTATCCCACCTGGTAACTCAGCTGTGCACACATGGACACACGCATCCATGACAATCCTCACCTCACTACGGTGCTTATGTGGGAGCATAAGGAAACACAAACACCCTGTATCCGGAGATGCACATTAACCTGTAAGGATGCACCAGCCTAGTAATAGGAATGTCATAAATTTGCATGTTATAGAGGACAGCTATGGAAGCAAAATAATGCAAAGATTTCAAGTTTTCTTCCTTTTTAGCACCAGAAAGAAAGAAAAAAAATGTTTTTGCTTTTTTTTTTTAAAGTCCAGAGAACTTCCACTGATGTCTAGTTCTTGCTAAACTGCCATGTTCCCCTGCTAAGGACCATCTGTAGGCAGGTATCTACAGCATTAGAAGGACCCTCTTTCAGTCCTCCAAGGCACAGGGAACATGGGAAAGACAGAAAGCATGTAAGAGCTTGGGCCTGGAGAGAAAGAAGCTCCGCAGTTAAGAGTACTTGTGCTCTCCCAGAGGACCTGTGCTCAGTTCCCAGCACCCATGGGTGGCTCACAGCCGTCTGAAACTCCAGATCTGGGGTATCCAATACCCTCTATTGGTCTTTAGGGCACCAGGCACACACATGGTGCGCAAACATGCATGCAGGCAAATGATCTTACAGGTAAAATAAAGACATAAAGTGCAAAAAATGTGGTATATCTACACAATGGAGTACTATTCAGCCATTAGAAACAATGAATTCATGAAATTCTTAGGCAAATGGATGGAGCTAGAGAACATCATACTAAGTGAGGTAACCCAGACTCAAAAGGTGAATCATGGTATGCACTCACTAATAAGTGGTTATTAACCAAGAAAACTGGAATACCCAAAACATAATCCACACATCAAATGAGATACAAGAAGAAAGGAGGAGTGGCCCCTGGTTCTGGAAAGACTCAGTGAAACAGTATTCAGCAAAACCAGAACGGGGGAGTGGGAAGGGGAAGGGGTGGGAGGGAGGACAGGGGAAGAGAAGGGGGCTTACGGGACTATCGGGGAGTGGGGGGGCTAGAAAAGGGGAAATCATTTGAAATGTAAATAAATTATATCGAATAAAAAAAAAAGAAAAAAAAATAAAGACATAAAGATAAGTGTAAGAGCCTGAAGAAAGGCTGCTGTGGACACTCTTCCAGGCATGTCTGGCACTGTTGTAATTAGGTGCACAAGATTGGGCCCATCAGTACCTTGCCATATACTGTGAAGGGCTCATGAAGCCTCACCCTTCCCTGAGGATTTATGGGCACTTAGAAGTAGCTGGGGGAGGGAGTCTTAAGAGGCCCCACCCATCCCTGAAGAGCTATAGGCAATGAATGGTTGCAGGGGGTGGGCGGGTTTTCTTGGTATAGCCACTGGTAAGGAACCCATACTCCTGCAAATAATCCTTTACCCATGCTCCGGTGTCCAGGCCTTATTAAACTCGGGTTCACTACCCCCCCTCCAAAAGACGTGAAAATAGAGGGTTAGTTAGGAAGAGGAACGAGGGGGATCCGTGGGAGTGGATAATGGGTGAATATGGTAAAAATTCATTAGAGTTCTATAAAAAATACCATAATGAAACTCATTATGCATAGTTAATGTTTGCTAATCTCATTTTTTAAAAAGAATATTCCCTGGCATAGTTACACATGTACCCTGTTACAGCACAATATATGTACCTTTTAGCTGATGCTTTGGGGGGTAAATTGATGAGTCCCAGAGCATAGCTCCATTCTGGGATTAGGCTGTTGGAAATCTGCAGTAGCACGTGCACCTATACTATGAAGACTTGCGTGCCATCCCTAGAATCCCACCGAAGAGTTCTCCATATTTATGATTCTGTATTTTGTTCAAATATAATTTAGCATGTTCAGCCAGGGAAGAATGGGGAAATGCATTATGTTTAAGAAACTTCGAGGTGGGTGCAAAAGATATATAATGATGATCATTCATTTACCAATCTGTTTTCTCTTTAGGTGCTTTAGGGAATGAATTTAGCATATTAAGATCGCCAGGGTCTGTTGTTTTCCGAAATGGAAATTGGCCTATACCAGGGGATCGGATCCCAGACGTAGCTGCGCTGTCCATGGGCTTCTCTGTAAAGGAAGTATGTGTACTTAAAAATAAGTAGTAAGAACTGCTTTTAAAACTTTTTTTTTATTGATTTCCTTCCTATAGTCAAAAAGAGCAACAGACAAACACAGGTACATTTGCTACAGATTACAAAACATTAAAGGCTCACCAGTATTTGGGGTGATCTTAAATAAGTGCTTCTGAAACCAAGTCTTCTTCATACATCATTATCAGTAACCTGTTCATCATCATGACAATCTTTCTTTATGTGTGTAGATGAATCTATCTAGTAATTTAAGTATATTTTTATCTTGAATTGACTTGTAATTTACATATTACAGGTGTGCTGCTATTAATAGGTTGGTTTTTTTTTTTTATTTGCAGTGCAGTTAATTTGGCACAAATGCTAACATGTTTACACATCTCATCTGAAGTTAGATGATGTAGCCAGTGGCTGTGTTTTCCTTTTTTGCTTTTTGTTTTTCTTTTCTTTTTTGTTTTGTTTTGTTTTTTTCAAGACTGGGTTTCTCTGTATAGCCCTGGCTGTTCTGGAACTTACTCAGTAGACCAGGCTGGCCTCAAACTTAGAAATCCTCCTGCTTCTGCCTCCCAAGTGCTGGGATTAAAGGCATGCGCCACCACCGCCCGGCTGGCTGTGTTTCCTAAAATGAAGCTGTGACCTGTGATCCTGGCTACTGACAGAACTGTAGTAGAGAAGCCTGGACTCACTCAGTCCAAGAGGCCGGAAGTTCAGAACTTGTTCTCTCTTGTTTTTGCAGCCTCTTGCCACTTTATAAGTTGACTGCTGACATCATCAGTCACTTCTGGGCTCCAAGCAACCTCAAACCGCCAGCCCTGCTTGGGCACTATTTGGCAGTTGGGCTAAGGGTACCGCCCACAGGCTCTGGTTTCTTTGGACAGCCTGAGTGAGCGGACTCAGTTGTTTACACTGAAGGAAGAGATTTGTACCTGGTTCTCTGCAAGCTTGAATTTGACTATAAATGGCTGTTCCAGTAAGCTTCGGAAATAATTATTAGTAAAGCAACATGAGTCACTGTTAAAGGCATTTTATGTATAAAGAGCTTAGTGGAGAGAGCATTTTAACAGTTCTTGCTGTTTCTGCAAGGTAAAAGCAATGCTGTGCAGAAAGGAAAAATAATTCAGGGGCAGAAAATAACAGTTCACCACCTAGAAAAATGCAAAGCACATGGGTTTTGTTTACTCGATTGCTTTCTACACAAAAGTTGTGAGTGAACTTTCTGCTGAGTACAGTTTTAAGAACATAAAGAAGGCAGGCGTCTATGACCCACCTTCGGAGGTTGGAGCCGTTGATTCTTTCAGTAAGATGCCTGTGTTGCCTTTGAGCGTCCCAGCCAGTGTCATCCCTGGACCCCGTCACTCTGGTTATTAGGTGTTACTGGGAAGATAGTTTCCATATTTGAGAATTAAGAACTGTTGTGTGCATTTCGATCTTTAGGACCTGTCTTGGCCAGGGCTTGCTGTGGGTAACCTATTCCACCGGCCACGGGCAACCATTATGGTGATGGTGAAGGGGGTGGATAAACTGGCTCTCCCCACAGGCAGCGTCATCTCCTACCCTTTGGAGAATGTAAGTATTTCTTACATAAACACTGGAAACTTTCTCTGTCAATTGACGTGAATACAAATGATATTTCTACGTAACAGTATAAACAGCACCCAAGATTACTATTATTCTACTAAATGTCAGCTCAGTATTAACCTATGCAACCTTATTATAGTAACTTCATTGAATTTGCGTGTGTTTGTGTCTGCATATGTAATTTCAATCTCTGTATCTTTCTTTGCACTGTCTTTATTATCTTGCTTGTTTTCTCATTTAAAAAGTGAATTATAGTCTAAACTCATCTCTTTTTTGAGTGCAACTTCTCTAAAACACAATTTCCTTTAAAATTCTTTTGAAAGTAGTTCTTTTGACAAAAAAATTACATGGTGGTTGTAAGTTTACTAGAAGGTGGACATGCTCTTTGGAGGAGAGCTGTAAGGTAAGAGATACTGCCTCCTGTTCCTTTTCTATTGCTGTTATGGTCTGCTATGACCAAGGCAACTTATAGAAGGGCTTTGGGGCTTATGGCTCCAGAGGGATGATAGTCATGATGGTGGGGTGGGGGGATGGCGGCTGAGCAGGACGCTGAGGGCAAGAGGAACAAGCTCAGAAGGGCACAGATCTACACCCACAAGGCCACTCCAGTGGCACACTACTGTCAACAGGGTGCCAAAGAGGAAAGTACTGTGAGCAGGAGTTGACACGGAAATTTCTTTTTCTGTGGGAGGCTAGGGACAGTTAAATGCTTCCGTTTGTTCTTCGGAAGAAGACTAATAAAAAAAAAAAAAAAACTCCAGCTGCCATGGGAGATCTGGTCTGTCATTCAGAGTTATGAGGCCCCAAGAATCACCTGAAAACATCAGAATTACAGTTATAAAGAGGTTCCTTCCAAATTCGGATAATCTACACTTTGGGAGGCATTTCCACAACCAGGGCTCCTTTGATTGAAAAGTGAAGGTGAGCTGAGCATGGTGGTGCACGCCTTTAATCCCAGCACAGAGTAGGCAGAGCAGAGGCAGACAGATCTCGGAGTTCGAGGCCAGCCTGGTCTACAGAGTGAGTTCCAGGACAGCCAGGGCTACATAAGAGAAACCCTGTCTCAAAAAAAGAAAGAAAAGAAAAATGAGAATGAGGTGAATTTGCAACTTGAATCAGAAAACAGGTGCAGTAAGCTGTTGGTTTCCCTGGACCCCAGTTAACAGGCCAATCCCAAAGAAGCTTGTAAATGCATTAAGATCGGAGATGTAGTGGAACACGAGGTAAGCCAGGTAGGAAGCAAGGCCCTACGTCCCATCCCAAGCACTGCAGAAATGTCAACAACGAAACATGCATCAAAACTGGAACTAAAGGAAAGATTACAAGACATTTTTGATGGGTGGTATTTTTGTTTATATTTTAATTTTAACTCATTTATTATTTACAAATATGTTTTATTGCCAAATGTATAAGCTCTTTTTCAATAATTACTGTTTTGATTTCTAATTGCATTATGTTGTAAGACTGATCTGTGTTGATGCTCACTTTGGGAAAAATTTTTTTCAGACTCTGCTGTGATCCTATTTACAAGTACATGTGGCATGCTTACAGAAACACACTATGTGGGCTGGAAATCCATTCATAGCTCAGTGGTGGAATACTTACCTAGCTTGCATGAAGCCCTGGGTTTAATTTCCAGCTACACACACACACACACACACACACACACGGCCATGATCTAGACCACAAGGCAAGTCTGAACACAATAAAGAAGCAGTGTCTATGTAATCCTAGCACTTGGGAAGCTATGGCAGGAGAACTGCAAATTTGAGGCTGGCCTGGGCTATGTAGTGAGTTTGAGGCAGCGTGGGTGGCATAAGACCCTGTCCCGAAGACATCCGAGACCCATGGATTTGGGTCATACCCTTTCCCTGTCCAGTTCCCAGACCTGACAACACATCATCCGACTCCTGACTTCTATGAAATCAACTTCCTTAGTTCCTACACATCAGTGAGATCATGTTATTTGTTCAGCACCAGGATTATTTCAGTTAGCATGATATTCTCACCCATGTTGTCAAAAAGATGTCTCCACACCTGCACCCCCATCCTGCCCTGTGGCCCTTTGAAGGCTAAATGGTATTTTTACTATGTATATATGTTACATTTTCTTTTTTTTTTCTGGTACTGGGATAGAACCTAGGATGGCTTGTATACCAAGCAAGTACTGTACCATCGACCTATATCCCAACCCTATGACATTTTTCTTTATCCATTTTTTTAAAAAGATACTTTGCTTGCTTTCATATCTTTGCTATTGTGATTAGTGCTGCAATGAACACATATGGGGGCATAGTAGATTTCTTCAGCATACTGATTTCTTCTCCATCTCTATATGCACCCAATGGGCCAGAGAGCTGGTTTGCAGCTAAGAGCAGTTGCTGCTCCTGCAGACAGGTGGGCTCAGTTCTCCCAGCTCTTGTCGCACGCCCCTCACAACAGCCTATAACTCCAGTTCCAGATGATCCTGTGCCCTCTTCTGGCTTTGTCAGGCACACATGTTACATGTACATACACACAGCTGCATACAATTTTAACAAAATAATAAACCTTTAGCTATATCCCTAGAAGTAAGCACTGCTGGAGCCTGCTTTAGTAATGCACAGAATGATGGTGATTATAATAATCAGACTGCCTTGGTTTCTTTCCTGTTGCTATGATAAACACCATGACCAAAAGCAACTTGGAGAGGAGCAGGTTTGTGTCAGCTTGTTGCTCACAGTCCTTCATGAAGTGAGATCTGGGCAGGAACTCAGGGAAGAAACCTCAAGGCAGGAACTGAAGCAGAGACCGTGGAGGAGCACCGCTTACTGGCTGCATCTCTGTGGCGGTTCAGCTTGGTTTTTATACAACCCAAGCTCACCTGCCCGGGGTGCTATTGCAGTGGGCTGGGCCTGGCCTCTCACAGAAATCATTAATCAAGAAAATGACACACACACCCCACATACACATGCCTATAGGCCAATCTGATGGTGGCTTTTTTTTTCCTCAATTGAAGTTCTCTTCCCAGATGACGCAGCTTGCATCAAATTGGCAGAACACTAACCAGCAGAAATATATGTATATTTTAACATTGTCTGTTAGATTTTAAATATTTTCACCATACAAAACAGAAATCTCATCATTTCTCTTGTAAGGCAGAAGAGCAAGAACAGAAGTATAAAGTATGATTGTATAGCATAAAGCTAGGCAGCAGAAATGAATCACAGTGCTAAGAGTGAATGGTCACTGGTTTGCTGTCATCTCCAAATTCTCATCTACCTGTTGGAGGTGGGTGGAGGGGGCAGAGAACAGGCTGGGGTCCATGATAGAGGAAAGCTAACTCTTCATTTTTGGTAATAGATGGTGCCTATGCTAGAAAAATCAAGACATAATTGTGAAAATGTTTTATTTAGAGAGATGATGATAAAAAGGCAGATTCACCAGGACAATTTTTGTAATTTATTATGTGATTACTGTGAAAATCACCATGTATTTCATTAATGCATATCTATTTCATTTATGCACAAATATATAAAATCTAGAGTACCATTTAAAGTTTATTAGCATAAAACCCCAAATTTGATTTTTGAGACAGAGTCTTATGTAGCCCAGGTTAGCCTTGAGCTCTGTGTCCCAAGGCAGGCACCACCAATTTGTGTGGTGCTAGGAATCGAACCCAGGGCTTCAGGTATAACAACTTCACTGAGCCTTGTCCAGACTAAACATTTTGAAGTAAAATAGCCTCACTTCACATGAGAAGAAGCTGTGACAAGAGCTCACTTTATTGATTGACTTTGATTGGCTGCTTCTGATTATCTTGGAAGAAAATGGGGAAAGAGATAGAAGGCCCAGGGAACAATACACACACTCTCTAAAGGTGGAACTGACCTTTGAATTCTACTTGGCAAGTTTCCTTTTGTCAGCTAACTGTTGTAGTTGCAAGTGATCCTGATGAAGGCATTCTTGGACAAACATGCAAAGCTCTCTAAAACAGCATAGGAAAAGTTACTATGTTCCAATCACCCAGGCATTTTTTCCCCTTTGAGCTTAGGAGTCTATATAATTCCTAGATAGACTATATAATTATTTCTTTTCCTCCCAAATCTGGTATTTAACTCCTTCGTTAGCTTCTCCAGGTTGATTACTAGGGCTGTACCCTCGGCCTCCAACTTTGCTGAGCCAGGTGCTGCCCCACTCAGTGAGGAGGAGGCAAGTTAGCATCATCAGTGTTTCCACCTGAGCCTGAGGCGCGGCCACAGAAAGCAGGCACTGCAGACGCTGCTCACAACAAGTTTTCTCGAGCGTAATTGCTCTTCCCCCTCGTTCTGGTGACCTCATTTTGGAAGTTTAGGAATAGTTAATATGCATCTTGAGTAAGAGAACAGCATCATGTCTGATCCAGTCATAAAATCCTGAAATTGATCAGCTGCATTTGAACACTGGCATTCTGTCAGTAAGGATTTTATACCTACCTTCATTTCTCCCTGTGCCACAGTGGTATTCATTTGCTGCTTTTTGACAGTGGCCTTTCTGTAGTAATGGAAGTACTGGATGAAAAGTCACCAAGAAATCTCCAGTCAAACACCACCACAGTGGGAAGAACGTGATTCAGACCAGTGTGAAGTAGAGGCCAGGAGTTAACAAGTTCGAGTCCAGAATGAAGGTGCATAATAACTTTGCTGGTAGTCTGAGCTACTGCTTACTTGAAAAAAAATACTACTGCTTTAAAAATTCTTTTGTATCCAGGTGATGGTAGTGCACACCTTTAATCCCAGTGCTCAGTAGGCAGAGGCCAGCAGATCTCTGTGAGTTCGAGGGCAGCCTGGGCTACAGGGTGAGTTTCAGGACAGCCACAGTTGTTACACAGAGAAACCCTGTCTCCAAAAACCAAAATAAATAAATTAATTAAAAAAAACCACCTTTGTGTTTGTGCGTATTGTCTGCATGTATGTCTGCATGAATGTCTGTATTGTGTGCATGCCTGGTGCCTGTGGAGGTCCATGGTGGGCGTCAGATCCGCTGGAACTTGAGTTATAGATGATTTTAAGCCATTGTGTAGGTTCTGGGAACCAAACCTGAGTCCGCTGTTTGAAAGAGCAGACAGTGCTTTATTTCTAGCCTCGTGCACTTCTAGCCTCTTGATACTGTAATATCAGAACTACAATAATTTTTTGAGAGAAAATTTTTGTAATCTATTTTTTAAAATAGTATAGAACAAAAACTCAACATAGCATAGAAGTGCAAATTTTGGTCACCCCTGAGGACTGAGGTGGATGGACAGCTTTGGGGGCACTGCTGGTATTCTTGTCCTAATCTAGTTGGGTTATGAGAGTGCACCCATTTGTAAATGTAGTTAAGTCTCCTTACTGCAGGGTTTGTGTACTGCATTGTCTGTATGTGTTGCACTTTAATAAATTCAGGGGATAGAGAAATGGCCCAGCAGTTAAGAGCTTTGACTGCTTTTGCAAAGGGCCTGGCTTTGATTCCTAGCACCCACATGGCAGCCAGCTCACAAGCATTCTGTAATCTAGACCCAACACCCTCTTCTGGCCTCCAGAACCAGGCATATAAATAAATGGTACACAGACACAGAGATGGCATATACATCGTACCTTATCTAAGGGACTTACCTCTATCTGAAGATTACCAGTAAATATTCTTAGAACATTGTATGAGGCCTACTTCTCTTTTGGTGAAATTCAGTATCTCAGATTTCCTCAAACTATCTCTTTAATGCAAGCAGATAAAATTATAGTGGCATATATGTTCAATTGATGTTACAACACAAATTTATTGCTGTGTAAAATACACAAAGCTGAGCATATTGGTACATACCTGTAATCCTAGAATTTGCAAGGAGAGGCAGAAGGATCAGAAGTTCAGGATCATTCTCAGTTACATACTGAGTTCAGGACCAATTTGGGCTGTAGGAGGCCCTGTCTTAATGAAGCAAAAAACAAAGAAGAAATAAAAACAAAAAAAATCCTCACTCCAAAAGTACACAAATAAACACCAAAACTAGTTTGGGTTTACTAGAGTCCTGCTTTTTATGTTTGCAAAGTCTTTCTCATTTAGGTTCTGGGAGATACACTTAGCCCGCCGAGGAGTTCTTGAATCTCCTGTGTCTTCAAAGGAACTCATGTGTTTGGAAAAGGTTTGAGTCTTCTAAGTTTCCATCAAAAGTGCTGATGTGATTTTTGGTTTGTGTGGAGGTTTTTGTTTGTTTTGTTTGTTTGTTTTTTGAAAGGGAGAGAAAAAAAAAAACAAAGTTGGGTAGGATATTGTATGAAAAAAATACCACAAAAAAATCCTGGTAAATGTTATGTGGAACCATAAAGAAGGTTGAAAAATTATGTTATTTGCAGGGGGAAAATGAACAGAACAAGAAGCGGTAACGTTAAGTGAAGAGGCCCTCTTGGTCGAAGCACATAGCAGCCTGGACATCATAGTGAGCCCTTTAGTGTGCACAGTTAGTACATACCAGGAATGATGGAAAGTCTTGTCCTCCTATGCGCCTTCCCCAGGCGGCTGACTTGTACTAGCGGGGTCATTTTTCTTTCCACTTTGTTTCAAAACATAATTGCAATCTTGCTCTTGTATTTCAGGCGGTTCCTTTTAGTCTCGACAGTGTTGCAAATTCCATTCACTCCTTATTCTCAGAGGAAACACCTGTAGTTTTGCAGTTGGCTCCCAGTGAGGAGGTAAGTAACAAAGTTTTGATTTAAGATCCATATAAAGAAGTGTTATTTAATGACAGTTTTTAAGTGATTGTCTGAAAAATGCTAGCTACTGTGTCTGTATGTTGGAATGAATCAATAGAAGGCAGCTAACCTAGCATTCTGGATTCTTCTTGTAGAGAGTGTATATGGTGGGGAAGGCAAACTCTGTGTTTGAAGACCTTTCAGTCACATTGCGGCAGCTCCGTAATCGCCTGTTTCAAGAAAACTCTGTTCTCAACTCCCTTCCCCTCAATTCTCTGAATAGGAATAATGAAGTAAGTGATTCAGTTGTTGAGTGAATCAAATAAATGTCATTATGAAATTCCCAGTCCATATGCTACTTGAAACCTTAGCAAGACAGAAATTGCAGCGAATGAACTTGGCTCATTTATGGCTGGAGTTTGTTCTTCCTTCTGTTGGCACAGTATTCGTGAATAAACACACCTTTTCTGAATTGCCACTTAGTAAATACTCTTCATTCTCCTACCAGTGTTGCCAGTTAATCCAGACAGGTCACAAACCAGTCTTCTTGGAGGTTGGTTGAACTATGAAGATCTGGTGACTCGATGTCATTATTCACAGCTGTTGCTAATATGGACTCACAGTTTTTGCATGTTCTCAGGATGCTGCAGTAGAGAGATACACTCTTGCTTTGTTCATTTGGGGGTGTTGTTGTTTGTTTGTTTATCGGAGATACGCTTACTATTTAGTACAAGCTGGCCTGGGACTGTGTAGATGAGGCTGACCTCAGACTCCCAGAGATGTACCTGCCTCCCTTTCTTGGGTACTGGGGTTAGAGACTTGCTCCACCATGTCTGCCTGCCATCCCTGCTTTTGGCTCTTGTCCTATACAGCTATTGTGGGAGGCTAGGAACTATCATTCTTAATTCTCTGCTTTGGCAAGCATTCAAGGCAAGTAAGTAAACTGGTCCACTGGTAGGATCTTAAGATGGTTTCCCCAAGCGAAAACCACTGTGGGGTCAGTGCTCAGGCAAAGCTTCGTTAGAAGTAGAGCTATCAAGTGGTAATCACTAGACTAGTACTAGACAGTGACCATCACATTTTTGGCAGGAAATAATGTTTTACGTGCATGCTTTCCTGATACTGGGCCCTGAGACTTGCAGATATTAAGCATTTCTCTACCACTGAGCTGCCTCATTTCAATTACAGTAAACCCACAAAGGGGGGAAAATAATATGCATTTACTTGGTTGGTATTCATACTGTGTTGTACTTGACAAATGAAAGTGCAGATCTCTGATGTGTATTTAAAGCAATGTCCACTCTTTGGTCTCTGAAGGTTGACCTGCTCTTTCTTTCTGAACTCCAAGTGCTACATGATATTTCAAGTTTGGTAAGTAGGCTGCTTGGACTTTCAAGTCCTATCTGGTTTGGTTCCTAGAAATTTTTAAATAAAATGAGGCCGGTTGAAAAGCTTAAGTATGCCCCAGATTTATGATCCTGTGAACACTGAGAAACTGTTGGTGGTAGAGGGAATGCTGACTTCTGTCTACTGTTAGTAGCCATTTCTTCTGCATTTCTTCCCTTGGGAGAGGCCATAAATCGTCAAAGAAGGTAGGCCTGGGAATAAAACTACCCTGGCCGTAGTTGTAATTTGGCCATCCATTCCTTGTCAGACATTAGGACTTAATTCTGGTATCCATTGCTGTGAGTAAAAAATAGGAAGATTGGTATAGACGATTAATTGCATTAACCAAACCAAAAAGGAAAAAAATCTATCTGCAAGTTATCTTCTAGTAAGTGGTTTTTAAAATCATCCTCATGACTGAAATAGATCTTACTTGTCTGCTAGCTTCTGAAGTTCTTTGCCAAACCTTTTTTTCAGGGGTTGGTTCCAGGAGTTTGAAACCTCAGTGCTGGGGGCTAGGGCGGTGGTCTGGGAGGGTCTGGGGAGGAAGACACTGATGGTTCAGGAATTCTTGCACTATATCAGTCCAATCAGTTATTGCTTCATACCTTGTCTCACACCTAAGTTTTAAAAGCTAAGCAGGGAGATTTGTGTTGAATTTATCAGAAACTCATTTAAGGGAGATCTGTTTGCCGCCATGAAAACTGTTTTAGTGTTGCGGTGCACTGGTGTGGTTCTGTGGTCAGCTAACGTACTCAGGTGTAAAACTTCACTTGGTTGCATTTGATGTCTCATTTGTTCTATTTGTTTGTTCGAAGTTGTCTCGTCATAAGCATCTAGCCAAGGATCATTCTCCCGACTTGTATTCACTGGAGCTGGCAGGTTTGGATGAACTTGGGAAGCGTTATGGGGAAGATTCTGAACAATTCAGGGATGCTTCTAGGATCCTTGTTGATGCTCTCCAAAAGGTAAATAGCAATGTGACTGGTAAGAGAGGGTGGCATGTGACTGTTTTAGTCTCTTGGTGAAGAAGTCTTTTCTTTTCCCCTCTGTGCCAGCGTGGAGCTCTGCGTCTCCCACATGCTAGGCAAGCAGTCAGTGTAGCACTGAGCCAGCTCACTCCAACTGAAAGATTACTCGATTCTTTGAAGGTTCTCTAATTCTTAGGTCTAAGAATAGTGTCGGGGTAGGCTTGGGGATATAGCTCAGTGTCAAGAGTGCTTACCTAGCATGTGTGAGTCCCTAAGTTCAATTCCCAGTAACACCACCATAACAAAGAATGCTGTAGGGTCAGAGGGGGATTTGGGGAAGTATGGTGGCATATGTCTCTAATCCTGGCACTTGGAAGGGGAAAGAAGGAGGATCACAAGTTTGAGACCTATCTGGACTGCATGGTAAGACCCCATCTCAAAAGACCAACATCAACCAATCCTCAATTTAACCATTTCTAAACCAACATCAACCAATCCTCAATTTTAAAAAAGTATGTGTTTGGAATCTTTCCAATGCTAGCAGTGGCAACACTGTGTAGATTCAAACAATATGTACAACCTAAAGCATACCATTTGAACCATTTCTAAGCCTGCCTCAGTGGTGTTACACATATTTATACTTGCTGCAAAACTATCTCTACTGTCCATCTGCAGAGTGTTTTCATCATCCCATTGGAAACTCACATCAAGCACACTAGTGCAGTAGCCTTCAAGCAGTTGATGTGTAATAAATGGGAGCTTACTGATAAGTGAAAATCAAAGCTCTTCACTGAGGCTTCATTGATAAACCTCTGTGAGGCCCATGATTAGCAGAGAGCACTTAGGCAGATTTCTTCATTTCTCCTTTCTGTTCTCCACCCCAGCTTTTTATGCCATCAAGTTCGGTCCCTGATTTTATTTAAATGCGTGAATGTATATTAATGCTTAACTCTTTACTGAATATTTTAACATAAGCAACCCTCTAAGGCTTTTTCCTATCTGAGACACTGTATATTAAAGCTTAAACGTATTTGTACTAATATGTATTAATATTGCATAATATATAATTATTTGTAAAGCTATAAATAATTTTTAGCAAGTATCTATTTGTCCAGACACAAAAATAATCAGTATGTAAGGTGATGTATTAATTTGCTAATTTATCCATTCCACGATGTATATATTTTTTGAAGTAATACTGTGTATATGACATTTATATCCATAATTCTTGTCTTTGGTCCCTAATCAATATAGTATAACAACTGTCCATATAGCACTTCAATAATGTTAAGTGTATGTGTGTGTATATATATATATATATATATATATATATATATATATATATATATATTCTAGAGATGATTTAGGATCTACAGGATGCTGAGCATAGGTTCTATGCAAATACTATGCCATTTCACTTAAGAGCATATAGCTCAGAATCTATAGAAAGTTCTAGAACCAGTTCTCGGTGAATACCAAGGGACAGTTTTATAAAATTTTTGTTAACCAAAGATACAAATATAAACAAAATGTATGTATTTTGCCATTAGTCATAATGTTAATAACTTACTTATAGTTTGCAGATGATATGTACAGTCTCTATGGTGGGAATGCAGTGGTAGAGTTAGTGACTGTCAAATCATTTGACACATCCCTTGTGAGGAAGTCAAGGACGATCCTTGAGACAAAACAAGAGGTGAGTAAGTTTCTGCATCCTGCTTTAAAGCATGAAATTACCTTACTTTAAAGAATAAAAGCCGCCGGGCAGTGGTGGTGCACGCCTATAATCCCAGCACTCTGGGAGGCAGAGGCAGGCAGATTTCTGAGTTCGAGGCCAGCCTGGTCTACAGAGTGAGTCCCAGGACAGCCAGGACTATACAGAGAAACCATGTCTGGGGGGGGGGGGTGGGAATAAAAGCCTAGGCTGTTATCAGAATGGCTAGAATGGCTCAGTGAGTAAACATACTTGCTATAAGCCTGTCAATCTGAGTTCAAGTCTCAGGGCCCACATGGGAGAAGGAGACAAAGGGAATCTTGTTGTCCTCTGACCTCCAGACCCACACACTTGCATACATATACATACAAAGTAAATAAAATGTAATTAAGAAATTCGAAATCTTGAAGCTGTGGGTGATGGGGTAGGCCTGTAATCCTAGCATGTGGGAGGGAAAGACAGGAGGCCCAGGAATCGAAGATCAGGCTTGACTACGTAATGACTTGGAGGTCAGACTGGCCTAGATGAGACCCTATTTCAATAATCCCTACAGAAGAAACCCAGGAAATGTTCAGCTAGGAGGGAAAGTAAACCTTTGAGTGCTGTTCAAGATCGTTAATGCTAAGGAGCCACCAGAAGTTAATGAGAGGGAGTGCTGTGCCCGTCTCAGACGTGTCCCATATGATGTCTTTCCCAAGAATAAATTTAGCTTTTCAGACAGCATCCACAAGGAATTGATCTCCGCCCCCAGGTCTGAAGTGTACCACTTCAACATGGAAAAGACAGCTACAACATCACATTCTCCACACCAAGTAGCTAATTTGTAATATAACTGAAGGTGAATAGAATACTGTATCGAGAGAGGATGCTTTTTCTTGGCAGGTCCTCTTATCCTTCTGTAATTTTTCTCTTGCATTTGACCCTTTTTTAAAATAAAAATGATGCTGGAGATGAAACCAGACATTCTAGGCCAGGCGGCGGTGGCACACGCTTGTAATCCCAGCACTCTGGGAGGCAGAGGCAGGTGGATTTCTGAGTTCAAGGCCAGCCTGGTTTACAGAGTGTGTTCTAGGACAGCCAGGGCTACACAGAGAAACCCTGTCTCGAAAAACCAACCAAACAAACAAACAAAAAAACCACCAAAACCAGACATTCTAGCCCTGAGCCTCTTAGCCACTGTCCCTAGTGTCCTGTGAAGCATGTCCTTCCTTCCTTTATAATTGGACTGTATATATATTTTATTCATTCATATTCTCTCTCTCTCTCTCTCTCTCTCTCTCTCTCTCTCTCTCTCTCTCTCTCTCTCTCTCTCTCGTCTCTCAAGGTCTCTCTATATAGTCCTGGCTGGCCTGGAACTCATTGTTGTAGACCAGGCTGGCCTCAAACTCACAGAGATCCTCCTGCCTCTGCTTCCTGAGTGCTTGGATTAAAGATGTACACTACTGTGCTGGGCCTATAAAGTCTTACATTTTTCCCAGGTTTAAATTCTGTATAAATGGAGCCATACTGCATGCATGTTTAGATGTTCTTTGCTCAGTGTTGTTTTTAAAAAATATCACTGAAAGCCAGGCAATAATGGTGCACATCTTTAATCCCACCACTTGGGGAGCAGAGGCAAGCCTGGTCTATAGCCTGGTCTACAGAGTGAGTTCCAGCACAGCCAGGGGATACACAGAAAAACCCTGTCTCAAAAACCCAAACAAATAGATATCAGTGGTGCTGAGTCATCTTCCTGCTCTGTGTCTGTCCTACTGTCTGAACAGGCCCCAGCTGTCCACTGTGTTAAAGATATTCTTGTGCACACCTCTTGTTTCACATAGAGATGATTTTGTTTGGGCCAGGCTTGTGTGTCACAGTATCTACAAACCTTCAATTGCATTGGTTACCATAGAAAATTCTCACAAGGTTGGTCTTTCTTCTTTTAGTACCAGTGTCTTCTCCAGGAAGCTGCCAGTTCCTGGCTCCTCCACAGGTAGATAGGCAGCTATTAGCAAATCATAGACATTTAATCAGAATGATGTTTTAATCTTAAAGTTCTTTCCTATTGATTTTTTTCCTTTCTTCATTTGTAGAACACCCAAAGTCCCTATAACCTTGCATATAAGTATAATTTGGAATATTCAGTGGTTTTCAACATGATACTGTGGATTATGATCGGCTTGGCCTTGGCTGTGATAATCACCTCTTACAACATTTGGAATATGGATCCTGGATATGATAGTATCATCTATAGGATGACAAACCAGAAGATTCGAATGGATTGAATTTTCCTTATGCTAGACTTAGACAACAGGATTGGTAATTGGCTGTTTTGTTAAAGTATATCTTTTAGTGTTGTTTAAAGTAGAAAGTATACCTTAAATTTATTAAAAAGAAACTGTAGATTTCGTTCTCTATTTTGTGTGTGCCTATTGTTTCTTTAGAGATTTGTAGTGTTGACAAGTTGTATTGTGATATAGATTCCATAATATGCTCAAATATTGTTGACATATTTAATAATATAATTTCATTCCATTTAATACATGTGGAATTATGCACTGAAAGAAATGTAAACCACTTAGAATAGTTGTGTTATTCATGTTGGAGAATGCACTGGGTTTCTTAGAGAAGCTTTCAAATGCTTGAGTTCCTTGCACAGGCTACCTAGTCCAGCTGTTATTTACTATGAACTATTTGTAAATGTCTTGATCTGATGTAAATATTTCTGAGACAGGAGGAAATATGTTAACTAAGAGCAGCCCAAAAATACTGGATATGCTTATACAATCGCTTAGTTCTGGAAGTGTATATGACTGGCAAGCTAACTGTTTTTAATCTCTTTTACAAGTTTGGTGATCCGTGTGGTTTAGTACAGATATTAAAAATATTAAAAATACTATGTTGATTTCAGAAGAGACTAGCTTTGTGGAATATAGATGCTTGTAATTAGATATATAAAAACATCTGTGGGGGATATCTTGAAGCATGAATATAAACTCTTTTTATTTCTGTAACTATCCCCCTGTGAAGTTACTCTGGTTTGTATGTGGTACAGCTTCAATCTGTAGACTATTAAATGGAAGTGGATGATTGCTTCTGTTCATGTGGAAATGGACCAATATCTATATAGAGTGACAAATAAAGATAATGATTCAAAATCTGTGTTGCTGCAGTTCTGAATTTCTATTATAAAAACCTAATTAAACAGGGTGTTATTTCACTAGGACTGGCTGTTTTATTATACAAAGAGTGAATTCATAGTTTTTTTTTTTTATTTCTGCTTATTCTCATTGCCTCCTGAGAGTTTGTACCAATGAAAGGAAGGTATTTTACTTGCTATTCCTGTTACTGAACTTGTGCAGCATACATGATAAATTTACACTTGACTCTGAAGGAAAGGTTTAAATTTTCCTGTAGCCTTTTAAAAGATGAGCAAACCCTTGGTTAGAAAATAAAGGGGCTTTCTAAGGAGAGGAATTATGGTTACAATTTATTTCTTAAAACACATGTATTTGAAATTTTAATTTCCCACCTGTATTATGCAGCACGGCAGCCCCACCCACCGGAAACGGTCCTGAGGTGACTTGCAGCTGAGTCCACCTCTTCAGAAACACTCATCAGCTCATTTCTAGATAACATTGAACATGGCAGCTTGCAAAAGTGACGGCAGCTTACTTTTGACACGTTAAATTTCCACTCAGTGAAGTAAATCTTTTTCTTTTTGCATCTTATCGAAGTTAAGCCAGAGTGAAGGAGAAAGTGGACACCGTCCCAAAGCCACACAAGTGTCCTGCATGCTCCCCCTCCACAGGTCTATGGGGATGGGCGCTGTTCCCACTCTGACTCTTGGGTACCTGACCAGACCTGTGGACAGCAGCAAGGATCTTAGAATTCATTTTTCCCCACAAGTATCTGGCGTAAACGTTGCCATGAAAGTTAGACTGTTAGGATTAAATACAAAGTAGAACAATAAAACTGTGTCTTTGGAATTGAAAACTGATGAAACTTAAGTTCTAGGGAAAGAAAAATGAGTTCCTTGACAGCGCTGATCCTTACAGGGTAGACGGCACCAGCATCTGTCTGTCTGCATTAGGTAGAAAGCAATTAATTACAGTAAGTGTTCTGCCAAGATTATTGTACCTGTTGCTGTCCATTTGCTCTGAAATGTCTAATTTGTTCAGGAACATAAGTCACAGTGTGGAGACTGTGAGACGCAAGGCAGACTCGTGGCAGACTGTTGGGTCACTTCTAGTGTTGATGAAGTATCCCACCTTTATAAAATGTTTGAGTTTCTACGTGTGGTAAATATTGTTGGCCCACCCCCAAGGGCTAACAGAATCGATTTTTATTTTCTCTAGTCATGTATTTTTCTTTTTTCCTTCCTTCCTTCCTTCCTTCCTTCCTTCCTTCCTTCCTTCCTTCCTTCCTTTCTTTTTTCTTTTCCTGCTTTTTCCGAGGCAGGGTTTCTCTTTATAGCCCTCACTGTCCTGGAACTTACTCTGTAGACCAGGCTGGCCTCGAACTCCCAAGTGCTGGAATTAAAGGCACGGTCTCAGTATGTGATATCTGCTAGATTATGTGATCCAGGGTGATCCTCCTGCCGTAGCTTCCTGAGTACTGGAATTAAAAGTCAGTGCTACCACCATGACCAGTTCATGAGCCTTTTTGTTTTGAGACAGTCATGTACTTCATTCAAGCTGGCTTTAAACTTCCTATAAGTAGCAGAAGCTAACCTTAAACTCATGATGTTCCAGCCGCTAACTCCCAGGTGCTGGCATTTTAATTACTTTTATTTTTTTTACAGTTCCTCCCACTGTTCCTCATCCCATTCCTCCTCCTGTCTGTCTCCAAGAAGATGTCCCCAACACCTCCACCCACCCCCACCCCCACCAGACCTCCTCACTCCTTGGGGCCTCAAGTCTCCTGATGGTTAGGCCCACCTTCTCTCACTGAGCCTAGTCCAGGCAGTCCTGTGCTGCATGTGTCTGGGGCCTCAGACCAGCTAATGTATGCTACCTGGTTGGTGGCTCAGTGTCTGAGAGATCTCAGGGGTCCAGGTTTGTTGAGACTGCTGGTCTTCCTATGGAGTCACCCTCCTCCTCAGCTTCTTCCAGCCTTTCCCTAATTCAACCACAGGGGTTTCAGACTTCAGTTCAATGGTTGAGTGTAAGTATCTGCCTCTGTCTCAGTCAGCTGCTGGTAGGGCTCCTGTCTGTAAGCACACCATAGCATCAGTAATAGTGTCAGGCCTTGGAGCCTCCCCTTAAGATGGATCCCCACTTGGGCCTGTCACTGAACCACCTTTCCCTCAGTCTCTTCTCCATTTTTGTCCCTGAAGTTCTTTTAGACAAGAACAATTCGAGGTCAGAGTTTTTTGACTGAGGGACTCTACAAAGTCCTTCTCCCCACTGTTGGGCATTTCATCTAAGGTCCCTCCCTTTGAGTCCTGAGAGTCTCTCACCTCCCAGGTCTCTGGTACATTCTAGAGGGTCCCCCCACCTTCCAACCCCACCCACAGGTTGCATATTTTCATTCATTCTGCTGTGCCTCAGGGCTTCACTGCTGTATCTCCCCCCCACACACACACACACCTAATCTTGTTCTCCTTCCCCCCCCCCACTCTCCCACCTAGGCCCCTTCCTTCCTCTGCCTGCTGTGATTGCTTTCTTCTCCCTCCCAAATGGTATTGAAGCATCCTCACTTGGGCCCTGCAACCTGATAACCTTGACTTCTGTGGACTGTATCTTGAGTATTCTGTACTTTTTTTTTTTTTTTGCTAATATCCACTTATTAGTGAGTACATACCATGCATGTCATTTTGTGACTGAGTAACCTCACTCAGGATGATATTTTCTAGTTCCATCCATTTGCCTAGAAACCTCATGATGTCCTCATTTTAAATAGCTGAGTAGTGTTCCATTGTGTAAATGAACCACATTTTCTGTATCCATTCTTCTGTTGTGGGACATCTGGGTTGTTTCCAGCTTCTGGCTATTATAAATAAGGCCGCTATGAACATAGTGAAACACGTGCCCCTGTGGCATGGTGGGGCATTTTTTTGTGTATATTCCCAAGAGTGGTATAGAAGGGTATCAAGTAGATCTATTTCCAATTTTCTGAGGAACCTACAGATTGATTTCCAGAGTGATTTTAACTGTTTGCAATCCCACCAGCCAATGGAGGAATGTTCCTTTCTCCAAATCCTTGTGAACATATGTTGTCACCTGAGGTTTTGATCTTAGCCATTCTAAGAGGTGGGAGGTGGAATCTCAGGATTATTTTGATTTACATTTCCCTAATGACTAAGGATTTTGAACGTTTCCTTTTTTCCCCCTTTTTTTAAGATTTATTTTTTTATTTTATGTATATGAGTACACTGTAGCTGTACAGATGGTTGTGAGCCATCATGTGGTTGCTGGGAATTGAACTCAGAATCTCTGCTTACTCCAGCCCTGACCCAAAGATTTATTTATTATTATATGTAAGTACACTGTCACTGTCTTCAGACACACCAGAAGAGGGAGTTAGATCTCATTACAGATGGTTGTGAGCCACCATGTGGTTGCTGGGATTTAAACTCAGGACCTTTGGAAAACTGGTCAGTGCTCTTAACCGCTGAGCCATCTCGCCAGCCCCTGAACATTTCTTTAAGTGCTTCTCAGCCATTCGAGATTCCTCATTGTGAATTCTCTGTTTAGCTTTGTACCCCATTTTTTTTTGATTGGGTTGTTTGGGTTTTTTCAGAGGTTAGCTTCTTGAGTTCTTTATATATATTTTGGATATTAGCCCTCTCTGTCAGATATGGGCTTAGTGAAGATTTTTCCACCAATCTGTAGGTTGCCGATTTGTCCTATTAACTGTGTCCTTTGCCTTACAGAAGCTTTTCAGTTTTATGAGGTCCAATTTATCAATTCTTGATCTTAGAGCCTGAGCTACTGGAGTTCTGTTTAGGAAATTTCCCCGCTGGCCAATGAGTTCAAGGCTCTTTCCCACTTTCTCTTCTATTAGATTCAGTGTATCTGGTTTTATGTTGAGGTCCTTGATCCACTTGGACTCAAGCTTTGTGCAAGGTGACAAATATGGCTCTGTTTTCATTTTTCTACATACAGCCAGCCGGTTAGACCAACACTATTTATTGAAGATGCTTTCTTTTTAACATTGTATACTTTTGGCTTCTTTGTCAAAGATCAAGTGTGTGGTTTTATTTCTGGGTCTTCAACTCTATTCCATTGATCAACGTGTCTGTCTCTGTACCAACACTATGCAGTTTTTATCACTATTGCTCTGTAGTAAAACTTGAGGTCAGGGATGGTGATTTCCCCCAGAAGTTCTTTTATTGTTAAGGATTGTTTTGGATATCCTGGGTTTATTTGTTTTTCCATATGAATTTGAGAATTGCTCTTTTGATGTCTTGGAAGAATTGTGCTGGGATTTTTGTTTTCATCTAGATTTTCCAGTTTTATTGAATATAGGTTTTTGTAGTAGGATCTGATGATTTTATGGATTTCCTCAGTTTCTGTTATATCTCCCTTTTCATTCCTGGTTTTGTTAATTCAGATACTGTCTCTGCGCTCCAGTTAATTTGGCTTGGGCTTTATTTATCTTGTTTTCTTTTCTTAAGGAACAAGCTTTCAGTTTTGTTGAGACTTTGTATCTTCTCTTTGTTTCTACCTGGTTGACTTCTGCCCTGAGTTTGACTGTTTCCTGCCCTCTACCCCTTTTGGGTGAGTTTGCTTCTTTTTGTCCTAGAGCTCTCAGAGGTGCTGTTAAGTTGTTAGTGTAATCTCTCTCCAGCTTCTTTACCAGGGCACTTAGTGCTATGAGCTTTCCTCTTAGCACTGCTTTCATTGTGTCCTATAAGTTTTGGTATGATGTGTCAACACTTTCATTAAATTCCAGGAACTCTTAAATTTCTTTATTTCTTCCCTGACCAAGGTCTCATTGAGTAGGCTGTTCAGCTTCCATGTGGATGTGGGCTTTCTGATGTTTTTGCTGTTATTGAAGACCACCATGGAAATCTGATAAAATACATAGAATTATTTCAATCTTCTTGTATCTGTTGAGGTCTGTTTTGTGTCCTCTTATATGGTTAATTTTGGAGAAGGTACCATGAGATGCCAAGAAGAACGTATATTCTTTTGTTTTAGGATGAAATGTTCAGTAAATATCTGTTAAATCCATTTGGTTCATAACTTTTATTAATTTCACTGTGTCGCTGTTTAGTGCCTGTTTCAATAACCTGTCTATTGGTGAGAGTGGGGTGTTGAAGTCTCCCACTTCATATTGTGTGAGGGTCTGACCTTCTGGGCAAGTACTTCATCAGTTGAGCTTTATCTTGAGTCTCTAAACTTTCTAATGGGTTGTTAAGTGAACAATTTCATGGGCTATGCCTAGTAGTATTGGCAAAAGGCTCTTTTTCAGAAAGCAGTTTATTACAGGTTAGCCCAGGCTCTGGGGGGAGGGGGTTCCCACTCTCAAAGACAGCCCCAATACAGTGGAGTAGAGTTTTTATACAGTTTTGGCTTCTTTGTCTCCCATATGGGATAACCTCCATTCTGACTGGGTATTTTACATTACTGTGCAGCAGGGCCAAAGGGGCTGGGATGGTGGGGAAGGAAGGAAGTCACAGGAGATGTGTGCTAACATTACCATTCACTTAAGTTGCTGACCAGCCTGGGTGGCTGTTTCCTGTTTTTTCCCTCTTACCTACACCCAGTGCTCAGGGAGCTATGGCAGGAGAATCGTAAGTTTGAATTGGGCAGGCTTACATAGCAAATATCTGTCAAAAACCAGGAACAAAACAAAACTCTAGCAGTTCCCATGGCCAAATGCCTATGTCCTGGCAACAGGCCTGTAGCCTTACAATTTGCTAAGTTATTTTTTTCCAGCCATTTTGTAACAGAATGCTTGGACCTATATTGGTTTCTTTTGAGACCCTTAATTCAGGTAGGCCATTAGCAGTACCATGATGAAATGTATTGCAGTCACACAGATGTAATTTGTGGCTTCACTTACTAGCTGACCAATTTGGAGCAAATCCCAGAGTCTCGGAATCAGTTTTTAATCTGTGTAATATAGGTGGCTAGACCCCAGGTTTGTGGTAACTGGCAATAGTTGGAGAGTACATTATAAGATGTGTGGGTACTTAATAGATATAAAGAAACTAACAGCAGTGAATTTCAGGAACTTTGGCTCCCCACTGTGCCATTGATGATGTCTTGCTTTAAAGCAGAGGTACAAACTACCCTCCAGCTATGTTGGCTATCCTAATGTTCTTCTATTAGATTGGGGTCCAGGACAGGAGCACATGTCCTATTTAGTTGTCATGTTTACTTAGTCATCTTTAATCTGGGACACATGACTGTTTTTGAAAATTGGCCACTTATTTTCTAGAATGCTTTCAGTTTGGGTTTGATGTTTGTTCGTGGTTAAATGGAAGTCATGGGGCTGGAGAAATGGGAAGGGTGCATGCTGCCAAGCCCTGAGTGCAGTCATGTGATCCATATTGTGATAAGTGGGAACTGACTCCTATAGGTTGTCCTCTAACTGTTGTAGAAATTATTTAATCCCAACCTGGGGCTCAGTGGGGCCAGTATCCACCCTGCCTTTGACCATTTAATTCCTGGATAAAAGATACACGCAAGTTTTATATTTATATAAGCCTTAAGCAGCACAAGAGCTGGGTAGATACCTGCCATCTATGCTGTTCGAATCTACTTTTTTATCAATAACCCCAAGTTATTACTATATTTCATCTGGGCTGCTCTTAACTCCAGTTGGTCAGCCCTCAGGGTCACTTTTTTTCTTTGTATTTTGTTTTGTTTTGTTGGTTTTCTGAGACAGGGTTTCTCTGTGTAGCCCTGGCTGTCCTGGAACTCACTCTGTAGACCAGGCTGCCCTTGAACTGAGAAATCTGCCTGCCTCTGCCTCCCAGAGTGCTGGGATTACAGGTGTGTGCCACCGCCAGGCTTAGGGCCATGCTTTTTATGGCTTGCCTAATCCTCACCTATGACTTCTCTTCCTCCTCCTTCACCTTAGTCTCCTTGGGGTTCTCTGACCCCAAAGCCCAGGAAACCTAAGCCCCACCTATGTCTCTTCTGCCCAGCTATTGGCTGTTGGCATCTTTATTTACCAATCAGAAATAACTTGGGGGCAGGGTCACTTGAATCTACATGCACACTCCAAGTCTTGGGGCCACACTTAGCATAACAATAGACAACAATGCCAAGCCTGACATCTGACTGCCATTCATGTCCATAGCTTGCACACCCACATCCATACACAAATTTTAAAGAATGTAAAAAAAAAAAAAAGACTAATGTTTAGCTTTCTCTCCCAATTCAAAAATTTTCTCCTTGTTGGGGGTGGAGGGTGTGAACAGCGTATACCCCCCTTATGAGGTCCCAACAACAACGCTAAGTGTGATTCCACCAAAGTTCACCCTTGGGAACCAACGAGTCTATTGGACTTATTTACAAAACACAGGCAAGGGATTACCTACAGGAGCATGGATGACCCCAAAAGTATTCCCAATGGAAAGTCTTCAGCCAGTGTGGAGGCAGAAGATGGCTTCCCCAAAGCTGCTTACATGACGCCCCCTTCACTGAGCCTTCCTCAGCCTATGTACTCTAGCACTTCTCTAGAACCCCAAGCCCACAATGCAATTAGAAAGCCTTGCATATAACTGACAGGGGTGTGGCTGGATGCTCAAGTGATGGTGACTAGAGCTGCTCCACCTCTCTCTATGAGTGAGTGTGTGCAGCCAGCACCCTAGCTGTGACGATCCTTTACAGGCAGACATAGTTGGTCTTATAAAGGTGATGGCTGTTTGCTTGGAGGATAGTGCTGTGTCCCAGGGACTAAGCCATCGACCAAGGAGTACACATGGCTATGGCTGCATATGTTACAGAGGACTGCCTTGTCAGGCCTCAGTGGGAGGAGAGGTCCTTGGTCCTATGAAGGTTTGATAGATGCCCCAGACTAGGGGAATTGAGGGTGGGGAGGTGGGGCTGGGTGGGGGAACACCCTCATAGAAGCAGAGGAGGGGGCATGGGATAGGGGGTTTCTGGGAGGGGGAACTGTGGTAAGGGGATAATACTTGAAATGACAGATAGATAAATAAATAAATAAATAAATAAATAATCATACCTTCAGCCCATCACTGGAAGATTTGCATTCATCATTGGTTTTTTAAAAAGATTTATTTATTTATTTATTTATTTAATGTATATGTACCAACTATACCAACCAACTGTAGCTGTACAGATGGTTGTGAGCCACCATGTGGTTACTGGGATTTGAACTCAGGACCTTTGGGAGAGCAGTCAGTGCTTTTAACTACTGAGGCATCTCTCCAGCCCCCATCACTGATTTTTGCCTAACACTTTTATGATGTCTTCCAAGTTTCCACCATTTTCCATATATTCATTTTAATTGTATAGAAAACAACCTTCCCTTCTCTGTTAGCTAATTTCAGTCTTCATAATGGTATGATCTCAGGAAATCTGTTTTAGTCTCTTCATTGGAGTTATTTCCAACACATTTTTTTATTCATTTATCTAAGATTATAGACCACCAGGGCCCCTTTAATGGCCCTTGAGTCCTTCTGTTCATCATATTTTAAGCATTTTACTCTCTGGTATTACATATTTTATGGTCTGAATCTTTTATTGAAATTTTTTTTTCATATACTGTATTCTAATCACAGTTCTCTTCGGAAAAGAATTAGGCAAACACACACACACACACACACACACACACACACACACACACACACGGAGCATACAGGCACATACCTGAAAGCAAAGCCCATAAAAACACAAAGTCAGAAATCATAACATACTGGATATATTAACCACACTTAAAGATTGGCCCAATGCTCAGCAGTAGATGGCCAACACAAAACAAGCAATGGTATTTGTGTAGACTTTTTGTCTCAGATCCTCCCATGCTAGTCTCCCCCATCTCTCCATAACTATATATTTTATTTCCCACTCTTTGGGAGAGCCTACCTCCCTGAATCCCTTACTCTGTACCTTACATGGATTGTAGCATGCATTTTGAAGGCGTAAGAACTAACATCCACATATAAGGGAAAACATACAGCATTTGTCCCTTTTGGATCTGGGTTACCTTACTCAAAATGGATTTTTCTAGTTCCATCTATTTACCTGAAAAATTTCATAATTTTAAAAATAGCTGAATAGTATTCCATTGTATAAATGTACTGCATTTTCATTATCCAGTTATCCATTCATGGACATCTAGGTTGTTTCCAGTTTCTGCCTATTATGAGTAGGGCAGCAATGAACACGGATGAGCAAGTGTCTCTAGTAGGATGTAGAGCCTTGACATATGCCCGAGTGGTATGACTAGATCTTTGAGGTAGATCAACTCCCATCTTTCTGGGGAACCACCACACTGATTTCCACAGTGTCTGTTCAAGTGTGTACTTCCACCAGCAGTGGATGAGTGTTCCCTTACTCCATATTCTCCCTAGCATCATGAGCTTGTGGCCATTCTGTAAGGTGTAAGATAGAATCTCAAAGTTGTATTGATATTTCCCTGATGGCTAAGGATGTTGAATATTTCTTCGTTTCTCAACCATTTGAGTTTCCTCTTTTGAAAACCCACTGCTCAGGTCTGTACCTCACTATTTCATTGGGTTAGTGTATTCTTGATGTTCAGTATGTTTTTTCATTCTTTATATGTTTTTGATACTAACCCTCTACTGACTGTATAATTAGTAGAGGTCTTTGCCAGTGCCCTTCCCCCAGCCTTGAGCAGGCTAAATAGACCTTAATTTCTTGCCACAGTTGTACCTTAAAGACCCAGATAGAGTCTTCTGCCTTGCAGTACCTGCTGCAATTTCCTACAGGAGCAGACTGCCTGCTGAGCTTCCTTTGCAGCATAATCCAGCTGAAACAAAGGATGGGGTCTGTGGGCTTTCCCTATATAAACACAGTGCTGACTGTTAAACTTTGAGCCTTGATCAGACACTTTTGTCTTGGCTTCATCCTTTTCTAGCACCCCATCCTTTTTCCATTTCCAGCCTCCCTTTCTGATACCTAGTTCATCCATGGCTGCTGGACTGCTACATTTTCCCATTCTATAGCCTGCCACTTAGAATGATGGTGGGTTGTTTTTTGTTGTTGTTGTTGTTGTTGTTGTTTTTTGTTTTTGTTTTTGTTTTTGTTTTTTTGCCATGCAGAAGCTTTTCAGTTTCATGAGGTTCCATTTGTTAGCTGTTGATCTAGGTGCCTGCACTATCAGTAATCTGTTCAGGAAATTGTCTCCTGTACCAATGAGTTCAAGGCTATCCCCACTTTCTCTTGCATTAGGTTCAGTGTACCTGGATTTAGGTTGAGGCCTTTGATCCATCTGTACTTGAGTTTTGTGCAGGAGATAAGTATGGATCTATTTGCATTCACCTATATGCAGACATCCAGTTTGCCTAGCACCAATTGTTAAAGATACTGTATTTTTCTCAGTATGAGTTTTTGGTTTCTATTCTTTTTGGGTATGGACTGAATTTCCAAGTTAACCCTAGGCATATCTTGGGGAGAAAGTCTTGGGGGTGAGGGGAAGGGCTAAAAAAGCAAAAGTGCTATCAGTTGGAAATGAACCTTACACATGAAATGAGATAGGGAGGCACATTCGTGTTGCTTTAAAAGACAAGGTCACATTTCTGTTTTACAGCTTTTTTGTCTGCTTCATGTTCTCTTTAAACTCAATTGACACTTCTGATAGATCTCTTGCCACTGACACGTCTCTATCCCTGGAAACAGAAGGCAGCTTCTAGACTAGGAGCCTATTCAAAATGGACTGGCACAGCGGGTAAGTAAAAAAAAAAAAGAAAGAAAGAAATGGAGTAAGTGTTGAGAAATTGTGTATGTATACACCACTCTGAATATCCCTGATCTCTGATCTGTGAATCTAAGCAGGTTTGGACCTAGTTAGTACTCAGATGGGAGAAGTTTGTTTGAGACAGTGTCTCATGATATAGCCCATGCTGGTCTGAAACTTGCTGGGTAATCTAGGCTGTCTACAAACTGTTCGGTCTCCTGTGTCAAGCTCCTAGTACCAGGATTGCAGGCATGTGCCACCACTTGTGCTATGAAAGTTTGACATTTTGACATTCTATGATTGCCAAGCAAAATAATAGACTTGTTGAACGGGTTTGGTTGTGGTAAAGCTTGTACAATGATTCATATACAGAGTGACCTTATATAACCTAGTCACACACAATGAAACCGTGTTATAAAGGCAAATGAGTTAAGTTAAAGGCAGTTTGCCAGCTATTCCCACAATTGCAATTGCATAAAATCCAGAATTTATATTCTCTAAGTAGTGCTGGCTGTCATGGACCTTGCTTTGTAGATCAGTCTGGCCTTGGACTCACAGAGATTGTTCCTTCTGCCTCTGCCTTCTGAATGTTGGGATTAAAGGCACATACTACTTACATCCTTTGAAGCAGGGTCTGTATATAGTCTAGGCTGTCTTGAAACTCACCTTTTAGCCGAAGCTAGTTTCAAATCTATGACCCTTCCACCATCATCTTCTAAATGCTTATTACAGTTGTGTGCCACGGCAATTTGTTTAACTCCAACTGTGGGGGGGATGGAAAGAGAGAGAGACAGAGAGAGAGAGAGAGAGAGAAAGAGAGAATGCATATATGTGCTCAAGAATATATGATTATGTATTTTACTGGGTGGGGTGGTTTAAATAGGTTTGCTCCCCCCCATAGACTCATGTGTTTCCATATGCTTGTCCCATGGGAATTGGCACTATTAGGAGGTGTGGCCTTGGAATGGGCGAGGCTCTGTTGGAGGAAGTGGGTCACTGTGTAGGTGAATTTTAAGTACTCCTACTGCTCAAGCTCCACCCAATATGCAAGGGACTCTCTTAGCAGCCTTCAGATGAAGCCTTAGAACGCTCAGCTCCTCTTGCACCATGCCTGCCTGGATGCTGCCATGCTCCCACCTTACTGACAATGGGGTTGAACCTCTGAACCTGTAAGCCAGCCCTTACAATGTTGTCCTTACAAGAGTTGTCTTGGTCAGCTGTGTGGTGGTGGCACACACCTTTGATCCTAGCACTCTGGGAGGCAGAGGCAAGCGGATTTCTGAGTTCGGGGCCAGCCTGGTCTACAGTGAGAGTTCCAGGACAGCCAGGACTACACAGAGAAACCCTGTCTTGAAAAAACCAAATCCCAAAAACCAAAAAAAAAAAAAAAAAAAAAAAAAAAAAAAAAAAAAAATAGAAAAAGGAAGTAAAAACATTTTGTGATAGATAGAATTGAAGATTTACATGGAAAATACTTCTGACAAAATTGAAAAAATACAAAGAAAAACACATTTAATTGTCATTTTCATGGAAAATTAAAGAGTAAAATGGTAGACATAAAGAACATTGCTAAATTAATTGAAAAAGGGAGTAGAAACATTTTATGATAGAATTGAAGATTTGCATGGAAAATATTTCCAAAAAATTGTAGAAAAATATTGAACATGTTAAAATTGAAGAGTATCATGGCAAAATTATACAGATAAAATGGTAGGCATAAAAATATTTCTAAGTCGATTGAAAGTGGAATTAAAATATTTTCTGAAAAAATTGAAGATTTATGTGGGAAAATATTTCTGATAAAATTGAAATATATAGAAAAACATGTTAAAATTCAAGATTATCATGGAAAATAATACAGATAAAATGGTAGACATAAAAACATTACTAAATTAATTGGAAGAGGAATTACAAATCTTTTTTGATAAAATTGAAGATTTATATAAAAAATACTTCTGTTAGTCTATGCCTTTTTATTGGGGAAATGAGTCCATTGTTGTTAAGAGATATTAAGGAATAGTGCTTATTGCTTCCTATTATTTTTGGTGTTATTTTTATGTTTGTGTGGCTACTTTCTTTTGGGTTTGTTGGAAGAAGATTACTTTCTTGCTTTTTCTAGGGTGTAGTTTCCCTCCTTGTGTTGGCATTTTCCATCTATGATCCTTTGTAGGGCTGGATTTGTGGAAAGATATTGTGTAAATTTGGTTTTCTCATGGAATATCTTGGTTTCTTCATCTATGGTAATTGAGAGTTTTCCTGGGTATAGTAGTCTGAGCTGGCATTTGTGTTCTCTTAGAGTCTGTCTGACATCTGCCCAGGATCTTCTAGCTTTCATTGTCTCTGGTGAGAAGTCTGGTGTAATTCTGATAGGCCTGCCTTTATATGTTACTTGCCCTTTTTCCCTTACTGCTTTTAATATTCTTTCTTTGTTTAGTGAATTTGGTGTTTTGATTATTATGTGCCGGGAGGAATTTCTTTTCTGGTCCAGTCTGTTTGGAGTTCTGTAAGCTTCCTGTATGTTCATGGGCATCTCTCTCTTTAGGTTAGGGAAGTTTTCTTCCATAATTTTGTTGAAGATATTTGCTGGCCCTTTAAGTTGTAAATCTTCACTCTCATCTATGCCTATAATCCTTAGGTTTGGTCTTCTAATTGTGTCCTGGAGTTCCTGGATGTTTTGGGTTACAAGCTTTTTGCACTTTGCATTTTCTTTGTTGAGTCAATGTTTTCTATGGAATCTTTAGCATCCAAGATTCTTTCTTCTATTTCTTGTATTCTGTTGTTGATACTTGCATCTATGACTCCTGATTTCTTTCCAAGGTTTTCTATCTCCAGAGTTGTGTCCCTTTGTGATTTCTTCATTGTTTCTACTTCTGTTTTTAGATCCTGGATGGTTTTGTTCAGCTCCTTCACTTTTTCGTTTGTGTTTTCCTGTAATTCTTTAAGAGATTTTTGTATTTCCTCCTTAAGGGCTTTTACCTGTTGACCCATGTTCTCCTGTATGTCTTTAAGGTAGTTATTTAAGTACTTCTTGAAGTCCTCTATCAGCATCATGAGATACGATTTAAAATCCAACTCTTGCTTTTCCAGTGTGTTGGGGTATCCAGGACTTGCTGTGGTGCGAGAACTGGGTTCTGATGTTGCCAAGTAGCCTTGGTTTCTGTTGGTAGGGTTCTTGTGCTTGCCTTTCACCATCTGGTTATCTCTGGTGTTAGTTGGTCTTGCTGTCTCTGACTGGAGCTTGTCCCTCCTGTGGGCCTGTAAGCCTGTGTCAGTACTCCTGGGAAACCAACTCTCTTTTGGCAGGGTCTGTGTACAGAAGGCTGTGGAGCCGCCTGGCTCCCTGTTGCCAATGACGGTGGGAAGACTCCTGTCCCATGCACTCCTAGCTGTTCCCCTCCAGAGAGACTGTGGAGATCTCACCTCCGTCCTCAGAAGTGAAAGCACTGCTGGGAGATCACTCTCTCCTGGCGGGCTGTGCACTGAAGGCTGTGGAGTTGTGTGGTTCCCTGGTGCAAATGGCCCAGAGACAGTCTTTCATGTAAAAGTTTTTCTATTTTTTTTATTTAGAACTTTCCACAGTGTATCTTAATTGGTTTTTTTGTTTCTATTTCTCCATGACAGTCTTAGACACTATAAAGAAGGGGAAGAAGGAAGAAGAAGAGTTCCCAATTTGTTTTTTAACTCCAACATCATAAATTACTGGATATATATTTGAAGACAAGGGAAAGAAATTGTATCTTGTATTTCAAATGAGTATACTTAGCAGGATGGATTACATTAAAATATCTCTTTTTTCATTGCTGTTAGCTATAAAATTAGTTCCAGCTGGAAGTTGGTAGTGCACATATGTAATCCCAGCCTTGGGAGGCTAAGACAGGACTACTGCTGTTTGAGACCAGCCTGGGATCTACAGCCTGGGATATTTTCTTATATCTCTTTAAGTATAAGAAAATAATTGAGCTTATGTTTTATGTCATTTTTAAAATTTCAGCAAAGGGCAGGGGCCTGAAGAGATGGCTCAGTGGTTAAGAGCACTGACTGCTCTTCCAGAAGTCCTGAGTTCAAATCCCAGCAACCACATGGTGGCTCACAACCATCTGTAATGAGATCTGGCACCCTCTTCTGGTGTGTCTGAAGACAGCTACATAATAAATAAATAAATAGAATTTCAGCAAAGTGATCAATTTTATTGTATTTTACCAAAATATTGGTCCACCTTGGATTTGAAGTTAAAAATAAAACAATGGGTCCTTGGGGCTAGAGAGATGACTCAGCAGTTAGGAGCACTGGCTCTACCGGGCGGTGGTGGCGCAGGCCTGTACCCAGCACTCTGGGAGGCAGAGGCAGGCGGATTTCTGAGTTCAAGGCCAGCCTGGTCTACAGAGTGAGTTCTAGGACAGCCAGGACTATGCAGAGAAACCCTGTCTGGGGGGGAGGGTTGGGGGAGCACTGGCTCTTCTAACCTCCATGGGCACTGGGCACACATGTGGTATATAGATATATATACACGCAAAACACCCATATACACAAAATGAAATTTAAATTAAAAAACTGCTGGTCTTTTACCAGAGAGTGTCTAAGGACTGCCCCAGTTGATCCCCAGTGTGTCCTATTCCCCTGTCACCTCATCTCACTGAAGTCTGTCTCCTTAAGGAGAAGTAAGTGCAACCTACTCAACTAGAAGAGGGTCACAGAAGGCAAGAGACTCAGGGCAGCAAAACCCATGTAATACTACATTAGGAAGGAAAGCAGAAGGGCTGTCAAGATGGGTCAGTGCAGAAAGTGGGGAAACCGTGTGGCCTGAGTTCAATCCCTGGGGTGCATGTAAAGGTAGAAAGGGGAAACTTACTGCGTAAGTTGTCCTCTGACCTCCTCGCTCATGGCTGGAGCATGCCTGGGGGAACCTACCCCCCTTCACCCTAGCCACAGACTAGTAAGAAATGATGAAAAAGGAGAACATGTCTGGTACAATGGTGCACATCTGTAACGCTAGCACTTGGAAGGCAAAGGCAGGATTCCTACACATGCAAAGTCAGGTCTAGTCTGTGTTTTGTATTCCAGGCCAGCCAGAGTTACACAGTGAGAGCCTGTCACAAAACAAACAAACAAACAAACCCTAAGCAAGGACAAACAATAAAGAAGTATCTGAGAATTATTTTCATAAAAGTCAACCATAAGGCAGAAAACTAACAAAAACTTAAACTAAATTAAATACACTCTAGATTTTTTTAATATTAAAAAAATCTGAGAAGGCTGGAGAGATCGCTCATCAGTTAGGGCTTGCTACTATTTCAGAGGGTTTGGTTCCCAACACCCATATCAAGTAGCTTGAAATTGTAAATTCATCTTCAGGAGACCTAATTCCCTCTTCTAGTCTCTGAGGACACACACACACACACACACACAATTTGTGGAGAGATGTCCCAGCGGTTAAATGTGTTTGCTGTCCTTCCAAAAGACCTGAGTTCAGTTCATCCATATTGGAAGGGCTGGGCAGCCCTTCCAGGCAGTACAGGTTCAGATCTGAGCACCTACATTGCAGTTCACAACAGGCTGGAAAAACAGTCCTGGGGATCCAACACCCTCTGCTGGCCTGTAAGAGCGCCCACACTCACATGGCACAAAGATGCACAAATACAGATAAAATATTTAAAAAATCTCAAAAAAAAAAACCCTGAAAAACAATGTCTTACTATGTGAGACAGTTTATTGGTTAGCCTGGAACTCATTGTGTACACCAAGGTGGCCTCAGACTCATAGAGATCCGCCTACCTCTACCTCCCAAGTGCTTAGATTAAAGGCATGCTAGACTATGCTTGGCCTTTTAAAAAAATTTTAAATTGCAAATTACTTTTTAATGTTTTTTTAAGTTATATATATATATATATATATATATATATATATATATATATATATAATATTACACTGTAGTTGTCTTCAGACACACCAGAAGAACGCGTCAGATCTCATTACAGATGGTTCTGAGCCACCATGTGGTTGCTGGGAATTGAACTCAAAACCTCTGGAAGAGCAGTCAGCACTCTTAACCACTGAGCCATCTCTCCAGGCCCTTAAATTGCAAATTAAAAGCTGAGAATAGAAATGGGCAAAGGGGGGAGGGGTGGGTGGGATGAACTGCATGAGAGTTTGGCTGAACTCAGGAAAGAAAGTAACGAACAACTACCTCCACAATGAATAAATCACAAGCCATTCACTAAGAAGAGATTTTAATGACATTTAAGAAAGAACTTTGAATAGAGTGGGAATTAGAGAAGAAACTAGACACAGAGACGTAAAGAGGATCCGAGGAAAACATGATGGAAATGAAAACTGCGCAAAATCACCAACGTATGTATCATTGGAGTCCTTGAAGAGGAATAACAGGAGAGAGCTAATTTCCAGTGACTAATTCAAGACAAGTTTCTAGAAATAAGAGAATTACATCTCAAAAGGGCACTTTAGGGACCTGGAGAACTGACCTGTATCAATTAACTGTGAGACATACTTTGATACACTTTTTTCTTCATTTTATACTTATTATTTATACTTATCATTATACTTACACTTAATATTATTATTGTTAGAGGCAGGGTTTCTCTGTTTATTCTGTCCTGGAACTGGGGGCAACCTTTCGAAGTAGGTGCAGTGCTTCTACCATCAGGTCCTGGGATCTAACTCAAGTTGTCAGGCTTGCCTGGCAAGTCCATTCACATCCCAAAATTTAGACTTAAAGACAAACTCCAGGCAGGAGTTAGCAGTGTGGTTTGCTGGCAGATGGTCTCCTTAGCATGAGTGAGGCCCATTTCATCCTAGCACACACACAAATCCAGACAAATGGTCAGATTATTTTCAAAAATAAGCAAATCCAGCTGGCTGGGGACTTAGATTGGAAGAGTAGAACCGTATTATCAAGGGATGCCAGGAAAAAGGCAAGCCAAGAATTTTATGACCAGCCTAGCTAATGTGTATGAAAAAGATTTCAATTGAAATGTTCTTTTGGGTGGTAATTATTATTATTATTATTATTATTATTATTTGTGTATGGGTGTTTTGCCTGAATGTGTGTCTATATACCACATTTGTGCAGCGGCCACAGAGGCCAGAAGAGGATGTGGGATTCCCCCTTGGAACTAAAGTTACAGATGAGTATGAACTGCCACATGGATGCTGGGAATTATAGGGGCCCCTCTACAAGAGCAGCAAGCGTTTTAAACCACTGAACTGAAACACTCTTACAATGAAAAGATGTCGTTCAGTGGTAGAGTAGTTCCACAGCATGTTCAAGACTGTGAGTCTGAGCCACAGCATTATAGATAGAGACAGATAGATAGATAGATAGATAGATAGATAGATAGATAGATAGATGATAGATAGATAGATACATAGATAGATACATAGATAGATACATAGAAAGAAAGAAAGAAAGAAAGAAAGAAAGAAAGAAAGAAAGAAAGAAAGAAAGAAAGAAAGAACAGCCTTGAGCATATGAAAAAAATTCTCTAAAACTCAGGATTTTACACACCCACACATTTTCTTTGAACAATTTACAGTTCTTAATGACTTTATTGCTTCTGGTTTCCATCTGCACCTGGAGCTGACCCTGTGCCACAGCTCTCTATATCTGTGTCCCACCAGGAGAGAGCTGGCCTCCCAGGAGTGCTGACAGACCTGAGAGCACACGTAAGACCACCACTGCTGCTCAAATTTCTGGCCAAAGAGGGACCTGCCCAGAGCCATCAGGCCACAGGAACCAAGGAACAACCAGGGACAGGCTCCTTCCCATTTCAGTCCAAGCCCTGGAGCTGACCCTGTGCCACAACTTCCCATACCCAAATTCCTCCCGAAGAGAACTGTTCTCCCAGGAATGCTGACACACAGGCTTGCAAGAGGGACAAGCCACAGTCAGAGACAGCAAGACCAGCTAACACCAAAGGTACCAGATGTCAAAAGGCAAGAGCAACAGAAAGCAAGGCTACTTGACATCATCAGAACCCAGTTCTCCCACCACAGCAAGCCCTGGATACCCCAACACACCAGAAAAGCAAGACTCTGATTTAAAATCACATCTCATGATGATGATAGAGGACTTTAAGAAGGACATAAATTAATTCCCGTAAAGAAATACAGGAGAACACAGATAAACAGGTACAAGTCCTTAAAGAGGAAACACAAAAATCCCTTAAAGAAATACAGGAAAACATAAACAGGCAAAGGAAATGAACAAAACCATCCAGGATCTAAAAATGGAAGCAGAAACAATAAAGAAATCACAAAGGGAGATAACCCTGGAGATAGAAATCTAGGAAAGAGATCAGGAATCATAGATGCAAGTCACCAACAGACTGCAAGAGATAGAAGAGAGAATCTCAGGTGCAGAAGATAACATAGAAAACATTGGCACAACAGTCAAAGAAAATGCAAAAGGCAAAGAGCTCCTGACCCCCAAAACATCCAGGAAATCCAGGACACAATGAGAAGACCAAACCTAAGGATTATAGGTATAGAAGAGAGCAAAGATTCCCAACTTAAAAGGCCAGTAAATATCTTCAACAAAAGTACAGGAAAAAAAAATCCCTAACCTAAAGAGATACCCATGAACAAACAAGAAGCCTTCACAACTCCAAACAGATTGGACCAGAAAAGAAATTCCTCCTGTCACATAATAGTCAAGAATGACTTTGTCTTGGTGAATTACACCACAGTGACACAGTGCCCAAAAAGAAGTTACATTGATGTAACTTCAACTTACCTTTTGGAGGGACATGAAACTCACAAATGCAGGAAAATATGTCCATTTTCTTCAGGATGTTTTTTATATGGAAGACTTCGGAATTCTAATCTCTAAAAAGAGGTGAAGGCTGTAAGCAGAACTTAGAGAGCCATCCTTGCTTTAGTTAATGTATTAAAGAAGTCCCAGAGGGGACACCAAAATGTGTCAATGTTACATTAAGGAATTTTTTCCAAAAGGCAACTACCTTTTGATCTGCTTAAACCTAGGGTGATGCCAAATTTGAATTTTCTACTTCTCTCCCCGTGTCTTTTGTCTGTCTGTAGTTGGTGGTTACTGGCCTGTCTACACTGTGTCTATTGTGTATGTCTTGGTCTGTCTGTCCCTGTTGTCTGTCTGATCTGTGTGTTGTGCCTATGTGTCTATTGAGCCTGTGTGTGTCTTTAACATAGGTTTTTGCTCCGTCTTTATGGAACAGTGTGGAAAACACAAGTTTGGAAAGGAATGAAGGATTCTGTGCAGATATCTGTAACAACTTTACAATGGAAGAAGTCATTTTACTGACTGTACCTGACCCAGAATAACATGCCAAACCACATAGATGTAATTAACCTCTATCCATATATTGCTTCCAAAATTTATAGAGAATATTGTTTTTGTTTAAGGTTGCTTTCAGAAAACAATTACTACAACATTCAAGCACACAGAAATAGTATTCTGGATCAGGGGCATAAAATTACATAATTTAAAATGAAAGCTATGCATTTAGCTTAGGTTGTAAAAGCTGATTGTATGGGAAATCCAAGGTATAGTCAGGTTGGTCACATTGTTTTTAAAGGCAGGTTACACTTAAATAGGCTAAGTATACAGGAGAGCAGGTTAAGTGCATAGTCTTAAATGATCTCAAGGCATATTATTAACTTAGCTGCAAGGTCTGGAAAAAGTTCAGTCTCTGAAGACAAGATATTTTCAGAAAATATGTCACTATGCATATAACTGAGTGCCTAGAAGACAGTACAAATAAGTACTTTAACAACTATTAGACTAGAGATAGTTTAGCAAATAATCTAGCGACCTTTTGCCCTTATCTTAAGAACCTGCCTAAGGCTAATGGACTAATTTCTTTGGTGGAGGAATTTCAAGACATCCTAACATTGAATATGTGATGTGGTTGTTACTGATAACACTTCTGCTGGTCTACAATGAAAAGGAACAAATGGGGCAGAAAGAAATACAAAATGTATAAATTGGAGAGAGGGAAAAAAACACTAGGAAGTTTAATGCTAAAACCAAAGCAAGTGCTGGAAGAGAAGGCTCTAAATGTTAAGGGCATCCGCACAGTTAAAGAGGCACCTCCAGCTTTGCCCTGGAAAGGGGCCAGAGTGCCTTCAGGGCAATTACTCCCCCAGCTAAGCTTTCACTTCGTGGAAGCCAACAGAATTAAAAAAGGGGGTGCTGCTCATGTAATCTCAGGGGATCAGGGTCCACCTAAGCTGCTGACTTTGGAGTCATGAGGAATGCAAGAGTGTAGGGGCCATGTGTTCTTCCCCTTTAGTTTCAGAGGGTCATTGAAGCCATGGGTAGGGAGGCCCTGAGAGACCATTGAATGAAGCTATGAAAGTGAAATATGGGTAAAGGAGAAACCCAGTTTCTTTGGAAAGTCAGTTATGTTAGATGATGTCTTGCTAAAGCAGACACATGAAAGAATGTTTTCCTGAAGCAGACATGGGTGGAAGGATTTTTGCTATAGCAAACATCGGAAAGGATGTGTGATGTTTAGAAAGAATATAAATATGATCTCACAGACAGTGGTGGCTCAAGCATTGGTTTGCTTTTCTCCCCCTTGCTGGTCTTCGCTGATGACATTCATGTATTGTTTCCCTTACATTGCATTGTGAGCTTCACATTGCATTGTGGTGACTTCTCCTCTGTTCCCGCAGTTTCTTGTGCTTCCCAGGATGTGCCAGTGGGGGAGCCTCTTGGTTTCTTCTAGATTGAATTACCCTTGCTGAGTTGTGTGTGGTGTCTGCTGAGTAGACTGGGATGCAACTGCTGATTTGTGTTTCATGTTTGCTACTGGACTGGACTGAGAATAACAAAAATTGGAGTCACCCTAAAGAACTATTTCTAAACAGGTCCATGCCCCTGTATCCTAATAACCTTTCTATTCCACTACTCTGGTGGGTGGTGGGCTAGAGGTGAGGTTGAACCCTCATTAAAGTAGGCTGTAAAAATTATGTGCCTACATCTGGATTGTAATAGAGATCCAACATGCTGGAGAAGCAAGAGCTATGAGACTTCTGCCAAGGAGAGCTGCATATAGGAAGTGGAACCAGCTCAATAGAGAGATGTACTCTGTAGGCAACAAAGCTGGAGGGGTGAAGTCATTTATGTCCTTTGCTACTTGACATGGGGCTATAGGATTTGCTGTTTGCTTTGCTGGGTTCCAGTCTTATTTTGGTTCAGTGTTTCCTCACAATGCCATTCACCAATTCCTCTCTTTTGGAATGATATTGTCTCTGCCATTTATGTTTGAAGTATGTAATTTGCTATAGTTAAGAGATTGCCTTGAGTTCCAAAAGTGACCATGGACTTTTAAACAGTATTGAGACTGTGAAAACTTATGGGGACTTTTGCAGTTGAACTAAATGCATTTTGCCTCATTGTGTGGCAAGCCTATATGCTCCAAGGAGTAGAATGTCATGTTTGAATGAAATACCTCATGGGCTCAGGCATGTGAATCCTTGGTCCTCAGTTAGTGGCACTGTTTGGGGAGGTTTAGGTGGTATGGCCTTTGGGTAGATTTTGAGATTACATGGCTTCACCTCACTTCTGGTTGACTATCTCTGCTTCATGCTTTCAGTTGAGGATGCGATTTCTTGGTTTCTTGCTCTGGCTGCCATGCCTGCCTGTTGCCATGCCTCCCACAATGATCGACTCCTATGCACTTGAAACTATAAGCCCAAATACACTCTTCCTTCTATAAGTCACTTTTGGTCATTGTGCTTATAACAACATCAGAAAAGAAACTAATTCAAAGAGTTTGAGCTACATGTAACTCTGTCTCTGTGACAGTTTGAAGGACAATGGCCCCTAAAGGCTTAATCTCTAGTTGATAAACTGAATGATTAGGTGTGGCCCAGTTGGAGTAGGTGTGCCATTGTTGGAGATGGTATGTTATTAGGAGTGGGCTCTAAGGTTTCAAAAGACATTCTGGGTCCAATCCCTGCCTCTTCTTTCTTTGTTTGCTTTTGAGAAAGGGTTTCTCTGTATAGCCCTGGCTGTCCTAGAGCTTGCTTCATAGATCAGGCTGCCCTCAAACTCGGAGATGTGCCTGCTTCTGCCTCTTAAATTCTGGGATTAAAGGTGTGCATCACCTTTCTTCTTCTTCTTCTTTTTCTTTTTCTTCTTCTCCTTCTCCTTCTCCTTCTCCTTCTCCTTCTCCTTCTCCTTCTCCTTCTTCTTCTTCTTCTTCTTCTTCTCCTTCTCCTTCTCCTCCTCCTCCTCCTCCTCTCCCCCTCCTCCCCCCCTCCTCCTCCCCCTCTTCCTCTTCCCCTTCTTCCTCCTCCCCTCCTCTACCTCCTCCTCCCCCCTACCTCCTCCTCCCCCCTCCTTCTTCTCTTCCTCCTCCTCTTCCTTTTCTTCCTCCTTTTGAGATGGAATTTTACTATGCAGCCCTGACTGGTCTAGAACTCACAATGTAGACTAAGCTAGCCTCTAATTCACAGAGATCCATTTACCTCTGCTTCCCAAGTTCTAGGATTAAAGACATGCTCTATGAGATCTTGTGCAAAAAAAAAAAGTGTGTGTGTGTTAGGGGAAGGGGGTAAAAGAGCAAAATCCCCCAAACAAACCAGAAAATAAAAAGCAGAAAACAGAACTGAAATACCCAAGTTAGTTCCTATAAGGTGTGAAAGCAGACAGAATAGAGTAAATAAGGGGAGGAATTGCACTTTGAGAGTAGATGATCTCAGGGGGATATACTGTCCAATCAATGCTGGGCCAGTTTGTGCTTTAAAATTAGGAGGCTAGTGCAAGATCATAGCCCAGTGGATAAACTGAGATTCTATACTGATGATAAATAGGTAACCAAAGAGGAAGAGAAGACAGAGTCTGCCTTACAGTTAATAAATTCTGGCTGGTTTGCATATGGAGGTGTTGGTTGAATTGAAAGGCAGTTCATGAGAGCATTGATTTGGACAAGGTTACTGATGAATGCTAACCCTATGGTAAGGAGCAGAATGCTTCCAGTTTGAAAGTATCTAGCTGCTGGACAGTTCCTGACTGGGTGATCAAAAGTGCCTTCTAGGGTTGGTGAGCTGGTTCAGTGGGTAAAAAGCACTTGTTGCCAATTTGATTCCTGGAACCATACTGTAGAAAGAATGAGCTGACTCCTGTAAGTTGCCATCTGACTGGTCCTTTTCAAGATTAGTCATTTTCTTTTTTCTTTTTCTTTCTTTTGAGAAAATCTCTCTCTACATAGCCCTGGCTGTACTGGAACTTGCTATGTTGCTCAGGCTGACCTTGAACTCACAGAGATCCACCTGTTTCTGCCTCCTGGGTGCTGGGATTAGGGGTGTGCACAGCCACAGCAGCTGGAGAACATTCTCTTAAACACTGGGGTGCATTGCTTTTCAATGTGGGTTCTGGGACTCTCACTCAGGTCCCCATCCTTGCAAGCCAAGTACTTTAATAACTGGGCTATTTTCCTAGCCAATAGGCATAGAATCTTTTTTAGGGAAAAAGTTTTAGTGCTGAAAGTGCAAGGCTTTGGTTCCATCCCCAGTGCCCATGAAAAGATTTTAAAGGCAAAATTCTGTGGGTGTTTGTTTGTTTTTAAGATTTTGTTTTTAAGATTATATATGAGTACACTGTAGCTGTCTTCAGATACACCAGAAGAGGGTATCAGATCCCATTACAGTTGGTTATGAGTCACCCTGTGGTTGCTGGGAATTAAACTCAGGACCTCTGGAAGAGCAGCAGTCAGTGCTTTAACTGCTGAGCCATCTCTCCAGCCCCCAAACCCTGTTTTTGTTTATACGTCTTCCCAAGATGTAAAATAGTAGTTGATTGTCTCACTGAAAGGTTAAGTTTTGCCGGGTGGTGGTGGTGCACGCCTTTAATCCCAGCACTTGGGAGGCAGAGGCAGGCGGATTTCTGAGTTCAAGGCCAGCCTGGTCTACAGAATGAGTTCCAGAACAGCCAGGGATACACAGAGAAACCCTGTCTTAGAAAAGCCAAAAAAAGAAAGGTTAAGTTTTTATTTTTATTTCTGGTGCAAAGAGTAGGTAGTAGGAGCGAGCACTAACCAACTGCTGTGGCAGTCATATGCCATCTCAAAATGTGCCACTTACACCAAGGGATTACTTTCACTTAAAGGTACCTGACACACAGCAGATTCTTTTTTTTTCTTTCAAAATACAGGTGAACTCTCCCACATAAAGATACCATCTGTGTAGCAAGAGAGACAATTTTTAGTGGAGAGAATCCTGTGCACATAGACCTTGTTAAAATAACCATCACCTTCCTTTGTCCTCCCTCCAACTGACTTTTCTACAATTGCCTGTCTTTGTTCAACCTGATACAAAAAGCATGCTGGTCCTGCCAACTCCTTGTAGGTCATGTCACTCTCATTACATTTGTATGCTTTTCTCCTGTTAGTCTCTCAGGTCAACTTCAGTCTTAGGTCCAGCTGGGACTCTATTTGGTGCACAGAAAGAAAATTCTGCCTCCCCTGTAATAGGGTCTCCAAAGTGGGCCCAAGGCAGAAAGGGTGTGGAGGAAAACTGGAGCTTCTGCTGGGCTCACAGTTGACGGGAGGACCAGATGGCTGTGTACCTATGCAAAAAGACAAAAGCAGTGTGTGTGAAACGTTGGCTTCCACAGGGACCAAGCACAACCGATTCCCTTCTGCCATTTCATTGCACTGAGGGACCCTGACTAGGTGAGCATACAAGGGACCACTGGGAAAACAGAGGCACAACATGCCAGACTAACTTCCTCATCTTTGTAGCTCCTGGTGTATGTGAGACTGGCACACAGCCTTTGGCCACTGTACACACATGAGAGAAACAGCAAAGAATGAGGAGATTAGCATCAGGGCCACAGATGGCTCGAAAATTGCTTTCAGCAGTGACTGAAAATAACAGAGCCAATATAACGGCCTATTGTTTTATTCATCCAGCCTCATGAGGCACAGTGCTATTTATTCCCTTTGGTAGAAATGATGAGCAAATAGTCCAAGGAAATCAGCACCAGAGATAGCAGAAAAGAAATGCTTCCTAATTACTCAACTCCTAAATGTCCCATTTTTTTCTATAGAGCCATAATTCAGAAACAGTTATATTAAAAACAAAAAACAAACAAACAAAGCAACAACATCGGCCAGTATTCCAGGGCAAATGTAATGAAACTCATTTTTGATGTTTAGTGTTTTAAATTAGGAGACGGAAACTCATAAGAAGTAAAACATTATCATTAATGCTTGACTCTCGTAAGAATCATCAATGGATGTTAACAGTTGAGGGGTAAATAGTTAATGAGACATTTACATGGTCTCAAAGTATCTTCCCACAAATTCCTTGTTAACTGCCAAGGGAGGGGGAAATCCTAACTTTACAGAGGAGAAAGCTAGCAACTGCAACCATAGCATCATAAAGAGCCCCAGAGAGACCACGTGCTTCCTGATATCCTAGAGGTACAACATCTCTTCCATTGTGTGCCTGCCAAAAATGAGTACCTTCAAGATAGCTGTCATAGTCAGTTTGAGATTCTATAACGAAATGACTTAGACTGGGTAATTTATAAATAACGGAAATAAGTCCACACAGTTCTGGAAGCTGGGCGGTCCAAACTTTAGGCATTTGGGAAATTCAGCACTGGATGGGTTTCTGTGCTTCTATGAATCACCCGTGAGATAAAGCCTCTGGCAGGCCTGTGAGCGACTTTGATTAGGTTAACTGAAGTGGAAAAGACCCGCCCTGAATGCAGGCAGTACCTTCCAGTGGCCCTGACATAAAGAGCTCTGAGAGGAAATCTTTGGCTTTTTTGCCTGCTTGCCTTTTTGTGTTGAGGACTGCTGCTGACACCACTGCCACACTGCCACCATCTGTCAGTGATAGCAGAAGCCAGTTATTTCAGCCTTCTAACATTAAGACCAGCTACTCTCCAGATATCATTCAGACCTGAATGGGACTGCTTCAGAGAATCCTGATTAATATACTATCCGGGGAGATGAGCTTTAAATAGCCAATCCTCCTGCTTCTACCTCCCAAGGGCTAGATTATGGCATGCACTACCAGGTCTAGTGGCCCCATATGTAACTGTCACCTTGGGAGTTAAGTTCCAAGGTATGAAGTTTAGAGAGTCTCACTGTATATTCCTGGTTGACCTCAGACTCAGTGCTCCACCTGCCTCTACCTCTCAAGTACTGGGATTAAAGATGTATCCCACCATATCAGACTCAAGGCGTGAACTTTTCAAGAATATGAACCTATTCAGACTATAGAGGTAGGCATTGAGGAAACTGAGGGACATTCCATTAAACTGCAATCTTCAACTGAATCTTCAAGATCACAATCAACAGACAAATTCAGCTACCAGCCAAGCCAGATCCTGGCCTTTGAGTTGGCTTGCCCCAACATCTACCCTATAGATGAACTGTTGGAGCACATGAAAGGTCAGGTCCTGCTGACCCAAAGCTGCAGGATCTCCATGACACAGGGCAACCACAGGATATCTGAGAGGAGTCTCCGTGAGGATCCAATATTGATAGTGGAGCAGAAGCCAGAGGCCTCAGATCACACCAGTGACTCACTGCAATGAATATTTGTGAGTAATGTTGTGTGGACAAGAGTAAACTGGAGCACACAGTGACACACTACAGCTTCCATGACAAGATTGTTGTTGTTGTTTTAGTGTTTTATTTCCTTGGGTACAGGCTATAAGGGTGGAAGGTAGATACAAAGGGAAGTGGGGATGAGTAGGATTGGGGTGCCTGATGTGAAATTCACAAAGAATCATTAAGAAGTTAAAAAGAAATAGAGCCAGGTGTGTACTATCACCTCTCAAGAGGTGAAAGCAGAAGGATCAGCAGTTCAAGGCCATCCTCAGTCACATAGTGTTGGGGGGGGGCAGGGGGAGGTTGCTGTGAATTTAAGTAAAGGGTATATGAGGGAAGGAGGGGAGTATCTTTTGCTTTTTTGAGAATGTAAATAGTCCAACTTTCTCGTGAGAGTAGTCCAGGTTTCATGTAAAGAAAAAAAAAAAAAAAAAACCTAATGCACTGGGATTCACCAGAAAATTGTGTTGGCTTGTAGTCATTCAAGTAAAATTCTATAGGCCCTGTGACCAAGGACTTCAGAAGAATGTATGATGGTATATTCCTCAAGACAATGCTAGGAACCTTTCTTTTTTCTTTGCATTGGCGTGTCTTCTCCCATCACTGTCTCTCGAAGGGTGATAGTGAGCTCATTAGTCATGTTCATGTTGGTGTTCAGTTGAGTCCCATGACAGGCCACCTTCTGGTGGGAACGCACAGAAAAGGACATGAAAGGAGGACATGGAGTGTTTGCTCTCACTCGCGCTGATAAGCTTGGCTCTCCTGTTGCTGCTGATGTAAATGCGATTTCTTGAGGATTCTCATGTAGACTCAAGCCCAGCAGCTCTCTAGGAATCTTCCAGACTGAGACACCCAACCCAATGGACTGAACAACTGCTACTAGTTTCTCAGCCTATCATGAGACAACCAATACTGGACTATTCAGATCACATCCTATAAAGCCCCTTTATATATATTCATATCAGTTCTGTTCCTTTAGAACTCCGACTAATACACTGAAACCTTTCAAATGCAGGTATGTATCAACTGTTAGCTTTACTATGTATTTAAGCTGTATTTATGAACTAGCTGAGATGTAAACATACACTGGGGGGGGGGGTTCCCTGCTGGTGTCACAGTAAGCAGGGAAATGAAGCATGAAGAGGTGAGGATGAAAACTCAGGCTGACTTGTCAAATTCCTAGTTTGACACCAGGCAGTTTATTGCCAGCATATTTAAACACAATATAATTTGGGGAAAAGTTTGCTGGTGTAATACAATCTGCAGTGTATAAGGGGGTATAATTACATTGAAACTTAACTCAAAATGTGTGCCATTTTTTTTCCAAGATGAGTTCTGGAAATACACTACCTGTACTAGCTTGAGGTAGGATCTGGCCTAGTCTCAGTCCTACAGATAGTACAGAAGTCATTTGGGCTATTAGCCACCTCTGGTCCTAGTTGTGTGAGCTTGGGGGAGCCCTTGGCTGTACAGGTAATGAATGTGTTAAGGGTCATTTAGATTACTAGCTACCTCTGGTCCTGACTGTAGGAATGTGATATGTCCTAGCCCAACAGATAAAGCAGATCAGACTATTTATCTCCAACTCCCAGACTTCTGGAAAAACAGCTTATTTTTTTCCCTTTGAAAGGACAATCCTGGGTGCCTAATATTGCTAGTTTCCCTGGAGATCTGTGGGCACAAGGACCTTTGTGCTCTCAACAATATACAAATAACATTAATTTTAAAGGTTGATTGCAAGTCACAACAGAAGATAGTGGTAATTTAATGTACATCTGACTACTTTTCAACAATAGCTTTTTGGTTTTTTTCCCCCCAGACAGGGTTTCTCTGTGTAGCCCTGGCTGTCCTGGAACTCACTCTGTAGACCAGGCTGGCCTCGAACTCAGAAATCCGCCTGCCTCTGCCCCCCCCCCCCCCCGGCGCCCCCCCCCCAAGTGCTGGGATTAAAGGCGTGCGCCACCACTGCCCGGCTAACAATAGCTATTTTTAAAGATGTATTTTATGTGCATGAGTATTTTGCTTACATGTATATAGATGCAAAATGTTTATACCTTGTCATTGAAGGTCACAAGAGGACTTCAGATCCCCTGGAATTGGAGTCTCAGATGGTTGTAAGCAGCTAGGATGATGCTGGAAAATGAACCCTGGCACGAGCAAGTGCTCCTAAACACGGAGCCATCTTTCTAGCCTAGTAAATGCAATTTTTTAAAGATTTATTTTATGAATGAGTACACCATTGTTTTCTTTAGACACACCAGAAGAAGGCATCATATCCTATTACAAATGTTTGTGAGCTACCATGTGGTTGCTGGAAATTGAACTTAGGACCTCTGGAAGAGCAGTTGGTGCGCTAAACCACTGAGCTATCTCTCCAGCCTGCCAATGCTATTTTTATTAAAGTACAATTACTAGGAAAATAAGCTTTAAGTTTGTCATTTTCAGTGGGTCTGGGAGGTGGCTTAGTGGTTAAGAGTGCTTGTCACTCTTCCAGAGGTCCTGAGTTCAGTTCCCAAACACCCATGTCTAGTGGGTGACAACCACCTATAATTCAACTCCAGTGATCAGACACCCTTTACTGGGCTCTGTAGGCCCAGTACACAATAGGCACATGTACACACATATATACACGCACATACAATAAGTCTTCAGAGAAAAGAATTTTTATTAACAGATGTCAAAAAATTTTAATGGAGATTTGGTTTAAGATGGCAGTGGCCACTGGTACCGGAGGAACTGCAGAGCAGCTCCGGGGAGCTCCTAGGGCATCTTGAAGGCTGAGTCTGCCGAGCCCACAGTATCACCAGAACAACTAAAAAAGGTGGGTCTTATGGGAAGATGCTTTTAGAAACTGGATTCATGAAACTGGAAGATGGCCAAGATGTGTGTAGTCAAGAGATATGTGAGGTCTGGAAGTGCAGCAGCAGCACAGGAACATGTTGTTCTAAGTAGGGCTGACAGGGTGGTGACCTCCTAGAAACTTTCATGGTCTGTGCTGCTGCTGCTGCTGGAGGCCATATTGGTGTCTGTGCTCCATGCTACAGCCAGGAGCCAAGCTAGTGTCCATGGTCCAGCTGTCATCAGAGGCCATGCTGGTGTCAATGGTCCCTGTCGCTGCTGGCTGTGAAGGACAAGGAAGCTTCTTTTGCAGTGGTAACAATAACTGTAGACTCATAGCTGAGAATGAAAGGCATAGAAATATTCGTGACTCCTCTCTACCCCTCCCTTTGCAAAAAAAAAAAAAGTCTAGACAGGAAGCCATTGAAGAGGATTCTTAAAAATTGTGATAGGGAGGCTGAAGTGTAGCTCTCCAGTTGATGGTTTCTGGTGGCTGGGGGTAGGGTTACTGGTGATGAAGGACCCAGTTTTCTTTCTTTTTCCTTTTTTAAATTCAATATATTCTTTATTTACATTCCAAGTGATTTCCCCTTTCCTGGTTCCCCCCTCCCCGTAAGTCCCATAAGCCCTTTTCCCTCCCCTTATTCCCCAATCACCCCTTCCCACTTCTCTGTCTTGGTACTCCCCTACATTGCTGCATCAAGCCTTTCCAGGACCAGGGCCCTTTCCTTCCTTCTTCTTGGGCATCATTTGATAAGTGAATTGTGTCTTGGACCCAGTTTTCTTTAAGAGGCTGGCCCCCCTCGGGAGTTTGACTATGCACCAGTGAGTATGTGGGCAACACAAACTGGACTTGGTGTATAGATTTTTCATTTTTGGGTGGAAGGCAGACCTGGGAGGAATGGGAAACAAGTGTTTGACCAGGTACATTGTGGGAAATTCCCAAATAAGCAACAAAAATATGTTAGAGCTGTGCGGTGGTGGCGCACGCCTTTAATCCCAGCACTTGGGAGGCAGAGGCAGGTGGATTTCTGAGTTTGAGGCCAGCCTGGTCTACAGAGTGAGTTCCAGGACAGCCAGAGCTATGCAGAGAAACCCTGTCTCAAAAAACCAAACCAAACCAAACCAATACAAAAATTATGTTAGAAAAAGTGTTACAGAAAGCTGTTGCAGAGTAGGGTGCCCATATACTATCAAAATGTCTAAGATTATCTGAGCCATGAAGAGGCAAAAAGTATCCAGCTTCCCACCAATGATGGAGCAAAGCCACACCAAGTACCTCCCTGGTGATGCCTTAAAGACACAATATAACTTGGTGTTGCTTCCCTTATTTTACAAATATAAGTTTTTTTTTTTTCCATAACTGAGTTACAGCCACGGTGACACATAGAAACTATCTCAAAAAAACCCAAACAAACGCCAAAACAACAACAAAACAAAAAACAAAAAAAAACAAAAAACAAAAAATCCACAAATCTAAATTAAGGGCTGGACTTTTCAAAAGATCTACGTTATGGAAGAACAACAAAAAACAAACAAACAAACAAACAAAAAACAAACAAACAAAATAAAACAAAGCCAAAAAACCCAAACAAACCCCCAAAAAACAAAAAAAAAAAACCCCACCAAGCCAAAACAAAAAACAAACAAACAAAAAACAAACAAACAAACAAACAAAAAGCCCAAACAAACAGAAAAAAAAAAACAGAGGGAGGGGCCTGGGAAACTATCCTAAAGAAGATCAACCCCAAGAGTAAAGCAAATATGAGTTTTGACTGATTTTGAGTTTGTCCTCTATAATGAGATAGAAGAAAACACAAAGATAGTCATCAATCTCTAACATTTAAATATGTAATGGACATCAGCTAACAGTGATATAATAGACCTGAAGAGTTATGAGTGGCTGATGGTATTGTGGCTATTGTTCCTAAGAGACAGATACTAAAATATTTAGGGGTGAAGTGGCACACTAAGTCCTCAAATTAACACAGACTAAGTTTCTGCATGTTCGAGAAACTGTATGGCCATGGAGTTATAGGCCAGATGAAACAAGTAACTGAAGAGAAGCCAGCCAGCCTGGTCATCCGTGGGCTGGGTTGGTTGCTTGTTGAGGCCTCCATTCCTTGCCTTTGGTCTGGGTGTAGGAAGAGCAACAGGCTACACAAAACCCCTCCTTCCACAGCGATCATACAGAAGGGCGCATGTGCACAAGCCTAGGCACCTCCCCAGTAAACTTCTTCCCTTGCCAAAAGCCTCACATCAGCTGAGCACGTCAACAGCACGTGAACTGCTGTGCTTTAAGGCAGAGGCGCAAAAGCACAAAGCTGCAGGCCATTGCTGCATCAGGGTCTTGTGGGAGGTCCGCATTCCGTGCTCAATTGTTAGCTGGCATTTTGGCAGTTGGCACTTCTCCGACTGAAGCGACCATGGCGGTGACTGTAATGCTAATGTGGAAAGCGGTAGATATTAAGATCAAGGAGTTTTGGGATTATATAACCAGCACCCACTTCTGGGGTCCTCTGGCCAACTGGGGCCTTCCGCTGGCCGCCTTTAAGGATATGAAGGCGCCTCCCGACATAATCAGTGGCCTCATGACGACGGCCCTCATCTTCTATTCTATGGCTTTCATGCGCTTTGCCTACCATATCCAGCCTCAAAACTACCTGCTGATGGTGTGCCATTTCTCCAACGTGTTGGCGCAGAGCATCCAGGCAAGCCGATACCTGAACCACCACTACAGTGTAGGAGCCAAGGCCAAAGCCGCCAGCCCTCTGGCCAAATAAGCTTGATGACTGGGGGGTGGGGTGTGTGTGTGAGAGGGGTGGCCTGAACCAGACTTTGCAGCTTGCAAACACTGGACTCTATTCCTCCTAAAGAAAAGCCAAGGAAAACTTTGGTTTGCAAACCCGATTTAAACCTGCAGTTTGGTTAATTAACGAAAAAAAAAAAAAAAGCACCAAATTGATATTGACGGTTGCCTGTTTTGTGAACTGGAAGAGGAAAGGTTTCCTAGGTAAGAGGGAGGCAGATTGGTGGGTTTCTCTCTTCAGAAGACTTCAGCGCTGGATGTAGGAGGAAGACAAGAGGAGAATCAAACTATCTTCTCATAGCTTTTCTTTCTTCTTTCCTTTTTTTTTTCAAGACAGGGTTTCTCTTTCTCTGTGTAGCCCTGGCTGTCCTGGAACTCACTCTGTAGACCAGGCTGGTCTCAAACTCAGAAATCCACACCCCTGCCTCCCAAGTGCTGGGATTAAAGGCATGAGCCACCAGAGCCCGGCAGCTTTTTTAAAAACAAAAACAAAAACAAAAACAAACAACTAAAAATCCTCTCTAGGAAACAGGCTTTTGGCTGCCCAGTGTGGTTGGTGCCACAGGTGACTTAAAATTTGGTAGTGACAAATCCCTACACCAAAGAGGGTCTGGTTGGGAGCTGTCCATACAGAGAAATGTTTAGAAGTGGGTTTAAATAAATGAAGTGAAATACTAGTTTACATTTTAAAATACTTAAGAGTCTAGTGTCTCTTGGTTACCTAGAACAATAATGGAAGTTACCATGGAGATGGGATAAAGGACTCAGAATGGTTTCTGGGCTCAGGATGGTTGCTGTCAATTTGGGAAGTTATAGGTAAATATGCCCAAATTATAATGCTTTCCCATTACCCTTTAAAGTAGAAAATTACAGGAGTTTGTGCAGATGCTGAGCCATGCCCCAGGGTTGATAATTGGCTAGTGATTGGGGGGGGGGGAAGTGAGGGTCACTGGTCAGCAGTAGTGGCTCAGAGTATCCCCTAGGAATTCTCTGGGTATCAATAAAGAGGGAAGACCAAAGTTGTGAGGTAAGATTATTATAGCTAGGAGAAGCTATCCTCTGGGTTTGAGCCACATATGCCTTGCCTAGGATTTTGCTGAGTACAGGAAATCCCATGCAGTTTCTGGGGGCCAATACACATATTCACAAGTGCTGAACCTGCTTCTGATCAACTTTACAAATGCAAAGAAATTAAAACCCCTTCTGAAAGGTTCTAAAGCCATCTGCTCTTGGCTAAGATCGGCCCAACAGTGGAACTCCAGGAAAAGCTGCAGGAACTGTCATCTGCAGCATCCAAGCATGAGTTATTTGTGGGAAGTCCCTTTCACATTCTGAATATGAGGGTGGAGGGGAGGGCACAAATTACAGGACAGGATATTATTTGCCTGCCACAATATCACCAGCCACCCACTCAATAATTTAACAGCTTAAAACACAAACACTGTCTCACAGTTTGTGTGGTCGCTGTGGCTTGAAGATCTATATCCAGGTTTATGGGTGTTTGTGGGAGGCTTCAGCTACCTGTCCTTCTGTAGCAGTCTCAGAGACTGCTCATGACACAGCATGGCTCCCCCACCCCCCCATGTGGTGTCTGCCCAGGATGGAAGATAGAAGTCTTCCTGTGCTGAAGTTTGGTCCTGAAGTGATGTATCATCACTTCTGCTATGTTCACAAAGCAACTCTGCTGCTCTGTGGAATACAGAAGGCAAGGATCACTAGGGGTGCAGACGCTGGCCTGCCCTATAAGGTTCTGAAATCAAGTGCTCAGCCAAGTCCTTAAAGTCACCAAGTGAACTATCAGAAGATTTTTATTAAAACATCAAAGGTTTTCACTCCCCTGAGTATCACATGAGTTGAAATTAATATTTAGGCCTCACAAAGTGTATTTTATAATTTGAATATATTTTAATAAAGGCCACTGTTGAGTGAATGCTTTTCAGAGTAGGTAAGTTTCTAATTAACCTAGCAAAGGGAAAGGAGGCAATCTCTGATAATTTCCTTATCTTTGCAACTAAGATTTAGCCATTTTTCTCCACAAATTCTTTTAAACTATCAAGCACCAGTGTTCCAGGGAAGGGGCTGTATGTAAAGCCATCTCCATCTCCATCTCCATCTTCTGGATGGAGACCAGGCACTCCCCAGGGAGATGACGACAGCCAGGGCATGCCCTTCCTGGCTTTCCTCCCTTGGTGCTAGGATTCAAAAGTGGCCCTGGGGGTGGAGCTACAAAATGAAGGCCACAGCAAAATCCATGTAATCTAACACGGACAGCTTACTATTTGATATATATTACTCATGTGTCCTGTTTTGAAATTAAAAACTGTAATTTCCAAAATACATGGATGCATGTTCATCATAAAAAAGAACACCCAAAACAGAAAAGCTAAATTCCCGACTACTCCCCACAGCCCCAATTCCTCTTGGAGACATAATATAGAAGGAAGACTTGGAAAGCAAACACTACCTTTCCAGACCTCAGTTATTACAGAACACCAACAGCACTGCAGCGTGCTAGGCATTATTAAAACACTTTGCTTGTGGCAGAGGAACAGCGATCTACTCAAGGCACTGCACATGCTAAGCAAGTGCCCCCCACTGAGTACCACTCCACCCTCTCAAACCTTTCCTTTCGATGCCTTTCAGGTAACTGACATTACTGCACTACAGTAGGGGATCACTCTTTACAACAGTTATGTGGCATAGCACAGATGTTCTACACCTTATTTAGGAGGTCCTCTACTTGGGAACATCCATTCTGACGCACCCTGTGCCCAGATGCACAGGGAAGAGATGCTAACAAGCTGATACCTCTGTATTCAGCACATCTGCTTTAGAGCCCTTTAAACAAGGGTCTTCCTTTTTCTGTTTCAATTCAATGAAATGTTATTAGTATAGTTCTCTGAACAATAACTTTGAACGGTCAGAGTGGCAGACAAAGGTGGTATAAGACTCGAATTCACCACTTGTTTCTATCTACTTCAGTGTCTAGCACAGGGTTGACACTTGGTGTGTGCTGAATTGATCAGGACAAACTTAATTAGACAGAAGTAAAATGAAAGGTTTGGATCTCAAACTTCCTACAGTTAGAAACCAGGTCTTTGTGGGTTAGTGCATCAAGATTCTCTGTTTTGTACTTCAGATCTAGAAGGGAACTGATTTTTCCTTTGACAAAGTTGCAAAATAAATGCAAAATCTTGCTTTACACTTCAAGTCTTCTCAAGGAACTTGAGACACAAATGAAGGGAGAAAGAAATCATAAGGCTGAAAACTAAGCAGCAACCTGGAAGATTAAATAAGCAAGCTGCAAGCACATTTGCACTGATTTGGGTTATAAAGTCAAAATACATGCCAAATCCAGTCTCTCTTGCTACCCTCTCACTGCAGGGTCCCTGTTGGGCAGGCAGCTGGCCAGGTGACGGAGCAAATCCATCTTTGCTGAGCCTTGGCATGGAGCATTTCTTCTAGGTAGTTCGGGGAACACAGCAGATGTCCAGAGGTGAAATGAAGCAGTCTAATGCCAGAGACCTTGGGAATAAGCAGATGGAGAGAGAAATGGAAGTGAGCCTGACTCCTGCAGAACACTGCATACAATAGTACGAGGCTTCTACACCGCTCAGGAATAGAAATAAGGAATACAGGAGTTGTGAATGAATTTATAAGCATATTGAAAGAGAATGTTTTATTTGACTACTGCTAAGAATGATGAAATTTCCAAGAGTATAACTAGCATTTCCACAAACAGTCCAGGAGCCCGAGGCCACAGTGCTCGCACTGGGTGTATGCAGTTTGCTTGGTCACTGGGGATAGGGAGCTGAGGACTGACACCAGGGTCTGATATAAGAAGAAACTGTTGTAGAACTGTGCCACACCTCCTCCTCTTTGTTTTTATTTTGAAATAGGGGCTGGCCTAGAACTTGGGATCCTCTCACCTCAGCCTTGAGGTCCCAGGCATACACCTTCTTACTTCGCTGGAGTTTACTTCTCATCTATGCCCTGTCCACAGCAAAGGGACAACTGACCTTTTTCCCAAACACCTCTTCTGGGACAGTGGTCTGGGGCCTCCCCTACAAAGCTCAATCAAGCTGTTCTCTACAGCTTGTCATTGTCTCGGTGTCATTAAGCAGCCTGATAATCTCTTCCCTAGTGTCTCTGACTACTCAAGCCCATAGTAACAGTTCCATACTCAGAGAAAATAGTAGAAAATGACCACTTCCCTCTTGCATTTATCATAAGCAAAAAAAAATTTAAAAAATTTTATTTGGACACTTACATCCCACACCATTCTTTGGTACAGTCAGAATAAACTTTCCAAGTGGAGGCAGGGGTACAGCCAGGGGCAGAACACTCCCTCTCAGACCTAGTCCTCACCATGTAAAGAGCTGCAGCTTAGGACCAGAAAAAGACACTCTCCTAAGACAGAGCAAAAAGTTCCTGGGTGATAGCAAAAACCAGCATAGAACCTATTTTTGACTGACTATATCATATAATTCCAAGTTGATGAATATGAAAAAAGTATCTCTGGTGCATTATAGAAAGGCCAGGACAACAAAACCTCTTGTGCTTTGGAAATGTTTCCTTTCTGCACAGAGAAGGATGCCTGACCTCAAAGCCAGGCCAACTTTCACAAAACATGCCTGGATGCTATCAAAGGACAAAGAGAATATCTTCATTTTTATTATTTGGCATAAAAACAACAGGGTTATTTATGTTAATTTTCCAAGGGACACTAACTAAGCACAATTAATGCTACAGTAAAAACTGGGCATCCTTGGCATCATTTGAAAGCAGAATGGTTTTTGACCATGTCACAAATGATATATTGGCTCACCTACCACCAGACCTTGACTTTAAGGGATGCGTGGCTGACCTTTCTCCAGAATATTGAGGTTTCCCAGGTCTGTGATCCACTAACGATAGAACGGGCACTTGGCCTGCTTTTGAAAAGGTTTGCATGTTGTTTCAAGACAGGATCACTATATATAGTCCTGGATACCCTGGATATCACTTTGTATACCATACTGGCCTTGAACTCCCAGAGATCAACCTGTCTCTGCCTCGAAGGTGCTGAGATTCAAGGTGTGCACCACCATACCCAACCTTCCTTTCTAATAGTAAGGGCACAGGGAAGAGCAAATGAGACTGTCGGTTCATATGAGAAGTTGGACACCAAAGGGATGAAGCTATTGTGTCCCTCTTCAACATTCAGTACCTGCACTCACCTCAAGCCTTCCTTTCAGGTGTCTGTCTCCCCGCATCCTTTGAAGTTTGTTTTTGATGCTGTAGATGGAGGCTGTCAAGCTTCTGCAAGTCTTCGGTAAGGCCACTTCTAAGATCTGTGTTGCTTCTCAAAAACCCTTTCACCACATCCAGTTGATTTGAGATCTGTAAGAGGAAAGTGTACGAAATGTTGCTTAGGATAATTACTGTAACAGAATTCAATTAAAATGGAACAGGGTAAATTCAAGATGGGCGCCCAGAGTTGCAGGTGAGGCTCGGCAGCAGGAGCACACTTGGCATGGGCAAGGTCCTGGCTTCCGGCTTCACTCTTCCCCTGAACCACCTGCTCCTGTCTATAGTCTACTACAAGACAGAAACACTGACTGCCAGCAAGTAGCTACAAACAAATTCAGGCTGTATGGTGGCTGAAATCTTTGTCCCAGCACTCGGGAGGCAGAGGCAGATGAATCTCTGAGAATTTTCTGTCCAGCCTCATCTACATAGTGAGTTGCAGGCCAACCAAACCAGAGACCTTGTCCCAAAACAAACAAAACATAGCACACCACCCCCCTTTACCCCCCCAAACATAGCACACCACACACCCCCACCCCCACACAACAAACACAGCACACACACACACACACACACACAGTACACCTAGCCAGACGTGGTTTTCCCGTCCATTAAAGCCAGCAGTTGGAAACCTGAGGGAGGAAGATGACCACAGCTGCAAGCCTATACCAATAAGTGAGACAAAAAAGCACCCGCCACTCAAAGCAAACATGCCCACAGAAACATCAGCCACATAGAGGTTTGTTTATTGCCTCTAATTTTTTGCTTCAAAACTTGCTTTCTCCCCACCACTTTTCACCTGTCTTGTCCTCTCACTCTACCCTAACTGTCCCTTTCCTAGATTGAAGACTTCTGGCTTTACTGTGGGACTCATTTAGTTTAATCAGGGCCATCTGTATGATCACCAGGTTGGAGCTATCCAGAAAAGTTTGCTGAGGTCACCAGGGGCTACATTAACTACAGGCACTGACTCCTCCCTCACTGAATCTACTAGTAGCCAAGAGATCAAGACCTCTTATACATTTATATTCAATACAGGGTTTCTCTGTGTAGTCTTGGCTGTTCTGTGTAGACCAGGCTTGGCCTCGAACTCAGAGATCTAGCTGCCTCTGCCTCCTGAGTGCTAGGCGTGCGCCGCCACCACCCAGTTCTAACAAGAGAAAAGAGTAAGGCTCCCATTATTTACCTCAGACTTGCCTTAAACAAAGGACCCTCTTGCCTCAAGCCTTATTATTTTATTGGATTATTTTATATGTATGAGTGTTTTCTCTCTGTGTGTGTGTCTGTCTGTCTGTGTATGATGCCTGCAGAGACCAGAAGAGGACATCAGATTCCTCCTGAAATTAGTTACAAATGGCCATGAGTCATCATGTGGGTGCTAGGAAGCACACCTGGGTCCTCTGCAGGAGCAGCCAGTATGCTGAGCTATATTTCCAGTTCCCTAAGCCTAACTTTTAATGGCTGATGTTTCCAATTATGGAAGTTCCATTTTCAATACATTCTGAACCTTTTGTTGGGATAAGTAATCATGTGGAATTTACCCTTGCACATATGTGGTTCACATAAATGACATTTCTGTTTATAGAAACAGAAGGCAGCTTTAACTCTAATTGAGTGGAGTCTGTCTTAATTTTAGTAGTTAGCTAAAAATGTTATGTATAGAGGTTATACTGATTTAAATCTCCCAACAACATACTTATCATTTTAGCCCGAGCGAGGAATCTCAAGAGTGGTAGTGTCTGCACTTATCCCAGAACACCTTCATTGGTCCCTGGTCTTACAAAAATGCCAGGTACTATTACTATTAGATTGATGGAGCTGGGGAACTGCACCAGGGCCTTGAGTTTGCCTACCACTGAGCTGTTTCAACAGATATTCTGATTTGAGGATATAGCATGTTTATTAGACAGGGGCCCACCAACCACACAAACTCAAGATTATTTAAACTCTAATGACAAATACAAGTACAGTGGAGAAAGGCAGCTCATCAGCTTTGGAGTGCAGAAAGAAAAGGGACTGGGTTGCAGCAGGACCAGTGTGACATCTCAGCACACATAAGACTCTTATAGCCCAATGCTTGATGCCAGGGATGTGGGAGGGAAGACAGTAAGGCTGTGACCAGGGCGACTGTGGAGCAGGAAGGAACAGTTAGATGCTAAAGATGACAGATGAATGCTGACTGGTTAAAAAACATACAAGGAGAATGCCCTTCAGTTGGCATACCTACAAAATGCCAGGCTTTGGATACCCTCCTGGAAACACAAAAATGTGAGGAGCAATGTGGTGTTATTGATCATGGCACGTGTTAATAGCCCTGAGCTCTTCTAGACTGTGCCTGGTGCTCTGGCCAGACTATAAGGCTATCTGCAATGCAGGTACCAAATTGACTTGCCTTTTCATTTCCAACTAGAAGCAGAGTTTCAGTCTTTCCCCTTTGTCAAAGCAATAAACATAATAAATGTGCTTAAGAGGTATTCCTAGCTCCAGCAGGAGTGACTGCTCCAGCTTGAAGACAAGGCAGATTTAAAAAGGGCGGCTTGCCCTGGTGTGCCATTAGTGAGAACTTGTCTCAAAACAAACATGAAACCCTGGTCTTCACCTCAGTATTATGGAATCTAATTGACTAAATTTCTTATAAATGGTGATCTAGGTGTGAAACCCACACCAGAAAAGCTAGCACTTGGGAGGTGGAGGCAGGAAGATCAGGAGGTCAAGATCATCCTTTGCTACACACAATGAGTTTGTGTAGCCTGGGCTACAGGATATGCTCTGAAAAAAAAAAAAAGCCAAAAACGAGAAACTAAAAATAGAGTAGAAAGGGGCTGGAGGGATGGCTCAGCAGTTAAGAACACTGACTGACTGCTCTTCCAGAAGTCCTGAGTTCAATCCCAGCAACCAATGGTGACTCACAACCATCTGTAATGAGATCTGACACCCTCTTCTGGGGTGTCTGAAGACAGTGACAGTGTACTTACATATAATAAATAATCTCTAAAAAATGGATTGGAAGAAATGAGAAACTTGTGCATTTGCGTGTATAGGGAAGAGGAAGGAAATATGAAAACCTGAAAGTTCTAGAAAATTGGAGTTATATAGGCTTGCTTATGGCTCACTTTTATACATACAAATTAATTATGGTGATATTAATATGACCTGGGAGATTTTGGGGGAATGGATTCAAGAATTAATCTAACAAAAGTAGTTTAGCATTGTATCCAGCACACACTAACTTAAAAAGGCGTAATTTGTACAAGTCAGTTAATGGTGTGCTTGCCCATTGTTCCTGGTGAAGGATGCTAACAGTCTCACTCCTCCAAACTCCCTACCACATCCCACCTCCGATGACCACACTATCTGAAATAGGAACTGTCCCGTCGTCTACTAAAGACAAAGGCATAGAAAATGCCTCTTCCAAACATTATCTATGTAGACTTGGTGGCCAAAGGATAGGCTAATTAACCCTTCTTCTGACCGAAACAGGCAAGGAAGGCTAGCAATCCTTTGCTACCAGTGGCTCTGAGGCAGCAGACCTGCTATACCCGGAGGGCTGCATGTTTTCAACCCTTGTTATCTGTTAGTTTCAAACCCACTTCTGATCCTATTAAATATGTTGTTTCCCTACTGCTTTCAGGGACAAAGACCCAAACGGCTTTGTGCGGCCTAGAAAAGCTTCCAAAACAGCTTCACCCTACCTTGACTCACTCCTCTCTCACCATATCACACCTGTGCTTTCCTCGCCACTGCCGAGCCCAAACTAACTCGAACTTCCCACCTCTGCTAAGGGCATCCTTCCTTCCAGGACAACTTTTCTGTTTTTGTGGGGAGTACTCCCCTTACGTGATATAATCCTATAAGCATCTTGCTCCAGACTCTGCTGGGGCTCTTATACCACTCTTCCACATTAGAGCACATATTAGGTCCTCAAGCATTTGCTAAGTATTGAAAGAATATGTACTTCTAGACAACCTTTGACTTCATCAGAAACCAGCTCTCTGTGTCTGTCCAGGCTGGAGTTTTATGTCAACACAAGCTACAGTTATTTTGGAAGACAGAACCTCAATTAACAAAATGTTCCAACCAGACTGGTCAGTGGGCATTTTCTTGACTGAGGATGGATGTTGGAACGCCAGGTAAGCCTGAGCTGTATAAGAAGGCTGAACAAGCCAGGGGAAGCAAGCCAGTCAGCAGCACTCACTATGGTCTCTGCATCAGCTCCTGCCTCCAAGCTCCTGCCCTGACTTCCCTCAGAGATGAAGGGTGAACTGCATTGTAAGCTTGAAATCAACCCTTTCCTCACCAAATAGTGTTTGTTTATCACAGCAACAGAAAGTGTCACATCGAGCCGCTGTTACCACCCCTCTTTCCTCCTCACACTTCATCCTTTTACCTCTTCCGGCAACATCTTTTCTTCTGCTGCTAGAAGATACATCTCTTGCAGTTTTTCCTTCAGCAATTCGATTTCGATTTCATGGATTTGACTTGCACTCAAGTAACTTCCTGTTTCCAATTCACACCCATCCCGTTCATCTTCCTCAGGGATGTGAACAGCCCAGTCAGATGTCAACAGCTGTGGGGGGACCACGAAAATCCATCAACAAACAATGTTTTCAAGTTCAGGTTTTAAACAATTATTTTTATCAGTTCCTTGAGAATTTCATATGTGCACACAATGTACTTTGACATTTTGTCACTTTATTCCCCATGACTTCTCTTGGAGTCACCTGTACATGAAAACCTCATTCTAAGATATGTCACTGTTTGTAGTATTGGTAATGTAACTCAGAGTCTAAACTATGATAGATGACTAATCTACCACCCAGTGACAGCCCCAGCCACTTGCACTGCATTATTGGAAGGCTTGCATGTGAGTGCAGGCCCGAGGACTTGAGTTTTATTCAAAGAATTTATAACGAAATACCATTGCCCAGATTTATTTTAGCTGCACAGAGTTATTAAAGGAACACTTAATAACTGTGTTATTTTCTGGTCTTATATCAGCTTTTCCCCTTTGTTCACATTATAAACCTTAGCTTTGGAGTGGGGGCTATAGTTCAGTGAGGAAGCCATGTGTGAGACCCGCCCTAGGTTCTTCCCCAAGTAGACCCTCCAATAGAATAAAACAAAGACTAGGAGTGCGGGGTGCTTGCCAGGCATTCACCAGGACCTGCAGCAGCAGCAGCATGTCAATAATACAGAAATACATTTTGGTTAAAATAATCATCAAATTTGAGCTTCTCACAATGTAGCTCAGACTGCCCAGAAATTTCGTACACAATACAGGCTGGCTCTGAATTAGAGCATAATATAAACTGGCGTCACCTCTCAAGTGCTGGGATTTACATACACCACTAACAGCAAATTCTAAATGAAAGACTATGGCTGGTTTCATCCAAATAATTCAAATAATTATGTTTTGCAGGCCAGAACTGTTAAACACAGTTTTAGATGGTGCCTGCCTAAGACCCCAGGACTCAGCAGAGGCGGACTGCTGCAGGCGCATTTGCGGACACCTAATCTACATATGAGGTTCCAGAACAGACGGGCTAACAATAAGATCTTGTCTCGAGAAACCCCAAATAAATCCATGAGGATTGTTACCTGTTCTATTCTGGAATATACTGCTACAATCTCTGGGATATTCTTGAATTCGTTCAGAAAGTTTTGAATCTTTATCTGAAAATCTCGAAGCCAAGTAGATGAAACTTTCATTTCTGAAGAGTGCATTATCTCATTTCGACACTTAATCACCTACGGAAAAACAAAGATAAGCTTCTTCAAAAGTCGGGAGTTGTCTGCAAAGAAGTAGGGGCTATGTGGCACTGTGGGAAGAGGTGCTGCACTGGGGTCAGGCCTGAGGATTTCAAAAGAGCCATGCTATTCCCTGCATGTTCTCTACCTCCAGCATGGAGTTCATGTACATGTTCAGCTGCCCCTGCTGCCAAGCCTTTGCTCTACCATCAGACTTAAGCCTCTGAAACTATAAGCCCAATTAAATCTTTCTAAGTTGCCTTGGACTATAGCAATTGAAAAGTAACTCCTACAGAAGGAGAAAACCAACTCCTACTAGTTGTCCTTTGACCTCTACATGTGCATAATGTAAGTAAATGTAATAATAACAAATTGGACATAATCAACACTTTAAATAACCCTTGTAAGTTAATAGGGTAAACTGGGACCATGAAGCTTTAAAAAGAAATTACAGAAATACTTTACTAAGTTACAAAATTGGCCAGTGTGGTCTAGAATCCGAGGACCAGGGCTGCACCTTTCATGAGACCACTGCATGGTCTAGCATGTACTTAAAATGGCATAGGGGACAGTGGAGCCTGCTAGTCCATATGACACACCTTTATTTATTTTCTGCCTGCCCAGAGCACATCTGTCAAGCTGGGAAGTCCTTTCGGACTGCAACTAAACGGCTCAGGTGTTAGCCTTAGGGCAGCTGGTTTATATACAAGTAGAAGGATTAAGAAAAAAGGGATTGAGCGCAACCAGGAGAGCATTATGTCCTATCTAAAGCAGCAGCTCATTGCTTTTGGTGTGGGAGCTTTATGAACCCAGTGTCAACAGGCCTTTTGTTTTTTTTCCCAAAGAAGATGGAAATTCAGATTAAATGACCAGTAAATTGAAAATTGTTTTGAAATAACTAGGCAGGAACTAGTGACATGGTTCAGTGAGTAAAAATGCTATCGCCACCCACAGATGGCAACCTGAGTTCAATCCCTGGGACAAATAAGGTTGAGAGAACTGACTTTTGAATGTTGTCCACTTATAGTGACATGAGCCCATCCACACATAGACGCATACAACACAGACAACAAATAAGTATAAGGTTCTTGGTGATTAATCACAACCATCTATAACTCTAGCTCCAATGACATCTGATGCCGCTTTCAGACCTCCACAGGCACCAAGAAGGCATAGAGTGCACATACATATGTGCAAGCAAAACACTTGTACATATATAACAAATGTCAAAAATTATAAACAAATAAATGATATAATAATCCTGTAGACTCCGCCAGGACAAACAAAGCAGGACAACAGGCCAAACTTTGGCTATAGAATATTGTCAAGGGTAAAGAATTATTTAGCCCATTGCTACACAAATGCCAATCAAGGTAGAGAAATTCAAAGAAGAGGGTAGAGAGATGCTCAATGGTTTAAAGCACTTGCTGCCCTTCTAGAGGACACAGGTTTGATTACCAGCTCCTATGTGGTAGATAACATCTGTTCCTCCAGTCCAAGGGGATCCAACATTCTTCTGGCCTCCACAGGCACTGCATGCACATGATGTACAGAGAAATGTACAGGTATCACACCATACACGTTAAACTCAAAAGAAAGCTCTGAGAAGGGAAGGTAGACAGTCATAGTGGCATGCAGCTGTGATCACAGCACTTGGGAGGCTAAGGAAAGAGAATCATGAGCACACAGAGACACTTTGTCTCAAACAGAAAAAAACAAGAAATGCACGAAACCTTCATCCTTAGCTTTGGAAATCAGCCCCTCAAAATGTCTTAGGGTAGGTTATAGTTATGTCAATTTGACATAAGTTGGAGTCATTTTGGGAGAGAGAAACTCAGTTGAAAACTTCTTCCACTAGAATGGCCCATGGTACATTTTCATGACTGACATGGGAGGGCCTATGTTACTGTGGATGGTGCCATGCCTTTTGGAAAAAAAGGTAGCATCCCTCCATGGCTTCTGCTCTGGGTTCCTGCCCTGAATCCCTCAGTGATGGACTGAGCTGTGGAACTCTAAGCCTTTCCTCTGCAGGTTGCTTTTGGTTATGACCTTTGATCACAGCAACAGAAACTGAGGGAGAAATTGAGATCAAGTTCAGAGGTTTTGTGGTCATAGACCCTACCACGTTTTCTTTATGTTTTTCCTTCATAGTATTGTGGAAGGATTTTGGAACTAGGTTCTATGAGAGTTTGGAAGACGGGTACACTAAAATCTTGCCTGGCTTGTTATGTTCTAGAGGGACATTTTGAGGAGTCCCTTAAAAACTCTATTGGGGTCATTTAATATTTTGAATTAAAACACTGTAGTGTCTGGTGAGGTGGAGACTGAGAATTGACCATGAGTCACAAGAGAACAGCACCATTGAAATGGAACCTCCTGCTTTACAGGAAAATGGATGCTGGTTAGCTGGAGTTGAGAAATCAGCAGTGACTAAGAAGAGGGCAGAGCGTAAGCACAAAGGTGCTGTGTGTTCCAGAAGGCTGCATCTTATGCTAGCAGCCAGCCTAGGTAGTGTCCAAGCCACCTAGAATGTACTAGTTTTGAAGGCATGAAGAAATAATGGAAACCAGCTGAGGCTTGGCACTATATGGTAGGGTTAGAGTTCCCAACAAAAGGCCAAGAGTAGTGAAGGTACAGCATTAGTTGTAGTAGAACCTCCAGGACTGAAGGACTCATGAGAAGCAGAGGCTTGGCACGTTGTCTGGATCAATGTGTCTGAAGAGCGCCCAGGAGAGGCTGTAAGAGTAAGGACAGCCCAGCTGTAGTGCAGACCCCAGTGTTCTGGAGATGCCAGTACCATGGAATGACCTCCAAAGCATCGGCAGCCATGGGAGTGGGGCCAGCCTGGGCCAATGAAACACTGTGTGTGCTGTGGCAGGCCTTTTGGAGCCCAGAAGAGCATGAATAAATCCCAGATGCCCCCCATGTCCTGAGTGGCTTACACTGGTAGATCCGAATTTCACTTTGATTTGATTGTGATTTTGCCTGTGCCCTGGTTCTTTACTCTTCATAGTCAGAGAGTACTTAAATTTCTAATTTTACAGGAGCCCACAGTTATGGCACCTAAGGTACTTTAGTTAAACTTTGGAACTTCCAAAGTGTTAGAATTTTTAAAGAATGTGGAACTTTTAAAAGTTAGAATGTTTTATACTGTGATCTTAATGTACCATCTTGGGAATAGAGAAGAAAAGAAAGATCCTAGCTGAAAAGTGTGTCCAGTTTCCTGTTAACTTGACACAAAGTGACAAGAATCATCTTGGGATACGGAACCTCAGTGGAAAAAGATGCTCTCATTAGAAGAGTCTGTGGTGCATTTTCTTGATTGATGATTGATATGAGAGGATCAGGCCCACTGTAGGCAGGCCTACCCTGGGCTAGGAGTCCTGCATTGTATCAACAGCAGGCTGCGCAAGGCATGAGGAACAAATGCCCCTATGGTCCTGCCCTGACTTCGTTTAATGATGGACTATGCTGGAATACTATAAGCTGAAATAAAGCCTTTCCTCTCCATGCTCTTTTGGTCATCACAGCAATAGAGACTCTAAGAAACGTTTTTGTTAACGTTTTTAAAAAGTTTGCATCTTTCTCCCAAATGTCTTAAAACATTTGACAAGCATATTGGTTCTACACACACACACACACACACATGCACGCGCACACTTACATTTTGAGATTGGGTTTCTCAGTAAACTTGGAGTGTTCTGATTTTGTTAGCTACCCAGCAAGGACCCAGGGTCCCATTGCCTCTGCAGCTGACTCAGTCCTGGGGCTAGATATGGATTCCCACAGCCAGCATTTACATGGGTGCTTGGGATCCAAACTTAGATCTTCATGCTTACGCAGCAACCACTTTACTGACCCATCTCCCTAATACCTCATATCTACTTTTATACAGAAAATGTCTTTACATTTGTTTATGGAAGAGAAGATAAATCTGAGTGCCATCTGCTCAAATGGCCAACAGTGCAGTGATGTTTTGAATGAAAATGCACTCTATAGGTTCATAGGCTGTGGCATTAGGGGGTGTGGCCCTGTTGGAGTAGGTGTGGTCTTGGAGGAAGTATGTCACTGGGGGTGAGTTTTAACATTTCAAAAAGCCCATTAAAGGCCAAAGTTTCTTCTTGCTGCCTGCCAATCCAGATGAAGAACTCTTAGCTCCTTCTTCAGCCCTGTGTCTGCCTGCATGCTGCCATGAAGATAATGGACAGAACCTCTGAACCTGTAAGCCAGCCCCAATTAAATGTTGTCCTTTATATGAGTTGTCTTGGTCATGGTGTCTGCTCACAGCAATAGGACAATGATTAAGACAAGCATAGTAATAAACTGTCAGGAAAGTAATTCTAGAGAAGTGTAGGGTTATCACTTGGTAACACTCACATTCAGAGTCTCAGACACACAGAATACACATGAAATGAGGTCCATGAGCTGCTTAGTAATGTCAACTTTGGGCTCAAGACTTTCTTTACCACTGCCGTTCAGAGTGCAGCTAAGCTACACCTGCGTGGCTGGCTTATTAGCAGAGAAGGTTCATTGTAGCTTTCCTAGAGTTGACCAGATTGCATGGGTGGGCAGTTCTGAGTCTGAAAGCTCTTACCTCTGTGACCTTCTTCCGGTCAACCATAAAGTGATCACAGGAGTTAAGGAGACTTAAAAGAGCAACGGCATCACATTCCTCAGGTCCTCGTTTGTCTGACAGTCCTCGGGGCATGAAGGCCTATGGTAAGAGAGGTACTAGGTCACTCTGAGTGCTACAGAGGCAAATTCTTTCCCCATTTCCTAACTGGTGACTAATGGTCTCTTATCCCTTAAAGCTTCAAGCTAAAACCTCGTGACTCCAAAATGGGGAAAGTCCTATCACAGCTAAGCAGGGCTGCACTATCCCTCGGCAATATTACATACAGCTCATAAACTGGCTTTCTACTTGCCCTTTTGTTTTAGACTTTTTGAGACAGGGTCTCTCTCTATTGTCCTGGCTATCCTGGAGCTCAATGTGTAGGCCCAGATGGCTTCACACAACCTCAACTCTAAAAGGAATGTTTGAAAGCAAACACAGTCCAGTCAGGAAGCATCTCTGATGCTTTCTACAGGACTGTTCATACTGATATTCCAAAGGCTGGGGGTAGGCACAGGTAGTCACTGTCAAGGTTACTGAGCTGTCATGCCAAGAGAACACCTTGAGCCTCCCTTAAGTCAAAAGAATTTTGTGTACTCAAACTAATGAAGGGTCATCACAATCTTTCTGTCTATTAGTGATGCTACAGAAGTTAACAAATAAGTTAATTAAACCAGGTAACATTGATATGAGGAGACTAAAGAAAACCAACAGCCCAGGTCAGCTGCTATTGAAGGGAAAACACAGATGGTCCGTTAATGCCTCAAAACTGGCCTAGCTTGCCTTCCCCGTAGAGAGTCTCCCAACATGTTCTTGCTGATACAAACAAAAGTCTTTGCCATATTAGTTTTACTTTGGTAATTACTGCCTTTCTTTTGGAACCACAAGCTAACAGGGAGCCTCTGTTGCCTCCTTACAGCACTGCAAGCCTACCTGTGCCACTCCGTAAACACAGCAGAAAACACCTATGAAAGCCCCCCTGCTTCTGCTGTCTCTTCACTCACAGGCTGGAGCTGGAGAAATGAACCCAGGTAGGCCGTGCTGGGCTTCGCTGGCTCTGCAGTAAGTGAAGAGTTTACTAGAAGGATACCAAGAATCCCCCCCCCCCCCCCACACACAAATTCTCCAAGGAAAGAAACTTATATGAAATGTCTTATGTGAAAGACTACCCATCTCACTGTGTAGAACTATCCAGGAGCCAAAAAGGGTACATAGATAGGGCCATGTGGGTGGCCGAGGCCAGCATCTAGGCAGAAGATGAAAAGGTATGCTAGAGAGATGGACAGAAGAAGCACTCCAAAAACCCTAGGCAAGTAGGAACCGAAGGGCAGCCAGGGGCAAAAGATGAAACTAGAATGATTCTAGGGAGAGGTTGGAGATGCAGCCCTGTGGTAGAGTACTTATATCACACGTATAAGGAAGGTCCTGGATCCCCTTCTTCAGTATGGCCAAAACCATACATAGGCATAAGAAAAGGAGAACATTACTTGTGGGTAAATATTACAGTGGGTAAATCTCACTGTAGAACTAAATGTCAAGTACTGAGGAGATGCAGCAGAGGGGTTATGGCAACACCTGCATAAGCATATCTGTAGCTCTGAATTACATGGGCAAGGCTAGGGTCATTGCTAGAGAGGCTAGAGGAGAAGGAGGAGATGTCACAAAGGCAGGGGTGTCTAAATCCAAGTGGCCAGTGGGGAGTGGTACATGACGACAGGTAAAAACGATATAGCTAGGAGCTATGCTTATGAACCTAGCAGTTGAAAAGTAGAGGTAGGAGAACCAAGAAACCAACCTGAGCTACATGGAGACACAATAAACCCAGGGTTGGGGCTGTAGCTCAGTGTTAGAGTGTTTTCCCAGCATGTGTTAGGTCTTGGGTTACATTGCCAGCCTTGGAAGAGGAGGGAGAAGGCTGGAGAACAGAGGTCACAGAGGCAGGGCAGGGCAGGGGCACGAACAGAAGCCAGGGTTGCATGAGTTGACTATGTGGGAGCTGAGGAGTAACAGGCATCAAGTCCTCTTAAGGAACTTCTGCCAAGCGATGTGTAGACGGCTGGTAGATGGGGAGACAGTAGGAAGGAATGGATTTAGAGAAAAGCCCTCCCCACAAACTTATTTTCTAAGTATTTTTCAAGTTCAAATTTTTCAGTATTTCTTCACTGAACTACAATATACCCCCTCCTAAAGTATGTAAGTCAGAGGTTTTGAGTCAGATAGTTTTAAGCAATTATCACTGTGGGCAGGAACCTGGAGGCAGGAGCTGATGCAAAGGCCAAGCAGAAGGGAGGGGACTAGCCAGGATTGAGAAGCAGTGGCAGGCAGGGGGGCAGGGTCAAGTGTTTGGGGAAGAATGTGTGGCCAGAGATGGTGTGTGGGCACACATCGCTATGTGAGGGTAGAGTATGCCTAGGATGCTACGTCAGAGACCCCAGGAACTGAGATGATGGAGTTAGAACCAGCATGCATACGTAAGGTTCACCTACGTGGTCTGCAAGTGGCCAGCAGTAAAGGGAAAGTCTCGCAAGAGCAGGAGCCCTTCCAAAGCCAGGAATGCTGTATCAGAGACCAAAGAGGTCAAAGACAGTTACATCACGGGAGAGTCTGCTTCCTCAGGCGAATACCCCCATAGGCTCTAGGTAGAAGAAATTGGCAACACAACAGTGACAGTAAAAACCAGTATTACTGGTGGCACTGGACAAGGCTGGATGTGCCAGTGCGGCCAACACCCTTTAGGCCCCTGTGAGCACAAGGTGGTGCACATGCACATGCCATGCACACACATACATAAACACGCACACACACACACACACACACACACACACACAAAATCATAATACAAGTTTCTTGTTTTCCTGAAACAGGGTCTCTCTATGTAGACCACGGTGATCTCAAACCTAACAGATCTGGCTGTCTGCTTGGATGACAGGCAAGCACCACCAAACCAAGCCCAATACTTTTGATCTTGAAAAAAGAGGAGGAGGAGGGAGAGAGGGATGGAAGGAGGGAAGGGAAAGGAAAGGAAAGAAAAAGAGGGAGAAACCACAGGTAGACGGAACATACAGTTCAAGAAGTGGTCCCTTTACCTTCCAATCCTGGGCTTGCCCATACAGTTAACTCCCAAAGTCAAAGCCACTTCTGACCTCCACTCACTATACAGCTTCCAAGAAACATGAAGGAATCAAAGCAAATTACCAATCAGACTAGGCCTTAACTCACAGTGACAAAATCTAAACACAGACCAAACAACCCCTACCTCATAACTAACATTTCCACCTTCTAAAAATGTATAATATAGCTCGGCATCTTCTTGGCACTCCACAGCAAAAATAAACCTTTTAGTAAGCCGGCTCGAAAGCACACCATAACTGTTCTTCCATACCCCTCAGCCTGTATTGTTTTGCCTCTTATTTTAAGACAGGGTCTTACAATAATACACAAACTCGCAGCAAACCTGCCTCCGTGTCTCCAGTGGTGGATAAAACACATGAGCCACTGCACTTGGCTTCACGCTAATCTTTTCCAAGCATCTTACTGGAATCTTTAGTATAACTTTCCAGAAGAAACAAAGCTCAAGTACCTTCAGGAAGCAGAGACAGAAGCTTCTGTTTTATTGAGCTTTGATGGGTCCACTCTAGCATCCCCTAACCACTAAGACACTAGACCCCTGAGAACCAACCAATCTTCTGGTTCTTCTGTATTTTCTGAAGTCCCAGCTTGTACTTAAAACCCACCCTCCACACTGGGACACCAGGAGAAACTTCATCTGTTTTTCTCCAGGCTGCAAGTGCTTACCTTGGCTACCTCCCAAGGGTCCACGGGCCAGAGGCCAGGCCTGCAATTTCCCCAGTGCACGTCTCCATTTCTGTTGAGGTGATGCCTCAAGATCTCGCGTTTCCATGCTGTGCATACCTGACACTGAGGCTGAAACTACAGGGGGCAGAGGTGAGGACCGCCCAGTATGGGCGGGGCAGGAAATAGGAACACCCTGGGAGTGGTAAGCAGCTCCGCCCCGCGAAGGGAAAAAGCAAGCACACGGAATTGGGGACAAGCTGTGGGTAAGTGCCCAAGTCCAGGGGCGGCAGCTCACCTGGCGAGCGCGCGGGCTGCACCGGGAACCGCCGCGGCAGGTGGCGAGGGGACCAAGGCCAGGGACTGCAGCCAGCAGTTCACGATGGAAGGAGAGCACTTCACGATTTACGAACCCCTGTAGGGAGGTGCGTAGCAGCAGCAAGCAGTGTCCTGCTTTCACCCAGTTTTTGTATTCCGCGCAGTTGAGGCGGGCTGCTAGCTCCGACAACACCATGTCTTACTCCTGAAGGCGGGGCCGGTAGTACGCACGCGCAGCACTCTGGGATGCTCACTCGCAGCGCATGCGTAGCCCAACCCAGAAAACATCCAGGCTTTAGCGTCCCTGAGTGGTGTACACTTCAGAGGCTAGAGGCTGGCCACTCTTTCTGCTCCCGGAAGCGGCAGCTCCACCCCTCTTAAAGGAACCGCTTTGGTTTGTGGACATGGAGCTTTTAGACTAGTCCTTTAAGCTTTTTCATTCCCTGAATACCCTGCCACCCTCTAACCAACCTGATCCCCTATTGATGTGCTGACCTTTTTATTGTAAACATGGAGGAATGCTCAAGGCATATTTCTTGAATGACGTTATGTTCCTTGCTTTGTGCAATTCGACAAAATTAACTCATTCCTAAACCCACAGAACAGCAAATTTGGGACATCAATAACCTGCCGGCCTTCACCTCAACCGGGGACCTATTGTGTTGTGTGCCACGCCCAAACCCCACTATATATGCTAAACTGATACCAGGGCCAGAAACTCTGTAATTGGAGCACCTGGCAGAAGCAAAGGAGATTTGGATAACCCAGAAAAGGGTTATTTCTGCTGCACAGGGAAGTCGTATGAGACCAAGACCAGAATGCATTAGATTGTCAATATCAAGTGAGAAAACGTCATGTTTTAGATGCTTTTAGTGAGTATTTTTGACCTTGGAAAACATGTTGAAGTGGTATGTAATCACAAGACCCTGAAGGTACGCTGTAAACAGAGAAACCTCGCCGAGACTGCATGGTTCACACTGCACAAGGCAGCGTTAAGGACCACTAGCTCTGGGTTCAAACTGTTTTGTGTTTTGGTCTTGGCTGGTCCTAATTTTAATATAAGACATTGTGTTACCTCTATGCCTCATCTGGAAGAGGAGGTTATTAATACTTACCTCACAGTTTGCTGAGGAGCACTAATACACACATGGGAACACTTAGAAGGATGCCTGGCACACATTAAAAGTAAACACTAGGTCTTATTTTATATTGACCCAAATATGCTTTCATCCACCATTCACATTATTGGACACTTTATCAAACCACTGGCCAGTTGGAAGTGGGGACAATTTATAAAAAATAGAGACCAGATGTGATGATCTGGAGACTGTACAAGTGCAGGCAGGTTTTTAATTTTGCTGGACTAACCTCAACATTAAACCCATTCAAAGCAAATCAAAGAAATACCCATTCCCATCGAACCAAATCAAAAATTCCAAAAAACCTCCCAATGAAATCTACATTAGATTTTTTCCTTCTTATGACTTATCATAAGTACTCTGAAAGATTTTCTGTAAGTATGAATCTTGTATCAAGAACAAACAAAGTGGGGGTGGGGAGTGGGGAATAGTCCTGTTTTCCCAATATTCAGAAGTGGATGACTCAGACTTAGGAGGTTCAAGGTAAGCCTGAGCAACATGGAAAGATCCTGTCTTGTTTTAAAAAAGAAAGAAAAAGAAACTTCATTGGTATTTCTTTTGGAGGGGAAAAACATGGCAGAAAAACCATGTATGCCTACCCTTAAGTCAGTTAACTTTAACACAATGTTCAGTTCCTGTAATGTAATTACTAAGTGGCCATACTTTTGATGAAGTTCTTTATCCCTTTTCTCTTAACTTGAAAAGTCTTTTTATACATTTTGAAATGAAATTTTTGCAGATGTAAAAGGGGAAAGGGTGAATCAGGACTGATGTCTTCTTTCAGGGTTAAACTAATACTAAGCCAAAATTACAACCCAAAACATCTTCACCAAAGAGAGTTGGTAGTTCTCTGAAACTTGTATAAATTTTATTTATTACCGTAAATACTAAAATCACATTGAAAACACCTTAAAATCAAGTTCCAAACCACCTACTAGAGAAAAATCACTATGGCATCCAGTTTCTTTGATTGAATCTAGTTAACAAAAGAGGCAGAAGACATGGTTCGTGATGAAAGTTACGATTCAAATGCTAAGTATTTCCAAGCTTTAATAAAGTATATACCAATTCCAAGTACCAAGCATGATATCAAAATTCAAATTCATTGGTTTACTCTTAATAAGCATCAAAATCAAATTCTGTTCATTGAATCCTATCTTACTTGATTTACACAATGCATTCAAAGGTGAGTTATAATTAAGAAAAAAGTAGCCATTGAATGCATCATGTATAAAAAAGCATTTAACATTTTTAAAACCACACTTAAAAGAGAAAATACCTGAAAAGTTAATTCTATTAATAAAATTATTTGAAACAATATCATCCTGCAGATAAAAATACATTTCTTGTATATACATGTAGATTTCTACACGAAAGATAGGATTCAGGTCCAAATAGAAAAGGATTGACTCCTGATCAAGACATCTTAGATTGCCAAACCCATGTGATTAGTACTGCGAAGAGAACTGAAAACAGAAGGAGAAAAAGGTTAAGCTAAAGGAAGAATAAAAGTTTAGTCACCTACTCTGGAACAGTGGCAGAGTTGGGTGAAAAGCAGGAGATGAAGGCAGAAAAGAGACAAAGAAGACAAAGAAGGCCTCAACTCTGACTGCAAAGGGAGACGCAAGCCAAGTTGAGAACACATGATACAGTTGCAATAAGATAATTAAAAAACTAGAATTTCATGGTTATACTTATAATCAGACAAACATCTAAAATTTCAAGGATCATAATACATTGTCTAGATATAACTCAGCATGATATCATTTAAAAAAAACACACAAAACAAAAAAAGCGGCTCCAAATAACATCAAGTTATCAGAAGACATTTGAATCAGACCATAATTCATCAAAGCTTAAAAAGTCCCTGACTGGCTGCAAGAGACAGTACAGTACTCTTAAAAAATCCTATTGAGATGTGCCAGTGCCAGAAACTCCACTGAACACTGGACAATCCCTGCACTGGGGCTTCTCAAACAATTAGACTAGGTTGGATCCAGCAAAACATCCTATCGTTTTGCTGAAAATAGATTAAATTGAGATTGTTTAGAACAACCCCAATTGGGCTGGGGAAGGTAAAAAGTTAAATAAGGTAAAAGAAAAACGTCATGCAAATTAGAGCAGTCACGCTTTTTTTTTTTTTTTTTTTTGCTTCCTAGTTAATGCTGTATGCAAGTATACATTAAAAATGACATTTTCCTAGCAAAAAAGGTTCCCATTTTCTCACACATGAGAACTGCATTATTTGGGATCCTTGATCATTATAAATCACCGTCTCTTTTCAAAGACAAAGCTCTTTCATTTTATCCAAGTCCTATACTGAAAAATAACTGAGGTGCTAAATGTTATCACCAGTCAGGTTAGGAATGTCTGAAGAAACTAACCTTAAAACAAAAATGTTTTTGGTCAAATTTCAGACATAAATAATTAAAAAACTGACTGGCCCCACCAGGTTAAAGATGAACTCTAGAGAGCTTATACATACACAAGTGTGTGTCTCTTTTATAGCCTAGATTTATTAAATATTGCTTCTTTGGGATGTGTTTAACAGCTCCCAAAACCATTTCTGAGTAAGGATTCAAAGCGGTCATATTAAAATACAGCTTCAATATAAAGTTTGTCACAGTTTTACAGTATTCAAAACTGACATACCTGCCTTCTTAAAAAAACAAAATAAAAATCAAAAAGGACTAATACACCCAAAACATAAGAAAACAATTAAATAAACAAGTTCGGCATTTCATTATTTTATAGTATAAAACATAATGTTAAATCTATTACTGGCACGAGGACACTGATCTGTTACCTAGTTTGAAATGTGTCGCATTTAAACACACTATACAAGTTCACTATACAAAAAAATTGATGATGGTCTTTTTGATGAAGTGCACCCTGAAAATGTTGCCAGTTTAGAATATTTAGCTCTTAAGGTTAAAAAAAGTCCTTTTCCTTTTTAAAACTGATGGCTGAATTCAGCCTTTTTGTGTGTGTGTGTTGTTTTGTTTCATTTGTCAGCCTTCCTGGTTTTAAAACAATAGTGTCTATGGACGCCCACCAGGGGGCAGTGTAAGATTAGCCATTAAATCACGAACAGCTGCAAATATTGTGCATTCACCTGCAACAGAGAAAAATGGTCATTAGCTATTCGCAGTACAGGAGAGACGTTAACACACCAGTGAGGGAAGGGATGGTTAAATCAGTCAGGATTTTGAAATAAAAGACTTTAAGTATTTTAAACTATTCAGATTTTAGACACTGGAATCTGGTGTGGTATAACATATTATATTTAGGTTGGGCTTTCTTTTTGTCTCAGGAAGAAACCTGGAACACGTGTCAAGTTTAAACAGAGAAAGGGAGATGCTTTCAGCGCATAAAACAGTGCCACATTGGATACGACTTTAACAAGTCTGACTTTAGAATGCTTAATATATTTTTGATCTGAGGATAGCTCTAATTTATATTTGTGCATTGGTTATGACTTCTGTGATGTCCTTCCAGCCAGTGCTGCACAAAAGACCAGGTAAGAATACTTCCACTACATTATATACTGCTGTCCAACAGAATGTTCTGCAGCAAAAGAAATGTGCATGCTCTACACAGCACTATACTTTGGCTAGGAAATTCAACACTTTCACTTTATATTGTATTTAGGTTAAATTTTAAATTTAGCTAGTGGAAGCTATACTGGACAATAAAGGTCTATGACAGCTCCTGGAGATTGTTGCTTTCCAGGAAATATTTGACTTCTAAAGTTACACATTAAGACTGAAGTCAATTAAATACAAATAAAGGAGGTTTTGTTTCTGTTTTCAAAGGAGAAAATGCTTAAGCTTAAAGTTACTTTTTCCCCTTTTCTTTTTAGTTGTTATGAGACAACTAATAGTCTCATTATGTAACCAAGACTGGCTTAGAACTCACAATTCTCCTGCCTCAGCCTCTATGGGCAGAGATTACAGGTCTAATACCACTGAACCAAGCTAGTATTTTCCTTAAAATCTTTTGCATTACGAAGAAAAGGGCAAGGAAAGTGACATATTTCATGACAAGGATCTAAAACCTCGATTTGTGGAGGTATGGATTCACACTTCATCCTCACAACTAACCCCCTTCAGTATAAGCAAAACTGGGTCCTTCCTGCTAGAACATGTTTTGACACGACTTAGGGCTCATAGGGGGCAAACTGAAACAAATCCTCATCTGAATTATGGACTGTCAAAGGGCAAGAAACTGTGTTCCTATGCAAGTCACTGCCAGCCAGCCTTTGCTCCAAGCACTGGAAAATGAGGGTACAGACAAAAGGACAAAGGAAATCCAAAGGCTTGTCCAACCAAAGAAGGAACAAAGGGAAAAAAGAAAGCACCCGCACAATGTCTTACCAATTCTTAACAAACTGAGGTGTGTATGTGTGCACGCGCACATGCAAGCACATGTGTGTGCATGCATGCCTGTGCACACAGGGACATGCATACACACTTGACACTTTCAGTGGTAGGTAGAAAATTTGCTTGATCGCAGTAGGATCAAAACATTTCCCTTTTAATTGTTCAATTCCAGAGGATATGATACTTTAAAAAGTTATCCATATGAAGGAATTCTGTTTACCACCCGAGTTCTACTGGACTGCTAACTTGAGAATTGTGGTAGCTCTAATTTTTGATTCCTGAGGTCCTAGTCTCAGCTGAAGAGAAAAGTTAAAGAATGAAAGCAGAAAATTGTCAGAAGTATTCTAACAAAGGAAGCATACTGTTCTCTACTGCCCAGTGTGTTCCTTAGAAACTGAAGGAAGAGCTTACCTAGGTATGGAATGGGGGAACAGATAGCATTTAAAAATTCCTTTTTCCCTCAGGAGTCCTAAAACTTTTGACACTGTGATACTTTAAAATGTTTCAGAAAACAGCTTTTTTCTTCATTTACCATCATTTTGTTTGCGAGCTATTCTAAGGCTATAAAGAGGACTCCCTTAGCAGTAGGCATGAATGAACATTCACGTACATTTTCAGGGTATTAGAAATGAGCAAAACTGAAGACAAGTTCTCCTTGCTGAGCTTCATGTTTTAGAACCCCAAATTTGGCAGTGCCAGGAGTCACATACATGTTAAATGTGGCCTACGCCACTGTTGAAGGGACCTCATTTATCTGTCAAGAAGCACTCTGGTTTCCTTGGCAATGTCCAGTCTCAGAGCTTCACTGTGCTCTCAGGGAAAAGGCTCACTTGCACCCACCTGACACTTACATAAGAAGCCCAAAAAGCAGTGATGCCATTTGTATCAGCTTTTATTCTTCACAAAACATTTAGAAGATACACAACTTTTGATAATAGTATTCTATTCATGATCGAACCATGGAGTATGAGAAACCAACATGCATTCCAACTTTGTGATGTACAGAGTGGCAGGTACTGATGGCAAGGCAGGGATTTCACAGCCACGGAAAATTCTATCATCCTAACCTAGGGCTTTGTGGCAACGTGTGCTATAAATACAAGCTTCTGGCATTGGCAACCGGCTCAGTCCCAATAGTAATTTGCTAACAAAAATGAAGTCCAGGCAGCAGAGAAATGGACCAAACTGAAGAACCAGTGAGAAAGAAAGAAAGCAAGAGGCAGACACTAAGAGGGCCATGGCAACAGAGTACTAGTACTAGGATCGGGATGCAGAGTAGGGAAGGCGGGATAAGAGAGGGAACGGGAGGGGGTCTCTCTCAAAGGAAGTGCTATAACATATATGCAACAAAATACCATCTACTGCTCATGTACCTTGTCGTGGAGGGTTCATCTCTGCAAACCTCTTCAGAATGTTGCTGACCATCATTGGCGCAGCAACAGAAGAGTTCTGCTGTCTGGGAATGTCTGCCTGCTGGGTGGTACCTGAAGCCATATCATAAATAATTGGAACTATTATACTAACAGGTTCTTGGGGAGGGACTGATGTTTTCTGAGTTAGTTGAAGCTGTAGATACACAAAGAGAATAAAAACAGAAAATCAAATATTTGTCTCCATTTGTGAGAGGTTCTATCATTTACTTTCAGAATAAGACACAGCAAGTACAAGAAAATTAAATATGATGAAAAAGTGAGACCCACCCGACTGTTATTATTGTCTCCCTATTACCACCTTGAATAAATCTCTGTTGTTACTAAGGGAGCTAAGAACCCCACAGTCTAACAGTGGAGACCTCTAGGCATATAGTTATAACAGGAAGAGCTCACTCAAAAAATGCTCTATAATGCTCACATGGCTTTTTCCTCAGAAACTCGGTACACACATGTCAGATGATACTTACAAAAAATAGCATTTTGGATTTCAGGACCACAGCTGGTGTCCCAGGAGGTGCAATTGGTGGTGCGCTGGGAGGGATGGTGAGGCAAAACTGAACGTTCCATTTCAGCTGCGTTGCTTGGTCTGGGAACTATTGTAAAGGGGGGAAAATGACAAAAAAACCTGTTAACATTTAAAATCACATCTGCTATGGAGTCTGAGGAGTTAGAATTTTACCTTATATTTATTCATCCAGACAGCATAGACTTTTACTTAAAACAACTGACTAAAAGCTCTGGGGTAAATTTGGGTGCTATGGTATCATTCATTCCACCCCAGGCCAGTGGCTGTAGTCTCTGACACCAACTAACTCTTGTTTCACTGTTTTCCTAGAGTCAACAAAGGTCAGGGCTTCACTGCTTCCTCCTTGCATCCCAACCAGTGCCTTCTTCCTCTACAGATACACACTTCTACCTATCATTAGACCCACATGGTGACTGAGGCACTACTCATGCTCACAAACGCTCAGTGGCACTGACATAGGCTGCTCCCTCATACAGTTAAGGACCAACACATGCCACTTAAGGTCCTTGACGATCCATTTTGGGTTCTAAATCCTGTTTCTAACATCTTCCCTAAATAAACTAGTGAAGCCCTGGGAATAGTTTTGAAGAGGCGCTTCAAAGACACAGTTACTCCTCCAAAATCTCACAGAGCTCTTCCTGACATATAATGTCAGTTATTATAGCCCATCAGATGAAAATCTAAACAAAACCAAAACTGAAGAAAAACAGAAAAAAGAAAAAAAAAAGCCTCGTCTCCCCAAACCTGATACTAAAATTGCAGCAAAAAGGAGGAGGCACCTCTCTTTTGGCCTATGCCAGCACTCAGGATCATATGGCACACACACAGATACACATATATACACATACAATGTAAAATGAGCATACATCTTGGGTTAGAGAGATGGCAGAGGATCGGGGTTAATTTCTCAGAACCCATGTCACAACTCACAACCAGCTCCAGAGGATTCAATGACCTCTTTGGCTTCCATGGGCACTGTTCTCACTTGCACAAACTGTGGCACACGTGCACACGCAAGTGCAAACACTCACACAAACACTAGAAATAAAAAGCACCAACACCTCTTTGAGGGGATCTGACGTTGGCTCACAATCATCTATAACCAGTCAAAAGGAATCTGACAGCAATTTTTGTCCTCCTAGGGTACCAGGCACACATGTGCTGCACAGACATACATGTAGGCAACATTCCATAAAAATAAGTAAATTTGAAAAAAACAAGAAAAAGTAAATAATAATAAAAAGAGGGAACTAGCTAAACTTACCAAAGGTATAAAATACCTATTTATAGCAAAGGTTAATAATAGCTAAAACTAACAAGGGTATAAAAATGTGAAAAAAAAAAAGATTAGTAACTCAGCTGGGGGTACTTGTGAGATCATAAACTGAGGTAACCTCAACATAAGAATAATTTGCCTAATGACATCTACATATCCTTTGGTTTCCTAGAAAATGATGCTACAGATAAACACCTCTACTTAAAAGTTCTCTGTTGTTTCCTTTTGAAATCCTTAAGTGTGAGAATTCAACAAAAGGCTCACTGGAGGACTGTGGGGCTTGGGGATAGCACAATGATAAAGCACATGGGATCCTGGGTTTGACTGCGGGACAGGAATGAGGGTGAGGGAGGAGTGATTGTTTAGCCATCTTTCTTCATTTATTTAAAAGAACATTAGCTTTGTTGAAAATGGGAACATTTTATGCTCTAAAATGTGGAAAGATCTGCAAGCTTTCCTCAGTGGACTAAATGTGATGTGCTTTCATTTCTGACAAGAGCTCAAGCAGGACACTCTGGAAATGGTCTCTCTCACGGACACTAGCAAATACTGGGGGCTGTTATGGGTTGAACTGAGTGCAAGAATGAGCTAAGAAGTCCTTATTCTCAGGACCAACCAGTTCAGTATGACCTTACTTGAAAAGAAAGTCTTTGGAGATGTAACTAAGTTAAGAAGAGATAATCAGGTAGAGCCCTCAAGGTTGTTTATCCTTCATAAGAGGAAAAAAAAGATATAGATAGAGGCATATGTGAGGATGCATAGGTCAGAGAGATGGGTATACAAGCAAAGGCTGTATTACCAAGGAAGAGACAAGAAACATCTCCCTGAGGAGCCTTTAGAGAGCAAGTCCTTAAGGACACCTTGGTTTAGACTTCTCTCCAGAGTGCTGAATAAACTGCTACTGTTTTAAATCACTCTGCTAGTAACCATTTCTTTTACTGGCTCTAGAAACCCAATAAAAATGAAAAGCAATCTGTACAGAAAACAGCAGCGATCCGAAAAAGGCTCAAACAAAAGCAAGAGCAGATACCTAGAACGCTAAAGGTGCCTGCTGCCCTTTTGGCATCTGCTCTGAGTGATTCAACACTTGAGACTTCATGGTTATTCAAGGGACATAAAGTGTATGCCCGACAAAGGTAGAGAGTCAGAGTAGAGATAAATATTCTTCCGGGTGGACAGGTTTGGGTCTCTAGCGTTTTTGGGCCTCTCTCTGTGTCACTGCATGCGTAGGTGCTGAGCTTTCAAAATACAGCAAGAATGAATTGGTGGGTTTTCTGCTCTTTCCAGCGGTACGTGAGAAGCTAGTGGCTTGCAGGTTTTCAGACTGCGGAGGACTTCTTGGAGGTGAAGCCCTCTGAGCTCAGCAAAGAAGTTAGGATCTCTAAAGAGGAAGCCAAATTCTAAGAAGAGCATGTCTCACAACTAAACCAAGATGTGCTGGTACATCTGTGGCAAACAAGAAGTGCATAGCACTGGAACCTCTAGAGCAAGAGCATACCCGGGGCTTCATAATCACCTTCTGTTCAGCAACAGAAAACATTCTCGAGGGTGGAATACCCCCAATGAAAACGACATAAGTTTGTTGTATACCACAAACACAGGTGTGTATGCCATTGGCAGTAGATGTGCATCCCGGGATGTTTTGGAATGGCTGGGGAAGCAATGCTTACTGATACAGAGGGAAGATTTCCAGCTGATAGGGCGGTAAGCCTGGCAGCGGCATGCAGTCAGCACCTTCATCTCATAGCAGGAACGCACATGGAAGAAGAAAGCCTGGAAGGATTTTACTCTTGAAAATACTTTCCCATATTTACTATTTTCGTTGTCACGATTACACTGAGCTGCTGGCACAAGTCTATCTCCTTCCAGGTTTCCTTTCAGATCATCCAAAGGTGAAGTTAGTGATAACAGACAGGATTGCTTTTCCCTTTCGCCCTGACCTTGAAGACCTGTCCCTTCATGCTCGATTACTAAATGGCCTCGCCCAAGAAATGATCAGCCTCACGAATGATCTCAGATTCCCTGTTATTTTACTATCAGATGACAACAAGAACTGATGAAGATCAAGCTTTGCTTATTCCTGCATGAGGGGAAAGCCGGGGACATGCGGCTACAATGAGGCTAATTTTTCACTGGGAACAAAAGCAAAGATTGGCAACATTGTACAAGTCACAAAGCCAGAAGGACTCCACAGCACCATTTCAGATCACACCTCAGGGATTTAAAGATGCTGGTGTTACTGCTGCCTCATCACAGACAGAAAGTTCTTTAAATTCCTGGAAACAATCAAGAGAAATAGAGGAAGAATGCTGACCAAATACTAATGTCAGTGTATTCAGTCAACTGATGATGTGCTATTCAGTGTGGAATACTGGGAAATTGAACTCGGGTCTTCAGGCTTGCATAGCAAGTGCTTTTACCCAATGAGCACCTTAATCTTAAGCCCTCCACCTTAATCTTAAGAAAAAAGTCTATGCTCACAGACTCAGAGGGTCACCTGTCTACCCCACCAGCACAGAGAGGCACAAATATGCTGTTCTGCAGGAGCATGTCCTCATGCCTGCATGTCAGGCGCTTTGCCCACGGACCCATTTCCCTAGCTCCTGAGAAGATTTCTGAAGCACTGTTATTTAATGATATTATAATGTGTTTTTATTTTGAGTAATGTGGAAAGCTGACCTTATGTAACCTATCTGGATTTACCACCCAAAGTAAAAAATGTCTTTGTCAATTGCCTAAAAAATAATAAAAATAAAACATTATAATACATTTAAAAAAAGGAATGTATTTCTTGAAACCTTTAACTCAGCATTTAGGGGCTAGAGGCACAAACAAAAATTTGAGGATAGCTGAGAATACACAGTAAGTCCCTATTAGTTTTTTTAGTACCAAATAGTAATTATTATTTAATAGATAAACATTTATAATCTTAAATAAATTTTAGGAGAAATGGAATGCTATGCAAAGTAGGTGAGCTAGACCGTGAGCACTGTTCTACAGCCTCTTCCAACAGCCCTCATTAGAAAAGCTTGTGTTTGCAACAACTCACCAGCTCCAACTTCATTATATGCACACAGTCCCGGAGGATGTGTGTTGGTGCTCCCAACAGCTTGGTGAAGGCTATAAGTGTGTTGGCTTTAAATGGTGGTCCTGCAACCTATGGTGGGGAAGAGAAATCACCTTACTCTTCGTTCTACTTCGAATTCTCAGATTCACGAAAGTACAAGCATGCATTAGGAAACACATACTCTTGTTTCGAAGAATTTCTCCAAAACTTGAAGCTCATCAGGTTTCCACTGTCCTGCATTTTCAGGTGTCACTTTTAGCTGAAGGGTCTGGTTGGTCTTGGGACTAAGGGCTACTCTGCATTTCAGGGCATCTGTCTTGAACATGATTACACCAGGTTCATTGGAATTGATCAGCTGTAACTACAAAACAAGGATGCAGCAAATCAACAGGGAAAGACACAAACATAGCTGATGGAATTGTCTCAATAGGAAAACATGTTGCTCCAGGAAAGCTGACGAAAGTCCCAAAGCTCAATGCTATAGAAATTAGAGTAGCAGAAGAGAGGCTGTAACACATCCTCTCTACGTTGAATGGCAATTTAGTTAACATGTCTTAATACTGGATAGAGTACAGTGAAAAGAGAGGGCAATGGGAGAGAGTATGAACAAGTATCTTATGTCCACATATGAAAAACATTGGGGCTGGAGAGATGGCTCAGTGGTTAAGAACACTCTGCCAGAGGTCCTGAGTTCAAGTCCCAACAACCACAGTGTGGCTCACAACCATCTGTAATGGGATTCAATGCTCTCTTCTGGGGTGTCTTCAGTATGCTCATATATATTAAACTCTTAAAAAAAAAGAAAGAAAAAAGAAAAACATTAAAGTAGGAGCTGTTCTTTCAGAGGACTTAGTTCCAGAAGCCTAGGACTCACGACTGTGATTCCAGTTCCAGGGAGATGTGATGGCCTCATCCGGCCTCCATGTGCACTACGTGCATGTGGTAGACAGACATGAGGGCAAAACCACTAATACACATTAACAATTAATTAACCAATTACCAATTTAATAACCAAGTTAATTAACCAATAATTAAATTAATCATTAAAGACAAAATAAAATGAAAATCACTATGTTATAGAATCCAAATTAAAATAGGTTTTTTTACATTCTTTTTAAAATAACTGACTATAAGATTATGAAATGACTTTGAGGCAAGTGTATATAGTATTTGTTACAAACAATAAATAGTTTGGTTACTTCATTAACACATATAACTACTGGTAATGACAGTAACTATAAATTAAGAATGTTATCACCATAAGATTGGTTAGATGTCCGTTTCTACAAGATTTGAAACAAATCTAATTACTCAACTCATGAATTTTTAAAAAACAAAAACAAAACAAGCCCTAATGCCTATGATCAAATCACCACTTTGGGTTTGATGAAGACTCAACTTCAAAGTCAGTCTGTGTACAAAAGCACAGAGAGCAGTCATTTGTATATGCAAGGTCAGAATCTATGTGCACTGGTTTTGTGTAGTGTGACAATCTGTTTCCAGGTCCTGGATAACCACATTATCTAAAAAACACAGAACAGTAAACTGTACAACACTACAAGAACAGAAAACAATGGGGTCCATCTTTAATGCTAGATAAAGACTTAAAGCCTAATTCTAACAAGATGGTTAGGAAGGTTACAGAGTATCCCTCATAAAGATTGTCTTCTGCCTTTGACAATGACTGCTTAGAAAGTTGTGTAATGCTCATACCGTTTCCTGTTGGATAATTCTTTGAAGGTGTCGTCTCATGATGACAGATCCAAGGAATCTCTCAAGTGGGGAACAAAGGTAACTACCTGCCAGGCCAGGCACAAGGCCTGGCGTTGGAGAGGGTAGCAGTAAGATGTTCAAGGCACTATGAGTGAGAATGGTGGGTATGGATGCTGCCCAGGAGCGCTGAGGTAGTTTTCGAGGTGGAGGCATGTTGGTTGGCATTGTCTGGGAACCTTTTGGGAAGGAAAACAGGTAACTTCAATTGTAAATGCATACTATGCTATTAGTGCCAGCCTTGATTTCATCACGCAGTTGCCAGCTAAATGTAACTCTTGTAATTATTCTTTGTTACCAAGCAATCATAGGTCAGTTCTCAGATAGCAAAATCAGCTCCCATGAATCTTCTAATTGGATTCAGGTTCAATGTAATCCTGTAGGGACTCCTTCAAGGAATTGGGTTCTGCTCCCCAACCTAAATTCTGCTTGTTCCTGTGACCTGCTTTGGCAAGGGATGCTGGGATAGTTACAAGACTTCCAGGAGCTCTTTCATGTGCTCTACCCACTGGGTACACAAGCCAAGCCATGATGGAGTGTGAGACCACACAGACCAGAGGGAATCCATGCCAGCTGAGGCTAAGGTTAGACTACCTATTGCAGACACACGAGTGAACTGCCTCAGCAAATTCTGTCAAAGCAAAGAATTGTGAGCTAACAAAGCATTATTGCTTTAAGCACTGAAAGTTTCGAGGATTAGCAAACAGATACACTTGTACAAATCTTATATTAACTTCTATTCCTTTGCTGGTTAACTTAAGGTATCTTATATGGTTCAATATGGCAGAGATAAGTTAGCAATCACTGACAGAGGCGCAGAGACTAGGTTTCTTAAGATTTCTAAAGGACAGAACCATTTTTCTTATTACATTTTTCATGACATTGCTAATTAATATTGCAGACTAATTTATAAAGGGAAAATATTTAAGGTTTGGAAATTCTCCTTTGAGAAATACATTGTGACTTTCAAATGTGAAGGCGGAGTAATACATTGAAGTCATACATTGGTGTTTCTCAGGAAACAGCGCTGATCACACTCACTTGTGCCAGCTCGAGGGGAGTGAGAAACATCTGGAACAGGAGAATGCAGAGATGGGTTAGCTGGTGACATTCCAGGCAGGCGGGTTGCTGGTGAGGGTCCAGACACTTGAGGAGACCCAGGCCAGTTTCCTGCTCGTCCACTTGGTGACACCATAGTGTATGGAGAACTAGGGTCAAGGGTTCCTGGAAAAAAAGTGTAATAAAACAGAGGATTCTCAAAACACATATTTCAATGTCTTCAAACTATGCGAAAACTGCCAGAGCCTTAAAGAGTGAGTCATTTTCATTGTTCTCTTTCACACTACACCTATGTCTCTCTTTTGTGAAGTTTTGTTACTTTCTTTTTTGTTGTTTTTTGGACATAGAGTCTTTTTGCATAACCCTGGCTGCCCTAAAACTTACCATCTAGACCAGGCTGGCCTTGAACTCATAGAAATCCATCTACCTCTGCTTCCACAGTGCTGGAATTAAAGGTGTACACCACCATGCCCTGCTAGGGTTTCTGTACTTTCAAAGAGGGTTGCATAGTTAGAGAAGTGAAGAGACTAAGAAAGGAAGAATTTAGACCTTCAGACAAGGTCCCATACATTTAAAGAAAACATCAAGCTCTGCTGAAAGAAAGACAAGTTCTGAAAATTTATGTTTCCATTCTTCTTAGAGAAGGACAAGGGAGGGAAACTATATTTTCTTTATTCAGTGAAGGCCACACAAAGAAATAGAACTGAGAATCAAGTTTTGAAAGCAGTGGCTTCCTTAATTTGATATATTAAATTTCACCACAAAGGTACCTTTGATATATTATTTATATCCCTTTGTCCTCAAATGAAACACTGAGAAAGTATTCCCATTATTTTAATGAATAAATGGTCTTGACTTATTAAAGTTTTACATTTGTAATTAAAGAAAAAGTGAACGTTCATTAATCATCAAGAAAGACATATCCAATATTAAAATTCCAATTTTTTTTTTAACCTAGAAATGTGGCCCAGCTACTTTAAGAAAATCCTAATATCCTATGCTGGTTATGCTGGAGGATAACAGGCATTCTCCCCAGATGCTACAAGAAACTGGTACAGTTTCAGGTAAGAAACTTGCCCAATGCTGCAAATTTCCCAAATGTCATATGACCTTAATGATATTTTTAGGAACATATGTAAGATCATCATGGATATGTGAACATATGGCAGCATTTTTAATTGTAAAAAAGGGGGAACATTCAAAATAGATATATAATTAAGTTATGGTATACACAGACAAGGGATGTTATAAAGTGCTGTAGTATGATAACGAGTATTTACTGACAAATGTTCAAAAACAGTATTAATAGAAAGTCATAGCTGAACACAGCTGAAACACTGAGCAAGTTCTGTATGTTCTAATGTGGCAGTGTATACAATGTCTAAATGAGGGTGTATATAATATGCTGCCATGTAGGGTGGGGAGGAGAGGGTGTGTGTGTGTGTGTGTGTGTGTGTGTGTGTGTGTGTGTGTAAAACAAATCTGCAAGAATATAAATCCAGGGAGAGAGATGGCTCAGTGATTGAGATCACTTGTTCTTACAAAGGATCTATCAGGGTTTGCTTTCCAACCCCCCCCTAGGGTGACTCACAACCACTTGTAATTCCAATTCCAGGAGTTCTGATCCCCTTTTCTGACCTCTAGGCAGGGGTCCCAGGAATGCACATGGTCCACATACATACATACATGACAAAACACTCACACACATAAACTAAAATTAAGCAATATAAGAATAAAGAGTAATACACGAATAAAGAATATACCAGAAACCAGTAAGACAAATGCCTCTAAGAAGAGAGGTAAAGTGGCTGGCTGGAGAAATAAAAAGAAACATCTGAGCCAGGTGTCCTATCTCCTGCTTGTAATCTCAGCACTTGGAGAGGACTGTTGGACCTTAGAGGCCAGCCTGGGCTATGCAGCGAGCTCTTGTCTCAAAAGCCAAAATGACAACAAACACAAGGGGACATTTCACTGACTACCTCCTTCTAATGTTTATTTGAATCGACTGAAAATCTTTTTTTTTTTTAGATTGAAAATTCAAGTTTCCAATGCACTCATGTGGGAAGGTACCCACTCAGGTTAGGGGGAGGTATCTGAGGCGAAGACAAGCCAATAATTAGAAAGCAAACCCAAAGATATAGGAAGACCAGCAAGCAAGCAGCAGGTGACAAACAGGACAAGCAGGGGAAGATAGCCACAGAACACCCAGTCAGTGCCTCTGTGTGAGAAAGCTATGAAAAAATGTCTTGTCTATTTGCTCAAGTCATATTTTTTGCTATTTCTCAATAAGTAAGTACTAATTTTTCAATAAGAAGTTTTATTTAACAAAAATGACTTTCCCATCACGGTCTAACTGCTATAGCGATTTCCATATGTGGACTCACCATGTGGACTAGCAAAACTGGCCCCTGGTCCTATTGAGATTCCATGCGAGGATGGGGGAGGAGTTGGAACAAATGACGCAGGTGATGGGGCTCTCAAAGCCCCACTGGGGGAGCTGGCAGCATGCAGATTTCCTAATAAAGGAAAATAATTACAGATGATCTTGCAGGACACATAGTATGTCCTGTCCAAGGAGCACAAGTTTTTAAAAAAAACTCCCTAGAGACTAAAGAGATAGAATAGGTCACATAAATAGCAGGAAGGAAAACTGGAAAGACCTCTCTATTGCAAGAAAGTTCAAATCCATGGATCCATATTGTAACTTTTATACTCACTAACTACAAAGAAATAACCAATGCACTTTTTACTTCTATACTTCGCCAACATATAGGTGAGATTACCAGCTAACTGTCAAGCACTGTTGTAGGTACAGAAGACATAATTAACATTAAGACAATTTCTGCTCTCTTGGAGCATGTAGTCTAGTAAATTGAGCATGATGAACCTATAAGGTAATGAGAAGTGCTGGGGAGAAAACCAGTGAAAAGGAAAAAAGAGCAATTCCTTATAGTGGCAGAGGAAAAGACTCTAAATTGACAGGTGAACCAGACAGGAAGAAAAATGCAGGACACAGCACAGGGAGAAAGATAATCCAGGCAGACAGAAGAGCCAATCAAAGGTCTGAAAGAAGGGACAGTTTGTGTTACAGGAAGGGGACCAGGGTGCTGGAATAGAGTGAACAAGGGTGGCCTGAGAGGAGATGACAGAGTTTAGAGGTAAGTTCCAGACCACACGTGGACTTATAGGCCACTCTAAGGACATATAGTTTGTCCCACATGGTGGGTGGCCATTGGAGCCTGGAATGGAAGCCATGAACAAACTTCTGTCAGAAAGGATCACTCTAGTGGCTGTTACAAGCTGTTAGGGTGACCGAAGGCTGGCTGGGGGACTGCAAAGGGCTTCACTTTGGGTTTAAACACAAAGGACAGGGTTAATAGTATTTGGTAAATAACTCAACATGGGTATATAAGCAAACATATTCTGCGTATCTCTGATATGAGCAGAACATGCCAGGGAATATAAAAGAAGGGACTGCCTCTTTCTGAATGTGTCTATGTAAGGATCAGGACACAGGACTGGGAAACCAGGAATTTAGCTTCAGCCCTGGTGAGTTTTGGCAAGCCACTAGCTATTAGGTGGAAGTACTGAATAGATAATTAGAAAATAAAAGGCTGGAGTTCCAAAGTGAGATCTAAAATACATATAAAAGCTGAGAGATGGACGGGCACTTAAAAATGGCACTTAAAGCCATGGGAATGCTTTTAATTTTAAAGGATTTGAAAGGGAAAAAACTATGACTATCACAACTTAAGAATAAACTCAACATATAAATACTTGCTTTATTATCATTCAATATTAGCATATTTCAAACTCTTTACTATAATAATTTCATCTTTTATGTTCTAAAATACTTAAGCAATATCGTGAACTCAATAAATATGTCAACCAAGTTGATTAACCTTCATGCGTTATATTTACCTATTTAGCTGTATGATCTGACAAGTGACTTAACTTCTCCATGCCTCGGTTTTTCTCCATAAAATGGGAATAATAATGGGACCTATGCCATAAGTTTGCTGTGAGGATTAAATGAGTAAAGCGCTTAGAATTGGGCTTGGCATATTCATAGCAAGCATAACTGTCTACTATTATAATCACTTAAAATGCATGTTTCCCCTTTTTCCTAAACGATATTCCCTGCTTCTCCTGGACATACCCCTGAGTTCTGGGTATCTTTCTGCCTATCTCCTCCCCAGCTGTGACTTCCTGTCTGGTATTCAATAGGAACTAAGCTCTCCCACCCACTCAGCCTTTAATGACCATGGGGATGACAAGTTCCAAATCTTCAACCTATGGCCAAGAAGCTCTAATGAGCTTCAGGACTCCATAGAGCCACATGTCTACAGCACACTTAGACTTGAAAATCTCTAGGACTTTTGTAACGACAGATTTAAAGAATCTGTAGTTCTGAAATCAGCTCCTCTCTGGTATAATAATAATAATAATAATCATCATCATCATCATCCCCTTTGTTGCCCTAGTAAAGTCCAAATATGGATGGCTGATCACTAAAGACCAAACTCTTGAAGAGGCCCACATATCCATATTCTGGACATTCAAGGCAGTGTACCCTGGGACCACTGGTTGCACAAACATGGTGTGCGGGTCTGCCTGGACTACCACCCACATAGTCTGTGTCCTTGCATCTGGCCTTCTCCAAGGCACTCTTAAGTCTCATCTTGAGCCGTGTCAAGGTGAAGGAGGCAGGCAAGAAGCATCTCTAGTGCACAAATGGCCAGTCCTATACCAAACAAGTTTTTCAAAAGCCCAAGGGCTCCTTAGTAAGGTGCAACACGTGTGTCTGAGGAACGGTGCATATACATAGAGCCTCCAAAAAGTAGGAAATTTAAAGATTTTTCTAAAAAACAAGGATGAGGCTGCCTGCTTTCTTCCCCCAGGACCCGACTTTCAAATCAACAACAACAAATACCTTGAGCAATCTTAGTGGCTGTGGAAGAGGCATGCAGCAGAGGAAGGGGCTGCCATGATGAGACTGGTTGAGAAGTGACAGCTGGAATAGCCAACAATTTAAGTGTTTTATGCTATTCTCACTTACAAATGGAATGAGTGGGTTAAACAAGCTAGACCCCTTTATCTCTCGGATTAGCAAGTTCTGCGGGTACATGCACATTTCTAATATGTATGTACACTTATACATACATATCTGTATTAAGGGATTTTAGAAAAAGTAATGTTTAAAGAAAAAAGAAAAACATGTAATACCAATTCTACTTTAGAATGTGAAAATCTTAGGGTCTGGAGATGTCACTAGAAAAGCATTTGTTTAGCATATGTGAGACTTTGGGTTCCATCCTTAGTATCATGCGTGCGTGTACACACACACACACACACACACACACACGTACACATACCCCTAGCTAATAAGCTGAGCATCTTTCTAATGATAAAAGCATCCATTATTTGATTAATGCATTAAGGCAAAGGTTTTCTCTTCTTGTACTACTAAGAATTGAACACAGGGCCTCATGTATGTATGCTAAGCAAGCACTCAACCACTGAACTCTGCCCCAGACTTTTCTGCATCTTTCTTTTCTGTTTTTGTGGTCTTAAACTTTTGATCCTGTTGCCCTAGCCTCCAAAGTAACTGGGATTATACGTTTCCATCACCAGGCCTGGCAAAAGTATTTAATTTCTTATATTTCACATGCAATTTTACCTAATACCTCTTTTGTAAGAAAACAGTATTGAAGTATAGAAACTGCAAGGTAGGTTATTTTCCTTAAGAAATCTGATGCCTGTCACTTGTTAGATGGTAAATGGGAGCCAGGGGCTAGGATCCAGCTTCCTGCTGAACTTCAGGCTCAAGAGATTCCACAGAACTATTCAGTCAAAAGTCAACGTTTCACATGCCACCCACATTTTGCAGTGCACAGGACTGCGCAGCAAACCATTTGTCAGGACAAGTAAGGTGTGATGTGCCCAACTCCAGAAGCTGGAGCACAAATCACTGCCACATCTCCCAAAGCTTCACAAATGGAGCAGGAGTAGGATGTCACCAAGGAGTCAGGCATGGTGGTGTACTCCTAACCCCAGTACTAGGACGGAGAAAGCAGAGAAGGATCATGACAGTCTTTGACTGCAGACTGAGTTTAAGGCCAGCCTGGGTAATATCAGGCCCAGTCTCAAAAATTATGTAAACAGGGAGTGAAAAGGAGCAGCCATGGATACAATATAAGCTGGCATGGCTTTGTTCCATTTGTTTGTTTACTTAAGAACAGAATGGTTAAGATTTGGCCCTAGACTGCCAACCTCTACTGCAGACCATCAGATTACTAGCTATCTTGGAAATGGTGTCACAAGTCTGGATTTAGGCACTTAAAACAAACAAATCTTTTGCAGCACTGCTACAACAAATACAGGCAATTATTGAGTCAAAGAGCAGAAAAAAAAACCCTGTGTGACACCCAAGGTCACCTGTGCAATGCTTCCTCTCCAGGTGGACAGGAAGAGAGAATAAGTCATATCTTACCTGGAGACTGTGTGTGCATCATAGAGGGGGACTGATTAACTGTGCTGTGATAGGATGTAGGGGGTGAAGTAAGAGGGTAAGCTCCTGATGTCCCTGGCTGCTTTGGAAATGGCTGGGGGAAAAACAGAGAGAAGTTAATGTTGGTATGCTGAAAAAACCACAGAGAATATATGTGTAGTTTTTCCTCTTTAGACCAATATCAGGCTTTTCTACTTCGTTGGTTGGCATATAGGAAACCATTTAGATACAGATAATCATCATCATCATAAGCAGCAGCAGTACTCCTCTGGCACTGCTGGGCAAGGTCCTCCTCCATTGTGATGGTCTACTATCTTCATCTTATCTAAGTCAATATCTGTCACAGCCCCATTCTGGCTACAGAGGCATTCAGATTGGGTCTTACTGGGCTGCCCTGTATTTTTATAAATGTAAGGAAGAAAACCAAATAAAAGGGAGGGAAAAACCTAAACAGCTGCCAGGAATAATATATGAACTCTCCTGCTATTAAGAGTCTAGTACTCTATGAAAGACACAGCACCAGCAAATTGTACTTAGTAAGAATAAGTAGCCAGGCCAGAAGCAAGGAAGCCCAAGGACATTTATAGTACTGAGATATTCTGAAAAAGATTCTGGATGAGGACCTATGAGGTACTTCATAAAATTGCCTCTGAAGGATGTTCCTTGGAACCTTGCCAACAGGTTGTATATTCAGAAACAACTAAAAACTGTTGAAGGCTCTAGCCACAAGGTACTTTTGTACCCCAACACACAGTTTCTTCCATGCTAGTGAATCATATGGCACTGGTTTCAGAGTACAAGATCAAGGACTGACTACTTTCTATTTCAAGAGAGACACAGTGAGAGCAAAGGCTGGCTTGTGGCCTTTTCAACTAGGCATGGGAAGGAGTCAGGAGAGAGCTGAAAGCTTTGGAGCTGTGATCATATGGCTTGCTGAAGCTGTGTATAGAAGAACCCTTGAAATTAAACTCTCGTTGGTTTTGGAGAAACCTTAGTGAACAACAGCAAACTTTTAACAGCTGTCTTTCAAGGACACAGCGAGGCTGCTACAAAAAGGTTGCCCTGCATCCAGCCAGTGACTTTTTGTTCCCAATGAGAAATGAGTAGCAATGGAGGCATCCTTGTTGTCTGTCATGATTTTTTAATAGGGGATTCCTGGGCTTCTTGGACCTTCCAAAGACATCCTGTCTTTTAATAAAGAAATGCTGATGCCTATAGAAGCTGTTCCACAGGGAGCTATTTACCTGTTGCTGGGGTGGCTGGAGCTGTGATATTAAAGAGTCCATCATATCACCTCCTATAGGAGAAGGAGGGTTATCATCCTCATTTACAGATCTTCTCCGAGCATCTTGATTGCTATCAACAAACATGTTCAGGAAAGTCTACAGGTATAAACACAGGACATTTAATTACTTTAGCAAAATATTTTCCCCCATGTATCCATGTGTTTGTATATGTGTGTGTGCATCTTCAATGGCATATCTGTGGAAGCTAAAAAACATCTTGCCAGAATCAGTTCTATTTTTCCACCAAGTGGGTTCGATGGCCAAGACTTGCGTTGTCAGGAATGATGAAAAATGCCTTTACCTGCTGAGACATCTACGTAAAAAATCTATGATCATTGAGAATATTGGAATACAAACACATTATGTATCCCTGAAAATGATGACAATCTAATGAGATACTATGAGTTCTCGAGGAAGAGAGCAAATTGAGGTAAACCATAAGCAACAAAAATAGGTAAGTAAAATAAGAATACCCCAAGAGCGCTAAGCCCATGGCATTCTCTGACCCAGAAATGCAGGCCATATATGTAAGCATCAGCAGAGAATTTCTTGTTAGCAAAAGATTTCTTGTTCCTTTGTTCTTTTTTGGGGGGATGGGGTTGTTGAGGCAGGATCTCACTATGTAGTCCTGGCTGACCTGGGACTCTAAAGACCAAGACTGGCAATGAATACAGATATCTATCTTGATGTGCTACAATTATAGGCATATGCCACAATGACAGGCACAAGGTCTCACACTTTAATCTAGAAAATATGACTAAATAGGCGAATTAAATGAATTACCTTAGCATGGTGACACATGCCAATAACCACGGCATGTAGGAGGCAGGAGTAAGAGGACTGTTGGATTAGAGCCTAGCCTGGACCAAAAAAACAAGACCTTATTTAAAAAAATAAGAGCTACACAAGGGAGATGGTTGATTGGTAAAGTGTTTCTACACAAGAAAAGGATTTCTATTAAAAAGCCAGCTGTGGTACTGTACGGGCATAGCCCCAGCACTGGGAACATAACCCAGCACTGGGAAGGTCAAACAGAAAAGGTCTGCTGGCTAACTAGTCTTGTGAATCAATGACCTCCAAGATCAGTAAAAGGCTTCATCTCAAAAAGCAAAATAAAGAACTAAAATAGCTGACATCAGCCTCTGGTGTCCACACACATGGATTCATTCCTACAATACAAACATGTAACCCACCACCTCCCCACCCACACACCTCCATACACAAAGCTAACTTTTGGTGTTTTAGACTGCATAATTTTAATCCTGAACCATCTAGAGTGAGATAGCCTTTTCAAATAATATAGGTTATCAAAAACTTCAGCAATATTACTAGAGTTTATGTCTCAAGCAATGTCTTTCTATGTGTCTCTCTCAGTATGTGCAAGGATTCTATGTGCAGGTACAGGTCAGTGGAGGACACTGGGTGCTGTATTCTTATTTTTGGGACAGTGTGTCTGAAAGAACATGAAGCTCTCTATTTAGGTAAAGCTTGCTGGCCAGTAAATAAATGCCAGTAAACTATCTGTCTTCATTCAACAATGGAGGTGTAGCCACACACAGCCATGCTTGGCGTGTTATTTTATATATGGGTACAAGGAATTTGAACTCAGATTTTCTTTCTTTCATAGCAAGTGTTCTTATCCACTGAGTCACCTTTCCAGTCTCTGATTCTGCACTTAATATCCCTTTCCCATAAGCATGTCATTATTTCATCAAAATCATTAGAGGATTATTAAAAGAACATGGTCTTTCAAAGAAAAAAAAAAAAACCCCAGCTGGAAGCTGCTAGAAGCTGCTAAAGCAGATGGTTGAACTACCCAAAGAGAAGATTCATATTCTAAGGAAGCCACTGGGAAAGTCAAGAAGCAAAACTACTTCCATCCAGATTCTCAAGACACTTTGGAAGTAGCAGTGCCAGTTATCTTGGCAGTTAAGAGCTCTTGTATCTCCTGAGGGATACAAGTAAAATTCAAAGCACCCACATGACAGCACACAAACTCTAATTCCCAGGTTGCAGACACATAAGTAGTATGAAGACATATATGTAGATCTAATTGTTAAGGCTGCTAAATTGAATTAATCTATATTTTGATGACTTTGGATTGCTGGACTAAGGACATGCTATTTTGGGAGATTCTATATTTGTGTTAATAGGAAAGAAAGAAAGGTATGGGACACTTTCCGAAGTAATAGGATAAGATTTGATGATCTTGGTTGCAGACAGAAAAATAAAAAAATCAAGAAGACCAAACAGGACAGGTAATATGATTTGTCAATCCCTCTACATGGTAACAACCCTGAAACTGCCTGAGATGTAAAAATGACTCTAGCCAAAACTTCAGATATGCATAGCCTATAAATCTTGTTGGCTACAGAAGCCTCAAAATTCCTCACGCCATCCTTTTATATGGCATAATGAAGACTTATTACAACTGATTATCGATCAAACTAACTTAACAAGGAGCAAAAATTCATCCTTTAACCAATCTATGCACCTTGCACATTCCATAAAAATACCTTTATAGAACAAAACATTGGTTATAAGGTTAAATGTATTATAGAATGAAGTACCAAGAGTGCATACATGACAATTATTCACCTTTGAGGATCGTGAAATGATCTGTTGTTTCAGCTCTCTCCCTGATCCTGCTTCAACTGATGCTGTTTCCAAAGACTTGCTTTTAGAACAGCTTCAGGAAGGACTGGTAATCCACAATGAAAGCAGTTCATCTAGCCTTTCAGACTGTTCCTGTCAGGGCTTCAATTAAGCCCTAAACTTTCTCAATACATAAAGACTGGACAACAAATAATACCAGCTAGCTTTATAATGACTTAACTATTTTTTCAGTTTCCTTTTGGGTTAGGAATTCTTCACCCCAATTCAGCAGAAAGCAATAAAAAGAATTGCTAAAAATACTGTCGACTCAGTCCCTCAAGTTGAAGTAGATGGTTTTGATTTTCATGAATTAAAAATATAGTCACTTTAAGGGATAATTTATAAATAATTATGATCTTGGAAAAAGAAATAGAATGGGGGCTTACACTGAGGGATTTCTTCTCTATCCTTTCTCAGAAAAAGGGAAGGGGGTTGAAAAGAAATAGGGAGATATAGAAATAACGTAAGAAATTAGACAAATAAGGATGGATTATTCAATCTAATTTTAAATAAAAGTATTTTATAGCCATAATCTTACAATGGTAGAGATCTTTATATTTTAATGCAAAATTGAAGTTATATTTTGTTACAATGATACAGATTTTGGTATATCGATATAGATTTAAAGTTTTCATTGATATAAGACTTTGTATATTGATACAAAACTTAAAATTACTATTGTTACTCTTAGATAGGCATTGTGCCTATGCAACTTATTAAATACAAGGATTAGATCCAGTCCTTTTAATAGCTGCTATTACAAACTGTTTAGAAGACTTAAATAATACAAATTAATAGCCAGATAGTCAAACTCATAGTTATATTAAATTTTAAAATGTTCTCAAAGTCATTCAAATAGCAAATAGATAAAAAAATTGTTTAGCAATTCAATTATGCTGTACATAGATAGATGGTCTTCAAGGTGTCAGAGAACCATAGAATATGACATTCAAGGTTATTTCATTATTCAAAATATTATTTTGAATTCAAAATATTTTTTTGACTATGACCCATATCTGTTCCTGACAATACCCCCCCATTCCACGGCAAAGAAAATGTTAAGCATCATTACCTCCATGTGGAGTTGCTTCAATTGTGGCATCTAGCTACTAGGCAAGAAATGCCCTGACTTCATCTGCAGACAGTATGCTGTCCAAAAAAGATAAACAGACTCAGGATGGTCAACTGCTAAGCTCTGCCAAAACAGGGTAAGCTAGTCCTTCCTTAGTTCTACTTCTCTTCTATCAGATGTTCTGGGGTAGAAGGCTGCAGAAAAATGCTCCAATGTTTTAAGAAATGTTGGAGATTGCCCAAACTGTCCACTGTCTTTGTCAATTGTCTAAATTTTAGAGATGCATTCCTGCATACTCAAATATGTTTCCCTTCTTAAATCTCTGATAGGGTTTAAGACTAGATAGTTCCAATCTCACAACGAAACTTAAGTTGTTTAGGATTTAAGAAGATGCTCTAGGTCTATATGATTGTTTTCAGATGATAATACAAGTTAAAATCAAAGATGACTGAGGTACAGAATTGTAAACTCATTAAGTTAGGATAGATGACAAAATACTTTAAAATGCAAAATATAATGCACTGGACATTATAAATGTATATAATTTTATATACCTTTTAATCTTCTAATTATTGTATCTACTTGTATATCTGAGAGAAAATGAGCCTTTTATTGAACTAAAAGGGGGAATTGTTGTGGTTTGGTCTTACTTACTATAAATGCTTAGCATTTACTATAATGCTAAGTGGGGGCTCCCAAGACCTGGAGTGTGCATGTAGGCTCAAGTGGCCCTGTCCCCAAGTTATTTTTCATTGGTAAATAAAGATGGCAACAGCCAATAGCTGGACAGAAAAGACATAGTTAGGGTTTAGGTTTCACAGGCTTGGGGTCAGAGGAAAAGAAAAAGGTGCAGGAGGAAGAAGAAAAAGTTGCCATGAGTTAGGTAAGCCATAAAAACATGGCTCTGAGAGCTGTGAAATATAATAAGTAGTAAATGATAATTTGGGGTTATCAATAGGAAAGTAGATTCTAGTAGGATAGCAAGTAGGTATATGCCCAACTCTTGTACTGTTTAAGACTTATTGTAAACATAAAGGTTGTGTGTCTTTTATCCTGGAACTAAATGGTCAAAGATGGGCAGAAACCCTGGGTTGGGATTAAATAACTTCTATAACACCAAACATCCATCCATATTAAACAAAACAAAAACTATACAAAGAATAAAAAAATTTAAAAAATTGCCACTACTCTCCCAGAGCTCTGTGCATTACTAGTTTCTAAAGGAGAAACTCTGTGTGGGTAAAAAGATGCCAGTAGCAATCCAGGAAAAGGTTACCACCCTTAAACTGGGTATTAAAGGCCATATATTTAAAGCTGAGACATTTTTCTTCCTCTCCTTTGAACTCTTGCAAATGGGGAAAACAGATGCACAACATCTCTGCAAATTCACAGTGGCCCAACAAAAGACCTAAAACTACTGATTTTGGCAGTATAGCCATGCAGATTGTCCTGCGATGAACAGGAATCTTTAAACCTTACGTTTAAATAAGAGCAGAGAGTGAAGAATTACTTAATAATCAAAAGGCATCAACATAAAAGAGATCAAAGTTCTACAAAGAATGGGAGTTTAGTTGAAAGAAGAAAGGGGGAGCTGGAGAGATGGCTCAGTGGTTAAGAGCACTGACTGCTCTTCAGGAGGTCCTGAGTTCAAATTCCAGTAACTACATGGTGGCTCACAACCATTTGTAATGGGATCTGATGCCCTCTTCTGGGGTGTCTGAAGACAGCTACAGTGTACTCACATATAATAAATAAGTCTTTAAAAAAAAGAAGGGGTAGAGAAAGTGATATATCCATATGAGAACATGCTTCTGGGCTGGGCAGATGGCTCAGGGGATAAGGGGCTTGAACCCCAGCACTGACTTAAGGAGTGTCAAGGTACATTTGTAACCTAGTATTATGAGGAGAGAGGGCAAACAACAGCACAAGCCGATTATTAAGGCTTGCAGGCTTCCAGCCCACCTAGCTCCAGGTTCAGTGGCATATGCTGTGTTTAAAAAGAAAGAATGATAAAGATACTGGCATTGCCTCGGTTCTCCACACAAGCACAACTACATTCAATAAAAAATCCACACAAACAAAATAAAGTAGAGGCCAAGTCAAGGAGGTTGAAAGTCAGAGTTATTAGAAAAATCTAACAGAAAACAAGGAAGAATCAAAGCAACATGCACAGAACTTTCCCAAAGCAGAGGGAAGAGTGCACTTGGAAACACAAGGTTCAAGCCAGTCACAATCCAATGTAGCAAAAAGGCAGCAGAGCTTCAAACATTTTACCAAAAATGATTGTAGTCTAGAATTCTATACCTAGGGATGCTCACTTAATTGAAGGTTATCTGAAGCACACTGTCAAACATACAAGGACTCCAATAACCTCCATGGACTGCACCCAATCTCCTATGTACCTTCTTCCAAGTAACTACTATAGCAGGCATACTACAAAATTTAACAGAAAGAAAGGGGGTCTATAATGGTTAATCTGTCAGCATGAAGAGTCTTCTGAATAGGCTTCTGAGGGTGGTTCCAGGGAGGTTTAACTGAGTTAGGATGACACATCCTGAATGTGGGTAACATCCTTCATGGGCTCAGGGTCTGGGGTACTGAAGTAATAAAGGATAAGGCAACCTGCTCTGCTTCCTGACTGTGAGCACACCAGAGCAACATACCTCAAGCTCCTGCTATTGTACATTCCCATGAGCCACACTAATCCCTCTAACTTGTTTTGACTAGGGGTTTCTGTTTGTTTGCATGTAGACCTGTGGGAGCACATGTGTGCGGGTTCATGTACGTAGTTGCATGTGGAGGCCCAAAAGATCAAATATCTTCAGAACAACAAGAATACTAAAAAACCTAAAGAAGCATAATTGCTACCTAACCTTACTGTAAAAGCAGAAAAAAATGGCCATTGTATTTATTTATGTACTGGAAACAGCCTGAAGGAAGAAAGAGTATATAAGACCATGTTTTCAAAGTTGTAAACCTCCTTTTTCTAAGGGTGAGAATTATTTAACAAGTGACAGTGGTTCGTGGTACTCAGAGGTATGGCTATAGAAACACAAGAGTATCAGCTACCTGACAAATGAAAACAGGTTTCTCCAAGGAGCAGGAGCACACCAGGAATAGGGTAAGGGAGAAAGTTTTCACAAGCAGCCTTTAGAACTATTTGACTCCACAAACATCTTTCATGATGATCTCAAGCAATAAAGTCTTCCTTTAAAGTCCCAATGAGCAAATGTGAGACTCTTTGATATCCCCCATCTTATTCATCAGAGAATGAGGGTAAAAAGGGGGCTTCCCAACATTTCATGTACAAAGACACAGAAATTAATGCAAATCCTAGCTCTTCCAAAATGAAGTTGCAGAGAAGATTAATCAACTCTACTGCTTGCTAAATTCTAATGGGACCACATTTCTCCCTCAGAGGAACTGTTTTCAAGAATAGATATTTATTCTATTAGTATCTAACAAGGAAGTGTGTACCTTTAATCCTGGTGCAGGATAGAAGCCTTCAACTAACTTGCTGTTATCAAAAAGACTATAGGCTCCGTCCCGTATTGCCACAACGCCGCGACTGCGGCAGTATATGTCAATGCAGTACATGTTCCTGAAGGCCAGTCTGATGTGGGTAGATGACTGCGGTAATATGGAGAAGCACTGGTAGGCGGTGTTAGTTCTCTGTGTCAAGCCCAACATTGGAACAGTAGGGAGTTTGTTGATGGCATTTAACGGTGCCTGAGTATCAAATAAAACCTAGAAGAAATCAGAGAGATCACTCAGTTGCCATGTAACTCCAGAAAACTTAATATTTTTGATGTTTCACTGTCACAAATGAGCATTCTGGAACTTTCTAAAAAACTTTCTCTTGAAGCAGCCTAGATCATTTTAATTAAGTTCTCCAGACAGTGTTTAAAACATATGGGGAAAAAAAATCATCCATCTTAGTGATTAATGACAAATGCAGATAATTTTAGAGGTGTTTTCCATAACACACAAGTAATGGATCTTAAGACAGAGAAGAGAATTTAATTACCTGTAATAACTGAACCACGTTTGGTGTTTTGTTGAACATTTCTTGGAGCTGATGGAGAATGGTATTGTGACAGTTACTGCAACCTGAGTTTGGGCCAACTGTTCCCAAAGAAATGTGAAATTTCTGATGAATGGAATTCCACTGGATACTAATCTAGATCAAAGATATAGCAAAGTAACAGATTCAAGATGAAAAACATGATAAAAGACAAGTAAGCAAACATAAAATGAGATCTTTTTGTAAAAATGAGTAATGTGGTAAAATTTGGTCCCAAACTCCAAATATGATATTCATATAGATAAACAGCCTATGGGCATGCATATTAGCTCCCTTTTAGTATACAAACTTTAATCGTCAGGGTTTCATTTTCTATTAAACTTCAGAGTCATATTCTCAATGCCACCAATTAAGGAGCAAGCAATGTTATAATAGAAAAGGAAGCTACTCTAAGAAATATTCATTCAACTACTAGTAATTTCAGATATTACTAGTTATGAAAGTGTCTAGAGAAAAACAAGTATAAGTGTTCTACAAGTCCCTGTGTGCACCAGGCACATGGCTGGTACACAAGAAACCCTGGAACTGGATTTACATATGGTTTCTGGGAACCTAAACAGGATCCTCTATGAGACCAGTACATTCTCTCAATCACTGAGTCTTCTCTTTAGTTCCCAACTGATTGGATTTTTAAGGAAACGTAAATAAGTATAAATTACAGGGAGTATATGTAGGATTAAGATACAAAGAATGAATATATTGACATAAATCAAACCAAAAATAAATTCTATTTCTCAAAGCCATCTACAGTCAGACATGAATCCCAATTAATTTGAAGTCACTGAAGGAAAAAATATCAAAAGTGTTTTAAAATCAAGATCGCACGCTCTAAAGATACTGTAGTTTACTTTTCAGTTTTAAAGAATGAACCATACATCACACCTTTATTTTAGCAGAGCATTTGAAATGTATGTTACTTGAGCCTTTACTTACGGCAGTTTCATTTTCCTTTGTTTTCCAAGCCCCAATGCCTGGCCACTATCATTTGTTTTAAGTTCTTTTTTAAGATACATAAGGAATTGAATCTCTATTGTCAATATTTACTTTTATTTTATTTCATGTGCACTGGTGTTTTGCCTGCACATATGTCTGTGTGAAGGAGTCAGATCTTGGAGTACAAACTGCTGAGCTGCTCTACAGGGGCTGGGAATTGAATCCGGGCTCCTCTGAGATACTGACCATGTTTGTAAGCACGAAACCCCCCTCTCTGCTCCACAGAGCAGCCATGTCTGCATTCATAAGCATGAAGCCATCTCTCTGGCCCCCAGAGCAGCCATGTCTGCCTTCATATACTTACCGAGCTTCCTTTGGTGGTTCCATAACACAAGATAAGTTTTCGATAATTATAAACACGAACTTCTGAGAAAATATTCAGATGAGCAGGGATTTCTAAGTCGAAACAAACAAAATGCATTGATAGGACATGGCCTTTTTAAGAAGCAGGTAGGAAAAGGAGGGCATTTTGGCAAAAATCATATGACTAGTTTGGTTGTGATAAGGTCTCCTTTAGCCCCAGATTTTCCCTCAGAGTCTCTGTGTACTAAGGGTGATGGATATACTCCTGGATCTTCCTGCCTTTATCTGCCAAGTGTCATGATCACAGACCCACATTGACATGCCCGTTTGTTTGATTGTTCTAAAAGGCAGTCACATGAATCAAAAGCATGGAAAGCCAGGACGGAGAAGGAGAGCCATGGAAGACGTCTAGCACAGCGGCTAATCCAGCAAAGCACGTTCTCTAGCCGGGCCCCTGTTGTTGTCAATTTATGCCAAGAAAAGCTCTCACACAGAGCAGAGTTTTGAAGTCTCTGTGACATGCTTTTGTCATCTGTAAAATAGAGGATATCTATTTCCTAAGTAGGTGTGCAATTTAAATGTGCTAGTGTTAGGACACAATCCAAGAATGGAGCCCTGGAAGAATACTGAGTGTTATAACCTCAATTCCCTCAAAAAACACAGACTCATTCTTGGAATGTGCTTTTGTGCCCTTCCTACATGTAGTACATAGGAGTGAATTTACTTCAGATTATTCATTACAACTATTGTTATTTGTTTCTGTGCCTACATGGAAAAATATGTTTGCCACATGTGACTTTCCTTGTAATTGTATACTTTAATCATGAAATAGTAACCCTCACAGTATACATTATATGATGCTCTGAATAAAGCTGGCTATTGCAGACATTAGTCGGCCTCATTTACTGGCTCCTTTCTCTCAGGTCCTCTAGCACGGTGCCATGCTGACACAACACAATGTTTATTAGATTGCCTGTGCACAGTAGTTGAGGACTCTATTATAACACAAAAGTATATTACTAACAAGTCTATATGCCCAAACTTCTAGAAATAAAAGAAACTTAACAGTTATTTTTGCCAGAGAAAGAGACTATATACTCAAGTAAAGGTGACCAGTTTCCTTACATACACTTTTGACTATATTCTGTTTAAAACAATGTCTAGGTTTTACTTTTGGTTACATGAAGGAGGAATTTTGAATTTAAAAGGAAGACTGTTTGTTACCCGTACCTGGTAGAGAACGTGCAAATTCTAACACACACTCGTATAATCGGGCAATGCTACTCCAGTCATTAAGAAACATTTCAACAACTTTCCTACCACCGACAGGTTCAGACAACAGATTTTCATACGTCAGGTAAACATGTCGGGATGGCCCTAAAGGATTTAAAAGAGAAGACTAATAGTAATCAATACTTTAAAATATATATACATAAGCAAAAAAGGAGTTTGAAAGATCTCACCTTGCTCCCTGGTAGAAGTGCCATTAAGCGGACAATTAGCAAATACTAACTCTGCCACCCATGTGCGGTTATTTCTACCTTGTAATCGGAAAGTGCAATCAAGAAGAGACCGGTCCAGGGCCTTTTGTGTTTCCTCACTTATTCCCTTACAGGGAGGAATTCTGGTAATGAAAGACAGTATATGAGATGTATGCTATACATGAAGATAAAGCACAAAATAAAAATGACAGACAGGGTATGACAACAGAACTTTAGGTCCAACATGGCTTCCAGATCCATTCTACAAAGCAACAATTTCCAGCAATTGGTAACATTAAACCCACATCAACCTTTATTAGGACTCTCATTTTAAGCCCCAACCCTCAATTCCCACCCCCTACCCCCCGGAGACAGTGTTTCTATTTTCCTTCTAGAGCTTTGGAGACTATTTATCACATCATGCAACAATATATTTTCACCAGTATTTCAGTAGTAGGTGAAATAACAGGTGGTACTTAATTATTATATAGTATTTCTCAACTCATAGTCTGGATCTTAGATTTTATATTTATTCCTATCAAGCAATATCTAGAAATACAAAAACTTGTTTCAATTTTCTTCTTCAAAATACCCAGGACTCCTCAGTTATGGCATATCGCTAAATTTGACTAGATAATTCTTTATTGTGGGAGGCTATGTTGGGCCTCCATGGCCTCAATCTACTAGACACCAATAGCACTTCAACCCCCCCCCCCCTTTTTTTTTGGTTTTTGAGACAGGGTTTCTCTGTGTAGCCCTGGCTGTCCTAGAACTCAGTAGACCAGGCTGGCCTCGAACTCAGAAGTCCGCCTGCCTCTGCCTCCCAGGTGCTGGGATTGCAGGCATGTGCCACCATTGTCTGGCCAAACCCCTATTTCTTAGGTAATGATGAAAGTATTTTTAGACATTGCCCTTAATGTTCTTTAAAGGGTAAAATTATCCCACCCCCATTTTGAAAACTACTGACCTAGAATCGAAGAACAGTAAAAGAGCTTTTTCTTATTTTTTTGCATGCAGCAGAAATATATAGGTAGAGCAATAGTGAAATATATTGCAGTAAAATGCAGTTTCACAATGTTCTCAATTGAAGCTTTCAACACATCATCTCTTCAACATTGCTTTGTTGGTTTATTTCTCTATAGTCCAGGCAGGCCTGGAACTTGCAGCAATCCTCACGCCTAAGCCGACTGAGTTTTGAAATTATTGGTGGGAACCAAAGCATTACCAAATAAAGTTAACCAAAAGGAAAAATATCAGAAAGACAAGGGTCGGGGTGAGGCCCATGTGAGCTAGAGAGTACACGGCAGACATGGCTCTTGGCGGGCATCTTTGCTGGTTTCCAAAGGTAGAGCTTGGGCAAAGCCGATCAGGTGCCCACTGTGGCCTCCAGGGCGGCCTCAGAAGTGAACTGGTAGCAATGCAAGGGCTTGGGCCAGGCACCAGGCTACTTGCTCCCACTGATAGTTCTAAGCTGAGGGCAGGGACAATGATAAGCAACCTCAAGAGAGGAGGGCAGGTAAGAAAGTAGGTGGGAGGAACCGGAAGGTCTCAGGCCTCCAGGAGGAATGAGGACTCCAGGAAACAGTAATAAACACTGTCATGAAAAAAAAAACCCACTTCACTACCAAGAAACCCATATGAGGCATGCAGCAGAAAGATGATAGATACTGATGCACTAGCTAGTACAGGGTTTGTGAAAAGGCCAAAAGTTTATAACAAAATAATGAAATGTGCATTATCTTTCTAGCATCTGTGGAGATGTATATGGCTAATGCCACATCTTATGAAACTCCAGAGTTTGGTGGGAAGAAAAATCAAAATGTACAAGATATCTAGCTATTGATAGGCACTAGAGTAGACAGGCAATTATTCCTTAGATAACATGACTCTTCTTGTAACTGGGTATGGTGGCCCAAGTGTGTATGTAATCTCAGTTACTTAAGGCAGAGGGATCTCAAATTCAAGCCCAGCCTGAGGAACTATAATTCACATAGACCCTGAGGATATAGCATAGTGGTAGGGGAAATACATTGAAAAGAAAGAGTTCCAGCCAAAATGCATTATAAAAGTTGGGCTCAATATTGTGCTTAAAATGCCAGCACTAGGAAAGAAACTCAATTCCTATACTAGGGACCAAGAGGCAAGAGATTCACCTCGTTACTTTGTTCAAGACTAGACCATGCTAATGCTACATAAAACACTGTTTCAAACAAAGAAAAATGGGCAAAATCCCCAGAATGCATGACAATACTGAAAGCAACTTGTGAGACAGACAAATGGCCCAGGTATGTGTGGCTTTTATGATCAAAGTCCAAAAACATACTGAGATGGCAAAATTTGGAAATATTTTATAGATCTGTCTTTCATTCACAGCTTTGGTAGATGAATAGACATTCTGTTTCACAGTGGTTGCTCTTCATCCATGTTAAAAGGCAGGGATTGTTTAGAAGTCACATGAAGACCAAATACAATCTGTCAGTCAGAGCCAGTCAATCATAGTGGATGAGCTATTTCCCCATGTGGTAGTTAGACAAGCCATCTGAAAATGTTTAACCCTGCCTGGGTTCTCATGCCCAACTGCTTATAATGAAGGGATAAGCCAGGCAGTGGTGGCACATGTCTGTAATCCCAGCACTCTGGGAGGCAGTGGCAGGCAGATTTCTGAGGCCAGCCTGGTCTACAGAGTGAGTTCCAGGACAGGACAGCCAGGGCTAAACAGAGAAACCCTGTCTCAAAAAAAAAAATCCACAAAAACCAAAAACAACAACAACAACAACAACAACAACAACAACAACAAAAGAATGGATAATGTTGGTTCCAAAACAGAATGTAGTTACTGTTTTCACCCGATTACTGGTATTGTTTTAAGAACAGATCACTATCATAGAATTAAAGGACACTTTAAAAGTTTCTTTTTAAAATTTTTATTTATTTTGTAAGTAAAAGCATTACATGTGCCATGGTATATGTATCAAGGTCAGAGGACAACTTGCACAAGTCAGTTCTCTCCTTCCATGATGGGGATCTTAGGGATTAAATTAAGAGAGACAAGCTTGGTGGTAGATAACTTTACCCAGTGAGGCATCTCTTGAGTTTGGTTCAGAACCTTAATGTGTAGAGATTTATGCCATCTGTCCTATCCCAGACTACTTCCTGTAAATTCCTCCTAGAAAAACCTTTCTCGCCTGGCAGTGGTGATACACGCCTTTAATCCCAGCACTCTGGGAGGCAGAAGCAGGTGGATTTCTGAGTTCAAGGCCAGCCTGGTCTACAGAGTGAGTTCCAGGACAGCTGAGGCTAAATAGAAAAACCCTGTCTTGATAAAACAAAACACCCGAAAAACAAAAAAAAACCCTTTCTTTGTATGGAGATGTATATTTACATTTTAAAATATAAGGATTGATGGGGGATACCTATACACATATACTCAGACACATGCACAAACATACAGAGACAAATGAACATACACAGCCGGGAAGAGGGACAGCAGTGTGTTTCTTTTAGCAAATTGTGATCTGTTTTGGCATTAATAATGACTACATAGTACAAATTGAGAGTGAAATTGAGTGTACCATATTATATCTATATCTATATCTGTAGTAATCAATTTTCTCTGAACTCTCCAAAAAATTATTTTGAATGTAAGTGCTTTGGTCCCCTTTTTTGATTATTTTGAAACATTAGTTGTTATAGTGCTTGCCTGGCACAGAATAATGGAACTAGGGCTTGATGTTTAAAGAAAACTCTAAAAGCTGCCTATCCAACTTTATGTATAAGTCAACTGACAACATGACTCTTAGTGTTCTACTGCTGTGAAGAGACACCATGACCAAGGCAACTCTTATACAGGACAACATTTAATTGGGGATGGCTAACTGATTCTGAGATCTGGTCCATTACCACCATGACAGGAGGCAGGGCAGCATCCAGGCAGGCCTGGCATTGGAAGAACTGAGAGTTCTACATCTTACTCAGAAGAGAACCCACCACTGCAACTCTCTACAGGCCAACCACTTTCAAAGCACCACACCAATGTTGGATAAATGATCTTCAACTTGCCTACCCTTAGTCCTCACAACACAGCCATTCTTGGGAAAGTTCTAAAGCAGCTAATTCAGAAGCACATTTCACCTTGGGTTTGAGAATATAAATGGAGACACATTCTGTTTACCTTGGGTAGATTTTTTATCACATCCATCTGGACAGAAAATTAAAACAGAACCTACCTATTTTGAAAATGAGAACTAAGGGAAGTATAAGACATCATTCAATTTAAGTTCTCAACTACAGCAGACCTCTGAAAGGTCACCCTTGTCATTTTTATTTTGTTGTTGCTAGTGTTAGACTTTTGAAACAGGGTTAGCTTTGGTAATGCCAGTATGATTGCACTAGTACAGGAAATAAAACCAGATCCCTCTAAAGGAATGTGATAAAAATATTACTGTAAATATCCTAGAATGAAGAATGGAGGGCCTCAAGAGAGATGGCTCAGTAGTCCAGAGCACTGGCTCCTCTTCCAGAGATCTTCACTTCAAGTCCCAGTACCCACATGGCAATTCACAATTGCCTATAATTCCAGCCGACTGCTTTCTCTGACCTTTAAGGGCACTGTGCACACACACACACACAGTACAGACATTTGTGCACATGAAATAACCATATGCAAAAAAATCTTAATACAAAAAAAAAGAACAAAGAGCATTAACCTTATTTGAAAACTTCCAAAAAACCTTTTTAAAAGTTTAATTTAAGCAGCTACTCCTGGGTGATGTTTCTCCAGTATTGAACAACCTGAGAAATTACACAAAACTCCTCTAGGGCACATGTATGTCGGAACAAAGTTTACAAACATCACAAACTAGATGTCAGAGCCTTATAGTGACAAGCAGAAATGTTACTGAAGGAGCTTAGAGTAAAATTAGCATTCAAATGTGGCAGAATAAAAAGGAGAAAGGTTTTCTAAAAGCTATACATGCACATGCAGTAGGAAAAGAAGTCCCAGGACTTGTAAAAAGAGTCATGCCTATTTGCCAGGTCTCAGCTATAAGAAGCAAGGATACAGAGGTAAGAAAAGGATACAAAGGTAAGAAAAAGCTCCTGAAAGTATAGGGGAAAACCACCCATGCCTGAGACAGTGTGAGTTCTGGTGAAAATTGAAGTTTACCCAAGGGCTCAAAACCTAAGCAGAATGAGCATACTTTCTTAGCTCGTTTTCCATTATCTCATCTGTGCTGAAGGAGCAAGGTTCTTTTGATTCAGCAAAAGGTAACATGTCAGTGAACCAGAGCATCTGAAGAATGTTACTGTGATATAACTGATATTTTCATTTCAGATGCTCACTCAACAGGTTTTTAAAGAGTTAAAGTTGGAATAAGAACAGAACATATTTTCAGGAAAGAAAAACATGTGTTCAAATTAGAGCTTGAAAAGGTCCATTCATTCTCTTTTGAAATTAATTCACCTAGGACTAAATGCTTAAAAGAAGAGTTTCTCAAAATCAAATGCATTAGAACAATTAGTGTAAGATTTCACTTATAATAATCAGTATAAGGTTATAATTTAAGAAATGATAAAGATATTATTTATTTTTCCTTCTCCCTTTTAAACACCCTACCATCATGGCATTCATGGGAAAACTATATCTTTAAATCTCTCATGTTTTTTATTTTCCCTTTACATTGTAAATATAGAGAGGAAAGGAAGAGTTAAAGACTTCCCTTAAATGTTATAAAATGAAGTTAAACAAAACAAAACAAAATGCATCTTTGCTAGGCAGGACACTTCAGAGTTCGCTTGAGTTCAAGTAGGAAGGGTACTGGAATGGAGCTCATCTGACATGTCTTAAGCCCTGGGGTTCTATCAGAGACAAAATGTGAAAAGAGCTCAGAAAAATGTTGACAAGATGCTTCTAAAGATTGTGAAAACTAAGAAGAATAAAACACAAATGTTATTATCATCTACTTATCTGTGGTGGCCAAATAGAAGTTGTTGATTTAGTAATCTATATTTTATACAAAGCTATTCAAACCTTGAACTGACCCTCCTTTTTCCACCTTCTGAGTACAGAGATTATAGGGATCATAAACAAACCTGGTTTATGAGTTGCTGAAGATCGATACAGGGCCTCATATATATCAATAAAATATGCTATCAAGTGAATTAGATTAACAGCTCCCCTTTTCCAAGTGTTACTAATTTTTAATGTGCAAAATACTAAGGTTCATTATGACATTTCCTTAGCTTTACCTAATTCTCATATTGACCTTTCCACCCACTACCTATAACTTCCTATAAGCATTATTTGGTTCTTTATCCTCTGTCCATTTAAAAGTTAAACCCTATGTCCAGATTTGATTTTCCCTCTTGTGTATGGGTACAGGGTGGGAAGTTAAGGCAGGATCTCAGTATCTAACTCAGACTAAAAGCAAACTCACGACAATCCTGCGGCCTCCATCCTAAGTGCTGGAATCATGGATGTATACCACCAGGCCCAGCACCCAACTTCACTTGTCTGCACATTCCTAGTCATCTAATTTGCTACCCCAGCTCAGTTACTACCACTGGGATGGGATGGTGACTTTATCACCTGCCCAAATGTTACCTGGAGTTTGAGACACATTTGGGTCTGCTCAATGGATCTGTAGGCCCCTCAAACTTAGAAAAGTTCTTTCACACTGTGGTGTCCTTCAAACCAACACCCATCTTTTGCCTAGGATAAAATCAGTAAGTGTCTTTTGCTGCCTCCCCTGTACCTCTGAGATCGGATCTAATCACCAACCCTTGACTGTTTCATCTCTAAGTCCTTACAGGAACAGACAGTACAACAAACTAAGAGCAATTGTAACATGAACCACTTCGGCAACTGGTCTACTGCAATCTCATTCTCCTTTATTCTGCATGTTGCCATAAGGCTCAATTTCCAGAAAAACTTGTCTAGTGATATCAGTTTGTACTTTAAATCATCTACTGACTTCTTTTTTGGGTTGTTTTTGTTTCTTAAAATGGGCACCTCACTAATGGCAAAACTAGTCTTAATCCTCTAGCATCAGCCTCTTGAATGATTGTGAAGATATGGTGAGGGGTACACTAGAGTTTCCAGCTTCTGATGCTTTCCTAGTACCATTAGGATAAAGTAAGTCTACATTGCTTAATGACAGAAAAACTATATGGGTTCGAACCCTTCAAACTCACACCTTTGTGTTATCTCTCTCTATCTCCTGCCTTTATCTGTTGCTCAAATAAATATTTATTCAGGTCCAGCATGCTGAGCATTCTCTTACCTCCAACCCTTCGTATTAGCAGTTACCTCTTCTGGTTAGGACCTTCTATTCTAACCCCATCTCCTTTTCGTCTGGCTAATTTCAACTGGCACTTTCTTGGGAATTCCCACCTAGACTTTGAACTAGCCCACATGTCCCTGCTATGCAAACCCAAAGTGTCTTACAAAAAACAAGCCTGAAACGGTTACCCTGACTAGATTATCTGGCTAACAAATGATGTCCTAATGCCAGATAGTGCTGGATTGCCAGCATATAGACAAAAAAGAAACTCCCCTGGACCTCTGCAAGTCTACACAGAAATCCATGGCATACACAAACTGTGAGCACTGCTTTACGCTGTTTCATAGGACAGAAACTATTCTCCACTGTGACTGCAGTTGAGTGGCACCAAGTTAGACACAGAACACAAGCTTACTTTAATAAACGAATTGCATGGTTGAAGCCATCACCTTCCACTTGCACTCCCTGATGTGCTATCTCCAGGTTGGACAACTAAAAAAGAGAAAAAGCACAGGGGTATTAGACTGTTAAATTCCCAACAGAAATCAGGTTTTTTTTTTTTTCTGCATGTTATCTATCTTGATCCCATCTGTTCTACGGGCAGTCTTTGTCAAAGTGATGATTTATCACTATGAGCAGTCTTCCTGTTTTTAGACTTCCTTGGAAACTATAGAAAACAAGTGCAAGCCAAAGGTGCTTCAGACTTCCACTTAAAAGGAAATCTCCACAGTACAGAAATCTTCAAAGTTCAGGAAACGAACACATGTTTTGCTACAAGCTATAGTTAATCCAGAATCAGTTCAAGTGGTTCCAAATGAAGTAACTAAAATCAAAGAGTGGTTTTATTTGTGATTCTACTGTTTGATCAAAAGGACACTGAAGGAAGGCAAGTGTAGGGGTGGGCCGAAAGCCTCTGGTGGCACTAGCTCCATGCTAGGAAGGCATGCCAGAGGGCCTGTGATGAAGTGAAAAAGGCCTTGCCCTCAACAAACAATGACACGTCTCCTATGTCTGGATTCTCACATACCCTGTTCCACAAATTATTTAAGATTTTGTCTAACCCAACTTTAAGGGTCAGGAAGAAGAGACGTTTAGAAAGCTAGCTGATGACCAAATAGACAGTACAAGTTCACATTCAAAAAGTAAAGTCTAAAAGAGCCCCAAAAATGACTTGCAATCAATAAAGAGAAAAACACTGCAGGAAGATTACATGTAGTTATTTACAGCTCAGGGTGCATTGTCATAAGCTGAAAAAGAGCTGGTATTTTAATATTATCTATCAACTTGAAGAAGAGATTGTAGTGGAGTTTTTAAAAGCTTGAATGAATTCAATAAAGTATTATATGAAGTTCCCATGTGTATAGCATTTATGGATCACAGAGGAGAAAGACAAAGGCATCTGTGTACAGGTATCAGAACCATGTGCACCTGCAAAAACCAAAAATTTTCTTTAAATTCTCCCCAGTGCACAGAGAGGTGGACAGGAATGCATTTGCACACCCCAAAATCATGTGCCTACTCTTGCCACCACCAAGGCAATAATGCAGAGGTACTCCTCTAAGAAACTGAAATAAGATCCAAGAGAGAAAGAATGTGGAGCAGGCACCCTCACACAGACATGCATGGAGGCAAAACACCAATGCACATAAAAAGTACTAATAATAATGAGGAAAAATGGAAGGTTGCAGCAGGCATGATGGTATATGAATTATCATCTTAGGATAGGAAAGTAGAAACAAAAACGTAAGGTATTTAAGTTTATGCTTAGCTACGTAGCAAGTTCAAGAACAGCCTAGGCTACATAAGACCTCTTTTCAAAAAACAAATTGCAACAAAAACAGAGTTGTTACATTACTTTACATTCATATTTAGAGATCGTGGAAGATTTAACAACATAGTATTTTAATGACTTATTTTACTTTATATGCATTTTGTTTGCGTGCATGTCTGTATGAAGATGTCAGATCCCCTGGAGCTGAAGTTAAAAATGCTGTTTAACTACCATGTGGATGCTGGGTACTGAACCTGAGTTCTCTGAAAGACCAGCCCCATACAACACCATCTTCTTGAAAGACATGAACTCTGCATCAGCCTACTGATGTTCTTCCACAAGTTCAAAGTAGTATCTAGTTTAATATTTTTTGTGATTTACTTCTCAGAAAGGAGTCCAGTATAACTCATGCTCAAACAACACATATTACTTCACTAATACATCAAAAAGCCATGCTTTATTAAGCAGTCATCTCTGATAAGACCTAAACAATGTATGAGGTAGAAGACATTAGTCTATAAAACTTACCCACTTTCTGTAACTGGGAAGAATTTAATTTCCATTGAACTTCTAAGGAGAAGACTAACAGGAGGTGGGTGGCATGGGAGACAAAAGAGTTTGTGTGGACCAGAGACTACTCCTGCTGGAGCCATGCAATCTTAAGTTAGCATCTAAAAATTCCCAACTTACCTCCAATCGAAGACCTACAAATGGCATGTTGGTGTCACACATAGCGACAAAGTGAGCTAGAACTTTATTGAAGGCACACATTTCTCCTGATCGTTTGGCTTTCTTGCATTCTACCGGACATGGGTCATCGGACAACTAGAAAATAATTTTTATGAGTGTAAAAAGTTACATGTGGTTGTGATTCACTAAGGCAATGGAAGCACTACAACAAAACTTGGGGCTAACCCAAACAAATATGACCTCTCAACATATGTTTACAGTTCAAATCATAACAGACGTGAGGATCTAAGAAGCAAATACTTGGTGTTTAACGAGTTCCATTGTAGTAAATGATATATTGATCTTAATCAAAACAAAAGCCGTTGGTCAAATGTAAAGTACACATCTGTAATTCTAGTGCTCAGGAAGCAAAACCAGAAGTATGTTATATTTGAAGCTAGCCAGGGCTACAAAGAAAGGTAACAATGACAACGGCTTGAAATCTCTAGAAAACAAAGAAACCAGGGCTGGACATTACCTCAGTGTTAGAGTGCTTGCCTACAGTGTACAGAACCCAGGGTTCCACTTCTATCACCACTGGCCTACTCTCAAAGAGGAAGAAGCCCTTTACAGAAAATGTACATAACTGTCTCATTGCTACTGTGAACCTTAAAAACCTTATCTAACTCCTTCCCACTTAAAAATAATAAAACCAGCCATGGTTAACATACACCTATAAACCCAGCGCTTGGGAGGCAGAGGCAGGAGGATCTAGGAATTTAAGGTCAGCCTGGTCTATAGACAAATTGTCTCAAAAAATGGAAATAGTAATAATAAATTAAAAAAATAAAATAAAATGGGAAGGGGGTTGCAAAAACATTAACACTGATCAATTCTGTGCTAACTCCTGTGTAAGCATACCTTGTGCTTGGTACCAGTTCTGGTCTGTTTCCCAGTCTTTGTACAGGACATCAAGTCCTGGATGTTGTCCTTGAATTGCTGAAGCAGCAGTGCCATGACAGGGCCGTCCTCACGATCTGTAGGACTCACAGACATAAAGTAATACTTGTACGATAGCTGTGTGGGCTTATTAGGAACCTCAAGCATTTCCACAACCTAAAATGACCCAAATGAGAAAGAGGTGAGACCCAGTAGAGTAAGAACCATTGTACAGTGCCCATGTTACATCAAGTGCAGTTTATAGACAGTAAACATAAGAAATGACATAATTAAATTATTGCTATTAGTTATCCTTGATATTCACGAGTTGAAAAATATGCAAGATCTTCTATGAAATTATATATTTTAATTTTTTATTGCTCTTTAATTTTAAATTGCCTTTTTATCTCCCTTACCTGTGAATATACCCTAAAACCTCAATTATTGTCGCCAAGGAAAAAATAAGTGGGATTAGAAGCCTGACCCAACTCTCACTTGGAAACGAGGGAAAATACATTCTCATTTTTGTTTTTGAGACAGAGTCTCAAGTGGCCCAAGCAGACCTTGAACTGATTCCTCCTGCCTCCATCTCCCACAGACTGGAATAAACCTGTTGCCAACACATCCAGCTGAACCCTGAGTTTTGAACTCAAAACTGGGGTCACTGTGTGTAAAACATAAGCAAGCAGCAGCACTGGAATGGAGCTCCACTCTAAGTGCCTGCTGAGAGTGCCACAAGAGGCTACAACTTGTCTTTAGTTTTGCCCTATGGCACAGTTTATGCCATCTTGCAAATCTTGCTAAAAACCAGAGTATGAGGACACTTAGCAGCATGATAATTCTGTATCCTTACTGAGATAAAGGTTACAACAGTATTCAGTTACCAAAATGTATACTGTACAAAAATAAAAAAAGTTTGATGTAGGCCTAGTGGGTCAGGCCTCTAATCCCAGGTATTTCAGAGGATAGGGCATAAACATTTTAAGGTCTGGGGAATGGAGAAAGGACTAAGGGGTTAGGAGCACTGGTTGCATTTCCAGGTGACCTGGGTTAAATTCACTGCACCACGTGGCAGCTCCAGTCCCAGGACATCAGATCTTCTGTCTATACACACATGAAAGAAACAATCAACACTAAAACAAATATGTGAGTTCAAGGCCTGAATTGCTACAGAGCTGTGCTCAAAGCTAACTCAGCAAGTTAATGAAATCTTGTCTTAAACCATAAAAAAGGTACAGTGATAAATTGTTTGCCCAGCATGTATTATATCATGGATTCAATTTCCAGTACCACCCAAATAATAAGTGTCGGAGACTGAAAAGCATAGATTTTTCACCGTATCTAATTATAAAACAGACATGAATGACAAAGGGAACTCTGAGGCAATCAATTACGTAGTATTCCTTTTATTTTTTTCTAGACAGAAAAAAAAAATTCCTCAGTGTAGTCCTGAAAATTTGCTATGTAGATGAAGTTGGCCTTGACCTCAGAGATCCCAGAGATCTGCCTGCCTCTGCCACACACATGTGCTGGAATTAAAGGCATATGCTACCACCTCCCGGCTCCTATCCTACGCTTAATGGCTATGGTTGTAGTTACGATTCTGCTTATGAATGTAGAGACAAATCTAAGGGAAGGAGAATGACCTACACTCAGGTTTGAACTAAACCACTGAAACAAATTTTTCTTTTATTACCAGGACACTGACACTGAAAGCTGACTATTCATTGACACTAAATAAAGCCAGAAACTTAAACTTCAATTTTATTTTTAGTGTGACTGAGCACAAAGCTCTACATATGTTCATAGGCTGGTTATTCACCATTACTTCACATATAACCCAGACCTGAAAGCATAGCTCTCCACTGCATGTCAAATCTATATGTGGTGTTTTAAATTCATGTTTTATGAATTTTGATAAAATCCATGTCAGTGATAGACAACCTATTAACACAATAGACCATTTGGTACTTGGTATCACTTTAAGACAGAATAATTAAAAGGTACAGTGGAAAATCTTAAAACTTCATTCCTATACCTTTCAACCAGAAACCTTGAATTAAACCATTCAAGCACCACAGATTTTTGTTGAAAATATTTGTTGTCCACAGAAACTTCAAGTGTGAAAATATATTTATAGTAAATTCTAACCAATTCAAAGCTCTCAAAACCAAAATGAAAAATAAAGATATGAAAAGTCAAGTATCTCACAATCTAGGAAGAATGGAAATAAAAGGAAAAATCTCATTGTGCACTAAAAGAAGGCCATCTGCAAAACAGAGTACACCTTCAATAGAGGAGAAAAATAAAACTACTTCAGTTCGCCTCTATCTTCCCAAATTCTTGTTCAACTAAAACTGAAAAAGTCTATCTTGATATATCAAACATCTCCAAATCTTCATACTAGTTATAATTAGTTTCACTCACTTTTATTGTATCTAACCAAAGAGATGCTTCATTCTAATCAGAAACTAAGCCTTCCTTCTCTAATATAAACAGAACCTCCCAAACTTTAGTTTCCCAGAGCTTATTCTTAGAAAGGCTTCCAATGGGGTGTGTTGAATAGTTGGCAAGCTGCAATATTTCAGTGGTTATTGTAGGCAGATGTCTTAGGCCTCACTAGGACAGAGGTTCTAGGGTGAGAGAGGCTATCTTGCATTCCCCAGCAGAGATTTACTTTACTTCTTTTCTTCCTTCAATTGTACACCCTGGGTTGAAAATCGCTATATGAAAGTCAGACACCAAGTGAAATTCATTTGCGGGAGAAATTAGACAAGAAAGCTTTCTGTATACATCCAAAATTACTGAATTTGATAAATCATGCTTGGCATACTTACAATGTAGTACTGTGGAAGGCGAGTAAGTTTAATAAACAGCTTATTCTTAGAAAGGCTTCCAATGGGATGTGTTGAATAGTTGGCAAGCTGCAACGTTTCAGTGGTTATTGTAGGCAGATGTTTTATAGATTGTTTGCAACGCTGTTGTCCCAGCCAAAACCTTAATTTAAAAGACAATCCTCATGATAAAATTGTAATGTTTATGGTTAACTATATGCCACTGACTTACAAATAAATTAAAGAACACTAGAGAATGAATGAAAAAACCAGACATTGGTAGTTCATACCTTTAATTCCAGCACTTGGGAGGCAAAGGCAGAGGGATTTCTGTGAGTTTGAAGCCAGCCTAGTCTAGAGCTGGTTCCAGGACAACCTTGACCACACAGAGAACTAAAACTAAACTAAAAACAAACGCTGGGCAGTGGTGGCGCACGCCTGTAATCCCAGCACCTGGGAGGCAGAGGCAGGCAGATTTCTGAGTTCGAGGCCAGCCTGGTCTACAGAGTGAGTTCCAGGACAGCCAGGGCTATACAGAGAAACCCTGTCTCGAAAAAACCAAATCCAAAAAAACCAATAAATAAATAAATAAATAAACAAACAAACCAAACGAAAAAAACTATAAAGTGAGAAAAGCACAGCAACTGTGCAGTGCTGAAAACATGCATACATGAAACAATATGTAGACTTAACTAGCTATATTTAGGAACAGGCATGTATATGCATATACGTATGTACATACAATAACAATTAGTGAAAAAAGAGGCCAGGGATGTGAAGAAGAGCAGGGATGGGTAAATGGGAGAGTTTGGCGGGACACAGTATAAACTCAAAAATAAAAAATAATCGAAAGTGTTCATACAACTAAAGAAGCAAGCTTAAAATACTTTATTTCTCTTTATTTCACTATAAAAGTCAGTCCCACTTTTTATAAAAAAGTCCCACTTTTTATATATGTAAAGTGTCTGGCATTAACTGCCTTCTTCCCTCTCATTTAGGTCAGACACGGGATTTTACTTTGATGAGTTTGCTATAGTATTCCTCCTAGTATTTATATATAACCGTTCTTGTGGCTAGGATAAAATATAAGGAACTCTGTGAAAAAAGAGATAAGCACTGGCTCAGTGAGCTAAGGTACACAAAACAAGAACTTCCACAGCAACATAGCAGTGCCAAACTATCGCAAGGTCAGTGTGGAAAGAAGTACTCTTACACAAACTACATGTGGTATGTTATGCTTAGCCATGCACATTGTAACTGTGCCAGAATACATTACATCTTAAAAGCAGTTGGTCAGCTCCCCCAAAAGTGAACTAGGAAGTAGGGACCTTTGTGTTTGGTTGGTTTTTGGTAGACATGCTCTGACCATGTAGCCTGTTGGGCCTACAACTCACTATGTAGATCAGGCAGCCTCAAACTCACAGATCGAGCTATCTCTCCAGATTCCTGGAAATGTTTTTTCATTGCTTTAATCATTAAAAACCCATCTAACATTACGTACCTTTAAAGAATGAATTGGAAAATCTAAAGAAAATGTTAAAAATGTATCCTTTGCTTCATTTGTGGCAAGAGTTGCAAATGAATATTCATTCCAATCCAAGTATCTTTTTGAGACTATTATATCTACTGTTATTAAAGGAAAAGCAGATGAACAATTAACATACACAGCCCCCCTTAGTTATATAAGGCTACCTACATAGGGTATAAGACAAAATCAAACTCATTGTTACATTAAAAATCCTAAATATTGCCAAGTGTGATGGCATATACATTTAATCCTAGCACTCAGGAGGCAGAGACAAGCAGATCTGTGAGTTTGAGGGCCAGCCAGGCTAACTCTACAAAAGACAGCCAGGATTAAGCAGAGAAACTGTCTTGGAAAAGCAAACAAAATAAATAAAATATAAGGTAGTCTTTTAAATATATGTGGAAATACTATTTCTTTTTCTCCTGTCTTTTTGTCCCTGGGACAAAACCTTCCCATGGAGCCCATTTGCAATCCCGTGTCTCAACCGCTTGAGGGCTAGGACAAGAGGCTTGTATCCACATGTCCAGCTTAGTATTTCACCCTTGACTTTTTTGTTTTGATTCTGAGAACAAAAATAAATTTCTATGTGACATTTACACTAACTTTCTATAAACATTTTGAATGAAAATTGTGCAGCTTCTTTAATTATTTTACTATGCAATGTTTGTCTGATTTTCTTTATTGGAATACATCCAAATTTATGTCTATTGACTTAAATACTAAAGTTTATATTTTATATGTGACTTATTTGGGTTTGTTTAGTTTGGCTTGGTATTTTGGGGATCAGAACCCCAAGTATATACCTCTGGCTGACCTAAAAGCCACCATGGAGACCAGGCTGAATTCAGTAATTTTTCTACCTCTGCCAAGTACTGGGATTAGAGGCATGTGCCACCATGCCCAGCTGTTTCTTTAAATAGGATCTGGTTTTGTTCCATAAAACAAAAATATCCCATAAAACAGATGCTCAGTATCATTAGCCACCAGGAAAAAGTATTCTAAGATTGCCGTGAGATCCCTCCACATACCAAAGACGATAGCGAGTATGTGTGCGCAAACAGAAACCCTCAAATGTTGATTGAAAGGCAAAATGGCACAGCTACTTTGCAGAGAAGTTTGAGAATTTCTTTCAAAAGTCTAACATTTTTACTCTCTACCTCAACAATTCCACTGCCAAGTTTTGGCCACAGGAGATGAAAATGAAAGTTCATACAACAGCCAAGAAGAAATAACAACTCCATTTATTATAGAATAAAAAATATGGCCTTATCCATTCAGTAAAATATGATGAAAGCATGAGGACAAAATACCGATATATGCTATAACACAAGACTAATACAAGTGGACGAAGCACGTCAGATCAAACAGCTTATGTTTCTGTTTATATGAAAAGTCAAAAAGAAAAGCCCAAATTTAGAGAAATAGATCTGTGATTACCCAGGGCTAGCAATGATGATTAACTGTACAAGGACAATAAAAAAGGTACTTAAAAAACACTGTACAACTAGATTGTTGAGACAGTTGTCAAACTGTAAATTAACTACAAATTAATAAATCTCATTAAATATTTGAAAGATTCGAAGTTGGGCAGGGTGGCACATGTCTACAAGGCCAGTACATGAGAGAAAGAGGAAGGAGGAGCAGGAGTTCAAAACTTATCTCAGATACATAGTAATCTGAGGTAAGCTTCAGTTGTATGAGACCCTGTCTCAAAAACAGAAATAAACAAGAATAGTTTGGTAGGAGTTGCTACTTCAGTGGAGCCAGAATGAGAATGAATGCCCAAATAATTGTCTCTGGTTCTATTAACAGAGTAGTTTTAAAGCAAAGTAAATGACAACGTTAGAGAAAGTGGAACAACAGTTTGGACAGTATTTGCTGAGAGATTAATACCACGAAGCTTCTGAACAACAACTGATCAGAATTCTATTAGAGGACACAATACAAATACTCACTAAGAATTTGTGAAGTGATTGTTCTGGAGAAAATAATGAAAGTTTAGTGTCATGCCCTTCTGACAACCATTGGATCTACAGGGGAATCTGATAAGAGGACAGACATCCTGGACGCATTCCAAGGCAATTTAGAGTTCAAGGTACCAAAAGTGCTCAGGTTTCATGTCACAAACTTAAGGACAGTGACTGATTAGGTTTCCCTTTTCAGTCTTGAGCTAAATTAAGTAAGCTTACTTAAGTTGCTGAATCCAAGGGATAATCCGCTTCATGTCATCATTCAAAGATTTTTCCATGTCCTCCAGAGTGGCCTGGTCTACAGAATAAAGAATTCATTCACCCACTGCTTAAACACAAACAAAAGCTTTATCTATGTAGCCAAACTTTAAACTTTTTGTAGGCAGACAACCATGATGTCAGTGAGAGAATAAAATAAATCCACCAGGAGCTGTCAATCAACTTGCTTTTCCTCCTTCACATTTCACTAGCAAGAACAAGTAGCAAATGCATAAATAGTTCTTTGCCTATATTGGCAGAATTAAATAGCATTTCCAACTTATGAAGTACTTAAAACTCAGAAAAATACTAGACTTAGAATCTTAACTAACATAAAAAAAATCACTGCCTATTAAGATGATGCTTTCAACAGCACACAATGATCACAAGCATACATTGTCAAAAATGACTGGCTTACTAATGCCAGTCCAAATTTTTAATGGCAGCAGAAATATTACTAAGTAGAACATTAAGAAAAAAAAGGAAGGCAAAAAATGATTTTAACCAACTAGATCAAAATGTATAAAAAAAGCCAATGCAGTCCCTGTCTCCCAGAAACTTATAAAGTCCTTCTCTCCACTGTAATACGGTTCAAAGGCAGACTTTGTGAGGGGCTAAGATCAGAAGGGTCTTAAAGAGAAGAGCACCCCAGAGCAGTGGTTACATGATCCCTTCACAGAGATTACTATCAGATATCCTACATATCGCATTTCTACATTAGAGTTCTCACAGTAACAAAATTACAGTTATGAAGTAGCAATGAAAATCATTTTAAAGTGGGGATAATCACAAAATGAGGAAATGCATTAAAGGGTCACAGCATTAAGAAGGTTGAGAAGCACTACTCTATAGGAATGGAACAGAGAGTGCGCACACCCTTGTAAGGACATGGTCAGGAAAGGCTAGGAGTCAGGAGGAAAGCCCACACTAAAACGAACTCCACTGACATTAGCTTATTATTCTGCAGCCCCCACAACAGTGAGAAAATACGTTTCTTCTTTATCTTCTTATAGCATCTTGACTTCTATGCACAAAAACCTACTGTCAATCCCTTTTCATTTTTATGTGTTTACCTGAGTGTGTACTAGGAATGATTGACAAAATAGCTAAAGAAAAGTCTTTGAGAGAAACAAAAGACATATAGGGAGATGGGGGTGGAGCATCAGTGAGTGGTGCAGGGCTGCAGCCAGCTGATAGCAGCTGGTGATGGACCAAAGTCCAACCTCCCAGCTGGGGATGCTGTGCAATACACTGAACCCTCAGAACCAGCTGACCTTCCATTCTACTCCCTCAGACTCTTTGGGAGTATCTCAGTGGAGGTTCCTTGTAGTCCACTTCTCTCCTGCCTTATGGAATAGAAACCTAAAAGTCATGTATGTTATACATGTGTGCACACATGCGGGCATATCCATCCACATTGGCTAGGCTAGTTTCCAGATTAATTGCAATTGCCTGTTCTACTAATAGAATATGGTATTTAATAGGTGGTCAAGTACAAGAGATAGGATCACTGTGGTAATCCTCTTTTAGTGGGTACAGAGTAGGATGTGGACTGGCAGACATGAACCCAGAGTTGTGTTTGAATAACCCAGGCTTATTTACGAATTTTGTGTTGGCGGTAAATATTGGCTTTTATACTCTGGCAGCTCACAAAAGTAAGGAATTTGTACCCAATATGTTGACTAATAAACAGGACTTCAGGATTTTCAGTAGCTTTGATGATGGAACTGACTGGCTGTATGTCTGTCTGTCACTGCCCTGATGGAATGTCCAGGTTACTCACAGCAAGAAGTCTTACCTAGCTCTCCAGTTATTACCCATACCAACTTGGAGTACTCTGTGCCTTCATAATGAAAAAAACCTTGATGTTGAATGCTATACTAAACTAACCTTACTTACAGTTACTGGCCACCTATGCCTCAGATCACTGCCTTCCTTAGGAGGCATTTCATGGGACCCTATCCCATATTGATTTTCCTGTGCCCAAATGCCCATCATTTTGCTAATCCAGCCAAGACTGTCACCCAAGGCATGATAAATACAGTTTAATACTTGTTATATCACAGTGACATGCTTCCCAAAAATGTCAGTGTTGTCATTTCTGCCTCAAAGCCAACTATTTTGGCTTAGTTATTCACTAGCTCCACGATTAGCATGTTTAATAACCTCCTGCTAAGGCAGCTGCTGGACCTAGCCAATATGTAGTGAGCGCTGGGTAACCTGATAAACCCCACAATCACTGCTGGGGCCTGAACTGACGTGACCATATGTCTAACGTGATGTGTGCCAAATCTTCCCTTGTCAATTAGTATATGAGGGAAGAGAAAGGAAAGTTTCCTGAAGCCTATTAAGACATGGCTACCCTCAAGAGCAGATAATGAGGGAAAGTGTGAGCAGTAAGCAGATGATATAATTTCAGTATTTCCTTATGATTGTCTATAGTTGAGCAACAAATAAGTGATGTTTCCATTTTAAATGAGGGGGGTTGTTGAAAAACAAACTACTGTCATATGCCATTTACCTATCATAAATATGTGATTCAAAGTCCTATTTTCCATAAGCTGCTAATATGTTTCAAAATTCAACCTTTTTAGCCAAGTGTAGTAGGTATATGCCTTTAATCCCAACTCAGAGAACATAGACAGGGATATCTCTGAAGGCAAGGCCTGTCTGAGCTCCATAGCAAGTTCCAGGACAGCCAAAGCTACATACCCTGTCTCAAAAACAATTTTAAATGAATAATAATATTTAACTTACCTTTATAGCTATATAATAGAATCAAAAAATCCCTTATTTTAATGAATTTCTTTTGTTTAATATTAACTTCAAATAGAGTATATACACCATATTCAAGAATATTATTTGAGCAGTCATCGAAAACACTTTTATTACTAGTAAATATATATCATTTGAGAACACCCACACAATAAAAGAACAAGTTAGAAATCAAACTTTTTTTTTGAGACAAGGTTTCTCTGTGTAGCCTTATGGCCTGAAACTAGCTCTGTGTAGATCAGGTTGACCTTGAAAGAAACCAAATTTTAGGACTGGGACTATAGTTCAGTTCATTTACCTAGAAATCAAACTTTCATTTCTACTGAATTGAGACCAGAGAAAATTCCTCTAGGGCTCCATATTCCAAGTCATTACATAGACATACTGTCATAAATATGTTCTCTAGTCACAAAGGATATGAGCAATTCCTAGTAGTCATTTCTATGTCAATTTATTAATGATGAATTAAAAACTGAACTCTAGAACAGACTATCTAAAAAACCAGCCATTACTGTTATTTATACATAAAAGTTTTAACTTCTGATACCAAAAAATTTGAAATCAGATAAAAAAAAAAGAGTTCCAAGGAGGAGATGTCAGACAGTTCATTATTCCTTTCATACTTACTTTCAACGCTGTACACATCACCCCTTCCTACACATTATAGTAGATAAGTTTCACTTTGCTTTTCTTACAAAACTTTCCTTGAGCCAGAGAGATGGCCTAGGGTTATGAGCACATGTTGCCATTGCAGAGTCATCCAGGTTCAATTCCCAGGGCTGACATGGTGATTCACAGCCATCTGTAATTCCAGTTCCAGGAGATCTGATATCCTCTTCTGACCTATTAGAGCTAGTGGTACTAAACACTCATATGGTGTACATGCATGTATTCAGGCAAGACAGACAGACAGAGACACAGACACACACACAAATACTTACATTGAGTGACTACATTTAGTAACTTACCAAGTCCATAAAGCATCAATTGGAACATTCCAGAATGCAAATCTACAAAAATGTGTAGGCACTCCGAATTACCACAGGGCTCCAAGATGGGTACAATAAGAGCTGGAAGTGCAGTCTCTATGGAAGCTGAACAGTTGAGAATTAAAAATTATTTTTCTATCTGAATATTTGCTCAAAATTATTTTTCAATGAGTAGAAACAAAGGGAAGTCTGAATATAGAAGACATAATTTTATAAAGTTTGGAACTGGATAACAATGTCAATTAGCAGCTGAAAAGGAAGAATGGCATTTTCTAGTTGATACACAAAAGACATATATGTAGAGAGAGAAAGGATAGAAAAAGATGAAGAAAATCTGAAATTCCATTAAAAAAGAGATGCTTTATATAGTAAAAGTCCACTCCCATCAGTTAACTGAGTTCCTTCCATTCAACAGGTCAGGTTTAAGTCTACATTTATAAATTTTCTCCCTCCACCCCCCCTTTTTTTTAATTTGGTTTTTGTTTCAGACAGGGTTTTACTCTGTAGCCTGGCTGGCCTTGAACTCACAGAGATCTGCCTGTCTCTGACTCCTAAGCATTAAAGGAGTGAGTCCCCACTGCCCACCTGAGATTTTCTTAATTAGTTGAAACATATCAGGAAAAAAATTTTAGAATACAAATTTATACCCCAATAAGATTTTCAATGTAATCTTTTATTTAAAAAAAAAAATCATGTTTTTTTTTTCTGACATCAAGAGCTCATGTTTTTTAAAAGCTCTTCAGTATTAGTCCATGGGAATTTTTCTTCTCATTTCTAACTGCTAGATGAGATAAAAATGTAGACAACTGCTATAGTCAAACCTCTAAAGCTAATAATAAATCTAAGAATTTGGTGTTATTTCCACCAGGCCCTATCAGCTTGTCCTTTAATCCCTCAAGTAGGCAAAATGAAACCTAGGAACTCAAAACACTAAAAAGCATACTGGGGCTCAGAATTGTGGGGCCTACAAAAGGGAAAGTCCTCTGGCCACAAACAAGAAAAAAAATGTTATCTGTGGCCACCCTACTCATCTTGCAAAATGAACAGGGCCTGGCTTGGTTATGGCATGGTGAGAAAAGCCCATTATTTCATTCACATTTGTTTTAAGACAGGGTCTAACTGTGTAGCCACTCACTATGGAAACCTGGCTGGCCTCCATCTTAGCAATCATCCTGTTTCAGTCTCCCAAGCAAAGGGGTGAGAGGCATGAGCCACTGAAGAGAAATTTTAATTATAATTCAGAACATGGCTGCTCTAGCAAGAGATCATACCCAAAAACCTTCTAGGCCTATGTGGCTGCAATATAGATATGCCTTTAATCTCAGGAGACAGAGTCAAACATCTCTGAGTTCAAGGACAGCCTGGTATAGAGTCAAGTTTCAAGTAAAGAAAAGCTTGGGTCCAAACATGTACACATCTTTAGAGACATAGGCATGCAGATCTTAGTTCTTTCTAGTCAGTGCTGTTCCGTCAGTTTGTGGAATTCAGAGGTAGTAACTCTCAGTTTCCAGGAAAGGTTCCAGACAGAACAACTGAAAAACAGGTAAAGACATAACGAGCCTGAGAATGAGAAGGAGCCAGAAGATTAGTAAAAATTGCTAAAAAATAGTTTTGGGCTAAACAAAGCAATTCAATAAGAAGCAGAAAGAAGTTAGTTTGAGTCAGTCAGCTTGGAGGAGGTTGGAGTCAGAACAGCTGAGTTGAACCAGGCAGCCAGAGCTCAGAAAGAGCTAAAAAGGGTAAGCTTATTCAGCAGTACATCTCAGAGGCTGAAAACATTCTAGGCCTGGATTAAATTGTATAGAGGCTGGAAGCTTCCAGGACTAGAACTAAGGTAGCAGATTGAGACAGTAAGCCTCCAAGACAACTGACTGAGCCAGGCAAATAAAAGATACTTTTACAAGTGGCCATTCATGAATCCCAGCATTGGTGTAATCACCACTTATAAATTTACAATATTTAAAATGGGTGAAGATTGCATTGATATTGTCTTTACAAACAAAATGTAATGTCAATTTTTAAGGTTAAAAAATTGAAGGAGACTAAAAATTTTTGATAAAATATTTTATAATTCAACAACAGTGCAACAAATGAGATTAAACCAAGTGTCTTGAACATAGTACATTATGCAGTAGAATAAAAAGTATTTACAGTTTTGAAGCAGGGTTGCTGACTGTGTGTTGATGTGGCTTTGGGAACAGAACCCAGAGCCTTAAAAATGCTAAGCCCATACTCAATTACTGAGTCACATCACCTGATAGGCGATACTAATTTTTAAAACATTTCTATACAATTTGTGATGGGGTACAAAGCAATGCATTCTTTAAACCAAAATCATTTTTAAACTATAACAATAAAATACAACTGCCAATAGAGATAACAATCATAATTTCAGCCTAATTATCAAAACTGAATGATCTCATACATACATGCATCAGAAGATATACATACAAAAGAAAATAACATTGATACATATATTTGAATATGTCCTACAGCCACCAATATCTATTTTTGGTGGGTTTGTTTGGTTAGTTCGTTTTGGTTTTTGAGAAAACTGAAGAGAAATATGAAATTAAGCACTATTAAAAACAGTTATATACAGTAGACTGCTTCCACCTGACAATGCCAATTCAGACATAGTGGATGGAGACTCCTAGGACTGGACATCATTGAGAAGTAGCCATATCATAGCTCCCTGCCTTGCACTATTTTGATCCCTGCACCTGGTTGCCCTTGAGGCAACTTCTCCCTGGGGAAACTATTTGCTTCTATCTGTGCTATTTCAAATCCCTGCAGCTGTGCCTTCTCCTGGGCCTTTCTTAAAATACTCTACTCTCTAAATTACTCACTTCAGGCAATTTGGAGAAATTGCAACCGATCAAGAGCAACAGTACTAACAGATTCAAAGAATGGGCCACAGTTCTATAGGCTAGACACATACACCTTTAATCCCAGCACTGACTAGGAGGCAGGACCAAGATGATCTCCATGATCATCTGAGTTCCATGGTAGTCATAGCTATTTAGTGAGACTACCTCAAACCAAAACAAGAACAATTTATACCCTAAAATGGTAGATAAACAGACCCTGTTCCCTTCTAGAAAATTGCTAAGACAGGATGTGAGGGACCAATCTCACAAAGAAGCTCTTTCCTCATCTCCAAATCATAGTCCCTATCAGATATTCTCAAACACCTAGGACAGCAGGAACAAGGGCTTGAAGAAACTGAGATAGCACTTGTTTAGACTGAACTAGAGATCTAGAAAAAAGATATGCTAAGAACAGCTTCCAATTACAGTTGGAGAATGGAGCTCAATGCACGTATATAATGTTTGAGAGCATGCAGCTGAACTCGAGATCTTCTGGCTACTCAGAGATACCACTACAATATGCATGTATGAGAAATTCTGAGAACTTAAATCAGTATACCAAACTACCACTACCAGAACACATGTTTTAGAGTTTACACAAATGTGATGGTACACACTTCGAAACTGGAGGCAGAGACAGGCCAGAACTCTGTGTTTGAGGCTATCCTCAAATAATTACATAAATTACTACACAGTGATTTTTTCAGGCCAGCCAGGTCTACATAAGGGGATCCTGTCTTCAAAAATAATAATAAGAGCTCACATTTGGTTTGATATAAGCTAACCAATGTAGTTGAAGACAATCATGAATTCCTAATCCAGTACCTCCACTTCTAAGCCTCTACCTTCCAGATTACAGCCAACACACTGAATGAGGTGATGAGGTTGAACTCAAGTTCTCAGGAATGCTAGACAAGCACTTCACCAACTGAGCTGCATCCTCATTTGAAAATAATCATCCCTGGGCAATCATTCTGACAGTTTTACTTCCTAAGCTTTGTTTACCAATGATATAAGCCAGAGTAAACAAAAGCCTATAAAAACATCACAATCTTCATTTTCTGCAGCTCCAACAACAAAATTTTAGATTGTACTGCTTTGTAAAATTAGAAATAAGAAGAAATAAAGATTGCAAAATGCTTGGCCAGGTATAGTGGCACATGCCTTTAATCTCAACACTCAGGAGGCCAAGGCAGGCAGATCTCTGTCCAGGCCAATCTGGTCTACAAAGTGAATTCCAAGACAGCCAGATACATTGTGAACCCCTGACTTCATGGGGATAAAAAAGATTGTAGATTGTAGAATTCTTAAGGGTTTTCCTTAAGAAATGTTACTAGTACAGCTGCATGTCTTCTTCCACACCTATCTGATACTATACACAAAAATTAACTCATAATGATTCAGAATTAAATACTAACCTTTAAAGAAAATATAGGTGTATGAGTTAAGGATCTCAGGTTTTTAAGACATGGATTCCTAAGTACAACATGAGAAGCATAAACAAAAAAATGTATACACTGAATGCCATTTAAACTAAAAAAAGCTGAGCATAGTGGTATGAACTAGGAGAGTAGAGGCAGGAGGACTGCCTCAAGTTCAAAGCCTGCCTGATGGATACAGATTAACAGGCCAACCAAGGCATGGAGAGCCTATCTCAAAAAAGGTCGGGCCTGGTGCTATATACCTTTAGTCCTCCTACCTGTTGGAAACTTTGGAAAATGGAAGTAGGAGAACCAAGAGTTTGAGCCATTCCCAGCTACTTATCAAGTCTGAGGCCAACCTAAACCACACGACACCCTATTGGAAGTGAGGGAGGCAAGGAGGAAAATCAGTAGTAGAAATACCATAAAAAAGTTAACAAGCATTGGAAAAAATTCTTGCAAATCATAATGTATATAAGGGACTTATATCCAAAATATAAAAAGAAACTCCTAAATAATAAGAAAAAAAGATAAATGCAATTATAAAATGGACAAAGGATCTGAACAATTTTGCCGAAAATATATGAAAAGATGCTCAATATAGTACAAACTATAATGAAATGTCACACTTACTAGGATAGCTAGAAACATAAACAATAACCAGCATTGGTAAGAATATGGTGAAGGGAGAACCTTTACATACCGTTGGTGAGGATGTGAAGCACTGTTCAGTATGTGAAAAGGTTAAACAAGAGTAGCCGGATCACCCAGCCATTATATTCATAGGCATATATACAAGTGTATGTCCACATGAAAACTTGGGACAAATGTTCACAGCTATATTCACAATAGTTGAAAATTAAAAATAACTACAATGTTTATCAATGAACTGATAATATATGGCATTTATAACAATAAATTAAAAACATGCTATAACATGGATAGACCTCAAAAACAATATGCAAAAGAACACTCATTGTATGATTCATTTATATGAAATGTTTATACAGATAAACATAGAGTGAATGAGTAGATTGTCAAGAGTTAGAGGTAAATACAGAATGGCCCCTAGTAGGTATAATGGTTCTTTGGGGGATGACTAAAATATTCTAAAATTGGACTGTTCTAAATATACTAAAAGTCCCCTAAGTGTACTTGAATATTTCAACAATATTGCTAAGAAAAAGGATGGGGAATTACTGCCTTTTCTAGTTCCCATGAGTTTCAATTATCCTTTCTAATCCCTACTTTTATTTTGAAAGATGAAAGTGGTTAGCTCCTTATAATTAATATTAGTGAACACTGACAACACACACACACATACAAGCAGGAAAAAAAACCATTTAACTAATACATGCACCCCAGTTCTTGACTGCCTGGTCTTTCTTCCCTAAGGCTACATTTGCATTTTTTTGCTAAGCTTCCCTTTCCCTAGTTCTGAGAAATGTTAGGACTCCCTGGTGGGGAGAGACTAGATGGGGACAAGACCAAACACAGAAGCCTCATCCAAAAAAAAAAAAGTTAGGCCAGGAAGCCCTGAAAGAGTGACTGGATATTTTACCCACAGCAGAGGATTACATTTTTAGTTGGGGATTTGGTAAGTGAATGACTACATGTGTGTGATAAGTCGGTAATGGAGATGGAGGTCCATTTTCTAACTTATGTCTTTATTGAGTGCCACTGAGAAAAAGGACTACTATATAAAGCACAAACTATTCTGGAGCAATCATAACTTAAGGGACCTGGGAGGATAACATGCCACAGCCCCTAGGTAGAAGACTGCAGTGAAGGGCAGTTGTGAACAGGAGGAGAAACAGATGTGGACATGCAGTTCAGGCAGCAGGAAGCTTGGGCGTTGACGGGCCTGGTGGTCCAAGATAAGAATAGACCCCATTCATCTGAGCATAGATGCAGTCTGACAGCCCATGAGCCCAAGGTCAGCAGGCAGCCCAACCTCTGGAGCCACCTATCAGCTGCAAGGTTTTCTGCTGGTGGAACTGAGGACTCTGAAGCTCAGGTCCAGTGGAGTTCTCTCAACTTCTGCAGCCTGCTCCCTCCCGAAGGGTGTTAATGCTGTACTCAAAGCACTGAGACACATAGTCTTCCAATACAGGTGTCAGTGCTCTGCTTTCTTGACTCCCCCCAATGCATTCAACTGGGGAGTCTCTGGAGTATGGGACTACCTGCATAGCCCACAGGCTGCAAATCTAAGAGGGGCCGGCAGAGGTTTCTGGTATGCAAAGAAGGGAAGCTCCTAAAATGAAGACAGCTCTGTCGGACATCTGACACTTGACTGGTCCAGGCTCAGCGCCCTCCTAAACGATAGGAAAAAAGAAGAGACTACAACTTCAATTGGGTACCCTTCCTGCATGGAAGACTATATTAGAGTACACAAAAGTACTAACACTTAGCCTCTTTACTACCTATTTCATTTTATTAAAATTTCAGTATTATTTTTACTTTAGTGCGGGGTGGGGGTTAAACAGGGTTTGCTATGTAGCTCAGACAAACTTGAGCTCACTATGTAGTCCAGGCTGACCTTCAACTCCAGATCCGCCAGCCTCAGCCTCTAGAGTGCTGGCATTTTAAGCATAAACTGCCACACTGAGTCTTTTTAATAAAACAAACAATAAACAGGTAAATTTTAGTTGCTCTCATTACAGAAAAAAAAATTCACAAAATAATAGCCATAGTACAGATTTAAAAGGCCACAAAATGGTAGCTTTTCCCTCCCAGGAAAACTTTTGTTCTGCTTTTTTTAAATTCTTCATACATTTATCTAAATGTAATTTTGATTTATGCATTTTTCTTTAATATGTAATACTTTAACCCTATTGTTCTTTTTTGTCTTCCTAACATTTATTTTTCTTCCTTTTCATTTTGGCTCTTCTTTCTTTTGACCTTTGTTCATTTACTCCTTTTACTTTTATCCTAAATAAAATTTAAGGTGAAAACTTATTCGGCTCTTTTTTTAGCTATTTTCTGTTCTGTGGTCATAGGAATTATACAAGTTAGCATTGATTGCTTTTAAGTATATTACCACATCAGGTTTGATTTATTGTTATAGCACATCATTTTTCTCCTCTCTGATAGTGAAAGTTGACCCCTCAAGAAAACATTTTGCAATAAAAAAAATCCACCATTAAACAGGAAGAGACATCTCATCTAGACATGTGCATCAAGAACCATGAAAAAAAACCATGGCAACATAGCATACACAAAAGATCCTAATTCCTCAATCAACAAATCCAAAGATACAAAGGTAGTTCCAATACTGGAGAAAGGATTTCTGCCAGTAAAAATAGTTTCAGAAAAATAACAAACTGATGAATTAAGTAGGAAAGTCAATTATGGATCCAGATTTCAAAGCCCTGAAATATAGACATGAAATTAGCAACACTGATAAGAAGTTCTGCAAAGAAAGAGACTTTGAGGCTGGAGAGATGGCTCAGTGGTTAAGAGCACTGACTGCTCTTCCAAAGGTCCTGAGTTCAAATCCCAGCAAACACATGGTGGCTCACAACCATCCATAATGAGATCTGATGCCCTCTTCTGGGGTGTCTGAAGACAGCTACAGTGTACTTACATATAATAAATAAATAAATCTTTAAAAAAAAAAAAGAAAGAGACTTTGATAGTGGGGAAGGGGAGACAGAAGAACAAGTAATGAAAAACTAAATAAATCAAATGAAAAAAACGATGGAAAGTTTCATGCAATACACTGAAATCAAGAAGCTGGAGAGAACCCAGTGGTTAAGGGCACTTGTTGCTTTTTATAGAGGAACCAATTCAATTGCTAACACCCACATGCGGCTTACACCTAGTCTTTAACTCCAGCACGATAGGATCCAATGCCTTCATCTGACACCTGCAAGCGGTAAACATGAACAGGAAACACTCAAAGATAACTAAATAAAACAACAGACTAAATCAAGCAGAAAACAATACCAGAGATGGAAGACAAGGGTAAAGAAATTCTATCAGTTATCAAAGAAAATAGATCAGCATGACAAAAAGCCAAAAAAAGAATGCATGGAATGAAGGAGAAAGCACTTCAAGGCTTTCCTTTGTAACCCTTAAACCCCTACCATATAGCTCCAAATGCATTATTAATGTTGCAAGTCATTCCAATGCTTTACAACCAACTCTGACAAGAAAAGCACTAGAGTATGTTTTATCTAGCATTCTCATCACATAAGACAGATGTAAATACCAAATTCCAATATTATCAAAAACATGAAATAAGAAGTGCACATTGAAATGTTATGACAAGGCTCGTGAGATGACTCCCCACGTGAGCACTCCCCACGAACCTGAGGGCCTGAGTTCCATCCCTAGGACTCACAGGGTAGAAGAAAACTGACTTAAGTTGTCACTTGACCTCCACAAATATGCTGTCATTCATGCCTCCCCACACCATGCACATGAATAAAAACCAAGTGTGTGTGTGTGTGTGTGTGTGTGTATTCTGAAGTGGGAGGATGGGGATGGGAGGGATGGAGGCATGGGGGTGGAGAATTTGCATGAGAAGTTACTGGGAGGAGAGGAAGGGCTGATATGGGGTTGTAAACTAAGTAAGTAAAAAAAATTTAACTTTAAAAAAAAAAGAATATCCCACCAGGCAGTAGTGGCATACCCCCTTTAATATCAGCACTCAGGAAGCAGGAGGAGGCAGATCTTTGTGTATTCTACACCTACCTGGTCTACAGAGATAGTTCCAGGACAGCCAAGATTACACAGAGAAACCGGTCTTAATAGAAAAAAAGAAATATATAGTCCAGTACTAAATGGCAAATTTCAACAGAACAAAAGTACAAAAACAACAAATGCTTTTGCAACAGCCTAATCAAGATCAGGGCAGAAAATAGTAAGATGGAAATGAAAAAAGAAATAAAGACTCATTGAAACAAATAGTTGGTTCTTCAAAACAAATACTGTTAATAAAAGAAGCAAATCAATAAAATTAGATATGGGAAAAAAAGAAAGTATAATAAATACCAGTGAAATCCAGAGGCAAATTAGGAAATACTTTGAAAACCTATATTCAAAAAACCAAGAAAAAATGGCCCATCAAGAAGAAAGTTCCCAGATATGGACTATAAAATTAAAACCAAGAGAATAGAAAACATTTAAACAGATCTATAAAGAGCAATGAGACCCAAGAATAAAGTTTCTTAGCTAAAAAAGATCAGGAACAAATGGATAAATCACTGCCAAATTGTACTGGAGCTTTAAAAGAACACAAACACTCTTCAAACTATTCCATAAAAGTAGAAGGATAGGGGGGATATTACCAGACTCATTCCATGTAATCAGTATTACCCTGATACCAAGATCAAACAAGGATGAACACACCAATTTTTCTGATGAGTCTGAGTACAAAAATTCTCAATGAAGTACTTACAGAGGCAAATTCAGCAACACAAAAGATTATATATGATTCCAGGAACTTCAGTGATAAGATTCTCTATTTCACCCCAAGTATAACCAGAAATTGACCTGCCTACACCCCCAAGGTCCCAACAAGGGGACCAACTTGGTGATCATTGATGAAGGCCATAGAGGTGCAGTAACCAGTCCTGTCAACAGGACCCAGAACACCACCTCCCTTACCATCATCCATCCTCAAGCCTCAAGCAGCTTGCTAGTGTGAATTTGAAAGCCCACCAATACTACAGCTTTCCCCAGGCTTATGGCCTGTAACATGTCCATGGGTTTTGGTAAAAGCTGTAAGAAATACCTCAACAACATTTGGAAAAACCTATTGTATAAAGCTAAAGGGATTTGTTATGGATAAAAGGATATAGGTTTATCTACTCCCATACCAAGTCCCAAATGTGTGATGTATGAAATGTGAAGCTCAGTCTGGAACAGGGTGCCTCTCATGGCCTAACCAAGAGCATACTCAAGTACCACAGGCTCTGCTTTTGCATCCAGAGGCAAGTTCCACCTCAGTAGAATTTGGAAAACTTTATAGGGAGCTGTCAACAAAGAGATGGTTTTGTTTATCCTAGCCATGGAGATTTGTTTTCCTGGGCCAAAGAACATGTTCCTTTTTGACACTGCCCTTGTTGCCTGGGCTCATCAAGTCAATTCCTATAAAGCAAGGAGTTGGAACAATTCATGCAGTTCAAACAGTTCTGTCCTGTTTAAATCAGAACCTTTTAAGTTTTTTGGGTTTTTTCTTTTTCAAAACCTTATCTGCTGCTCTGGAGCTCTAATGCTGGCAGGTGGGAAGGATGTTTACCAATGCCACCAAGAAGAAATGTCACCACATTTGACAGATGGTTCATTCCTCTCCAAGTTGGTATACAGATAATTCTTTAGCTATAGACAGACCTCCTCTTGCTAAAGCCAAATGAGCTGCTGCTGAGGTTTGACAAGAAGCCTATCACCTCACAGGAGTTTAACCCCCTGGTATACAGAGTAGCCTATTTCAGGCAGTGGTTTTGAGCAGCTACTAGGAAGCCTTTCTCAGTTATGAAGTCTCTGTTCTGAAATACCTGTCTATATGGAGAAAGCATCTATAAAACAGCCAGGAATCAGGCTACAGGATGACAGCTCTGTGCAACCTACTGTGTACTTGAGCCCTCTAGGCAATACAGGGGGTAGCTCTAACCAACACAGATGGCCTGACCCAATATAGCTAGCTACATCTTGCAAGACACATGAGATTAGTTAAAAGGTAAGGATCCTGTACCTTTTTGGCCAGATCAGTATAGTGTCTGTGGCTATTTAATTTTACCTGAAAGATTTTAAGTTAGACCTACAGGTTTATAAGATTATCTAAAATGTTTATCTTCAAAAAACCTCTTTCAAAGAACCCTCAGGCCCCCTGTTGAAAGCTTGAAGGGAGTTTACAAGTCACTAGAAATCCAGCTCAGAAATTTGAGGATCTGTTTCCAGCGAAATTGGTTTCAGAGCAGAAAAACAATTGTTTTTCATCCCATTCGTGGGTCTTTCTTCCAAGAAATGGAAGAAGTTTAGCCAAGAGGAAGAAATGATACTATCTTGTTTCATTTTGAAATGAGGAGAGATTTGTTTATTTACTTGGTTATTCAAAGACAGGGTTTTTCCCTACATAGCCCTGGCTGTTCTGGAACTTGCTCTGTAAAGCAGCCTGACCTTGAACTCTGCCTCCCAAGCACAGGAGAAAAGGTAGATAAGGTAGATACCACCACTGCACAGCAGAGTCAACATTTTCTAAAGCATCCATCTTTCTAAATCATCTAAGTCATGAAGCTGCTTGTTATGGACTAAAATTATAGAGATATTTTCTTCTACAACACTGGAGAGTGTCAGTCCTTAAGCAGACAGACATGTTTTAAATCTTTTCTGAGAATTGTACCTCCAGACTGGGTCTCAGGGGAGATGCTGTTTTTACAGTTGAATGAACTAACCCTGTGTAAGTTCAATAATAAAAGATTGTTAACTTTGAAAAGGAAAAGAAAAAAAAGATAATACTCCGGTTCAAGTTAGTCAAATTGTTCACATTTCAGAAGTGCAAATACAGTTCAACAAATGCAAATTATTCAATATAGTACAGACTAGCAACAGAAATCATATGATCTTTTCAATAGATATACACGGGCCAACAAAGCTCAATATCCCTTCAAAAGAAAAGCCATGGAAAAGAGGTATATTTAAATTGGTAGTGTTTGCCACCTAGCACATAAAACCCTGGGTGTGATCCCAGACCTTATGACTTTAAAGCTGAAGCAGGAGGATTGCTACAAGATCAAGACCAGCTTAGACTACACATACATTGTACATTACAACAAAGTCTGTGCTGCAGAGCAAGAAACTGTATCTACTCATCACTCAACCTACACACTAAAAGGTGGAATAAAATGCTCATACACCATCAGTAGGACTAATTCTGGAAGGTGGTTATATTACTGAAAATGATCTAGTTTCAATGTGATCCCACTAAAAATTAGAACATCATTCTTCACAGAATTATGATAATCATAAAATCTATTCAGAAGCAAACAAACAGCCAAATCAATCCTGAACTGCAAGATCAATGTTGAAGCAGACATGCTTGTGGATCCTAGCACTCAGAAGGCTAAGAGAAAAGAACTTCAAGTTCAAGGCTAGCCTGAAATACATAGCCAATACGACCAACTAGGATTACAGAGGCCGTGTATCAAAACAAAAACAAAAACAAAAAAACAAAAACACAATAGATGGAGAGTAGAAAAGGGCGGCTTAGTTGGTAAAGTACCTATCTTAGAAATACAAGGACCAGAGTCTGACTTCCAAAAGATGAGTATGGGGGTAATGGCATTTGTAGTGGGTGCAGGAAGATCCCTGGGGCTCACTGTAGTCTGTATCTGTCAGTGAGAGATCTTGACTCAATAACTAAAGTAAGGTAGTGATGTACACCAAGTACTTGGGAGGCAGAGACAAGCAGATCTCTGAATTAGAGGTTAACCTGGTCCATAGAGCAAGTTCCAGGACAGCAGAGGAGGGTACACAGAAACCCTATCTAAAAGAAAAAAACAAAAACAAAACAACAAAATCCTACAGTAAAACAGCATTCCTAAAGAACAAGGGCCAAACTGTCCCACGGCCTGCACCCCCAACATACAATTAAGGTTGGAGGCATCATTAAGGCCTTATTCAAACCATACAATTAAACTGTAGTATTTCTGTAGTTTAAAAAAAAAGGCATGGTATTGTCACAAAGCAGACCTGTATGTAGACCAATGGAATAAAATAAAAACCCCCGAAATAAACCAAAAATACATACAAGGACTGGGGGGGGGGGACGTCAACAAAATGGTGCTGGAAAAATTTAACATCTGTGTATAAAATGAAACTAGATCTCCATATGAGGTCTCAAAAGACTTCAGTCCAAAATGTTTTAAAACCTAAAACTTAAGAGACATGAAACTTTGAAACTGCAAAAATAAAATACAGAAAAAAATACTTTCTTACACAAAGGACTCCAGTAGATTAAGAAATAGCAAGAATTGACAAATAGGATTGTGTGTGGAATTAAAAGGCTTCCATACACAATAAACAATCACCACATAACGAGATAAGACAATAGAATAAAATCTCTCAGACACTGAGCCATCAACCAGGCAGCATACAATAGCTGATCTGAGGCTCCCAACACATATAGAGCAGAGGACTGCCTGGTCTGGCCTCACTGAGAGAAAGCATGCCTAAGACTTGAGAAACATGAGGCTCTAGGGAGTAGGGAAGCCTGCTGGGGAGTGGAGAGGGCATCCTCTTGGAGACTAGGGGGGGGGGATGGGATGAGGACCTGTGAGAGGGTGGACTGGAGGGGATACTGACTGGACTGTTAAAAAAAAGAAAAGAAAAAAGAAAAAAAAAACCATTGCCAGCTATATATGGAAAGGAAATTATTATCAAGAATCTAAAAAAAAAAAAAAAAATTAAATACAGAAAAAACATCCAAATGATAAATGAGCGAATGAACTGGACAGTTTTCAAAAGAAGCAAGGGTCAATGAATTATGTGAAATGTTCAATATCCTTGACTCATAATAATGCAAATACACTGAGATTCCATTTCAATATAATCAGAATGTCTTCTACAAAGCAATCAAACAAAACATGCTGGCAATGATGGGACTGGAAATTAGTATATCTACTGGAGAAATCAGTATGTTGTATTTAGCTTCAGTATGCAGTATTTAGCTCCCTTAAAAAATTAAAAGTAGGGAGGTGGGAAGTGGGTGGGTGGAGGAACACCCTCATAGAAGTAGGAAGAGGGAGGATTAGATAGGGGCTATCTGGGAGGGGGGGGACGGGACTGAGAAAGGGGACAACATTTGAAATGTAAATAAAGAATATATCCAGTAAAAAAGAAGGAACAAAAACAACTAAAAGTATCACATGAGCAACTACATCAGTCCTAGGTAGGAGCCTAAGTTGCCTTGCCACACACACATACACATCATGTTTACTACAGCACTATTCACTATGCCAAGACTGAAAATCAACCTAGATGCCCATTATCAGATGAATGTATTTTAATATGTAGAATATGCAATAGAATTTCATTCAGCTATAAAGAACAACAAAACTATGGCATTCTCAGAAAAATGGATGAAACTGGAGAACATCATGTTAACCAAAATAAGCCAGACTCAGAAAGACAAGTATCTTTTCTTTAATATGAAGAACCCAAATTTATTATACAGAAGACATAAAAGAAGATATTTAACAATATATACAAGACATGAAAGCAGAAGGGGGCTATTTGAGAAGGGAAGCCATCAGAGAGGGGGAAAGAGGACAAGAGATAGTAATAGTGGGAGTGACTCTGAGCAAAGCACAGCTTACACATTTGAAAATGTCACAATGAAATCATATGGATCCAAAGGGTGCATGTATGATATCATAGCACTTGAGGAGAGAAGGCACTGACCCAGGACTGCTTCAAGTTCACAGCCAGTCTCATCTACAAAGCTAGTGAAGGAAGGGAAAGAGGGAGCTAAAGAGATAGCTCAGTTGTTAAGAGCACTGACTATTACCTAATACCTACATGGCAGTTAACAATAGTATGAAACTCCAGTTCTAGGGAATTCAACATTCTCTTCTGGCCTCTAAAGCAAAACACCCATACACATAAAATAAATAAATCTTTAAAAAAAAGTAATGATGAAAAGAAAGAGACCTATTGTTTTGCATACTAATTTAAAAAAAATTTTTAATATATGTTCATGCATTAATACTGTGGCTTGTCAGTCCTACTTTTCACATCTATTCTTTAATTTTCATTGAATGAATATTTTGCTGACAAAATAATTTATAGATTATGTGATATTACAATAACTTATAAATTGTGCAATGATCAAGTCAGTGGTTAATATATCCATCACCTTAAGTATTTATGTGATGAGAGCAATCAAAAACTTCATTTGTAGCTACTTTAAAATACACAGTACATTATTATTAGTATAGCTAACTAGTTATTCAACAGAACACAACATTCTTCAATATATACTGTACATTTTTTAAAATTATCTTTGCTATAGGCAGACCTTTATCTTTTTAATCAAAATGACCTTAATGTACAATTACTAGTACATACATACGAAGTCACTTTTCTGGAAGTGTAATGGAGTGATCTAGGCTCTATACTTTCCCTACTAATAGTTTCTACTTTCATTACTCTATGAACTTTGAATGCAAAGCAGTTATGGTTAAAACCAATTGAAGGATCTGGATACACTGGCCCCTGCCTGTTATCTTGGGAGATGAGGAACTGAAGTAGCAGGACCACAAGTTTGAAGCCAGCCTGGGTTATACAGTGATACCCTGTGTCCAGGAAAAAAAAGGATGGAATGGAGGTAAGGATAGTAAATAGAGAAGCACATGAAATAATAAGTTTGCTTTCTAAAATTCATAATAGACTATCTGGTAATTAAACTTGGAAGACTTACATGTCTTATATGACGTACTAGACTAACTGCATCTGCATTTACTAGACATCTGCATTTCTTAACACTGCTATAACGCATTTACAGTTTTTCTAAATCTGAAGACATATTCTGCATTACTCAGCCATATTTTATAAATATATTATAAAAGTATTTGCATTAGTGCTTTGTCAAAAGAAACACTAAATTACGAGTCATGTTAAAATGTTTCTATTTCAGTAAGTATACATTTTTTAGGTGAGATTATGCAAGTAGTTAAAAAATTAAGACAAGCTAAATAAGAGAGAGAGAAATTAGGACAAATTTGGCAGATTTCAGGTTAAATGCAACAAAATGTCCAGCATCCTCAATAAAACCATAATCAGGAGAAAGCCATATGAGAAAAACCTTTAAATAAAAGAATCAATTGAAACACCTACAGTTTTCGTTAGCATTGAAGCTTCTAAGAATGGCCTTCAGTTCCTGCAGCTTCTGGTGGGCTCTTGCGTGTACACTGTCAATCAGGAGCTTTTCTATTGATAAGTGGTCAATCTGCATAAATAGCAACAATAAAATCCAATGTACAATTAAAATATTTTGATTATAAATGTGTGAATGACCACAACTATGTCTTAAGATACTTCTTTTCAGTATTGGAGATTATCCAGTATAGGCAAATTTAGATAAAGTAAAAATATAACTTAATGATTGAGCTTTTAATTATTTTAATTATATTTAACTATATTTAATTATTTAATTATATTGGAAGCTTCCAAACCAAATTTTTTTTTGCTAGGTGTAGGAGACCAGGGAAGTTCAGTTGGTTGAATGCTCAGAATGCAGGAAGCTATGGATTTGATTCCCCAGTACATTGCAAACTCTGTGTGGTGGCCCATGACTATAATCCCAGCACTCATGAAGTACATGCAGGAGGATTAGAAATTCAAGGTCATTCTCAGGTACATGACAAGATTGAGGCCATCCGGGTAATGAGAGGTCCTTCCTTATACTTAGGACGCAAAGACAGGCAGCTCTATCTACATGAGTTGAGGCCATCCTGGTCTCCACAGCAAGTTCCAGGAGAGCCATGGCTAAACTGTGAGACCCTGCCTCAAAACAACAAAGTAGTTTTGATAAATGTAAATCTAGAGTTTATATACATATCAGTAATCACAGTTCTCAGGTGCCAGACCTTATAAACAAAATAGTCTGATTTAAACTATGAAACTTAAACTAGGGTTGGGGCATAATTCAGCATAAAAGTGTATGCTCAGATGTAACCAGCAGCATTCTCTTATGAACTAAAACTGAAAGAAGATAGTAAAATTTATGTCATATATTAGCAGATATTTAAAAGACCAAAACCAAATACAGAAGTTTAACACTGACCTAAAACAAGATTCACACAGGGTTTTAGAAATTACTATCTTGAAGAATTTTTGCTAAAAGTTTTATATGTGTTAAATTATATTTATTTAATCAAATCAATATTAAAATACACTGAGAACCCTTTACCTTCATGGCTCTTTCTACTAATTTAGAATCAGAAGCTGGCAAAGGAGGATCATGAAAAATCTGTAAAGGCTTGGAGACATCATTCTCATCGATTTTAATTGTAACTTTGTGAACAGATGCTGTGCCTGTTTTTCTCCCTAGAACCTGTTGACTGAAAGGGGGCAGGGGAGAATGACATATAAACACAGCTTTTTATCGTTTACAGTCAAATAGAAACATGCATTATGCTACTGAGTCAGACCTTGACCATAGCAGGCCCTCAGTGTTTGTGTAGGGAAAACATTAATACTGAGAAGACATTCCATAATCCAATTCAGCAGTTTTTCTACTGCATTTTAGAAATAGATACTGAATTTAAAAATAAAATACATGCACTCACAAAAAAGAAAAAAGAAAAAAAAACCTGGAAACAGAAACTGTCTTATAGGTATTTGCCTTTGATTTATCCACAGAAAATCAGAACATAGTCAATTTCAAACAGGAATTAAAGATGATAAATAGCCTCATAGCAATTTTCTCCAAATGAGTTTTCAAAGTTACAATTTAAAGCAGGAAACTGTGATGAGCAAGTATGTTTTAAAGAGTGATACTTAACACTCTAACCTTTGGGGACTAGGCAGAGTGCTAACCTTGCATGCAGAAGGCCCTGGATTGATCACCATCATCACCCAAAACCCAATCTTATCTCATACTTTTTGAACAATCTGGCATGAGCACACAGTAAGGTAATGGATGTCTCAGGTAGTCTACATAATACTGAGACTTTACTAAATTAAAGCACATTACTATGGGCACATAGCTATTCACATGTAATACATCAGTTGTGCAAGGGAAAGAAACCAAAAAGACAGGATTTACTTATCACAATGACCTACCAGAACCAATTCTACTTACTTCCAAACTGAGAGGGAGAGGCACTTTCCAGCATGGTATCTTTCCACCTGTACAAGGTCTCCCCACCGCTCTCGGATCAACATTAGCGTCTGGGAATGTAATACTTCTAATTGAAGTGATAAGCAGAAACAATCTGATTTATCTTGTTAAGAAAAATACAATGTTACTCAAGCAGCTAATAAGCACAGGTAATCTTCATCTAACAAGGAATCTATCCCAAAAAAGCTGGCTATGAAGAAATTTTCTAGAATCATCTTTGTCTAATGATTCCTCCTAAATATGACAGAATTTGTGGTTTTCTGAATTATATTCTCAAATGACTCATCATAAGTAGTAGTAATAGAATATGTGGCATAATTTTAGAAAAAGGGCTAATAATTTTGGCCTAAATAAACAAAACTATGGGGGGCTGGAGAGATGGCTCAGAGGTTAAGATCACTGACTGCTCTTCCAGAGGTCCTGAGTTCAAATCTCAGTAACCACATGGTGGCTCACAACCATCTGTAATGGGATCCAATGCACTCTTCTGGTGTGTCTGAAGGCAGCGACAGTGTACTCACATACATTAAATAAAAAATAAATATATTAAAAAAAATAAACAAAACTATGGTCTAGGTTTGCTCCTTAATTGATCATTGTTTAGAAAATACAAATTGAGCAAATACATTTCCGGATCAAAATGGTACCTTTTGTTGAGACAGGTTCTCATTATGTACAACAGACTGACATTGAACTAGCTACATAGTACAGGATGTACTCAAAGTCAACATCCTGCGTCTTCTCCTCTCAGGGGCTGGGATTACAGGCATGTACTACCTTGCCAAGCAAACAGTGCTATTTCTAAAAGTAATCACTTAGCCAGGTGACAGTGGCGGACGTATTTAATCCCAGCATTTGGTAGGCAGAGGCAGGCGTCTGAGTTCAAGGCCAGCCTGGTTTACAGAGTGAGTTCCAGGGCAGTCAGGGCTATACAGAAAAACCCTGTCTCATAAAAAAAAAAAAAAAACAAAAAAAAACAAAAATCACTTTAGGACTTGCCTACAAAGCAGTGGTAAAATTTGAAATCTTATAGATATGTCATTAATGTTCACACAATGACAGGCTCTCTGTATATTTATACCCGAAAAAGGTAGGATGTGGGAAGGAGAGGCCAGACACAAAGGATAAACAGAAAATGTAGAAGAGGGAGACACAAAATCCTTACAGTACATTCTCAAATATCAGAAGGATACGTAGGCAGTTGTACATGTCCTGAAGAGGTTTCTCATCAGCAAAGAGCCTAGACTGGACCAGCTGATGGATAAAGTTGATTTGCATGCTATGAACCAAAGCTCGTCCATCTTCCATTGACAGAAGGGAGTTAATTAGAAAAGTCAGCATTATAGCATTAACTGAAAGTGTACACTAAGAATAAATTTAAATAAAAAAGGAGTAACAGATTATTTTGAGAAAACTATGGATTAAACACTGGAAATTCTTCCATCAGTAGGTAGTTATGCTTATCAAAATTTTGCTTCAAATTACAGAATTGCTACACATATTTTTTCCACAGGAATACTTCAATAATACAAGAATGCCAAAACCATTACTATGATGACTTACCTCCTGTTTCCTTATCCTCAACTAGAATTTCTAGCTTGAGAAGACGCCATGGGACTTCAGGGTCATCACCCATCACTGTCAAGGTTGCTTCAAATTCTCCTTCAACTCGAAACTTCACACGGCCATTTGCTTTTAGCAGAGGAAAAAGTATATATTGCTTTATAACAATAGGCTTCTGGCTAACCTCCAAGTTTCAGTCTCATTTATAAGACAGTTTAAATAGACTAACTTTTATCTTAGTGTTGAAACAAGTCAGTGGTTCAAACATAGAGAGCACCAATGTCCAGGTCATTAAGAAAGCAAAGGCAACTCTTCCTACATTAAGAATAAACACAAGAGCATGTCCTGCAGGAACCTCTTTTCTCTTCCAGTCTCAAGTAATCGAATTCATTTCCCCCCCAGGGCAAAGACCACCACATTATTTTGAGGTACCAAAAAGACAACAATTATGGACTGCAAATCATAGGTTCAACCACCACGAAAGTCAAAACTTTATTTACTTGTTCTTTGAACAAAATTCAAATGGTCTTACAAAAACAATCTCAGGTACATACCCACTGTAAGATTTGCTAGCTGTGGAGGAAGATCTGTCGTTACAAGTCTATGTCTAAGAATCTGATTAAGCTGATGAAGTGTAGCTTGTTTCTCAATTTTGGTAATTGGGTCTGGAGGAATAATTTTGTCCTACAAAAAAACAATGAACAATATATTTTAAATAATATACAAAAGATGTTAATGTTTACCTGCACCTGACTGTACACCTGAGTACTTCTTACTGTACTCAAGACAATCACAACACTCATTTCTGTTGTTTGCATCCAAAAATAGTGACTATACATCTGAGTGTCACTAATTCTCAGTCACCTTGCTAAAACCATGTTCTTCATGGTGCTCCATTTATGAGACCAAGTTAATGTCACTAGATGACTTCCTCTGTTTCCTAAATGTACAGAATACAATGGGAACAACTCATTCAAGTACCACAATACATTTTTTAAGCACTTCCAAAATACCACTGCTATGGAGTCATGTTCACAACTACTCACTCCCAACAAGGACAGGGAAAGGGAAGGAAATGGAGAAAAAAGGAGAACAGGAGAAAAAAAGAGATTCCCCAGTTCAATTGACCCCAATTTATTTCAAACTATCACACTTTTACTTGTAGAGAAAATGAAACTACATGAACTACTTTTTTTTTTTTTTAATTGGTTTCTCCTACACTGCGCTCTCCAAACTCAAAGCCTTTAACTTTTCTGAATAAAGGGGCAAAACACTTACCCTGATGCAGGTTGGAAGCCGTGGATAAGAGCCAGTAGTCAGTACATCAATAGCATATGGAATAGCAAAACTAGGCAGGCGTGCATGGACCAGGGCATCTCTAGCTAAGGAGGCCAAGCGGTCAGCAGTATCCACAAATAAGATAGCTTGCTGATCTAAAAAACTTGAGATCATCTTTAAAGCAAAAGGTAAATACATTATTTACTCACTCCAAAGCAAACTTAAAAAATTAATATTGGTGATTTATTATTTATTGGATGAAATACCAAGAGTAAAAATTATTCTAACAGACTTCTAGTGTTGGATAGCAATGAAGTAGTTAAAATCATGGTCTTCCAGACTGCCTTGACCTAAATTTTAACTCGGTAATTTACTAGCCATGTCCACTTGGGCAAAAAAGTTGACCTTTCTATGCCTAAGATGATGATGATGATGATTCTTCTGCTGCTGCTTCTTCTTCTTGTTCTTCTTCTTCTTCTTCGTTTGTTGTTTGTTTTTTGGATTTGGTTTTTTTTTGAGACAGAGTTTCTCTGTATAGTCCTGGCTGTCCTGGAACTCACTCTGTAGACCAGGCTAGCCTCGAACTCAGAAATCCATCTGCCTCTGTTTCCCAAAGTGCTGGGATTACAGGCATGCGCCACCACAGCCTGGCTTAAGATTTTCTTCTTGAGACAAGAGTTTCTCTGTGCAGCCCTGGCTGTCCTGAACTCTGTAAAGCAGACTGGCCTCAAACTCAAGAGATCTGCCTGCCTTGACCTCTGCCTCCCAAATGCTGGGATTAAAGGTGTGTGCCACCACTGCCCATGGATATCTCATGTAAAATAGAGATGATTCCCAAGCTAATGAATGAAGTTGTTCTGAGGGTATTATATACCAAACCTTCAGAACCATGCTTAGAACACAGGAAACAGGACAGATTGCCCAATATGAGATCTAGGCCAACTACCTGTCCAACACAGAAATTCTATCAGTTTTCTAGTCAGTTCAGTAATAGAGTCATCACAGGGCTGAAAACTGCCTCCTTCAAACCTTTAGTTCTGTTTTACATCAATATCTAACATTCCTTTCTTTTATGTCCTTCAAACAGGTTTCTGGTGAACCAACTTAAAACCAGTCACCCAGAATTCATTTAATAGGGCATCATACATAGACAATGTTCTTTTTTACAGTTACAATTGCACAGTTGTTTTATTGTTTTATTTCTACAACTTTAGAAAAAGAACCAGGTAGTTAGTATCACCTTAGAGATGAGAAAATTGATTCACAGGTAAAGACTTTTCCAAATAAATATAGCTTAATAATAGAGAAGCTAGAACCAGAAAATGGGTTTTCTTCTTAGTTTTAGACCCAGCATGTATCTTGAAATGTTACCTTACTGATGCAATGTTCTATCAATGTCACCAATTCTAACTTCTTATTTATAGCCATGATACTACTAAAACAGTCCCAACTGAACCCATTTTAACTCTGATTTAGGCATTTTAAGAAACTTGTCACTCAGGTGAAAACGTTCTTGAGACCAAGTTAAGGGAAAAGAAAATCAGAGACCTCCTTCTGGGAGGATGAGAGATAAACTGAGATATCAGTTTATCCAGCCTGCACTATTCCATTGGTGTAATGAAACACAAACTCAAAATACACTAACCACAGTACACTGATTATTGGTGTACAAAAGTTTGCAAATTTTAACTTCCCAATCACATTCATAGACAATGGAAACTTTTCTCCCTTAAGGATTTTCTTTTTAAATTCTTAATAATGTATTTATTTGTGCATAGGTGTTTTGTCTGCAAGTATGTCTGTGTACCATGTGTTCTAGTTTGCACAAAAAACCCAGAAGAGTGCATTGGATCCCCTGGGACTGGAGTTTCGGATGTCTATGAGCTGCCAGGTGTGTGCTTGGAATCAAACTGGGTCCTCCAGAAGAGCAGTTAATGCTCTTAACCACTGAGCCATCTATCCAGCTCAACCTCATACCTTAAGGAAAATTTAACATATAATACAAAAAACACTCTACCCCCAAAAACTGAGTGTGGTGGTAGTAAGTACATATCTGTAATCTCAGCACTCAAACTAAGACAAGAGGACTGATAGTTTAAGGCCAACCTAAGCCAAATATGCTTTTGGTCAATATTACATAGAAGGGTATATTAGCTTACTCAGAGACAGAAAAACAGGTCTGACAAAATTGGCCTACTGCTGTCATGGGCTAAACTGCCAAAACTAAAAGTATGCACTAATGTCGATAAAAAATTATCCGCGGCCCCCCCCCCCCCCCCCCGTGTTCTAGTTTGCTTTCTGAAACTGTGACAAAACCCTCTGATCAAAAGCAACTTAGAGGAAAGGATTTGTACAGCTCACACTTCCACATCTTAATTCATCATTAAAAGAGGGCCAGATAACTCAAGCAGAAGACACAAAGGCATGCTGCCTGCTGGCTCACTCACAGCTTATGTTCAGCTAGCTTTCTTATATAGCAGGACTTAGACTTTTCTTATACTACACAGGGAAGATTACCCTCAGTGGGCTGAGCTTCCCATATCACTTAGCAATCAAGAAAATGTTCCAAACATACGACCAGAAGCATATCTGATCAAGGCAATTATTCAACTGGGGGAGTGAGTTTTTCTCCTCCCAGGTTATGTGAGTTTGTATCAAATGGACAATAGAAACTAACAGGACATGCTTCAAAAAGCAAATCTATATTCGAGAATTTTCCAGAGCCCAACTTTATGATCTTTTTCCTCCTTTCAGTTTGGCAACTTTCACAAAAGTTTTTGTTATAATAATAAGGCAATCTAGTGAAACAGGCTAAATAAAGACTAAAGCAGGCTAAAACTGAGGTGAAAATGTCAAGAGAAATCATGTCAGAAATACAACTGTGCTGTAGATTTCTTTGTAGACTAGGACTTTTGTGAAATAAGAACCCTCACCAGCTTACAAATAGAAAATTCTCCGTTTTCAATTTACCAGAGTGCTAAAATAAATATACTATGGTACCATCAAGCCAGGTAGCTGTTCATTTTCTTTCTTTTGGTTTTTCAAGACAGGGTTTCTCTGTGTACATCTGACTGACCTGGAACTCAGTCTGTAGATCAAGCTGGCCTCGAACTCACCAGCTTGTTTCCCATGTGCTGGGATTAAAGGTATGCACCACCATTGCCCTGCTGATTTTTTTATGTAAGAAGCTTGATAAACTACAGAGAACTTTTGAAGCTCTCAAATTTAATCTATCCAGGTCCAATTTGTTAATCTGCTTTAATTTATGAAAACTAGGAACCTTTTAAAAAATGTCATTAAGGGCCAGGCAGTGGTGGTGCAGGCCTTTAATCCCAGCACTCGGGAGACAGAGGCAGGTGGATTTCTGAGTTCAAGGCCAGCCTGGTCTACAGAGTTCCAAAAAACAGCCAGGGCTACACAGAGAAACCCCGTCTCGAAAAAACAAAACAAAACAAAAAAGTCATTACATAATAGAATGAAAACCAAAAAAGGAATATGAGAATCATTGTCAAGCTATTTATCTCTGTACTTCCTTTCCATGTACAAATTTAACTGACAGCAGCTAGACATATAGTTGATCTTGTAGAGCTGAGCCTAAAAAGGGAACCTCAATCAAAGTGGGGACATGTTGCATTCATTTCAGGATTCCATTTACTACTTAATCGCCCTTTACAGTATGAACTCTTTAGGAGTGATTGAAGTAAAACAAGAGCTAGTATTCCTCACTGCTGTGGTGAACACCAAATCATATTCCCCAAGTTCTCACACTGAACTCACCCAAAGCCACAGGTTATCATCTTCACATTCTTAAGTTAAAACTTGGTTGGTTTTTGTTACTATCATTGTGTGGAAAAAGCATCTGTTGCCAAGGCTGGCTTCAACTGATTATAGCGGAGGATGATCTTAAACTTCTGATCCTTCTGCTTCCACCTCCAAGTGCTGAGATTACAGGGCAAACATAACTATGCCTGGTTTATGCAGTGCTGGAAATTGATGGAATCCAGGGTTTTCTACATTCTGTAGAAGTACTGTAGCAATTGAACTACATCCCCAGCTCCCTAAAACATTTTTAGGGATAGATTTAATCTTTATTACTCTTAATTCAATGAAGTCACTTCTTTGAATTAAGAGTTAATTCAACAGTCAAAAGTCTCTGGGAAAGCAAAAATCCGCTTTATTCAAGTCTTTTCCTGCTATCCCTTATAGCCCACACTCAGTAGTTTTGGAGCGTGAGTAAATGAACAGGAACAAAAAACTGAACTGATACATGCTGTCATCAGTTCTGTGACCTTGAAGAAGCCACATATTTTTTAGAAACTTAATCATCTCATCTGTAAAACAGAAAATACAGACTCTGCCATTCTCATAAGGACATCAAAAATCAATAAGCCAACTTTAAGAGAATCTTCCTGGGGCTGGAGAGATGGCTCAGTGGTTAAGAGCACTGGTTGATCTTCCAGAGGTCCTGAGTTCAAGTCCCAGGAACCACATGGTGGCTCACAGCCATCAGTAATAGGAACTGACATCCTCTGCTGAGTGTCTGAAGAGAGCTACAGTGTACTTGTATATATTAATAAATAAATAAATAAATAAATAAATAAATAAATAAATAAATAAATAAAGCAAGCCAAGCGGTGGTAGCGCACACCTGCAATCCCAGCACTCTGGGAGGCAGAGGGAGGTGGATTTCTGAGTTTGAGGCCAGCCTGGTCTACAGAGTGAGTTCCAGGACAGCCAGAGCTACACAGGGAAACCCTGTCTCGAAAAAAACCAAAACCAAAAACCAAAATAAAAAAAAAAAAAAAAAAAAAAAAACTTTAAAAAAGGGGAAAGGGGGATCTTCCTAACCCCAAAGCAGTACTTCTCAACCTTCCTAATGCTTCCACCCTTTAACACTATTCCTCATGTTGTGGTGACCCCATAACTGTATTTTTGGTTATGAATTGTAAATAGTTTTGGAGATAAACATTTGCCAAAGGGGTCTTTGACACACAAGTTGAGAACCACTGCTCTAAAGAATCAGGATTTTTAAGCTAACCTTTTCTCCTCTTTTAGTTCCTCTAGTGTTCTATCTAAAGTCTCCTCATGTAAGTCTTCTATGTATCTCCTCCTCTTCCTTTTGGTCAAGTGTCCATGTACAATTCCTAACCTTGCACAGATACACATTATGTACTATCATAAAGGAGTGTAATTACTGACATCAGTAATAACTTTGAAATCAACAGATGTTAAAGTTAAATTTCTAAATTATGCATATAACATTTAAATGTATTTGTTTTGAGACAGCATCTTGCCATGTAGTCTCTAACCTAGACCTCATGGACCATCATTACACACACTCCTGGTTGCTAAAAGCATAGGCATATGTTATCATGTCCAACTCTCAAAGTTATTCTATACAAAGTAAAATCAAAAGTTTAACTCACCGCACATTTTTCTACTTTGCCAGCATCATTGGCCCATTTTACTAAAGCTAATAATCGAACGAAGAGTTGACGTGTCCGGCTAGCAAACTGTACAATTTCTATTTTCCTATAAAATAAAACAATTCTCATCTGTACCAGCACATTATTTTTCACAACTTGTTTCATCCGAATTTAAAAAAAAAAAAAAGCATGTTTATAGGTACAGTAAAATTAACCTAAAATGTTCACATAAATATTAATTGTATCTCATTTTTGTGTTCTTCTCATACCTTTACCACAGAGCAATAAATCCAATAGGATTTTTTTCACAATGAATTACAACATGAAACTATTTTATTATAATAAATGATTCCTAAAATATACTAAACCTATGGATATGTGGTCAGTCCATATATGTTAGTCAAAGTTAGGAGCTAGAAAGTATAAACTGCATAACTGGAGTTACTGGTAATTAGTTACCATTTTGGTTAGAGGAGTTGAAACATATTCTTTACCACAACTTGAAACTATGTCCTTTCTATAAAATCAAGGATTATTTCCCAACTTACAGAAGCTTAACAAACAAAAACAACTCAGATGAATTTCAATGACAAAGTTGAATATACTACCTTACCCAAATTAAAGACAGTATACTGACTGGTGAATGGTACGTCTGTCCATACCTATTTTTATACTGTATTCATTTCTATACTTTTTTCACCCAGCAATCACCAATATTTCTCATCTCATAAAGCTTTAAAAATGTCATTAAAAAAATTCTCTACCCTCTAAATATTAGCTAGACCTCTTTACTTCAAGACCACTACAACTGACAATCATACCTCTCATGATTTAAGACACTGGAAAAAATTTCAACATGCCAAGACTAATTAATAACAAGACCCAGAAGAATACTAACCTCCAAGTGCAATTGAAGCTATTTATTAATTTAATGTGACTTTTCAATGGCCTACACATCCAACCAGCATCTCTCCATCTTACCAATAAGATCACCATGATGCAAGGCACCCACCTAAGTTTTCACTGAAGTCTATTGCTGACTGAATATGTCAAAGTCAAGCTGCTATTGAGAGTGTGATAAGACCACACACAACCTAAAAAAAGGCTTCCTTAAGAACAGTCAGCACCATGATTACTGGAAACAGAAAGGAAAAACCCAAGGGCATACTTAGGGCTCTTTGTCAGTGTCTGTCAAGGATTATTGAAGAAAACAAGCAAGACTGAGACACGGGTGTTAAAAGTACATTGAGAGCTGAGAGAGCTAGGTCTGTAGCTCAAGAATAGAAGGCAGCAGCCCGGGGCAGTGGTGGTGCACGCCTGTAATCCCAGTACTTGGGAGGCAGAGGAAGGTGGATTTCTGAGTTCCAGGACAGCCAGGGTGACAAAGAGAAACCCTGTCTCAAAAAGCCAAAAAAAAAACCAAAAAAAAAAAAAAAAACATACAGTACCACCTGGCCACCCCCCGACCTCAGGACTTGGAATCCCAGCGCTGTCCCTCTCTTACCACAAGCAGCAGGATTTATCTGATAGTTTTCCCCTAAATATTCTCCTCTTTCAGAAAGATGCTCTTTCTCTGTAAACTACTCTAATGTTTTCTGATACCACACTGTCTCAACTGATAGCATGCATGTGTCAGTTCTTCAAAAGTCCAGTGTTCATTCTTACTCCACAACAGGCAGAACAAACCTAGCTTGTTTCCTTCTTTTAAAACTCACCAGTGAAGTCACAAACCGGGTTAAGTTTTAATTGTGTCTTCCAGCTCTCTTTTTTTATTCCTGTATAAGTCTATAAATAAGGCATTTGGTGTTGGTAATGGAGAGGTAACCACTAATGAATACAACAACCCCCCCCCAATAACTTGGTCTTAAAAACCAAAACCAAGACACATAGGTAGGATCAGAAATATTACAACTTAGCCTTATATTATAGTATCAATTTAAATCCCAATAACACAATCTCCTTAAATCTCGTTCCTTTGACCTATGCAAACCTAAGTGTTAAATTTTAAGCCTAAGCTTAAATAGATTCAAAATTTTTCAACTATAAAATAGCAATAACAGAAGACTAAAGTAATGTGCTAAGAGGATCTAACAGCATCATTACAGCAACTGGTAAATTAACAGCCAAGTTGCCCAAAGCCAGTCAACTCAACTTCCTTTATAGTCTATACAGTTATACATTTTCCTATTCCTCCCAAGGACTTACCTTGGTCAGCCATCAATAAAGGTTTAAAAAAGAAAGGGTCTACATCCAAATACCAAGAACACAAAAAATGCATTCCCTGATGCTCCCAACAAAATACACAGTCCTAAGTTTCTTAGGACCTAGGTTCCTTCATCATCAATAAATAGCACCATACTCATGCGCAAAGTAAAAAAAAAGTCAATAAGGAGACAGATTTAAGTGTTTTCATACTCACCTTTCCACATCAGATTTCCTTGGTAATCTAAGAGGAAGAAAAAAAGTTGATTAAATATATGCTTGCCTTCTCAAAATGTGATGATGGTCTTTATTCAGACTATGTTTGGTATCTTCCATGTTTCAGAAAAATTGAGAAACAGTAACCACAGGCTCAAGTAGCTGCTAACTCTCTGCACTGATAAGTTAGCAACAATATGGTTGAAAAGTAAAAACTGAAAAAGCAACATTTCTTCCCATTCAAAATGTTTCAGAAGATACTGTGTAAACCTTCAACAGTTGAAAAGCTCAAGTCCTGGGGTGTAAGGTGGTGCATACCTTTTGACCCCAGCACTCAGGAGTCAGAGGCAGGACGATCTATTTCAATTTAAGACCAGCCTGATCTACATAATGAGTTCCAAGACAACCAGAACTACATAAGAGATCCTGTCTCCAATAAATAAATGCCAGAGGCAGAAAAAGTATCTTTTAAGAGCAAATGGCTACAGTTGTAGAACTAGTGATTAGTTGTCGGCGTCTCTGAACCTGTGAACACTTTGACTCTTAGCAGTAATCCCATTATGTTGTGTTATAGTAGGTGAATCTGGAAGTTAAGGGTGCAATCAAGGTTTTATGGCAGTTATGAGTTTGCATGGTAGTTAGATGGACTTATATTATTTTTTAGGAGCTCCACTAGTGTTTATTTATTTTTTCTAGTTCTCCAGTACTGATGGCTAGCAATCTGTTAACTTTCTCTTTGATAAATTATATTACTCTATTAATGCTTGGAAGGTTCCAGTCAGATTTCTGAACCCCCGCATTCCAGTATCTTCTGGCTCATGGTCCAAGACTCAATTGCCTGAGCACCTGTCAAACCTGCCCAGCATGGTTTAATCAGATCCTGAAAAATGCACCCAGCTGCTTTTAATGTTCTCCCCGCCCCCACACACACACAGCGCCACCCAATATGTGGCAAGCAGGAAAGGAGGGCAAACTACTAAAGCTGTCTTATTCTCAGGGAAGACATGGAGGTGGATGGAAGCTACAGGTATGATCAGAACGACAAAGAACCTGGGCAGGGAGCTGGGGTATATATAGGTCAGTGGTAAAGCACCTGCATAGCACATTCCAGGGTTCAATACTGAGAGGAAAAGGGGGGGGGGGTTTAGGACACTGATGAACAACAAGCAGAGGTCCAGGGCAGGGGAAGGTTTAAACTAAGTAGAGTCTGGAAAGGCTAGTATATCACAAAACCAAGTGGAAATTAAGGGCCTATTACAAGGCTACAAAAAAAGAACTAGATATGGTACCTCATACACCTAAGATCACAAGCACTTGGGAGGCCGAGACAAGCGAACTGCCACAAGGCCAGCCAAGGATACAAGTAAGACCATCTCAGGCTGGGCGGTGGTAGCGCACGCCTGTAATCCCAGCACTCTGGGAGGCAGAAGCAGGCGGATTTCTGAGTTCGAGGCCAGCCTGGTCTACAGAGTGTGTTCCAGGCCAGCCAGAGCTATGCAGAGAAACCCTGTCTCAAAAAAAGGAAATAAAAACGACCATCTCAAAGACTGCAATAAAAGCAGCCCCTGGGGAAAAAAAAAAAAAAAAACCCTCACAGTACTCCCAGTGAAGCCTTGTTCTCAAGAGAGAAAAAAACCGAGGATTGGGGAATGGGGGCACAGTATCGCTCAGGGATAGAATAAGCCAGAAACCTTTCTTCCAGCTCCTAACTGCCCCCAGAGATCCTAAAGGATCAGCTCCCACCAAAAAGTCTGCACTTCTAAGCCAAAGGACAGGACTTGCTGCCTGCCTCCCTTTTCTCCCAATGCTTGCACTTCTATTTTAAATTCCTTTATGAAAATCTACCACATGGAGAAAAAGCTCTTACATGCAAATGATGAAAGGAAAAAGGCACAAAGCAAGCATATTTATGCCACTTCAGTAAAAGTTTATGTCCATTTTCTGATCTTAAGAGGTTAAAAAGCAGCCGGGTGTGGCGTCCACACCTTTAATCCCAGCCCTTGTTAGAGGCAGACAGGATCGGAGTTGGGAAGTCAGCCTGGTCAACAAACCAGGACAGCCAGGTAGGGTTACACCAAGAAACCCTGTCTCAAAAACAAACAAACAAAAAAGAGGTTAAAAAACAAAACAAAAAAAATAGAATATATGCCCCTAAAACGTTAAGGCAGAAAGTTTCAGCATGTTGGAGGTGAACAGTTATAAGAAAAAAAAAATCTAGATATTTGGTGCTAAACCAAATCACCTAAATATGCTGGCAGAAAAAGACACAAAGTTCTGTGCCAACCTGTACTACCAAAGAGCAAGACTGTCTCAAAAACAAAACCATGTCATCTTAGTCGGGTTGTGTTGTTTTAAGTATCAAGAATAACACTTGCTTTTCCCGTAATTATCAATGGTTTAGAGACACATGGCTGAAAATTCATTCATTCATGTACAAAATAAATGCCTCCAAGTACATGCCAGACATTGGTCTTGTCTTGCGGAAAAACAAAACAAATCAAAATCCTTGTTCTCCTGGATTTCCTATTCCATGGGAAAGGCGCAATATATTAATAACGTCTCAAGCAGTAAGCACTGTAGGAAAAAAAACACCAAAGGAGAAGAATGGGTGTAAACACTATTAAATGGGCAATTAGAAAAAGTCTTTGATCTATGTTATATGTGAGCTAAGACCTAAAGGAAATGAGAAAGAAAACAGCAAGTATTTCTGGATAAAGAACAAAGGCATTATCCAATTGTAAATTGTGTGAAGAACTATCAAGAAACATCTAGAAGGTTAGGGTGGGTAAAGGGAACAAAATGATACTTATTAGCACATGAATTGAAAAGGTAAAGTAGGTTAAACAGTTCTTAGGGCCTTACAAGTAAAAACAAAATAGCCATGCCCAGGTTGATACAGCAGTTCTAGTATAGGCTTGCTGTTCTTTTTTTTTTTTTTTTTTTTTTAATGTGTAGCACTGCAGAGATGGAGTCAGGACCTAGCAAGTGCTCTACCACTAGGCTACATTCCCTACCCAATGTATATTATTATTATTATTATTGAAGCATAATACCAGGCAGCCCAAGCTGACATCAAACTTCCTATGTTGCCTACAGGCTGTTCTTAAATTTCTGATGCTCCTGCCTTGACCTCTAAAGTGCTAGGGCTACAGATATAAACTACTATATTTATAACCTTTTTTCCCCATGGTCTCTCTAATAAGAGAAGTGATTCTAAAAACTTTTTTTCTGTGTATTTTATTGTTTTTAAGTTTGTGTGTGTGTGTTTTCTGGACAGAGGTGGGGGGTTGGTCTGAGACAGGGTCTTATTATATATAGCCCTCAATGTCCTAGAATTGGCTATATATAGACCAGGCTAGCCTCAAACTTAAGACTGGCATGTACTTGGGGCCTCTGTGGGGATTAGAGCCATGCACCAACATGTTTGGCTGTGGAATCTTTTTTGAAAATAGAGTCTCACTTTGTAGTTTAATTCTGGCCGAAAGCTTGTGATGCTCTTGCTTTAGCTTCCCAAACACTTGAGGCCACAAATCTCATGTATCTCACTGAACACAGCTCCTGGGTTAGATACTGTGTTGTATGGACCCAGACACAGAATGTGGAATTCAGCTGAGATCTGGGCTTGAGATACGTTTAGGAATCCTACAAATGGTAGGGTTGGGGGACTAAAACCATATTATTCTACATCAATAAAACAGATCCCTCTCCATAAACTAAATCCTAAGAAAAATAAAACACAATTCAATACATTTCTACAAATTCTTTACAAAAAAATAATCATATGAGCCACGATCAGTCTTTTTACCACAGCTATGCATGGGACATATATTAAACTTTCTCTGGAATTCTTATGAACACATGCAATATACATACAAGAACAGCTAAACTTGACTGATATTTTCTCTCAGCCAAAAGCAGTTGATGGGTGGGGGGAGCGGGACACACACCTGTAATCCTAGCTCCTAGTAAATGTGGGAATCGTGTGTTAAAAACAAAATCTCAGCCAGGTGTAGTGGCTCATACTTGTAATCCCAACACGAAAGAGGCCGGTCGAGCCAGAACCGAAGGTTAGAGGCCAGCCTGACTATACAGGAAGAACCCTGTCTCGATAGTAATGAGAAAGAATAGTTTACCGCCACCTCTTTTGACAATGTTAACCTTTGTCTCATTCAATAAAATATAGTACATCAAAACTGAAAGAGAACAATGTACAAGAGTAAGAGTGAAGCCGTCCCTAATTCTTTTACTCATGAACAAATACTTAATTCTCCAGTAACAAAGTATCTCAAGATACATCCTAGCGTCTGCATACTAATGTATTTCTCTGGAAACCTGACGGAGCCTAACAAAAGGTAAAAGGTGGAAACTTTTATGAACCCCAGCTAGAAGATGCAAAAGAGTTCCAAAATTTCCCAATACCTTTTATCCACACACTGAACCATCGGCGCAGAATGCTGGTACTCTAAACGCATTAACACCCTAATCACGCCCCGAGGCATTTGGGTAACTAGCCCGGTGAAATCCGGAGGCTCATTAGAAAACAGTATGGTACTTTCACTACATCCATTAGGATTTAGCACGTTTTCAAATGTTGCAGAAAGACTCAGAATTCATAATGTAATTACTTTACACAATTAAAGAGAAACAACTACAACCTTCGTTTAAAACATATTGTCAAATAGCTGTAAAACATTTCTCTTCTTTGAAAATCCCGTTCAGTTCGAATTCTACGCAGTCCTCAATGCTTACTCTTCGATTTAGGATTTTTTTAAAAAGATTCCACATAAAAATTAATACAGTTCTGTTGGGAACTCAAGACAAAAATCCCACAATCTTCAGCGCAAGGGTTAACACGCGAAACTAACCAGTCTCAGTGCTTTCATCGTCAACCAGATTCCCCAATATCTACCTCCTCCCTGTCCCCAGAACCTAAACCCCATGAATTTCAAAATTCTACGCTCAGCAGCCTCAGTAAAGGGCAGGCAGGCGTAAGCCTCTATTGAAGGCGGGAAGGGCAAGTGGGGAGCCGGGAAGCAGGCAAGGGTTCGCAGCACTTACAAGTCCGTCAGCACCATAAGCTCCGAGTAGGCCCGGTGCAGCAGAAATTCGATGAGCGTGCTCAGCCGGTATCCGGGGCTAGCCGCAGCCGCAGCTGCCGCCGCCACGGCGGCTCCAGGCGGCGGGGGAGCCGGGACAGACGCGGAGCCGCTGCTGCTGCCACCACCGCCACCGCTGCCACCGCCGCCGCCAGGAGGAATCAGCTGGTGGTTTTCCAGCTGCACTGGGGCCATGGCGGCGCACAGCCCGGCTCGGGGCAACCGCCTGAGATGCGGCCCTGGAGCCTCCTCCCGGGCTCGGTGACCGCACCGAGGCGGGCGCGGGCAGAGAGGCCGCCGCCTAGCGCCAGGCCGCCTCTGAACAGGAAGCCGAGCCCAGGCTGCGGAGGCCCGCCCCCATGAAGGGCCGGGCCGGCCGGCCGCAGGGAGGCGAGCGCGGGTTGGGAGGGCAGAGAGGCGGGCCGGCCGCCACTCAGGGGGGGGGGGGGAAGCTTCCGCGACTGTTCAGCGGCCGCCCGGCCGGCGGGTTGCAGCGTCCATGTTGCTCGGCCGAGAGCGGAAGTCGCCAGGCAGAACGGAAGGGGAACCCGCGGGAGGCCCTTTCTAGAGGCTACCTGCAACCGTTCCCCGCGCTGAGCCGTTCTGGGGGGCAGGAGGAGGGGGTGCGTGGGAGCGGGGCGGAGCCGGGTGGTGTGTGGGCGGGAAAGCGGAAAGGGGAGGAGGGCGCCGCGCGGGGCCGGAAGCCGCGCCGCCAGTTCGGCAGCCGCGTCACAGTAACGTCAGCAGTCTCTAAGTGCTCCTTTCCCTCCCCTCGCCTTGGCGACTGCAGCGGGACGGTGAACTGAGGAGGGTTGGCGGTGAAGCCGCTGGTCTCCCCTCTTGGGGCCCCAAAAGGCGGCCGTAGTAGCCGCGCGCTGTAACTGTTCAACGCACGCTCCGCCCATAGGTGACTGGCGCGACGCGTGGGAGAAAACGTTACTGTCTTTTTTTTTTTTTTTTCGTCAATTGTGGGACAAGAGCAATGGCACAATAACGTCATTTGAATGCAGTCTTCTGTGTGCCAGGCCTGTGCTGTCACCCAAAGCCCATCATTGAAACACATGTAGTCCTTAAATCCTTTGCTGATGCTCTTGGCTTTTGTCCCTACCCTCGCAGTAGCCACCCTATCCTGCCTGGGTTTTCATCTTTCCCTATGCCTTTCTCCAAAAAATCCACGTTTTTGCCTATTTTCTAATGTTGGCTTCCGTTTGAAATCAACTGCGAGCCTTTACAAATGTCTGTGGGTTCCATCCACCTCCATAGATTCGGAAGCAATTGGTCTTTCGTGATATCTGGGCTTCAAGAGTTTTTTTGTGTGCGTTTTTTGTTTTTTGTTTAGTAACCTAGCGATTTTCACGCACAACTCACGGAGAAATTCACTGTTAAAAGCGTCTATTTTTGTGACCCTACCTAAACATCGTTTTTGCAGCTTCATCTCTCGCAGGTGTAACAGATGCTCATGCTGATCCTAAGGTTAGACAATTCTCTTTGTTCTCCACTTGTGCGATTGCAGTGCTCTTGATCCTTGGTCTCACTGTTGTCGGGGGCTGGCTTTTTTAGCTCTTGAGCTCAAAGTAGTTAGGATCACAAGCTCCTGCACTACCTCATCCATTTTTCAGATTGATAAATCATGAATTTATGGGATAGTGTTAAATTGCATATGTTTATGGGATACAGTGCATGAATACACTCCCGAATGAACAAATCTGACTCATTAACTTTGATTACCTTCATACTTTATTCTTTGTGGTGACAGCTAAAATACCACCACCTCCTGCCCCACCACAGCCTTTTGGCAGGACTAAGGATTGAACCAACCAAATCCTTGCCTATTGTAGGCAAACATTCTGCCGTTATATCCCCAGCTAATTCTTGTTCAGTTGGGTTCTCCTTAAATGGCATAGGCTCACCTGAGACTTACCATGTAAATTAGACTGACAACTTTGTGATCCCCTGCCTCAGTCTCCCAAGTAGCTCCGATTCTAGGTATGCAACCCATGTCCAACTAAAATCTCTTTCTATAGGAGCTGTTATTCTGTATCAAAGATATTTACTAGCTTCATAACACATTGCTGCCTAACTGAAACATTGTATCTTTTGAGGTATCTTTTGAGTAACATTTCCCTTTTCTCTGCCCTCAGCCTCTGGTAATAATTATTTACTGTTGCATTAGTGGATTGGACTTGTTAAGATTCCACTTAAAGTGAGAAGAGATACTGTTTTGTGTGTGTGTGTGTGTGTGTGCCTGTCTTATTTGACAATATATAATGGCCTCTTGATCCATCCATGTTGTTGCAGGTGACATTTCATTGTGTATGATACATAATACACGTGTCTACAGTCTCACAGTATAACTCAGACTGACCTTAAGCTAAATTCCCCCCTGCCTCACTCCTGAATGCTAGGACACTGTATGAGACAGACACATTTTTTGTGGGTATTCTGGGGACAAACCACAGGACCTCAATAGAGCTACGCCTTTCATTCTCTACCACTCAGCTACATCTCTTCTATTCATTTGATTTCTCTCCATTGATAAACACAGGTTATTTCTGTATCTTGGCTATTATGAATGATGCTGTATTTGTCCAGTGTATTGCTGAAATCAAACACTTTCGAATTAAAGGCAGAAAGACCAGGAGCTAAAGATGCTCTCAATACCCTAATGAGTTCAAGGCTAATGTGGATTATATGAGACCCTGTCTCAAAGATAAAAAGTATTAGCTTGGTAGTGATAGCACACACCTTTAATCCCAGCACTCTGGAGGCAAAGGCAAGCAGATCTCTTGAGTTTAAAGCCAGCCTGGTGTACAGAGTGACTTCCAGGACAGCTAAAGCGACATAGAGAACACTGTCTCAAAAAGAAAAAAAAAGATAGTTGTACAGATATCTATGTGGCATAGTAATTTCATTTCCTTTTCATGTATACCCAGAAAATTTAATTACTGGCTCATTTAGTAATCTCTTTAGTAATTTTAGGTCCTTCATGCTATTTTCCAAAATGGCTGTAGGGATTTTGAATTCTCACCAACAGTATATAAGGGTTCTTTTTGCTCACCATCTTCATTTGTATCCTTTTTGCTCATGGACATTTTAGAAGATTGTATTAGGGTCCTCTAGAGTCAGGACTTATGGAATGTCTTCTCTAATACTTTATAATTCTGTATGATGTTAATAGGATCTCAATTGTGTTTTCTTGTATAAACAAGTCATAAACCTTGCCTTTTTGTATTTTATTAGGTTGTAAGGTTCTACCTAGAAAGAGTCCCACCAATTTGTGGGCAAAAGTATCAGGATGAACTGGGCAGTGATGGCACATGCCTGTAATCCCAGCACTCTGGGAGGCAGAGGCAGGCAGATTTCTGAGTTCAAAGCCAGCCTGGTCTACAGAGTGAGCTCCAGGACAGCCACGGCTACACAGAGAAACCCTGGGGGGGGGGGGAGAAAAAAACAAAAACAAAAAAAGTATCAGGATGAGACATGTAGATAGGCAGTGCTCTATGAGTTTAGGGTCAGCATGGTCTACATAGGGATTTCTAGGCTAGTTAGGGAGACATAGTGAGGTCTTATCTCAAAAACTCCTAGGCTTAGAACATTAAGTTTTTTCTAGCTATACTAAATTAAATATCCTATAAATGAATGGTTGCTAATGAGCAAACAAAAAAGAAGAAAAAGAGAGGCACTTTTGAAGGAAAGGAAGTCCTTATTTAGAATCTAATTATTAGCCAGGTATAATGGTGCAGGCTTTTAATCCCAGTATTCATAAAGCAGAGGCAAGCAGAGCTCTGAATTAGAGGCCAGCCTGGGCTAAACAAAGAAACCCTGTCTCAAAAAAAAAAAAAAAAAAAAAAAAAGGACAGACTCTAATTATTCTTCCTTAGGAGATGAATTTTCCCTTGCCTCTTTTCTTTGTTAACGAGCAGCCCACCTGTGGTTTTGTTTCAATTTATTTCCTCTGAATTGAAACATTCTGTTCTGGAGAGAAGTAAAAGATTCCTCAGAATCAGAAAGCTAAGCCCGGCGGTGGTGGCACATGCCTTCAATCCCAGCACTTGGGAGGCAGAGGCAGGCAGATTTCTGAGTTTGAGGCCAGCCTGGTCTACAGAATGAGTTACAGAACAGCCAGGGCTATACAGAGAAACCCTGTCTCAAACAAACAAACAAACAAAAAACAAAAAACAAAAAAAAAAAAAAACCAGAAAGCTAAGGATATACAGGAAACTCATGAAATTTACAAGACTGGGGAAGCTCCAAAAGATTACAGGCTCTTTCTCCAAAAAGGGTCCATATAAATCTCAGCACTGTAAACAGCAGAACCATCATTAGCATCTTAGCTGAAGGCCAAATTCCAGTGCCCTCAAGCTTCATGAATGGGCCAAGTCCCATAGAGCCACTCTATGCAAGTTGAGTTGAGCCTCAGGTGAGAGATCCAGTGCCAGGGGCTCCATACTTTGTTGCCTTTGTTGTGGTGGTTTTAGTTTCACTTTTGGTTGTTTTGAGATAGGTTTTCCTATAGCCCAAGCTAGCCTCAAACTCCATAAATTGCTTAGAATCATGACCTTTTTTGTTTTGTTTTGGTTTTTGGTTTTTGTGGTTTTTTGAGACAGGGTTTCTCTGTGTGGTCCTGGCTGTCCTGGAACTCACTCTGTAGACCAGGCTGGCCTCGAACTCAGAAATCCACCTGCCTCTGCCTCCGAGTGCTGGGATTACAGGCGTGCGCGACCACCGCCTGGCGAGTCATGACCTTCAACATCCACTTGATCATTCTTTTACTTCCCAGTCCAGGCCTGCACCAGCATACTAAGTATTTCTTTTTATGAAATGCTGTGGATGAGATCCAGGGCTTTTGTAGTTGCTAGGTGAGCACCCTACTACCAGCAACATCCCCAGCAATTCCAGGCCTTCATTCTTCCCAATCAAATAAAATGAGGCAGTCTTGATGCACAGATGAGGAAGCAGATCAGGTGAAAAGCACCTGATCACACTCCTGCTTTTGTCATAGTCCCTTAGAGATTTTCCCAGTTGAAAGGCTGTGCTAGCCTGCTTTCGCAGTATCACAAAGTAGTTTGGGTCCAGCCATGCCACTGCCAACTTTCTGCTTTCGTGGGAGAGTATGAGGATGAGAGAGGGTCCCATTGCTAATGTCAAGTGCTACCAGACACAGGTAAACAAGCTGTTTTGTGATACTATGATTGCTGGATCTAGGAAACAAAGAAAACTTTAAATGCTACACACTTACACACACCCTAACTCCTTACACCTGCTAGGAACTGAAATATCCCTTTCTTACTTAGGTACCTAGGTTATTGCTATCCCCAAGGTCACATAGTCTTTTTATCCTAAGCCGGTGTAGTGGTTTGAAGAGATATGACCCCATAGACTCATGTGTTTGAATGCTTAGCCATAAGAAGTGACACTGTTTGAGGAAGTGTGACACTGAGAATTGGCTTTGAGGTCTCCTGTGTTCAAGTGTGCCACATAGTCTCTTTTTGCTGCCTGTGAATCAAGATGTAGAATTCTTGGCCCCTTCTCCAACATCATGTCTGCCTGCAAGCTGCCATGTTTCCTACCATGATGATAATGGACTAAACCTCTGAAACTGTAGGCCAGCCCCAATTCAATGTTTGCCTTTATAAGAGTTGCAGTGGTCATGGTGTCTGTTCACAGCAATAAAACCCAAAGTAAGACAGCAGCAACCACTGTCTTCCCTTATCCAACATCCTGCACCTCCACTCAGATGGCCTTGAACTCATAATGATCCCCCGCCTCAGCCTCCAGGAATTACAGAGACTGAGGTAGGTGGATCTCTGAGTTCGAGACCAGCCTAGTCTGCAGATGGAGTTCCAGAACAGCCAGAGCTACACAGAGAAACTCTGTCTCAGAAAACACAATAAACAAACAAATAGGAAAGCATACTAGATTGGTTAAATAGAAATACTAGTTTGATTTGCTTCAGCCTTTTCATCTTTTAACTCAAAGTATTTTAAGTAATCTTTATGCCTGGAGGTTTTGTGGGGAGGGGCTAGGAGGAAACTAGAGACTAACCAATCAAAGAAGTTTAGTCTTCCTAGGTCTTTTGTATATAAATTAAATAGCTTGAATACTTGTCAGAGATTTCGGACCTTCAGGTGAAATGAAATGTGTTCCTTGCTAGCACAGTTGTCTACAAAATTGCTTCCTTTCCAAGTTTCAGTAACCTTGTCAATGAAAGGCAATGCTAGAATTCTCTAAGATAGAAATCAAGAAGAGCTGGAGGCAAGAAAGATGACTCAGTAGTTAAGAGGGCCTGCTGCTTTTCTAAAGGACAAGAGTTCAATTCCCAGCATGAGCGCATCAAGTGGCTCACAGCTGCCTGTAACTTCAGTTCCAGGGCATCCAATGTACTCCACTTAACACAGGCTCAGCACGGGCGAAGTGGGGGCAGGCGTAGGAGTGAAGGTAAGTACATTTCTTTTTTAAAGGAAAAAAGCCTGGAAGCTTGCCAGTGTTCCCACTGTTGTGACATGTTCCTACTCCCCAGCACTTTTTCTGTCCTTGTAAATAAATTGTGTTTTACCCCAAGAGAGGATCCCACTTGCTTCTGTTCTGCTGGTGCTGACCATCATCAAGGCCCAGAGAAATTGACTAGCTTTTTCTTTTTTTGTTGTTATTTTATTTCATCGTTAGACCTAAAACTCACTATAGCAACCAGGCTGCCTTCAGCTTCCAGAGATATTCCTGCCTCAGCCTTCTGAGTGCTGAGACTGAAGGTGTGTGCCACAACACTCAGCAAGTTCACAAGTTTGTAAAACCAGCACTTGTAGGGAAAGTTGAAAGATGCCCTTTCGACCTCATGTGTGTGCCTGCCTTTCCCACCTCTATCATGAATTGATCCAAATTGTAAAGATGAACTAGAAACTGCCCCCAACTATACATATAAATATGTCTGTCCATTCTATATCTGTCCTGAGCAGCAGTAAAACTAAATAAATAATACATACATATATACATACATACACAACTATAACAATAGCAAAAAAAGTTGCTAATATTTTTCCACTTGAAAAATGTTGATCTTTCCAGTAATGGTGATATTTCTCTATAACTGCACGTAAATGGTTTTGAAGATACCACATCTTAGTCTGAGCATGGAGCTCAGTTGGTAGAGTTTTTGCCTAACATGCACAAAACCCCATCTTCAATCCCTATCAATTGGGCATGGTAGTACATACCTGTAATCTCAATACATGGGAAATGGAAACCAGAGGATAAGAAGTTGTAGATCATCTTCAAGTACATGTATGTTTCAGGCTAGACTGGGCTATAAAGGGGGACCTTGTCTTAAGAAATTAAGGCACAGTGTTACATACACACTTTTAATCCCAGAACAGGTAGATCTCTGCAAGTTGGAGGCCACCTGATCTAAATACAGTTCCAGGCCTATGTAGTAAGACCTTATCTCAATTTTAGAAAAGAAAAGAAAAGATAATTGCGTTTTACTCAACTCTTCACTGTCCAAATCACTTTTGTTCTTATTCACAGGCCCAAGGAGACTTTTCAGCACATCGTCTGAAGCAGTGGCATTGGCAGCATCTCCTCTGTTCTCTGCGGACCAGCTGGCAAGCTCTGGAAGCACTTTTCTGTGTCAGGTATGGGGATGTGGGAGTGGTAGAAGCAAACAACACTGGGAAGCTCCTGGAGTGCATAGATCAGTCCTCCTACATCAGAGAAATGTTGGTTAGTGGTGCTGAGGACAAGAAACCTCGTCACAATCGAAAACCAGATACTTTGTCCTCTGAGGGAAAAATTATAGGAAGACATCTTGCTAGGTATAATGAGAAGGCCATTGCCTGGTACTGTTACCTAGCAAAAGACTAATATTCCAGGTTATTGCTCTTTAGACCCAGGTATCTCAAAGGTTATATGATGTCCATAAAGCATAGGATGACTGGGTCACAGCCTGATGTGGCCAGATTTCATCTACTCATAACAGGAGAAATGTTTCCTTTTTTCCAGATAAGGATTAAGCTGAGATCTTCAAAACTGTAGCCAGGCATAATGGTCCCTGCCTTTAAGTGCAGCACTGGGGAGGAAGAGGCAACGAGATCTTTGTAAGTTCTAAGATAGCCTCGTCTACCTAGTGAATTCTAGGCCAGCCAGGGCTGCACAGTGAGACTCTGTAAAACAATAACGGTAATATGTGTGGCAATAGCTTTAATATTGCCCTTTGCAGCTTTAATTGTTTCTTAGTTCTAACAATATGCCTCACTAAAGCAATTTAGCCCAGTGGAGGTGGAATGCAGTTTTAATCCCAGCACTCAAGAAGCAGAGGCAGGTGGATCTCTGAGTTGGAGGCCAGCCTGATCTATACAGAGAGTTTCAGAACAGCCAGGGTTACACAGAGAAACCCTGTCTTGGGAGAGGAAAAAAAAGCAACTATTGAGTTTGTATTTACTGTCTATCCAACTTCCTTTAGTATAAACATTTTGCGATAGATCAGCCAGTTTACCAAGTAGCTTCCTGGGTGATTGCACTTACACCAAATACTCTATAGGGAATAAGGAAATTAGAAAACTTGATAACACCTACTACTCCCTTAACGTATCTGTCTCTGGACGCCTCAAAATAGACTAGAGAAGACAGCCAGTTTGAGTTTAGTTTAGATACATTTGACCTCCTTTCCAAAGTGCACTACAAAGCTTACTTTGTAACAAACATGTTACATTTGTCTGTGTTGCAGTGTTCAAATGTGTTATCTTAACTCCTAAATGCTACTGTTCAGTCTTTGTTACAGAAGTAAACAGTTCCTCCCACAAGGAAAAGAACACAAAAGCTTGACTTCAGGCCAGCTGTCTACATGGCCTTCCATTGACTGGATTTCAGTAGGACAGTTCTGCTCTCACAAAATAATGTTCTGGGGGATGAATTTCATGACTTTTGGCCAAAAGGGATTGAGAAAGTAAATTAGCTCAGAGTGAGGAAGTACAAATTTGCCCAGCCATTCTTTAAGCTGGAATGATACACAGATAAGGCCAACAGATTAGTAACAAAATAACCTCTCTTCCAAGGGATCGCTACAGCTAGAAAGAGCCAGCACCTTTGGGTGACTACTGCTCCCAGGCTGACTGAGAAACTTGTTTTTCTAAAGAACCTGTTGAAATGATATCTTTCAGTGGAAAGCCTATAGGACTAGTTCCAAAGAAATGGCTCCGTGGTTAAAAGCTCTTGGCTGCTCTTACAGAGGACTGAAGTTTAGTCCACAGCACCTGGGAGAGAGGGCTCACAACTCTGTTACTTCAGCTCCAGGGGATATAACACCCTCTTGTAGCCTCCATAGGCACATACATGGTATACAGAAATGCAGACAGCACAATGGGAGCATGGGAATAATGACTTAGGCTGCCAGATGAAGGGAAAGAAAGGATGACTGTGGACTTAGGGAAATGTTGGGAAACCAGTGACATTTAAACGAGTCACTTTTTTGTTTTGTTTTGTTTTTCAAGACAGGGTTTCTCTATGTAGCTCTGACTGTCCTGGAACTCACTCTAGACCAGGGTGGCCTGGAACTCAGAAATCTGCCTGCCTCTGCCTCCCAAGTGCTGGGATTAAAGGCCTTTACACACTGCCTGGCTAAATGAGTCACTTTTGTATTAGGGTCAAAGCAAGGCAGAAGACAAAGGGCTCAGGTCAGGTCTGCACTGTCCAATGCAGCCTTGGGATTCCCTGAGCGCTACAAGGAATGTATGTGAACTCTTGAGTCTGGCTCTCCCAGATGAAATCTCCATACCCAAGCTCTTGGTTTTCTACAGATTTTAAAGAAGATGAAATGAATCAAATTCCAAACTAAACAAAACCTAGAGAGAGGCACTATTCTAGAAGAAAATAGAAATTATAACCGTAAGGTTGCTTTGTTGGGGTTGGGATTTGAGATGGTTCTCACTCTGTGGTCCAGGTTGAAATGAAGTTTAATTGTGTGACCCAGGCTGTCCTTGCATTTGGATTACTTCTTCTGCGTCCCAAGTCCAAAGATTACAGATATAAACACCATACTGGTCTTATAAACTTGAAATTTGCTTTGCTATTTATGAAGGCTAAATAAATTATTTCCTCTGAATATTATCAAAAGAATTATTAAAGGTGTGTGCCACCAAGATATCCAAGTAGAAGAGAATGAATCCTGACATTGAGGCCAACCTTTAATTAGCCCTTAGAATCTCCACCTAACTGCAGAAAAGTTAGACAAAATTGACTTATATTTGGCAAAAGATGCCAGTCTGTCCTGCTGAATGTGTGTAAAAGCCAGTTAGGGACTCTTTATGGATACTGCATTCCATTAATCTGACACTGTGGGTCATGATTTAATGTCACAGCATTAAAATCTTTGCGAGAGAGCATGTTTAAAGATAGAACAAACAATAAATATATTGAAGAGACTATTCACAGTCCTGTTTGGATGAGTCATGGAACTGAACTTTAGCCCATCTGTCCCTGGTATGGAGTTGTAACAGCTCATTTATAGCTTTGCCCAGTCCTAGGCTGACCTCAGCCAAATACCAGATTGTGTCTTAGCCTGTAACACTGTGGGCTCTGACTTCAGAAAACCAAAAATAAGTGAAGCCCAGCCGTAGGAAAACACTACTTTATTTTTTAATTAAATTTTTTGAGACACAGACTTGTAAACTCAGGCTGGCCTTGAATTTGCTATGTAGCTGATGATAATCTTTAACTGGTCTTCCTGCTATTACCTCTGCCTCTGGAACAAGGAGGTTACAACCATGCATAACCATGGTCAGCTTTTTTAATTCTAAAGAATCCAAATATCCCTCATTGTATCAGTTAGGAGGGATTTGGGTCCCATGTCTAAAAAGTATGCCTGCCAGTGCACAGGGCTTTGCTTTTCTTAGATACCAAGGTGTCTGACACCCTTGGTTAGTGGGAATTTGCTTCAGTATCTCTACTGCTTCAGAGTCCTCTGCTCCATAAGCTTCTGATCACAGGATCCCTACACTTGGCATAAAAAGAAATGTCTCCAGGAAATTTATCTTTTCATTTATAAAATGACTTTCCCAGAAGCTCTCCAACAGGTTTCTATTAGTTATTTCCAGTCAGCAAAAAGCACTCAAGGGAGGCTGGGAAATGAAGGAAAACAGTGAAAACAGGAACAAAACTATGGTTAGCCTACAAGTACATGAGTGTACTTGGAACTATTTGGTTAATCAGGTCTATTCAGTAGGGCATAGGGCACCAAAATAAAATAAATTGTTATAGGGGGCCTACCAGAGATGACTGACTAGACTACTCAAGACACAGTTTATAGCCCAATTGAAAGCCTATCACAAGCCAGGGGGTGGTGGCACTCGCCTTTAATCCTAGCACTTGGAAGGCAGAGACAGGCAGATCTCTGAGTTCCAGGCCAGCCTGGTCTACAAAGTGAGTTCCAGGATAGCCAGGGCTACACAGAGAAACCCTGTCTCAGAAAACCAAAAAAAAAAAAAAAAAAAAAAGAACAAAAAAGAAAGTTTATCCCAGCCAGCTGGGACTGCACTCAGATATTTAGGGACCCAAGTGTAGCCCTGAGTATATATATGGCCTTTTAAATGGCAAAAAAAAAAAAAAAAGGAAAAAATTTAAAAGATAAAACAGAAAAGAAAAGACAAGCACATAAACACATACTGCCAGGCATTGTAGGTGCACACCTTTAATCCCAGCACTTGGGAGGCAGAGGCAGGTGGATTTCTGAGTTCGAGGCCACCCTGGTCTACAGTGTGAATTCCGGGACATCCAGGGCTACACAGAGAAACCCTGTCTTGAAAAACGAAAAGAGAGAGGGAGAGGGAGATGGAGGGAGGAAGAAGAAGGAGAAGAAAGAAAGAAAGAAAGAAAGAAAGAAAGAAAGAAAGAAAGAAAGAAAGAAAGAAAGAAAGAGAGAGAGAGACAAAGACAGACACAGTTCTCTCTCTCTGCAGGAGAGGTAGTTTTGTACAAGCAAGTAATTTAGCTGTAGTTGTAAACCAAGATAAGCTCTTAGCTAGGGGGTAAGGTTTACACAAAGAGCCATTTAAACAAAAGCTATGACAAACAGCTGGAGGGGGAGGTTTGCTCCAGCTGGTGGAGTAGCAGAAGCTAAGGTAAGTTAGCTGGGGCACCTTGAGTTTTGGTTTCTAGAATAGGGTTGGATAACTTATGGTGCAATTCTACATCACGGAGATCAAATTCTAGTCAAATCTGAAATGGCCCCAGAAAGAATACAAGATGGAAGAAGTGTCCTGCCCTGTCACAAAATCAAACCCATTCTGTTGTAGGGACTTCAAGATCCTGCTTCCATTTACTTTTCCAAACTATAAGTGACACCAGCCATTGCAATTCTGTTTACTAATACATCCTTTAGTACCCTCTTGGTTGTACCAAATTTAAGTCCCCACTTTTCTTTCATCTGTTCATGCTGCTAGGTTAGCTGTACTAGACACCCACCACCCCACTGCCTTTTCTTTTATTTAGTGCGTACATACATGCCATGGTATGCATGTGATGCCAGAGGACAGATTTGGGAGTCATTTCTCTCCTTCCATCATGTGTTTTGGGGGATCATACCATGTCATCGGGCACCTTTATCTGTTGAGCCATCTTAGCAGCCTATAGCAAATATTTTGTTGTTCGTTGCAACTATGCTCAAACAATATTTCTTCAAGGAGATATTCCCTAGTCCCTGAAAGTGGATTTGATCAACTGTGACCCCCAAGGCACATTACTGGCAGAAGTTGCAGCCACTTGAGTACTTTACATAGGCCATCCTGTTTTCAGAATACTTTCTTAAGGTGTTTTGTGTGAGGTTATATCATGTGCATGGTATATGTGTACTTTTGCATGTGCAAGTGCTCATGTGTATGCATGCCCAAAAAGCTGCTGAGACAAAAATCCTAGGAAGGTTCTATTGTTCAAGATCACACAGCTGATGACAGAGAAGGTCCAGCTCAAACCAATAGATTTTGAAGGCCAAAATCTATTCGCTCAACACTGCCTGCAAGTGGGTGCATTAAGGGTGCAACAGTAAGCAGTGGTGGCACACGCCTGTAGTCCCAGCACTCTGGGAGGCAGAGGCAAGCAGATTTCTGAGTTCGAACCAGCCTGGTCTACAGAGTGAGTTTCAGGACAGCCAGGGCTACACAGAGAAACCCTGTCTCAAAAAAACAAAACAAAACAAAACCAAAAAACAATTCCAAAAAACCAAAAAAAAAAAAAAAAAAAAAAAAGAGGGGGTGTAACATACCTTTCCTCTTTCTCAAATTCTCAAAATGCTTACAAATAAATGAAGAGACTCATCTAGGAGATAAGCTTCTGGGCATGTCTGTAAGGGAATGTCTAGATTTAGTTCATTGAGGTGGGAAGATCCCCCTTATATGAGTGCAGCCCTGCTGCATGGGGTGGGGTCTCATATGAATCAAAAGAAAAGGCAAGCTTAACACCAGTGCTTGCCTCCCTCTGCTTCCACACTGCAGCTGCAGCACGATTTGCTAGCATGCCTTCCCCACCAAGATGGACTCTGCCTCAAACAGTGAGTCAAAAATAAGCCCATCCTTCCTTAAGTTGGTTTCATTCCGTATTTTATTGCAGCAACAAGAAAAGTAGTTTATACTGCTCAGTAAAGGCCTACTTCTGTCTCTCCAGTAACCCTTTTCCAAACCAGTATTCAAAGGTCCTTAGTGATGTTTTCAGCTGGGCCTCCAGCATAGTACATGAGTACAGGGTGAGATCATCCTTCTTGCTGCTTTCTTTCTCTTTTCTCATTCTTTGTTTCAGGAGTCTACAGCAGTATTGACTCTCTAATTCCGCATCCAACCCTAGCAATATTAGATTTGTAGGTCCTAGGGATCACACCCAGGGCATCATGCCTGACCATCCCACAGGCCTAATGCATTTTAGTTTTATAAATGTGTTTGCTCATTCATCATGTGTGAGGAAGTGTGTATGTGCCACAGCAGCCATGGGGAGTCGGTTCTTTATTTCCGATACCTGTCCCACTTCCAGGGATAAAATTGGGTTTATCAGGCTTAGCAGCTAGGGCCTTTAATCATCTTATAAGAACTGTTTTCTAAAAAATAAAAATAAAAAAAATTAAAGAGCCGGGGGGGGGGGGGGGGGGTGGCGGCGCACGCCTGTAATCCCAGCACTTGGGAGGCAGAGGCAGGCAGATTTCTGAGTTCGAGGCCAGTCTGGTTTACAGAGTGAGTTCCAGGACAGCCAGGGCTACACAGAGAAACCCTGTCTCAAAAAACAAACAAACAACAACAACAAAAAAAGAGGTTTTCCATGTTTTTCCTGCTTGGTTTAGTTTTATATTATCCTAATACATTTTCAAATAACACTTTCAAACATAGTTTACACATCTAAGCACTGACTAATTTTATAATTGTTAAAGCCTCAAGAAAAGTACCTTAAAATGATGAACAAGTGAAAACCTTTTCATTTTACTTTCAAGGTAGAGTGCTAGAGAAGCTAGGTAGACAATTCTAGGATCAAAATAATTTCCCTAAGAGCTTTGAAGTTATAGGACCCGGATAATTGGCTTTGTGGTTAAGAATACTTACTGCTCTTATAAAGGACTCAAGTTTAGTTTCTAACACCCACATGGGCTGCTCACAACTGCCAGGGGTCTGATGCTCTCTTCTGGCCTTGAGGGACTGGTACACTCTGTAAATACCCAGACAGAGACACATATACATAATCAAAAACCAAAATCTTTTTCAAAAGAACCATGAAGATATTGTCTTGTAACATTGATTGTTGCCAGTTCCATTCCCATCATGGGTAACTAATCTGTTCCCTTCTGGATGCTTTAGGATTTTATTTCAATTAGAGCATCTTAAAATGTCACCATTATTTGTAATGTGAATCACAGTTGAGTTTAAAATGTATTTGTTTATGAGACAGGGTCTCTCTCTCTCTCCCTCCCTCTCCTCTCTCTCTCTCTCTCTCTCTCTCTCTCTCTCTCTCTCTCTCTCTCTCTCTCTCTCTCTCTCTAGCACTGACTGTCCTAAAACTCACTATGTAAAACAGCCTGGCCTTGAATCAGAGCTCCACCTGCCTCTGCCCTTTCAATGCTGACATTGAAGGAATACACCCCCACACTTGGCTTAATAAAATGTAATTTTTTATTTCAATTTTTATTTGTGTGTCTGTGTGTGCATGTGTGGATATCACAGACGTCTCTGAGGACTTGGTTCTTGGCCTCCTGTCATGAGCGTCAGGCTTGGCCATGTCACAGACCCAAAGTATTTTAATATTACATTAAGCATGAAGGTTAAGAGGAACAAAAAGATGCTCAGAAGGAAAGACTTAGAACATGGGTGTGGGCTTCTCAAAGAAGAGTTATAGCATGTAAGACATACCCAGATGCAGACACAGGTTCCTCAAGGGAGATGATAGGCATGGTGCTGCATGACAGAATCCTTGCATTTTGGAGCTACAAACAGGGGCTCAGAAGATATCCTCAGGTACATGGTAAACTCCAGACCGGCCTTCAGTATGCCTCAAAAAGAAAAAAATAAGTTTGTGCTATTGATGGGCTTCTAGTATCTGGAAGACTGGTATCTTCTTAAGCTCTGACAAAATTAATCTATTATTCTATCCATTATCTTTATTTTATCTCTGGAGGATCACAGTCATGGGGCTATTTCCACATCTGGATCTCCTATATCTCTATTTTGTTTAGTTGTGAGCTTATTTTGAAATAGGATTTCATGTCACTCAGGCTCAAACTTTCTTTGTAGCCAAGGTTGGCTTTGAACTCCTGATTCTCCTGTCTACTTCCCATGAACTGGGATTGCAGATATACATCACCATACCCAGTTTGGATAGATATATATATTTTCTTTTTCAATCCTTCACTTCTATGTAATATACTCTGAGAGACTCTCCTGGACTGACAGTCATTTGCATTTATGGTAGAAATACAGAGGTGAATACCAAGAGCGTGCCATCCCAAGATTACTGGGTTACATGTGTATTCTGTGTAAACTGGTGCTGTACTATGCCTTCAGTATTACTAGTCCCATTTTTAGGTATAGCCATTATTCACTTTAGCTTATCTCAATGTTTGTAAAAGTTGTGGCGACCGTGTATTTGTTTTATTGTGTCTTTTCTTCTCAACTCTCTGGGGCAGTTATACTGCAGTCTTTAGTTCAGGGTTTGGTTTGCTTTGATTTGATTATTTTTTTATTTGGTTTGGTTTCTGAGACAGGGTTTCTCTTTGTAGCCCTGGCTGTCCTGGAACTTGCTCTGTAGACCAGGCTGGCCTCGAACTCATACAGACCTGATTTTGTCTCCCGAGTGCTGGGATTAAAGGTGTGCATCACCACTGCCCAGTGAGATTATTTATTTCATTTCTTTGAGGCACAGTCTTACAAATTGTCTGGGATAGCCTGGAATCTTCCCAGACTGGCCTTGAATTTGAGGTGGTCCTCCTACATTGCTTCCCAAGTGTCTACTTTACAGATTATAGAAGTGTAAGGCAAGGAGCTCTAGGGAAGCAGCTGTTTGAGCTTCTTCCCAGTAAGTGTGCTCATGGTCTTTCTTGGTTATTCTTGGTTGATCACTTGGTTTTTCGAGGTACCCTGTTAGATTTTTTTTAAATTATTTTCTTCTTATTGTGGGAGCATGCCCGTGGAGATCGGTTCAGAGGACAACTTTTGGGAGTTGGTTCTCTCCTTCCTCCATTCTGTGGGTTCTAGGGATGGAAACTCACACACACCCAGGGATGACACCAGGTTCTAGAGATGATGCACACACACACACACACACACACACACACACACACACACACACACGCACAGCTTCAGTTTATTAACTGCTGCTTCCACTGGGGATGATGTTGTTGGTTTGGTTTCGTTTTTGTTGTATTACATTCTAAATTTTAGCCTATGGGGAAGTTCAGACATCAGAATGGCTTCAGGCACAAGATGTTTTTCAGTGTCAGATGTTCTGCTTCTGTTGTCATACATCTTTCAGAAAGTTAGAGACTTTGGAGAACCTTGGACTTCAGATTTTGGATTAAGTGTCCACAGCCTGAGACTGGCAATATGGGAGACCTCTGAGTCTGCAGTACAACCAACATGCTATTTATTTTTATTGCTTAGTTTCTTTTAGGTGTCTTACTGTGGGAAAGGGGGGGGTGTAGCAGGTCTGCTTGGCCCAGAAAACTGCCAGGCAGGGCCCACATAGGGGAAAAACTGGCTAGGCAGTGCACAGCACCGCGGTAGGGACTGTTGGCTCCTGAGAACCTGTGGAGAGAGCAGCTGCCTAGCTAGCGGGGAGGGAGGAGGCATCCTTGCTCAGAAGGCAGTGCCATTCTGTCATGGGCCTCCCGGGTACCTGTTGAGGAAGCTTGGCTGAGAAGAGGCTGGATCCTTTCTTGATGTCTGGAGACGCTGAGGCCTGCTCCATGTTCTTACACAGCAGTTTTGATAAGAAGAGACAGTTCATAGTTTCAATGCTTTAGTATAGAAAAGTAGGAAGAGAAAAGGAGATAGAGAAGTAAAGAGAGAAGAAGATAGAGGGATGAGAGCTGGCCATGACCACGTGGACAGGGGGGAAACAGGGAGACAAGGGCAAGGACGAGAGAAAGATGAGAGAGACGAAAGAGAGAGTGGGGAGGAGCAAGAAGCCTCCTTTTATAGTGGACTGGGTTACCTGGCTGTTGCTAGGTAACTGTGTGGGTGGGGAACCTGGCTGTAACCAGGTAACTGTGGGAGTGGAATCCAGCCAGAACCCTAGGGGCCTGGGGCATGGCCATACGAGTGATGGTCATAGACAGGATTATGGAGTTGAGGAGTCAGCAGTCTGGGAGCATAGCTCACTGGTTCCGTCCCTTATAGAATATTCTACTGGGTCTCCGGAGTAAGCCTTGCTCAACCAGGCCACAGACTGCCTTTACATGGTTCCACATCTTATGCCCTAACCCAGGTTGGCTTGGAACTCACTATTGTAGCCCAGGCTGGCCTTGTACTCTTGGCAACCTTTGTGTTGATGATTGTTCTCAATGATTGTAGGGTGTATTCTTGGTTTTTTGTTTTTGTTTTTTTCTTTGATAACCTGTTATTTTTTAAACTTTTTACTTACTCAGTTTACATCGCACGCACTGCCTCCCTCCCACTCACCCCTCCCCCATAATCCTTCCCCCATTTCCCTTCCCCTTCTCCTTTCAGCAGATGAGTCCCTACTGGGTATCTCCCCACCCTCGTACTTCAAGTCTGTAGGTTCTTCCTTTCCCACTGAGGCCATAAAGATAGCCCAGTTAAAAGAACATATCCCACAGACAGGCAACAGCTGTTGGGATAGCTCCAGCTCCAGTTGTTCATAACCCACATGAAGACCAAGCTGTGCTTCTGCTGTATATGTGTGGGGAAGCCCAGGTACAACTGAGTATGTCATTTGGTTTGTGTTTCAGAGTCTGAGAACCCAGGTTAGTTGACTCTCTTCCTGTGAAGTTCCTGTCCCCTTGAGAGCCCAAAATCCTTCCTCCTATTCTTCCATAGGAGTCCCCAAGCTCCATCCACTGTTTGGTTTTGTGTATTTGCATCTGTCTCAGCTGCTGGGTGGAGCCTCTCAGAGAACAACCATGCTAGGCTCCTGTCTGCAAGCGTAAAATAATATCATTAATAGTGTTGAGAGATAGGTGCTTGCCCATGGGATGGGTCTCAAGTTGGGCCAGTTATTGGTTGGCCATTCCCTCAGTCTCTGCTCCTACCCCTATGCCTACATTTCTTTCTTTCTTTCTTTCTTTCTTTCTTTCTTTCTTTCTTTCTTTCTTTCTTTCTTTCTTTCTTTCTTTCTTTCTTGGTTTTTTTTTTGTTTTTGTTTTTGTTTTTTGTTTTTTGAGTCAGGGTTTCTCTGTGTAGCCCTGGCTGTCCTGGAACTCACTCTGTAGACCATGCTGGCCTTGAACTCAGAAATCCGCCTGCCTCTGCCTCCCAGAGTGCTGGGATTACAGGTGTGCGCCACCACTGCCTGGCTATGCCTACATTTCTTATAGACCAAATAAATTTAGGGTCAAAAGTTTTGTGGGTGGGTTGGAGTTTTTATTGTTCCACTGGGGGTCCTGCCTAGCTACAGAAGGTAACCTCTTCAGTTTCCATCTCCCTAGTCTAGTGACTCACAGCTAAGGGCACCCCCACTGATTCTTGGGCACCTCCCTTATCTCAGGTCTCTGTTTTGTCCTGGAGATGCCTCCACCTCCCCAGCCCGGTCAGTTACAAATTTCTGTTCATTCTCATGGCTATCTGGCCCGCCCTCCTGTTCTTCCCCACACCTTATCCTAAATGCCCCATTCCCCTCCCCATCCCCTCTCCCACATAGTTCCCTCCCTCCATCTGCCTCCTATGACTATTTTATTCCCCACTTCTAAGTGAGATTCAAGTATTCTCGCTTGGGCCTTCCTCCTTGTTTAGCTTCTTTGGGTCTGTAGTATATAGTATGAGTATCCTGTATTTTATGGCTAATATTCACACCCCCACCCCATCTTCCCTGCTCACTTAGTCCTCTGGGCACGCCAAGGTGCTCTGAGTAGCCTGCTAGGCCAAAGGGACTGCCATTCTCCCAACAACTATCTGCCCACCTCTATTGGATCTATGCTCCTGAACCATACAAACCTGTGGAACTGGAAGCATATAGCCCTGCAGATTCATACCATACAGCCCAGGGATACCCACCAGGGGCCTGCCACACCAGGACCATCCAGATTAACACCCGTCTCCCAATACCTACTACAAGAGCCTCTAGGGATCAAAGGCATCCGGAGAGCTAAAGGCCCTCAAAAGTACACAATCAACAAAAGCCAGGGAAATGTGACGCCTTCAGAGTACAGCTGCCCCACTGCAGCTAGCCCTGGATATCTTAACATAACAGAAGCACAAGAAAATGACTATAAATCCAATCTTATAAAGATAGAGGCCTTTAAAGAGGAAATGGATAAATCCTTTAAAGAAACACAGGAAAATACAATCAAACAGACAGAGGTCTTTAAAGAGGAAACAAATGAATCCCTTAAAGACATACAGGAAAAGACAATTAAACAGGTGACGGAAATGAGTAAAATGTGCAAGACCTGAAAGTGGAAATAGAAGCAATAAAGGAAACATAAACTGAGGAAACCCTGGAGATGGAATCCTAGGGCCATGAACAGAAACAACAGACCTAAGCATCACCAACAGAATACAGGAGATGGAACAGAGAATCACAACTATAGAAAATACAAGAGTTGAAATTGATACTTCAGCCAATGAAAATGTTAAAGCTAACATTTTCCTGGCACAAAACATCAGGAAATCTGGAATGCCATGAAAAGACCTAAGAATAACAAGAATAGAAGGTCAAGAGTCCCAGCTCCGAGGCCCAGAACATACTCACGCAAACACAAACAACCACCAACATCAAAATAACAGGAAATAACAATCACTGGTTGTATAAATTAGGGTTTTACTGCTGTGAACAGACACCATGACCAAGGTAACTCTTATAAAGGACAACATTTAATTGGGGCTGGCTTACAGGTTCAGAGGTTCAGTCCATTATCATCAAGGGGGAAACATGGCAGCATCCAGGCAGGCATGGTGCAGGAGGAACTGAGAGTTCTACATCTTCATCTGAAGGCTGCTAGCAGAATACTGGCTTCCAGGCAGCTAGGATGAGGGTCTTTTTTTGTTTTTTTGGATTTTTTTTTTTTTGAGACAGGGTTTCTCTGTGTAGCCCTGGCTGTCCTGGAACTCACTCTGTAGACCAGGCTGGCCTTGAACTCAGAAATCTGCCTGCCTCTGCCTCCCAGAGTGCTGGGATTACAGGCATGTGCCACTACCGCCTGGCTTGGAAGAGGGTCTTAAAGCCCACACCCACAGTGACGCACCTACTTCAACAGGGCCACACCACCAAATAGTGCCACTCCCTGGGCGAAACATTCAAACCATCCACAAGGATGGTCCTGGTGTGGCAGGCCTCTGGTGGGTATCCCTGGGCTATATGGTTCTGAATCTGCAGGGCTATATGGTTCCAGTCTACATGGTCATTAATATCTCTCAACATCAGTGGACTCAGTTCCCCACTAAAAAAAGACACAAGCGGGTCTGAAGAAGGTGGGAGGAGAGGTGGCAGGAGAATGGAAGTCCCCCTGGGGTAACAGGCTTCTGGTGCACAGCAGGCAGGGAGAAGGGAAGCTTACTAGTATGGCTCAGGAGTCACCAGTCTGATGACGGTGGGAGTAAAGGTGGCAGGAGAATTTTGTACGCTCTTATTTAAAAAAAAAAAAATTACGCTATCATTATTGTCAGGCAGCAGGAGCATGCCTGTGGAGATCAAGTCAAAGGGCAACTTTTAGGAATTGGTTCTTTCCTCCTTCCTGTATATGGGTTGTAGGGATGGAACTCAGCTTACCACTTTTATGCACAAAGCATCAGTATCCACTGAGCCATCTAACAGGACCCAAGATACTGGTATTTTGTCTGTTAATTTTTGTTCCATAGAAGGAAGTCAGTGTTTTAGCAATGAGAGATTCAAAATAGGTTTCTGTTAGCTGAATTAATCTGTAGAATAGATATTTCAATGCCAAAATAGGAGGGTATTTTTTCCAGGCTTCTTCAACTCACTATATAGCCAACGATGACCTTGTAATTGTGGCCCTACTGACTACCTTTTAAGTGGCTGTACCTTTTACAGGCATGTACCACCATGCCCAGTTTATGTAGTGCTAGGAACAAAACCTAGAGCTTCCTGTATACGAGGCAAGCCCTGTACCACCTGAGGCATATCCCCAGCTCCAAAATGTAAATTGTTTTACATCCATATTATATATGTAATGATGACACATAAAGGTGGGGCCTCCTTTACAAGCAGACATTGTTATATAGAAAGCTTTAGGGTAAAGGAATCTTCCCTAAAAAGTCAGTATTCAAAATCTCCAAAACTTCCTCTTATAATTTATACTACAATACCATTTGGTCATCCCAAGCTGTAAAGTCCATATTAGAAGTTCACCCATCCAGTTAACTCCTATTCCAGAGCAGGTTATGCTACTTATCAGTTTGTGGCCTCACAGTTCATAGTTGCCCCACCCCACCCCATTTTGGGGGCCTGGTTTGTAATATTGGCATTGTAAGCAGTTACTAAGTCTCACAATGTCAAGCTTGGTCAGGTGAAGGTGCTAAAGAAATGGTACAAAGCCTTAACAACATCAGGAACTTGTCTTTCTAGTTTAGCTTGTTTCCTTTTCCTGGCATCTATGGTCCAAGTGGTGTATAGAAGATCTAGAACCCACCATTCAGCAATTGCCAGCATCTCGGCAGTGAGCATCCTTGTTAGCAATGTACAGGATATTTGGTGGCAGCAGCTTCCTTGTCTCTAGCCTTGCCCAGCTTTACCTTGCTGCTTTCCCACTGTCTAGCCAGCTACAAACTATACTGTCAAACAGTGTGAAGGTTGCACTGGATGGGGCAGGACAGTGCCCATGTGGTGGCTGGCCTACCTTGGATCCATCCCTTCAACTCTAGAGATAGACGCTTCTTGCAATGCTATCCTTCCATTCTTTTCAGTCTTCTGTCATCCTTTGTGGGTCAGTGTGTTCTGGGGGGTACATACAAGTGTATTCATGTATGCATATAAGTCATAAAGCACATTTGGAAGCCAGGAATCTTCTTTTTTTTATTATCATTTTGAAATAAGATTTCTCATAGGGCTGGAACTTCTCCAAATAGGCTAGCCCATCTAGCCAGTAAGTGCATTGGGTCAACCTCTCATCTCCTTCTCATGGGAATTGCAAGAAAATGGCATAACCATTTTCCTGAATGCTGTGACAAGGAATAACACAAAACTAAGTCTTGAGACTTAGAAGATAAAATATATAAACCTAAGAGAAGCCAGGAATAGTGGCACATGCCTTTAATCCAAGCACTTAGACAGAGGCATGTGGATCTCTGAGTTCAAGGCCAGCCTGGTCTGCAGAGTAAGTCCCAGGACAGCCAGGCTACACAGAGCAACCCTGTCTCAAAACCCACAAATTAATAATAATAGTAGTAGCAGCAGTGGCAGCAACAGTAATAATGTTAAGAGATCTGTTCATAGTGTGTTTCCTTGTATTTAAGAAAGGAAAAGAAATTCATGAAATTCTTAGGCAAATGGATGGAGCTAGAGAACATCATACTAAGTGAGGTAACCCAGACTCAAAAGGTGAATCATGGTATGCACTCACTAATAAGTGGATATTAACCTAGAAAACTGGAATACCCAAAACATAATTCACACATCAAATGAGGTACAAGAAGAAAGGAGGAGTGGCCCCTTGTTCTGAAAAGACTCAGTGAAGCAGTATAGAGCAAAATCAGAACGGGGAAGTGGGAAGGGGTGGGTGGGAGGACAGGGGAAGAGAAAGGGGCTTATGGGACTTTCGGGGAGTAGGGGGCTAGAAAAGGGGAAATCATTTGAAATATAAATAAAAAATTATATCGAATAAAAAAAAAGAAAGGAAAAGAAAGTGGGGCATGGTTTTAGGTGCCTGAAATCCCAGTACTTGTGACACAATTGGAAGCAAAGACTGTATCTCAAATAAAAATTTAAAAAAAAAACTGTCTGCTTATATTTATTATATTTCCATAGCAAATCAAAATGACATACAAATAATGAAACTCAAAGCAGTGCATTTGTTTGTATGTATGTGGAGGTAATAGATGTAGGCAGGGAGGGAACTGGAATTTTAATTGCATGCATTTTATATTGGTTTCACTTATCAAACTGGTGCATTAGGCTGGCCTCTCTTTGAAGCAGAAGCTAGGTTGGGATTGGCCACTGAGGTGAAGGGAGATGTCTGTGAGAGTGAAAGGGGAGGAGCCTTCAGTCAATGCAGTTCTGACGCCTGGGGAAGGCAGGTTGTTCTACCGATCCTTAACACTGCAGTGCAGTTCTGGGAAAGGTTTATCAGGCTGATGAAGCAGCCTCAGGCCCAAAATACCCATCTGAAGAAACACACAGCCTGCAGCAATGGAGCTCCACTGATATCCATACTTAGGCACTGGCTGCTTGCTAGCAGCAGCATTTGTGAGGGACTATGTGTGTCTGCACTGATGCCTTGGTAGGTTCAGAATACAGCAGGCTGAGGCCATCTGTTACTTATGCTCCTTGGAGCAAGAGATTGCAGTGGCATATTTTCATAGCTGCCACATCATGAGACAAAATTTTGTAATGAAAAGAAAGGAATGAAGGCATTTTCAGACAGTGGCTGAACGAGCTTATCACTCATGTGTTTTCTACGTCAAATACATTTCATTTTACATCTAGTCATCACTTGGATTTGAATCAGCAGCCTGGTACTGACATTTTGTAGATGTAGCATGGCTTCCTGTATTACCTAAGGATCTCTTAAGGATTTGCTTCAAAGAGAAATGTTTTCAGAAGGACACTGTAGGGTAGAAGCAGCAGTGAAAAGCAAGAAAGCTAGGAAACATTGGGAAAGAATTCAATAAAAGTAAGGCCAGCAACTGACTCAGCAGCCTGATGTACTGAGTCCAATCTCCAGAATCCACATGGTAGAAGAAAACCTATTCCAGCAAGTTGGCCGCTGTCTTAGTGCTCTTTTGCTGTGAAGAGACACCTTGACCATGGCAAATCTTATAAAGGAAAGCATTTAATAGGGGCTTGCTTACAGTTTCAGAGGCTTAGTCCATAGTCCACAATATAGGGAACATTGCATCACACAAGGAGACATGGTAGCTGAGAGTTCTACATCTAGATTGGAAGACAGTAGGAAGAGAGAAGATGGCTTAAGATGTGAAATTCCAAAGCCCACACCCAGTGATGCACTTCCTCCAACAAGACTGTGCATGCTCTAAAAAGGCCATGCCTCACCCCTCTCAAGTCATGCCACGCCCTGCTCACCAAGCCTTCAAATCTGTGTCCATGATGTCAGGACCTTTCCTATTCAAACCACCATAGTCTCTGACTTCTACACTGCCCACATACACAAACACACCACCAAATAAAATAAATGTAATTTAAAAATCAACAAATATGCAGATAAATCTATTGGCATTGCTTATTAAAAAATATCTAAACAAGACCTTGGTTACCTGTAAGTAGAGAAAGGAACCAAGTTTCCATGGTGTACACCTGTGATTGCAGGACTGGGGACGGTAAGGCAGGAGGATTTTGAACTTGAGGCTAACCTGGGCTTCATAGGGAGAGACTCTCTTAAAAGACAAATACAACAGTGATTAATTGGAGTACATTAAAAATGAAATGAAAATGCTAACATGTAAAATTGGAAGGAGGATTAGAAATATGTTAAGGTTTATGTTTTGTCATGAGGATTAAAAAATACAACTTCAGATTTTAAACAAGTTACATGAAAAATTAGGAGAAATGACTGTAGGTCTGAGGAGATAGCTCAGTAAAATACTTGTCTTCGGGTGTGAATACTTGAATTTGATCCCTATAACCCATGTAAAACTGCCAGATGTGGTGGTACACTCTCAGTGCTGGGGAAGCCAACACAACAAGGATCCCTGGGGCTGACTGGACAGCCAGTCTTCCCTACATGGCAAACTTCAGTGAGAAATCCTATCTTAAAAAACAAGAACGATGGCTAACGTTGATCTCATGTACCACACATAAGTGTACATACATATACATAAAATGAAATTACTCGGGAAGTAAACACTTTCTACTTTTCATGGAAGAGAAAAAGATGACTCAAAGGGAGGAGCCAGAAGGCCAGTGGGCAGAGCTGGAAGCCTTGAGGCTTTATTACCAAGTCTCAACACCTAAAACACTTCCTCAGCTGGGTTTTAAAACTGCTTTAGCCTGGTGCCTCTTAGGTGGGTAGTGTGTGTGTATAGGTTAGACAGGGTCTCATTATATAACCAGGCTGTCCTGGAACTCGGGATCTCTGTGCCTCCACCTCCCCAGTACTGAGACTCTGGGTGCACACCACCTCTCCCTGCTTTGGTGGCCCCTTTCGCTCTTCAGCTTGTGCCTTGGCTATTATTGTGCCGTGTCGGTAGGTAGCTGGTTTGTCCTTTTAGCTTCATAGCTCCGTAGATGTCGAGAAATTGTGAGGAAGTCTCAGCTACATCTGATCCAAATGACTTGAGATTTTGGACTTTGGAGCTGATGAAAGTTAGATGAGAATTGGGACTTTGAGGACATATAGAAATGGGATAAGCCCCCTGGGAAATTTGGGAAAGAGTGAATATGGTTACCAGTTAGGAAAACATGAGATGCTGGGGCCAAAGTACAGGCTGGGACAGGTACAATCTATTTAGTGGTCCTCAAAGATGTCCCTTCCTAGAGCATCCAGAATGTATACATATGATGAAAACTATATATAGTATTACTCCTGTAATGATGAAATTTCATATAGGGAGATATCTATGTAGGCCCACCTAGTCATATAAGGCTTCTTTTGGTTTGTTGTTTATATACATGGGTGTTGTATGTCTGTGTGTGTGTCTGTGTGTGTATAGATATATAGATATATATAGTCCGTGAACCATATGCATGCCCAGAGCCCTCAGAGGCCAGAAGAGAGCATTAGATACTGTCTGCAGAGGGAAAATAATTAGTAGAGTCATTATATCTTAGGTGAACATCAGAATGAAGTTGTTGTTTTCTAGAAGTTCTGGAACTCACTCTGTAGACCAGGCTGGCCTCAAACTCAGAAATCCACCTGCCTCTGCCTCCCAAGTGCTGGGATTAAAGACGTGCACTACCACTGCCCAGCACATTCTGCATTATTGAGTATTGCAAACAGTGCACAATAAGGACTGAGATTGTGAAGTGCTCCTTCAAGAACCATAGATTAGATAGATCAGGGGCTTTGGTATGAGAAACTTATTTTACCCCCAAAGCAACTTTGTGTGATAATCAATAAATATGATTCTATATGGTAGTTTGAGGTCCAGTCCATCAGAGGCTGGACCTCCCTGCTTGTTACCTTCAATGCCACATTTCATCCTGGAGTGACCTGCTTTCTTTGATCATCCCATGTAACTCAGAACAGGATCCCCTATAACTGGAGTTAGACACTTGTGAGATGTCATGTAGTGCTGGGAATTGAACCCAGGTTTTCTGGAAGAGCCATTTCTCTAGCCCTTTTGGGGGGGGGGGCTTTTTCCCGTTGTTTTTGTTTTTAAGCCTTGGAGGTGGGGCAAAGTCTCACTTAACCCATGCTGCCCTCACAATTATGGAAATCCTTCTGCCTCTGCTTCCCAAATTCATCAATTGCCAGTGTGAGCCACTATGCACTGCCATGAGCCTATTTTGATTTGATAGGTTTGTGTGTGTGTGTGTGTGTGTGCATGTTTACAGGGTTGAACAGAAAGGAAAGTTGGGTTTGAAACATAAGGACATGCTGCCAGTTACTTAAAGCTGTGTGCAAGGATTAGAGTAGCCTCCAGAAACTAAGCAGGACCCCTGGTGGTAGCCAGCAAGCAACTCAGGATTTCAAAACTAAAACTGCATTGAACTGAATTCTGCCAACCTAAATGGGCAAGGAAGTAGAGGAACCAGGTTTTCTGGAAGAGCCATCTCTCTAGCCCTTTTTTGGATTTTTTCTGGTCATTGTTTTTAGCCCCCCCCCCTTTTTTGAGACAGTCTCACTTAGCCCAGATTGTCTCTGAGGCTACCTCATACCAACTAGACTAGAGCTGAGGTTTACCAGCAAATAGAATTCAGCCTTGTAAAATCTGAAGCAGAGAAATCGTCTAAGCCTGTCTGGACTTGTAACCTAGTAAACTGTAGCCTAATAAATCATTGTTGTTTTACTTGCTAAGTCGGTGGTGATTCTTTGTACAGCATGGAAAATCATGTGTTATCTCCTCAAAATATGTACAACTGTATTTGTTAGAGTTTAGTTCAGATGAAGTCACACTGGAATAGGGAATAGGGTGGGACCTACTCCAATGGTCTCTGGTCTCAGTCTCTCTCTCTCTCTCTCTCTCTCTCTCTCTCTCTCTCTCTCTCTCTCACTTTGGTTTTTTGTTGTTGTTGTTGTTTTTGGTTTTTCAAGGCAGGGTTTCTCTGTGTAGTCCTGGCTGTCCTGAACTCACTCTGTAGACCAGGCTGGCCTTGAACTCAGAAATCCGCCTGCCTCTGCCTCCTAAATGCTGGGATTAAAGGCGTGTGCCACCACTGCCCAGCTGTCTGCTATGTCTTTAAACAGTTTTAGTTAATATGCAAATGTTTGTATGTGTTTGTTTGTGTGTGTGTGTGTGTGTGTGTGTGTGTGTGTGAGAGAGAGAGAGAGAGAGAGAGAGAGAGAGAGAGAGAGAGAGAGAGAAGGTCTGCTCTTTCTTCTTCACCATCATGACAATCTCTCTTCTTCCTCTCTTCTAGCTCCTAGCCCAGGCAAATCTAAAAGTTCCACTTCTCTCTCTCTCTCTCTCTCTCTCTCTCTCTCTCTCTGCTCAGCCATTGGCCTTTGGCGCTTTTGTTGTTGTTGTTTTGTTTTGTTTTGTTTTGAGACAAGGTTTCTCTGTGTAGCCCTGGATGTCCTGGAACTCTCTCCATAGACCAGGCTGGCCTTGAACTCAGAAATCCACCTGCCTCTGCCTCCCAGAGTGCTGGGATTACAGGCGTGTGCCACCGCCCAGCTGGCCTTTGGCTCTTTATTGTTCCATCAAAAACCATTTGGAGACAAGAACCTTCAGCATTTGAACAGACAGGTTCCCAATTAATTCAAAACATTAGAACCAATCCCCAACACATGTCCCTTCCCTATACATTAAAAAAAACCTTGAGAGATGGGGGAGGGAGGAGAGAGAGAGAGAGAGAAAGAGAGGTTGTATTGATACCTTAATTTTGGATTTCTAGCTTCTAGGGTTTCAAGAGTGTGTATTTGTTTCTGTGTATACAGGTATGTATGTATGTGTCAGGTATTACATTCCTAAAGAGCCATTCACATTGGGTTTTTTGTTTTTAATTTTTTATATTTATTTGTTTATGTCCTTACTTACTGGGGGCATAGGTGTGCCTCAGTGTATATATGGAGATTAAAGGACTAGTTGAAGGAGTTAGTTTTCTTCCTTCCATCAAGTGGAACCTGGGATCAAATTCAGGTAGGGAAGCCTTTACCAGATCAGCCATCTCTTTTCACTGACACCTGGGACTTCCTGCTTGTGTGTCTGGCAAAAGAGCCCAGGGCTTTATCTGTCTCTGCCTTCCCGATACTGGAATTACAAGCATGAGCCATCATGCTCCACCTTTTTGTGTGTTTTATTTTGTTACGATAGGGTTTCACCATGTAGCCCAGCAGGCCTGGAACTTGCTATATAGACCAGACTGGCTCAAGATCTCTGCCTCTTGACTGTTAGTATTAAAGGCGTGTAGAGGCAGGCTGATTTCTGAGTTCAAGGACAGCCTGGTTTACAGAGTGAATTCCAGGACAGCCAGGACTACACAGAGAAACCCTGTCTCGAAAAACAAAACAAAACAAACAAACAAACAAACAAAAAAGGCAAGTACCTTCATGTCTGGCCACACCCAGTTTTTAAAATGCAGATTCTGAGGATTATATTCAGGACCTTAAACTTTGCAAAGTAAGCAGTGTACTGAATGTTTACCACTCTCCCAGGAGACAACAGAACCCATAGCTCACAATTACTTGTAACTCTAGTGCCACGGAATCCTGTATCCTCCTCCTTGGGTACTTGCACACTTGTTGCAAACATTTACAGAGACACGGGGTGGTGGTTTGAAATGAGACTTATCCCCACCTAGGCTCAGATGTTTCAACACCTGGTCCCCCAATTGATGGTGGTGTTTGGGAGGCTTAGGAGGTATGGCCTCATTGGAAGAAGTATATCATGGGAGGAGAGCTTTGAAAATTTAAAGATCCTGTTTCAAAACAAGAAGAAAAAAAAAAGCCTTAAAATCCAAGTAATATAAACACATCAAGTATTATATAGAGAAATAAAATCTTGAAAAACAAAAGTGTTATATGCTTTCCTTTATCTATAGATATGACCAGGTGCTACTAGTGATTTAACTTCTTTATTTTTTTTGAGACAGGGTCTCACTATGTAGCCCTGGCTGTCCTGTAACTCCATATAGACCAGGTGGTCCCCACCTCACAGAGATCTGCTTGCTTGATATAAGGAGCTGGCCTTGACATTCCTGTTCTCTAGGTAAGAGCAGAATGTGCTCTTAACCACTGAGCAATTTCCCCAATCCTCTGTATCTTAGTCACCATTCTGTTGCTGTGAAGAGACACCATGACTAAGGCAGCATGTAATAGGAGCTGACTTACAGTTTCAGAGGGTTAGTAGTCCTTTATCATCATGGCAGCAGACAGAAATGGTGCTAGAGCAGTAGCTGAGAGTTCTACATCTTTATCTGCAAGCCGAGAGACTGGGCCTGACATAGGGTTTTGGAATCTCAAACCTAGCCCCTGTGACATACCTCCTCAACAAGGCCACACCTCCTAATCCTTTCAAACAGTGCCACTTCTCTCTCTCTCTCTCTCTCTCTCTCTCTCTCTCTCTCTCTCTCTCTCTCTCTCCCTCTCCCTCTCCTCTCTCTCTCTCTCTCTCTCTCTCTCTTTTTAGGTTTTTTGAGACAGGGTTTCTCTGTGTAGCTTTGGCTATCCTGGAACTCACTCTGTAGACCAGGCTAGCCTCGAACTCAGAAATCCGCCTGCCTCTGCCTCCCAAGTGCTAGGGTTAAAGGCGTGCGCCACCACCGCCCGGCAACAGTGCCACTTCTTGGTAACTAAGCATTCAACTCTATGAGCGTACAGGGGCTATTCAAATTATACCTTTTTTTAAAAAATATAAATTTAGTTTGGGGGGCTGAGGGTGTGCATGCTACAACAATCATATGAGCATCAGAGGACACCTTCAAAAAGCTGTTTCTTGCCTTCCACCATGTGGGTCACAGGGATGGAACTCGGGTCATCAGGCTTGGGCTCAGTGACCCTCTGAGCCATCTCACTGGCACTATATTTTAATGTTTATTCCCACTCAGCATGTTACCTCTAAGCTTTTCCATTTTTGTTCAAAATGTGATTTTGTTTTGAGACAGGGTCTCACTTTGTAGAGCCCTGGCTAGCTTCCAGTTCACTATGTAGATTATGCTGATCTCAAATTCACAGAGATCACCTACTTCTGCCTCCTTTGTGCTAGGATTAAAGGTATGCCCAACTCGAAGCCTGATCTTAAATATGTGTTTAAGAAATGGATACAGTTGAGTGTGGTGGCCCACATGTTTAATTCAAGTACTGGGAGGCAGAGGCAGGTAGATCTCTTGAGTCTCAGGCTAGCCTAGTCTACAGAGCAAGTTTCAGGACAGCCAGGACTATACAGGAAAACCTAGTCTCGAAAAATAAACAAAAGAAATGAATGCAATAGAGGATTTCTATCCTGTCTTGGTACATGTTGGTGGCCCTTTGTCCGCTTGGCATATGCACACAGGGTACAGGTTAAAAGCTCCAAGGAGAAAGCTGGTTTGGGTCCCCTTTCATTTGCTTAGCTTTGTTTTTTCTTTGTACATGTGTTCCTATGAATAGATTCTTGTTAACCCTTCACTCCCCTGCATGTGTATTTTCTTATCCACTGTAAATACATGGCGTCATAACCGGCACCCTTAGTCTTATGTCCATGTGAAAATACAAGTCTTTATTCCTCTGGACTACCTGAGCAGTGTAGATCCCATGATCATGAAAAAGAATGGATATTTCTCCTTTGAACTCTGCTGGTCAGAGATAAATCTATGCCTTTCTATTGTTCAATGCTGCATATTTAGTACTCAACAAAATTTTAAGCCATAGCAGCTTTTTAATATTTTAACTTGTCACCATTGTGTTACAGAGTAAATAATGAATAACCATTTTATGAGGGGAAAAAAGGAAACTTCATGGCTGGAAGGTATCTCTTGTTGTAAACTACCCTAAAATATGGTGGCTTATTTTCTTGGTATGAAATCAGGCTCTTTTTGTTTGAGGAGTGCTGTACCAGTTACAGAAATAATGAGTATGCAAAAGACAAAGAACAGATCTGCAAGGTTGCCAAGTAGACATGGGAGAGGATACTTACAGGGCAAAGAAACAGGGTGGTTGAAGATATGAAGATGGCGATTGGAGGGGGAGGAATCAGTGGCCTGCACACATGTACTCAGGCTCTTTGGCTCTTCATAGAATGTGTGCTCAGAAAATAGCAGTGCTACTATGGTCTAAGGTTTTCAGCCTCCTAGTGTCAGAAGGTCACATGCATCAGGCACCTGTTCAGACCCAAAAGAAGAGTCCACAGGTTTTCATGGGGAAAACAATAACTGAAAAATAAGACAAAGCCAGCCTTCAAGTCTCCAAAGAGTAACCTAGGCAACTATTATCAATCATCACGACTCACATGTCAGAGATGCTATCTGCAGCCTTGCTATTAGGAAAGTGATAATGTACTACTCAGCTGTATGAGCAGCAACATTTCCAAAGACAACTGAAAAGCAAATAACTAAGAAAGCATAGGGGCTCAGAATCAGATATAAAAAGTAGAAGAGATTGCTGAGTACAAAGGAGACTAGGCAAGCTGTGTTTATTGGCTTGCAGAGATCAAAGATGGACCCTGTTCTCTGACTCAGGCTTACAGACCCAGGTCTTCTTTTGATGTCTCTCATGTCCTTGAAAAATGCTTCAGACCTATGAAAGGTATTTCAATTGTGAGCCCTTTTAGTAAATGCCTAGTAGATGCTGGAGGCCTACCAAGCAAGGGTTCTGTTTTATTCCAAGAAGCCCAGGCTGGTCCATCTCCCTAGTTATCCTGGATCTGTTTGTTCTCTATTGCCACTGTCCTGTTCAGTCTAGATTAGTTAGCATTTCTGTTCAGTGTAGACCTTTATCCCCAAGACATGCTTTGGCTGAATGACCCCAGGTTGGTGGAGCCATCTTGTGATTTTTCCATGGACCATTGCCACTGGCCTGTCGGAACCCTTACAATCCTGGCCTCTGCTCTTATTTGGCTTTCCATGCTTTCTGTCCGTATGCATTTGCTGTTGTCACAAATTGGGTTCACAAAATGCGCTATTTCTGCCCTGAGTAGTATCTTTCTACATAAATGGTGACACTGTGGGTAGAATAGCCCTCAATGCTTGTCCCTGTTAACTCATATTTAGTTTTGGTTTCTCTCTCTCTCTCTCTCTCTCTTTCTCTCTCTGTGTATGTGTGTGTGTGTGTGTGTGTGTGTGTGTGCCTGTTTGTTTTTCTTTCGAGACAAATGTTTGTGTAGCCCTTGCTGTTCTGTAACTCACTGATTCACTAAAAAGCTAGCCTTTGACTCACAGAAACCCACCTGTCTCTGCCTCCCAAGTACAGGAATTAAAGTTGTGTGCCATCACGCCCAGCATGGATGGTATCGTGTCTAAGAAATGTTTATCTATCATTGAAACTGATGATTCTTTTCTCCAGTAAAACAGTGTCATTTGAAAGTATTTTTTTCTCTTTGAGATGAGGTCTCACTCTGTAGTTCTGCTGGCCTGGAATTTGATATAGAGATCAGGCTGGTTTTGAACTCACAGAGATCCTCCTGCCTCTGCCTCCAGAGTGCCTCCAGGATTATAGGAATGCTTCTTTGACTAGCCCAAGAAGATGTTTTTTTTTTTTTTTTTTTTTTTGATTTGGTTTTTTTGAGACAGGGTTTCTCTGTATAGCCCTGGCTGTCCTGGAACTCACTCTGTAGACCAGGCTGGCCTCAAACTCAGAAATCCGCCTGCTTCTGCCTCCCAGAGTGCTGGGATTACAGGCGTGCACCACCATCGCCCGGCTCAGAAGATGTTTTAAATATAATATATTTAAGTTGTCAATCCTATTAGGAAAAAACTCCCACAACCTATTGATCTTTTTTCCTTCTTCTATTTTGATAGAGCCGTTGGTGCCATTTCTAGGTAATAATTGCCTAACTCAGAGCCCATACGTTCTTTTCTCATCTTTTCTTATGGAAGGTATATAGTTATTATATTTAAGTCCTAAATATTTTGGTTCCATTTTTATTAGTAGTATGAGATTAACACAAATAGCTTTTTATTGACAACACAATATTTTGAAAGATTATCTTCTCTCCACTCATTTATCATTTCTATTTCTGGCCTCTAATCTATTTTACACCTATCTAATGATATATTTTGACATCAATCTTATATTGTCTTAATAACTGTAGCTTTATACTAAGTGTTTGGAATCAGGTAGCTTTAATCATTTTTTGTTTTGTTTGTTTGTTTGCTTTCCAAAGCTATTTTGGCTATTTCAAGTTCTTCACACTTCTGTTTAAGATTCAGAATGACCTTGTCAATTTCTGTTGAAAAACTGACTTGAGTTTTTTGTTTTGTTTTGTTTTGTTTTTTGAGATAGCATGTATTATAGACATTAGGGATGGTTGGAATGGCTTTGTGACTAATAGTTCTCACTGCCATGCCTGAAGACACACGAAAAGAGGGTGTCAGATCTCATGACAGATGGTTATGAGCCACCATGCGGTTGCTGGGAATTGAACTCAGGACCTTCAGAAGATAGCTACAATGTACTTACATATAATAAATAAATCAATCTTTGGGCCAGAGTGAGCGGGGTGGGAGCAAGCAGAGGTCCTGAGTTTAGTTCTCAGCAACCACATGGTGGCTCACAACCATCTGTACAGCTGCAGTGTACTCATATACATAAAATAAATAAAGAAATCTTTAAAAAAATTAATATATAAGGCCTTTGAAATTGGTCAGTAGGTCAAGGCACTTGCTACCAAGCCTCATTAAAAATCACCATAACTCCACATAATCACATAACTCCACCAAAACTGTCCACATGGTGGACACAGAGAATCCAGTCCAAAAAGTTGTCCTGTGACTTACACATATATGCCACAGACTTGCAATTTCACACACATAGAGGCACACACACATATGTACACACCAAATAAATTAATTAATGTGATTTTAAATGTCTAAATAGTATGTACGGGCTCAGCAGCTAAGAGCATTGGCTACTGAATTGACCCTCATTTATCTCAGTGATGCTCTGCAGGTTTTAGTATCCAGCTTGTATTTATTGAAACTGATTTTATGACTCATAATATGGCCGATCTTGGCAAACATTCTCAATTTTACTATTGTTGGATAGAGTGTTTTATAATTATCTAAGAGTCAAATGTATTGATTGTGTTGTTGAAGTGTTCCATGGCTTTGCTGATTTTCTGTCAACTTACTCTATTAATTAACACAAGGGAGTGAAAACAGAATGAATTACAATCATTCATTTCTTCTTGCATTTCTCAAAGACTTTTTTTTTGAAGATACAGGATATCATGTAGCCAGGCCTCAATCTCTGTACATGATGATAATCTTGAACTCCAAATCCACCTACCTCAACTTCCCAATTTTTAAATTAGAGAAATGTGTTAACACATATTCTCTGAATAGTCTCTAAAATTCTTCTGTGTTTATTTTGAAGTTCTGTTCTTTGGTATATAGATGTTTTAGATAAAGTTCTGATTAATTCATTCCTTTATTAGTAAGAAATGACTTTGATCCCACATGGCATAGCACTCTCTAATCTATAGATATAAACATATATACTTAGAAATGCACATCATATGTATTTAGCAAAATTCAGCAGTAGCTTACCTGCTAAAGCCTGTACGTTCCCCAGCCATAGCTTTCTGACCATCTTTCAATTTTGTCCTTTGGAGCAGGCCTCAGATTCCATCAGACAGCCACTGGTTACCCCCAAGTCATGCCATTGTGCCTTTTTATCTTTTTCAAATTTATTTATTGTTGTTGTTGGCTGTTTTTTGTTTGGTTGGGTTGGGGAGGTTATTTTTTATTTTTTGTTTTGTTTTGTTTTGTTTCTTTAAGACAGGGTTTCTTGGGCTGGAAAGATGGCTCAGTGGTTTAGAGCACTGACTGCTCTTCCAGAGGTCCTGAGTTCAATTCCCAGCAACCACACGGTAGCTCACAACCATCTGTAATGGGATCTGATGCCCTCTTCTGGTGTGTATGAGGACAGCTACAGTGCTCTTATAAATTAAATAAATACATCTTTAAAAAAAAACCCACAGGGTTTCTCTGTTTAACAGTCCCGGCTGTCCTGAAACTTGCTAAAAGTATAAATCAATTTTCAGCATAAGATTCCGGTGACATTTTTTTGCCTTCATTACCATAAATAGCTTGGTAACATACTGCAGATCATAAGATCATTTCTGCTTTTGGTTTGGCCTTAGCCAGCTTACTTCTGAAAAGTGAATGCTGTCACCATAGTCTGTGTCACCTTTAGGAATCCCTGCAGAAAATGCAGGCATGGTGACTGCTTACATGACTTTTTAATGGTTTTGAAATTTCTTGATGACTCTGATATTACATTACACATGGATCTCAGTGGCAGTTACTTTGTCTTCTATCAACTTTACAAGTCTATTTCATCACTGGGGAACCATCAGCTATATACCAGATATGTGGACAAAGGGCCAAAAACATCATTTTAACCTTTATAGCTTTGTATACATTTCTAGATTTAGTTGTGTCTTTTAATGACACTAAGGAAGTCATGTCTCCTCCATTGCTGATGCGCTGATCTGCACGTACTGCCCGCTGATGTAATTGTGTATGAGTTGACCAATCATGTGAAAGCGTGCGAAACCCCCTTGCCTTTCCTATAAAAACCCCTAGCTTCTGAGCTTCAGGGTTGGCTCCTCTATCTTTTGCATAAGACACGTGTCGACCCAGAGCTCCGCCATTAAACTGCCTCATGTTCTTGCATCAAGCCAGTCTCTTGCGTTTCCTTGGATGTGCGCCGACCCGAGACTCGAATGGGGTCTCCCTTTCGGGGGTCCTACATTATGGGGGCTCGTCCGGGATCCCCGCAGCACCCAGGAACCCCAAAGACCCCTTGGAGATATGTTTCTGTGAGTTTGAAAGTGCGGCGCCGCTGTGTCTGTGTTTTTGGTTTCGATTTGTGGCTGAACAGAGCAGAAGTGGAACCCTGCTCTTGCAGCTGCCACTTTGAGCTGTAAGGACCCAGCAGCTGCGGAGGGGGACGCCCTGGAACCACAGGCTGCGACCCTGGAGGACGCTCCAAGGGTGGGAGACGGTCAGGAGAGCCTGAGCGTGTTTTTCTGGAACAAGGGAGACGGAGTGCTCCTTCTCCCGGGGGGGGGGGGGGGGGGGAGAGTGCAAAACCCCAGTCCATTGGAGGTTGCGTTTGGTTGTTTGTTCAAGACCCAACGTGGGCGAGTGTGTTTAGACATACTGGTGACCGTTGTTTGTATCGTGTTTTTGTGTCTTTTGCTTTTTCCCATGGGACAGACAGTGACGACCCCTTTGTCCTTGACTATGAACCATTGGGCAGACGTTAGGGCAAGAGGACGGGATTTGTCGGTAGAAGTTAAGAAAAAGCCTTGGCAGACCTTCTGTACCTTGGAATGGCCTACCCTTAGAGTAGGCTGGCCGCCCATAGGGACTTTTGATTTGCCCACTATTGGAGCCATGAAAGCCGTTGTCTTTCAGGAAGGACCTGGATCGCACCCCGACCAGCAGCCGTATATTACGACTGGGAATGGCAAAGCAGGCCCCTCCAGTAGTGATAGAGCTCAAGTCTGGAGCCACCCCCATTAGGATCCGGCAGTACCCTATGGGGAAGGAAGCTCGGGAAGGGATACATCCTCACATCAACCGGCTAATCCATGAAGGGATCCTGGTCCCCTGTAAATCTGCTTGGAATACCCCCTCCTTCCAGTAAAGAAGCCAGGGATGGGTGATTATCGTCCTGTACAAGACCTTAGAGAAGTTAACAGAAGAATACAGGACATACACCCCACTGTTCCCAACCCTTATAACCTGCTCAGAACTCTGCCGCCTGAACGAGTCTGGTATACAGTGTTAGACCTTAAAGATGCCTTCTTTTGTCTGAGATTGCACCCTAACAGTCAACCCCTGTTCGCCTTTGAATGGCGGGATCCTGAGAGTGGCAGGATGGGGCAGCTCACCTGGACCAGGTTACCTCAAGGGTTCAAAATTTCACCAACCATGTTTGATGAGGCCTTACATTGGGGCTTGGCTCCTTTTCGAGCCTGCAATCCACATGCGTCCCTCTTGCAATACATAGATGACCTTCTCCTTGCGACCGAGGCACATGAGGAATGCGAGCTTGGGACATAGAATTTCCTGGCTGAGCTAGGTGAGTTGGGGTACCGGGCCTCGGCTAAAAAGGCACAGCTGTGCCAGACAGAGGTGACCTATTTGGGGTACACCCTGAAGAATGGACAGCAATGGCTCACGGAAGCCAGAAAATGGACAGTGACACAGATCCCAACCCCAACCACCCCTCGCCAGGTAAGAGAATTCCTGGGAACAGCGGGGTTCTGCAGACTCTGGATCCCAGGGTTTGCCACCCTGGCGGCCTCCTTTATATCCTTTGACCAGAGAAAAATGGGAATTTGTGTGGACTAGAGAACAATTGGCTTTTGAGACCCTCAAAAAGGCGCTGCTACAGGCCCCTGCTCTAGCACTACCTGATCTGAAGAGTCCTTTTACCCTGTACATCGATGAGAGAAATGGAGTAGCAAGGGGGGTTCTTACCCAGACATTGGGACCTTGGAAGCGCCCTGTAGCATTCCTGTCAAAGAAATTGGACCCGGTAGCCAGCGGATGGCCCTCATGTTTACGGGCAATTGCAGCTACTGCAGTGCTAGTAAAAGATGCTGATAAACTGACTATGGGCCAAAATGTGACATAGTGGCCCCACATGCCCTCGAGAGCATCATCCGGCAGCCCCCAGACTAATGCCAGGATGACCCACTACCAGAGTTTATTGCTGACTGAGCTGGTGACCTTTGCTCCACCTGCTATTCTCAACCCTGCCACCTTACTACCTGAGACCGACGAAGCCCCAATACACCACTCCGGGGATATACTGGCTGAGGAGGCCGGGACCCAGTCAGACTTAACTGATCGTCCCTGGCCTGGGGCCATGACTTGGTTCACCGACGGCAGCAGCTTCGTGGTAGAAGGTGAGCATAGGGCTGGGGCAGCAGTAGTGGATGGAAAGTCTGTTATATGGGCCAGCAGTTTACCTGAAGGGACATCAGCTCAGAAGGCGGAGCTCATTGCACTGATCCAGGCCTTGAGACTTGCAGAGGGAAAAGCTGCCAATATCTATACTGACAGCCGGTACACCTTTGCAACCGCTCACGTTCATGGAGCAATATACAGGCAGCGCGGACTGTTAACTTCTGCCGGAAAAGAGATCAAAAACAAAGAAGAAATTCTTAGCCTACTAGAAGCTGTTCATTTGCCCCGCAAGGTGGCAATCATTCACTGTCCAGGACATCAGAAGGGAAATGGGCCAATAGAAAATGGAAATCAAATGGCAAACTGGGTAGCAAAAGATGCGGCACAAGGGCCACAAATTTTAACCATTAAAGCCCCATCACAACCAGCCGAGGAGATTTTAGAAAAACGGACTCTCACAAGAGAAGAGGGGCTAGAATACTTGACTAATATACATCGCCTCACCCACCTTGGAGAAAAAAAGATGATAAAGCTGGTTGGTAAGTCCCCTTATCATTTCCCACAGCTTCAAAAGATGGTAGAAGACTTAGTAAAAAACTGCCAAGCTTGCACATTCACTAACGCAGTGCCAAACAGAAACCATGGAGGAAAACGTTTAAGAGGGGATAGACCAGGGACCTATTGGGAAGGTGATTTTACCGAGGTAAAGCCAGCAAAGTATGGCAATAAATACCTTCTAGTTTTTATAGATACTTTCTCAGGGTGGGTGGAGGCCTTTCCCACCAAAAGAGAGACGGCTAACGTGGTAGCCAAGAAGATACTTGAAGAGATTTTTCCTCGTTTTGGAATACCTAAGATAATTGGGTCAGACAATAGACCTGCCTTCGTCACCCAGGTAAGTCAGGATTGGCCAGACAACTGGGGATAAATTGGAAGTTACATTGTGCCTATAAGACCCCAGAGTTCAGGACAGGTAGAAAGAATGAATAGAACTCTAAAAGAGACCCTAACTAAATTGACCTTGGAGACCGGCGGGAACGATTGGACAGCCTTTCTCCCCCTATGCCCTGTTCTGGGTTCGGAATACTCCCGGAGCTTCAGGCTTAACACCTTTTGAATTGATGTTTGGGGTGCCCCCGCCCATTCACATAACCACTGAAAGTAGACCTTGCCCTGATATATTCCCCTCCCCCACCCCTTCCTCTCGCCTTCTAGCCCGTTCTAGGCCCCCACTCAATGTCGTTAAGACATTCCAGGAACTAGCTGGCCATAAAGATAAGGAAGTTGCCTATGCAGCCTCCACTGAGTCAGGGACCATCTGGACTCCTGTGGTTTAATGTTAACCAGCCCCTCTGCTAACAAAAGATAAGCTTCCCATTCTCCATTGCTGATGCGCCGATCTGCACGTACTGTCCGCTGATGTAATTGTGTATGAGTTGACCAATCATGTGAAAGCGTGTGAAACCCCCTTACCTTTCCTATAAAAACCCCTAGCTTCTGAGCTTCAGGGTTGGCTCCTCTGTCTTCTGCATAAGACATGTGTCGACCCAGAGCTCCACCATTAAACTGCCTCATGTTCTTGCATCAAGCCAGTCTCTTGCGTTTCCTTGGGTGTGCGCCGACCCGAGACTCGAATGGGGTCTCCCGTTCGGGGGTCCTACAGCTCCTTCTGGTAAACCTTTCTGGAGTGCAGCCTGATACCATGTAGCAAAACTGACCTTGTCAACTGCATTAAAAGCACACACACACACACACACACACACACACACACAAGCAGTATTCTTAGGGACTGCAATGACATACTTGGTGATATTCTGATTCCTGGTGCCCAGAGCTTCCATAGCCCACAGTCAAGTGGTTCTATTTGTGTTTCTGGTTGACTGGACCCTTCTCATCTCCACTGGGACCCTGTGTCTCTCAGTCTGGAAGAATTACTCTCTCAATCAGGTTGTGTAATTCTATGCTTTGACCCCAATCCTCCACTGTAGTTAGTGTTGGGGAAAAAACAACTATCTAAAAGCGACACTCAGTTGACCCCTGCCAAAACTGAGTGGTTATTGTTTTGTGCTATTTTTGTCTTCTTTTATAAACTTTTAATGTCTACTAATTTGGGGGGGGGGCATGGATATACATGCCCATGTACCACCAAATGTGTGTGGAGGTCAGAGGACAACTTGTGAAAGTCAGTTCCCTTTCAAGCATTTGGATTCTAGGAATTGAATTCAGGTTGTCAGACAGACCCTTACCTGCTGAGCCTTCTTGTCAGCCCTTCTGTTCTGTTTTGTCTGTTTCAGGCTGGCCTTGGACTTGCTCTGGACTCTGGGTTGGTCTAAAACTGGCCATTCTCTACTTCAGACTCTCAAATCCTAGGGTTGCAGGCATATACCAATACACCTAGCCTATGAGAGTCCCACCCCCTCCTCACCCACTGCCCTATGGACTATAGATGTTTTTGTTATTCTATTGGTTTTTACTTTATATGTTTATCTTATCAGTATTTCAAGAACATTTATAGAATAAGAAAAACATATTTAGACTGAACATCATGGCAGAAAATATGCAGTAGGGCAGAGAGTATGCAGTAGGGCAGGGAGTATGCAGTAGGGCAGGGAGTGTGTAGTAGGGCAGGGAGTGTGTAGTAGGCAAATCACTATACCTCATGGCAGGTCAGAAAGCAAAGAGAAGAGGCAGGGACAAGAAAGACAAGTTACATCTTTGTGGGGCTAAGGTGCAGCTCAGTGGCAGAGTGCTTGTCTGGCATGTGCAAGGTCCTGGGTTCCATCCCAGGCACTAACAATTCTTCCCTGTCACATCCCTGATGACCCCGTACATCTGATTAGTCCCTACCTCCTATGTTCAGTACCTCCCAATAATGCCACCATCATTCGATGACTCCATGAAGAGTTGAGTCCAATGAACAGGCAAGAGTCCTCAGGATCCCATCCTGAGAAGCCCATGCACTGGCAGCCAAGGCCCTAAAGTGTGGACCTATGGAGAACATGTCCTATTAATAGTGATAGTAAACTAGCCAGTTACATAGCCATCTAAACAGACTAAGCCACTCACACGTACTTATGGGCTATTTCTATGTTTTTCCTTTGTATAGATTGATATTTCTTTCTGACCAAAGGACTTTCTCTAACATTTCTTTCAGTGATGGTCATGATTTATGTATTCAATTATTTATGTATTTATTCATTCCTTTCTTTTATTGCTTATTTATTTATTTATTTATTTATTTATTTATTTTTGGGTTTTCAAGACAGGGTTTCTCTGTACAGCCCTGGCTGTCCTGGAACTCACTCTGTAGACCAGGCTGGCCTTGAATTATTTCATTTTTAATTTTTAAACATATTTAAATGGTTTATTGGTTCTTATCTTATGTACATTAGTGTTTTGCCTGCATATATGTCTATGTGAGGGTATTAGATCCCCTGGAACTGGAGCTATAGAGAGCTGTGAGCTGCCATGTGGGTGCTGGACATTTAACCCAGGTCTTCTGGAAGAATAGCATCTTTAACACTGAGCCATGTTTACCACATAGATTTGGTCCACAGTCATAAAGGGTGGCCAAAGATATTCTCCCATTCTTTTATTTATTTTAATTAATTATTTTTATGTGTATGAGTGTTTTGCTTGCATATATTTCTATGTACCATATACCTGGTGCTCACAGATGCCAGAAGAAGATGCTAGGTGTCCTGAACCTGGAGTTACAGACAGTTGTGAGCCACCATGGGATGCTCTTTCCAGCTGTTGGAAACCAGCTCCTAACTGTCAGCCTATGTCTCCAGCCACCTTTCAACAGTTGCTTGTTTGCAAGATTGTTTCCTACTGCATTGTATGTATTTGCTTTGTATGTTTGTGTGGATCCTGTGACTATCAGAGGATAACTTGCAAGGTTCAATTTTCTCCTTCTGCCATATGGATCCTGGAGATGCGACTCAGGTTGTCAGGGTGGACCACAGATTACCTGACCTGATAACCATCAAGATAGCCCCGGCATGGGACATGTTTCCATTTTACAATGTCTTCTTCTTTTTTTTAAAATTGAGTCTTTGACTGTCTCAGGCTGTCAGACAGCCCTGACTGTGGTGAAACTCACAGAGATCTGCCTGTCTCTGTCTCTCTTTTCTTTTCTTTTCTTTTCTTTTCTTTTCTTTTCTTTTCTTTTCTTTTCTTTTCTTTTCTTTTCTTTTCTTCTTTCTTTCTTTCTTTCTTTCTTTTCTTTTCTTTCTTTCTTTCTTTCGTTTTTTTTCGATACAGGGTTTCTCTGTATAGTCCTGGCTGTCCTGGAACTCACTCTGTATACCAGGCTGGCCGTGAACTCAGAAATCCACCTGCCTCTGCCCCCCCTCCCTGCTGGGATTAAAGGTGTGCACCACCACCACCACCACCACCACCACCACCACCACCCAGTTTTTTTTTCCTGTCTCTGTTTTTTGAGTGCTGGGATTAAAGGCCTCTGCCTGCTTGATATTTCAAAGTTTTCATTTTAAAAGTCTTGGTCAATTTCATTTGTTTGGTTGGACGGTTTAATGGTTTGGTTTGGTTTTAGATCATTTTGAATAGTATTGTTTTCTCTACTTCTTTTTCAGAGGGGTCATTACTGGTACATAGAAAAGGTACTGACTTTTGCACTTCGTTTTTGTATCCTTCTCTTCTATGGTCGGTTTCTATTTTTGCAGTGCTGGAAATTGAATTCAGGGCCCTGTGCATGCTAGGCAAGCACTCTACCAGCAACTACACATCCAGCCTACTGCATCCTTCAATTTTTTCAGAGTGTTTCATCAAAGCAGTTTTCTGGTAGAATCTGTAGTCTTTTAAAAATAGATCAGAGGGGCTGGAGAAATGGCTCAGTAGTTAAGAACAGTGGCTGTTCTTCCCAACGACCTGGATTCAATTCATAGCACCCATATGCCAGCTCACAACCATCTATAACTCCACCCTCTCTTGTCTTCCACTGATACCAGGCATGTTCAGAGACATACTAGCAGGTGGAATAGTTATACACATAAAATAAGTGAATAAATAAAATGAATAATTAAAGATAAAATGATAGTGCTGGAGAGGACTCGGCTTAAGAGCACTGGCTGCTCTTCCAGAGGTCCTGAGTTCAAATCCCAGCAACCACATGGTGGCTCACAACCATCTGTAATGAGATTGATGCCCTCTTCTGGTGTGTCTGAAGACAGCTACAGTGTACTTACATATGATAAATAACTAAATCTTTTTTAAAAATCCATTTAAAATAATAATAAAATTGATTGCTGTAGTGAAATGTATAGTAAAGCCTTTGAGTGAAATGTCTCAGCAGAGCCTTTGCTATGTTTGGGACAATCAGTAGAGGCTGAGAAATTGTCTTGAGACTGTTTGAACCTTGAAGAAAGGTCTCTCTAGAGAATCTGCACTTGCTGCTGTGTGAGAGCTTGCAGCTGCACTAATCTCGGTCCTGAGACAGTCCTGACAAATCTGGAGGGCTTACAAATCTGGAGGTCTTATTTTTGATTGTGGCTAGCCAAGGTCAAAAGGGACAGATTTGTGTGGGCTGTCTGCCCTCAGGGGCAGCATGGGCAAGAGAACTTTGGCAACTGGAACCTTTCCCAGCCCCAATTAACCTTGTATGATGTTTGAGTAATGAAGTGAGCTAGCTGGGCATCAGTCTTTTCCAAGAAGGCTGAACTGTTCTGCTCCTTTGGAAACTGAAGGTTAGCATCTTGGTGAGCTGGATAAAAAGGTGCTCTTCCGCTGCACCTCTGACCAACACCAATATCAATGGAGTAAGTCCGCCGGGCATGGTGGTGCACGCCTTTGATCCCAGCACTTGGGAGACAGAGGCAGGCAGATTTCTGAGTTCAAGGCCAGCCTGGTCTACAGAGTGAGTTCCAGGACAGCCAGGGCTACACGGAGAAACCCTGTGTGTGTGTGGGGGGGGGGGAGGGAGGGAGGGAGGGAGAGAGGGAGGAAGTCCTTTCGCTTTCGCTACTCCTTTTGGAAGCATTCTGTTGTTAGTTTTGTCTTGTTAGAGACACAGTCTCATGTAGCCAAGGCAGTCAAATTCATTGATGTAGTAGTGAATGAGCTGTGGCTGGAACCCAGCGTTTCCTGCATGCTAGGCAATTCAGCTACACTTCCAACCCCTGGAAACATTGTTTACTTTTCTGTCTTAGAGAGTAGTCTGAGGAATGCTGGGGTTAGTTCTTTAAAGCTTGGTAGAATTCCTCAGTGAATCTCTCAGGTCTGAGGTGTTTCCTTGACAGGAGCTATTATCACCATCAATCATCATTATTACTTCAATCTGTTCATTATTAATTTGACTAGGTTGTTTTTTCTGTTGTTTGTGTGTGTGTGTGTTTGTTTTTTGTTTTTGCTTTGTTTTGTTTGAGACAGGAGTTCCCTGTATAGCCCTGGCTGTCCTGGAACTGGATCTGTAAACCAGGTTGGCTTCTAAATCAGAAATCCCCCTGCTTCTGCCTTTGGAGGGCTAGGATTAAAGATGTGTGCTGACACCACCCAGGCTACCTAACTAGGTATGTTTATCGGTTCTCAGTTTGCTTTGGTGGGTCATATGTGACTAGGAATTAAGTCATTTTTTCTAGCCTTCTGAACAATCTATCCAGCATTTCGTCCACTCTGATACCTTTGGATTCAGTAAAAGTTGCAAAGGTTTGGAGGTGTCGTGGGGCTTGTTCTCTCTGTTTCTATTTTTTATTTTTATTTTTTATTTTTGGTTTTTTGGGACAGGGTTTCTCTGTATAGCCCTGGCTGTCCTGGAACTCACTCTGTAGACCAGGCTGGCTTCGAACTCAGAAATCTGCCTGCCTCTGCCTCCCAGAGTGCTGGGGTTAAAAGCGTGTGCCACCACTGCTTTGCGTTCTCTCTGTTTCTAATGACCTTTGTGCCACTGTGGGGGTGGCTCTCTCTCCTTTCATGCAAAGGTCTTGAGGGTACAATACCTCATACCATTTAAAGGAGAAAGTCACCTGCCTGCACAGCCACAGAAAATAAGGGTAGGGAGATCAAACAGAGTATGGCCTTGTGTCCTGGAGGGGAGAAGCTGGGGACTCTGCCTGCTTTCATTTTACTGCTCAGACCTCACCTTGCGACAGGGAGATAGCCACAGGCTGCAAGGCTCCTCGCCTGCAGTCATCCACAATGGAGACTGTCTTTATCACAGATGTGGCGTCTTCTTATCACTGTCCCCATCTCCCTAGTGCTGGGGCTTCTCAGCTGCTCCAGGTCTGACCTCCCTCTCCTGCGACTGCCTGTGCCTCTCTTGGATACCCTGACATGGTACTTTAATTTACAAACTGTAAGGAAGAAGATTCTACTTCAATTCATGTGGATGTAGTCTACCTTAGGGAAGCCATGACATCAGGACCCTGAGGAAATTGGTCACACTGTATCCACAGTCAGGAAGCAGAGAGTGGAAGCTGACTTCCTCTTCTTCTTCCTCCTCCTCCCCCCTCCTCTTCCTCCCTTTTATATGGTTACTCTTGTTTATTTTGGTTTTTAAGACAGAGTTTCTCTGTGTAGATCTGGCTGTAGATCTGGAACTCACTCTATAGACCAGACTGGTCCCAAACTCAGAGATCTACTTGTTTCTGACTACAGAGTGCTGGGATTACAGACATGCATGGCACTGCCGGATTGGCTTGCGCCTTTTTATCCAGTTCAGGCCCCAAGCCTGTGGAATAATCCTGATACTACCTATATTTGGAGAGGATCTTCCCACCTCCATTAACCTAATCTAGATAATTCCTGAGAACATGCCCAGAAGCCTGAGCTCTAGGTGATTCTAGGTCCTGTCAAACTGACAGTATTAGTCACCATACAAGGTATTCCTAGGGTCCTTGACTTGGTTCTTTGTTTTCAGGTCCCAAGAGAAGCTCAGTCTCAGGATGATGCCTGGATATTGTACTCATGAGGAGCTATGTGATAGAATTCTCAATTGCTAAGTATGGCATCAAATCCCTATTTAGATTTAAGGTGAGAGCCATGGGTTTCTCCTGGAACTAGATGTTTCAGGAAAGAATATATGCTACTCTTGGCTGGGTGTGGTGTTGTGCTTGATAACTGTTTTCCTTAAGGCTATCTGCACTCTCCCGGTTTAGGTGGTACTGTGGCCCTGAGTTCTCATGGAAGTAGGGCTTGGGTTGAGGGAGTACCTCTTCCTGCTTCTTACTGAATTATCTTCCATTGCTTGCTCTGGTAAGCTTCCCTTTCATTTCTTTGACTGGAGATGTTCTCTCTCAACCAGGGTGACTTGAACTTTGTTCTCTTGACTCCTGCTATATGCAGAGCCATTCAGAGGAAATTTCTAATCTGCCATTTTACCTTGGAAGTACCATGTTTTATTTTTTACTTTCCTTTTTCTTTCCTTTCTCTCTCTCTCTCTCTCTCTCTCTCTCTCTCTCTCTCTCTCTCTCTCTCTCTCTCTCTCTCTCTCTTTTTGAGACCAGATTTTTACTATGTAGCTCTAGCTGACCTGCCCTGGAACTCATGATATAGACCAGTCTGGCCTCCAACTCAGAAATCAGCTTGCCTCTGCCTCCCATGTACTAGGATTAAGGTGCCTGCCCTACTTGAAGCCATTGTCTTTCTTTTAAAAAGAAAGAACTTTTTAAAAAAGATTTATTTATTATTATATCTAAGTACACTGTAGCTGTCTTCAAACACCCCCAGAAGAGGGCATCAGATCTCATTACGGATGGTTGTGAGCCACCATGTGGTTGCTAGGAATTGAACTCAGGACCTTAGGAAGAGCAGTCAGTGCTCCTAACCACTGAGCCATCTCTCCAGCCCAAGAAAGAACTTTTTTTAACCTTTCATGACACTGACATTTAGATGCACATATTGCACATGTTCATGTATGCATGTGGGCACATGTGTCCACATACATGTGGAGCTAAGAGGTTAACATCAAGTGTCTCCCTCCATCCCTCTCCACCGTGGTTTTTGAGACAGAGTTCCACATTGAATGTGGAGTTCACTGATTCAATAAGACAGTGTGGCCATTGAGACCCATGGATCTTCTTATCTCTGCTTCCCCAGTGCTAGGATTACAGGCATGTACTGCCACATTTGGGACAAGGGACAGAACATCGTCACCTGTTAGGATTTCTGTGAAGACAGGGAAGTAGCCACCACCCTGGCCTCAGTTCTTTTTGCTGTCTCACCAATATTCTGGGAGCTCATCTTAGGTCTAATGCTGTGTGTGGCATTAGATCAGGACTCTTCAAGGAGTCGCAGGAGCCTGTGGAGCCTTACTCTCCATCCCACCTTTTCCTTCACAAGGTTGACCTCCAACATCACCTCTGTGTGTGTGTGTGTGTGCACATATGAAAATATAGAAATCGGAAGATAAGTTACAGAGGTGGCTTCTCTCCTTATATATACCATGTGGGTTTCTAAGATCAAACTCAGGTTAGCAAGTGCCTTTACCCCCTGAGCCTGAGCCATACTGCCAGCCCAAATCATCTCCTTTTTATTTATATTTTTATTATTTTTGTTTGTTTGTTTTTTGAGACATGGTTTCTCTGTATAGCCCTGGCTGTCCTGGAACTCACTCTGTAGACCAGGTTGGCCTCGAACTCAGAAATCTGCCAGCCTCTGCCTCCCGAGTGCTGGGATTACAGGCATGCACCACCACTGCCCGACTTCATCTCCTTTTTAAACATCACTTTGTCAATCATATTTGACAGAATCTTAGCCCCACAAAGAATAGAATCAGAACACAGAACACAGACATATGCCAAGAACAAAACCCGTGGGAACTAGAGAGTTGGCTGTGACCTCCTCTTAATGCCATGCCTTGCAGTGCAGGACTGGTTACACCTTTAGAAAATTTCATGCACACAGCAGACACCCACCACCTACCTACTGTGTGCCCAGCATAGTGCTGGACTCTGGGTAGGAAGACATGGTCTCAGAAGGAACGGTATGTGAGTATCTGAGAAGAAAGAAGGACACACAAAGCATCCTGATTAGAGAACTTTCCAGGATGCCAGGGAGTTGACCCTGTCATCTGAATGAGTGTAGCCAAAAGTGCACACTTGTTGACTTATCAGAGGCGCCTTGATTCTCTGAGAAGCTGTGTGCCTCGGAATATCAACCATGACACACTTGTACCCAGGACTCCCACAACTGGGCAAAATTGGATCCATTAAGAACAAATAACATTGTATATACAACCCACAAAAAGCTGACCTGGGCAATGTCTGCACTACTTTCAGACAAATATTAGTTGACCATTCAAAATGATTTTAAATGTAATTTTTTTGAGATTATATTTAACTACAACATTTCTTCTTCCCTCTTCTTCCTCTAACCCATCCCATATACCCCTCCACACTCTACCTCAAATTCATGGCCTCTCTTTTCATTAATTGCATTTATGTACATGCACATGTATTCCTAACTATAACCTGTTCCGCTCATATAATATTACTTGTATGCACGTTTTCAGGGCTGACCATTTGGCACTTGACTACCAATTGGTGTGTTTTATTCCCTGGAGAAAGGCTCCTGATGGTATATTTGTTTAGGTATTTTAATGGGTTCTTAAAATACCACACTTCCGATCCTTATTCCACCCTAATCCCTTCTAGCCCCCCCCCCAAAAAAAAACTAGGTAGGAGAGAAGGCTAGAGGGGAAAAGGAGTATAGACCTCTTTAGACTGATTAGGGATGTCAGGTTGCTAGGGGCAAGTCCAATCTTCATAGTCAGGATAGCTAGCAATCTAGCAATCCAGCAATAGCAACCCAGCAAACAGCAGCAGGAACCAGCAGCAGCAATCACCACAAGCCCTCTGGTCTCCCATTTTTCCCCTCTCCAGAGTCCCCAGAATTAAACTATCTGCAACTGGCAAAAACCATGCCCTGCTAGTGCACCAGAAAAATTGTAATCACCTGCTGCAAAGCAACCTCTTATCACACTGCTGGGATTAAAAAAAAAAAAAACATCTTCATTTAACACAACTTTTTAAAGAAACCCAAACTCTCACTATCGCCTCCTCCCATGGCCAGCTGTACTGAGTTGCCCATAGTGCTCTGTATGGGACTGAGGCCTCATGGGCTCTTCCCTACCCAGTTTGAGGTGTTCAGTAGTGTCACGGTCATGTTGGTGAGACTCTATGAGTAGAGCTTCTGGTATTACTAGGAGACATACTCGCACAGCAAGCTTGATGATTCCCTCTGGCCCTTACAATCTTTCTGCCCCCTCTTTTTCAATGTTTCCTGAACCTTATATGTTGGAGTGTTTGGTATCAACTGAGACTGGGCTCCACAACTCTATGGACTGGTTGTGATTTTCTATAGATGGTCTGCTCTGTTATAAAGAGACGTTTCCTTGATCTGTGGGTCATTTTAATAACAAAATTCATTTGTCTGTCTCTCTTTGGGCTGGAGCCTTATACAGATTAAGTGCATATTCTGTCACTGAGCTGTGTCACAGAGAAAAGATTGCTGTTGTTTCTGTTGTTTTCAGACAAGGCCTCATGTCTTGAAGGTTAGGCTTGAATTTAGTACATAACTCTGATGGTCTTGTTTATCAACTTTACTACACCTGGAATTAACTAAAACCCCCCAAAATGGAGGTACATACCTGTGAAGGATTTTTGCTTAATTTGAAATGGGAGGATCCACTTCTAATCATATTTAGGGTGGGAAGACCCACCTTAATGTGGGCCATGCCTTCTGCTGGCAGCCACGTGAAGGACAGCTTGCTTTTGGCCTGCTTCTCTCTCTCTTGCTGGCATATACTGAAGACCAGCTGACCCATCCACCCACATGCACTGAACAACTACTAGATTCTTGGAACTTTTGTTAGTGGACAGTCATTATTGGACTATCTGGACCATAGCCCGTAAGCCATCCTAACAAATCCCCTTTCTATATATAGAGATTTCTTCTGTAATTTCTTGTACTCTAGAGAATTAATATAATACCGGAACTCCTGATCCTCCCGCCTCAACCCCCTGAGTTTTAGGTTCACGGGCCTGTTCCATACAAGCTCTAGGCACTTAGGAAGAGAGAACCTCATTTGAAGAGTTGCCTCTATCAGACTGGCCAGTGGGCCTATATGGAGCATTTTCTTGATTGCTAACAGATGGAAGAGTCTAGTGATGGGTGAAAGTGGGGGGATAAAGGGTGGTAAAAAGAAAAACCCTCAAAGTAGCAAAGACCTGCTACAAAGCAGAGCTTATCCCACCACAAATGGTGCCACCACTGGGCAGATGGTCCTGGGTGATATAAAACAGGCAGCTGAATGTGAGCTGGGAGCAAGCCAGTAAGCAGCATTCCTCTCTGCTGTCTGCTTTAGCTCGTGCCCTGTCTTCCTTTCATGAGGAACTGTAATGTGTAAAAGGAACCTTTTCTTTTCCACGTTGCTTTCGGTCGTGTTGTTTCTCACAGCAACAGAAAGCAAACCAGGACAGCAATTGATAGCAGAGGGTTGCAAGCTTCAGTGTTGGGCCTCACCGGGTAGCTTCTAAGCCGTAAACTCCTTTGTGAGAGGAAGTTAGTTGATTTTGGAGTTTTAGGCTAGAAAATCCAGTGAATGCTCATTGCTTAATGAGCTGTTGTGGGAACTTGAAAGAATGCTAAGATAAATGTAGAAGATGGAGGGCTGGAGAGCTGGCTCAGTGGGTAAGAGCACTGACAGCAGTTCAATTCCCAGCAACCACATGGTGGCTCACAACCATCTGTAATGGGATCGGATGCCCTCTTCTTGTGTGTCTGAAGACAGCTACAGTGTGCTCATATACATAAAATAAATAAATAAATCTTTTTTAAAACGTAGAAGATAGCTGGGCGGTGGTGGCGCATGCCTGTAAGCCCAGCACTCTGGGAGGCAGAGGCAGGTGGATTTCTGAGTTCAAGGCCAGCCTGGACTACAGAGTGAGTTCCAGGACAGCCAGGACTATACAGAGAAACCCTGCCTCAAAAAAACCAAATCCCCCCCCCCCCCCAAAAAAAGTAGAAGATAGAAGCCTGGTTTATGAAATTTCAGAGAGAAGTAAGACTGCCAGGGCTGTTCGTGTGATGTTTTTGATTAAGAATCTGGGAGAGAACTCTTTGTTTTACTGGAACAGGAGATGTTAGTTAGCTGGAGTTGAAAAGTTAGCTGTGATTAATAAGAGACCAGCATCATTGACTTGAATCTTCTTCCTACTCCCCTCTTCCTCTTCCTCCTCCTCTTCCTTTAATGTAATTTGGCATGGTGATAGTGCTAATTTAAGGATTGTTGTGTTTAGTTAAGTAATTGTCCTTGAAGAGTTAGTTCAGGACTTGCCATAGAATAGCTACTCAAGCCAGACAGTGGCAGTGCACACCTTTAATCCCAGCACTCAGGAGGCAGATGCAGGCGGATTTCTGAGTTTGAAGCCAGCCTGGTCTACATAGTGAGTTCCAGGACAGCCAGGGCCACACAGAGAAACCCTGACTTGCAAAACAAAACAAAAACAAACAAATAAGCAAAACAAGCAAAAAGCCCTGGCAGGGCTGGAGCAGTGGTTCATTTGGTAGAGTGCCTGTCACACAAGCATGAAAGCGTGAGCTCCATCCCTAGAACCCATGCCAATGCCAGGCGTGGTGGTACGGAGTGTGCAAGCCCAGACTGGAGGAGCAGAGACTGTGTCTTGTGGAACAAGGTTGGAGTCTGCAAGATGGCTTGGTACAGACTTCCTCACAAGCCAGGTGACCTGAGCTCAACTCTAAAACCTGCATGTCGGAAGGAGAGACTGGACTCATCAGGTTGTCCTCTGTCCTCCAGATGTGCACTGTGGCATACAAGTACCCCCCCCACACACACACACAGTTACATCAGTCCAGGCATGGGGGAAGTACATGGCTCTTGAGGAATGGCCCCGGGCTGACCTCTGGGCGCCACACGTACATGCACTAGCACACACTCTCGCACACTCATCCAGCCACAGACAAAAGCTCATGCCAAAGCAGTAGTCTGTTTTCATTTCTACTTTTTTGTAAAAGCTCCAGATGCCTTTTAAAAGCATCGTTATATAAAGTGTAATTTGCTCTCTTCATTTCAGTTTGCAGGAACCTTGAACATGAATAGCATGTTTATTATGCATATGAGAGATTATGCATATGAGAGAAAAATATTTTGAGTCAGATTCCATGCTATTTGTCTTTAATGCTCCTCACTAGCTTGTCCAGCCCTCATAGATTTCTTTGTGTATAGCTGCTATTTTGCATCTTAATTTGACCCTGATTCTTAGTTATTTGCATGCATTATCAGAATGCTTTTTAAAATTAAATATTTTGTGTGTTTCCTATTCACTGTCCAAGGGCTGTTTATTACTGCAATTCGTTGTTCAGAAAAATGTACCACATGCCGTATTCATCGTGTTTCACTCTATTCTCCAGGGCTCTAAACCATTTCATGGTCATTAAGTGAATCTGTCACTTGGGAACAAAGGAATGGGAAGAGAAAGGGCATCCGTATAGGAGAGTAGGTGAGGGAGGCAACAGGGTTTCCTGAGCACTGGCTCCCTTATCATCTCCAGCCTCACTCAGACTTTCTCTCCCTTCTCTGACCCTTCTGCCCTTACCCATATATATGCATAACCAATAAATAAATGTAATTTAACAATTTTTTAAAAGATAAATAAAATGATCGGTATTGAGAGATGATTCAGTGGTTAAGAATTCTTGCTGTTCTTTCAAAGGACCACAGTTCAGTTCCTAGCACCCATGTCTACACAGCTCCCAACCACCTGTAATTCTAGCTCCAGGGTCCTGATGCCCTTTTCTGACCTGCATACATGTGGGATACAGTTACACACATACACATAAATAAATATTAAGATACAATAAATCTTAACAGAAATAAATACAAATGATACTTATGACAGAATTCCAGAAAAGATGAAGATTGATGAAAATTCTGAGGTCTTCCCTACTTGCAAGCTGACAAAAAGCATTGGCCCACCACAAATACCTAAGTGCTAGTAGACAGAGCCTCCATGTTTCGACTCCAAGTCTCTCTGGGAGCTAGGACATGGCTAATACGGAGGCCTCACATTCATTGTTGGTGACACAGTCTCTGTCCCTCATTAACCAGGGCTGATGCTGAAGCATTGGTTCTAGAGTGTTTCCAGCCCATTCAGTTACCAGGACCAGTCTCAGGCAAGAGGTAGATTGTGATGGTGCCTGCCTTAAATGCCAGCATTCGGCAGGCAGATCGCTATGAGGAGTCTTGAGACCAGCCTGGGCTCCACAGTGAGACCCTGCCTGTGTCACAACAAACAAAAGTGGACTTGGCTTTGGTTTCAGGTTTCTCTTTCTTCAAACTTCCCCGAGGCCACTTCTCCCTCTTCTCCAGGAGAAAATGGATCTTCATCTTGTGTCTTGCTCTTTGTATACCTGTGCTGACTAAATAGTCAGCTTGACATGAGCTAGAGTTATCTGAGAGTATGTGTTCCATGTCTCTAGACCTCTAGCATAACTCATGGAAGTACAATGAGGGCCACAGAACCCCGCATGTAGAAAGCACCACCAGCCAAAACAAGGACAAAAACCTAACCCATCGAAGTCTTTAAATGTACTAACCTTGCTTATTGGCTTCTAGAGTTCCACTTCTGGCTAACTGTTCTTGTTAACTGAAGTCTGTCAACCCAGATCATGATTTTTGTGCTTAAAAGTTCACCCTGAGAAAGGCTCAGAGTTACACTGGGACCCCAAATACCTAGTATACTTGCTGGCCAGATAATAAAGTCTTTTTATTGGCTTAAACCCATGTCCGAATTGTCTTTTCTGGTAGGTATGTCACAACAGGGGAACTGACAGTTGAGAACATGCCTCCATAAGATGGGCCTGCAAGCAAGGCTGTAAGGAGTTTTCCTATTAATGATTTGTGTGAGAGGGCCCAGCCTGTGTGGGTGGTTGCTATCTCTAAGTAGGTGGACCTGGGGTGTGTAAGAAAACAAATTCATCAAGCCAGGGAGGGCAAGCCAGTAAGAAGCACATCTCCATAGTCTCTGCTTTAGTTCCTGCCTCTAGGATCCTACCTAGAATTCTTGCCTTAACTTCCTTTCATAAAAAACTGATCCTGACATGTAAGTGAAAACGAAGCCTTTCCCTCCCAAGCTGCTTTTGTTCATGGTGGGTTTGTTTTTTTCAGTTGCTGCAGCACTTTTATTTTTCTTTACACAAGATGTGTTGCTGTGGCCTAATAGTCTCACTGAACAGTAGAAAACCAAAATTTGTCATTTTTTAAAGAATTGAGTAAAAAAAAAAAACCCTTACATAAATTAAAAGTATGAATACATTTACAGGTGTCAATGCGAATGTCCCCAACTCAAGGCAAGTTAACAACCCATGGTGGTCAGGAGGAAAAAAACCGGAATGGGTCCTAAGGCTTGCCAGCCTCGGGAAATCCTGGAAGCCTGCTGTGGGCTAATAATCCCCTGCCCAGATCACTCCGTGGTGCTTACAGAGACCCACTAGGCTGGGGAGTCTCTTCCACAGCATGCTCTCCCCAACCACCAAGTGACCGAGCCACATGAACTAAGGACTAAATCAAGATATGCACAGGATATTAAACATACACCAAGGGAACAGTTAACTTCAATACACGGTCAAAGCTCAGCAACGAATTCTATGATCCAGTGCTGATATCAGATACAAGCTTCAAAGACAAATTTCTTTTCAAAGTTTATTCTAGTTTCCTAAGGCTAGCATGAGGTGTGTACATTTGCCTGGGCAAGTCAATACTTCAGAATAGCTCATGCAGCAGATGCCCTTCTAGATGCTCAGTCCATCTAGAAGAATTTGCACTGGGCGACGGAGGGGCCCGACTCATCATACTCCTGGATGGAGCCACCAGTCCAGACTGAGTCCTTGTGCTTAGGGGGAGCGATGATCTTAATCTTCATTGTGCTGGGTGCTAGGGCTGTGATCTCCTTCTGCATCCTGTCAGCAGTGCCTAGATACATGGTGGTACCACCAGAGAGCACTGTGTTGGCATACAGGTCTTTGCGGATGTCCACATCACACTTCATGATGGAGTTGAAGGTGGTCTTGTGGATGCCACAGGACTCCATGCCCAGGAAGGAAGGCTAGAAGAGTGCCTCTGGACACCAGAGCCGCTCATTGCTGATGGCGATCACCTGCCCATTGAGTAGCTCATAACTCTTCTCCAAGGAGGAAGATGATGCTGCAGTAGCCATTTCTTGCTCAAAATCAGGGCAATATAGCACAGCTTCTCCTTTATGTCTCCAACAATTTCCCTCTTAGCAGTGGTGGTAAAGGTGTAGCCCAGTTTAGTCAGGATCATCATGAGGTAGTCCGTCAGGTCCAGATGCAAGATGGCATGGGGAAGGGATCTATCTTGGTTTTGTGTGTGTGTGTGTGTGTGTGTGAGAGAGAGAGAGAGAGAGAGAGAGAGAGAGAGAGAGAGAGAAAGAGAGAGAGAGAGTGACAGTGTGTGTGTGTGTGTGTGTGTGTGTGTATGTGTGCTGTATACACAGATGGTATGTGGAAACCTGAGGCCAATACCAGAGAGTATCGTTAATCACTCTTACATTTTTGGAGACAGAATCTCTCACTGAACTTGGAGCACTCAGTTTTGACCAGACTGGCCATCCCGCAAGCGCCCCAGAACCACCCATCTTCATTCCCCAGAGCTGGTATTACAGCTGTAGACCAGCACTCTATGATGGTCTGAGCTCAGACCTTCATGCTTGCAAAGCATGCCCTTTACCCTCTGAACCAGTCATTCTCAACCTTCCTAATGCTGTGAGCCTTTATTCCAGCTCCTCGTGTTGTGACTCCAGCCATGACATTTCTTTCATTAGGGCTTCATTACTATAATTTTGCTACTATGAATTGTATTGTAAATATCTGATATGTGACCCCCAAAGGGATCGAGACCCACAGGTTGAGAACCACTGCACAGAGTGACCTGTCTCCACAGCCCTTGCTGTGTTCTCTAAGAGAGCATGTATCCGGCACATATACAGGAGCACAGCAAACTTCCTGCCTTTAGCCAGTGTCCATTTCCCTTTCCTCCTTCTCCTTAAAGGATGGATTCCTGGATGAAAACAAACTTTCCCTGTTCCAGATGGACAGGTGTCATCATGACAAAAGTAACTCATCCCAGCACATTCTAGACAGAGGCCTTACCCACCTCCTCCTTTCTTGATTCCAAGCTTAGATTCCCCAGGACCAACTCCAGCAAGCATTGGCCTGGGGCTAGGGAGCAGCAGCATGAGTAGGAGGAACCAGATCTCCAGTCCTATTCTATTCTACTGACTGAGCCCCAGCCCCCAGCCCCACTGTGCATGGTGGTTTGGGTTGGTTGGTTTTGCTAGAAATGAATGCCACTATTCTCCAGCAACCTTTCAAAGCTCTCTAAATCCTATCTGGAAGCATGTGAGTTTCACCCAAAGAATGATAACTGAGCACCTCCTGTGTTCAGAGATGCCTCGGCCTCTGGCAGTTTAGAAATGTTCTGAGAACTGTCTGGCCAAAAGGCCTGGCCAAAGGACAACCTCAGATGGAATTCCTCCCCAGGTGTATCCTCTTTGGTTTTGTTTTAGGACAAGGTCTCTTTCTCTCTGGCCCGGGGCTCACATCATTAGGCTAGGCCTGCTAGCCCCAGTACCCCCAAGGACCTGCATGCCTCCACTTCCCCAGCACTGCAATAACAGACACCAATTCTATCCGGGTTTTGTCTGGAACTCAGGTCCTTGAGCATGCATGCAGAGCCAGCACTTTGACCAAGTGAACTGTGCCCCAGCCCTCTAGCTGATTTCATTTCTCCCACCTGGCTTGGATCCAGGTGCAGCCATTTCCTCTTCCCGGTGACTTTTGCATCTATAATTATTTAGGACCCTTGGGACCTTGCACTTCCTGCTTTTACTGTATCCTATGACTACTTGTAGGTTTTGGTTTTGAAACAGTTTCTCACTATACATATTTACCACCTGGCTGGCCTTGAACTCTCAGAGATCCGCCTGCCTCTGCTTCCCGAGTGCTGGGATTGAAGACATGTAGTGCCAAGCCTGGCCCTAGACTGTTAGGAAAATATCTGATGGATTTATTAAAAAAACTCCTGGTTTTATGAAATTTATCTCTGGTCAATTTGCAATAGTTATCTCAGGACGCTTCTGTCTTTTCTAAACTGCCAGAGGTCGAGGCATCTCTGAACACAGGAGGTGCTCAGTTATCATTCTTTGGGTGAAACTCACATGCTTCCAGATAGGATTTAGAGAGCTTTGAAAGGTTGCTGGAGAATAGTGGCATTCATTTCTAGCAAAACCAACCAACCCAAACCACCATGCACAGTGGAGCTGGGGGCTGGGGCTCAGTCAATAGAATGCTTGCCTCAAATACATGATACCCTCAGCACCAGGAAGCCAGATGTGGGGAGTATACACCTGAAATCAGGGTACCCCAGAGAAGAAGGCAGAACAGTCAGCCTGGGATACAGGTGCCCCTTTCTCCAATCAGTATCCAAACCCTGTGTGGTGACTATTTCAGGCAGGGGAGGCTTTTATGCTGTGACTGAAAAGGGGATTAAGGTTAGAGGAGCAAGGGTCTGTTGGGCTTCAGACAAGGAAACAGCTGCTCTCCTTTAGGGGAGAGTGCTGAGCAGTATGAGGAAGTCACTGCTCTGCAGGGCCCGAGGGCACAAGGCAGTTCTCACTACTTACTGTAGCCTGACCCGGGCTCTCCTCCTCGCCCCTCTGGGATCTTGATAGCATTCCCCTTCTTACTGCCTTCTAGTCTGACAGGACAACATCCTGTGAAAGTCCAGCTGGCAAAGCTGTATCGGAAATAGCATTTGCAGGCTTCCAGCACCATGGTAACCAAAGCTGAAGTTAAACAGGCTAGGTTAGGTGGTTGAAAGAATGCTGAACCCGTGAACCCTTTGTAGGGTGCAGGAAGAGAAGTGGCTGGCTGTTGCCAGGCCTGAATCTCAGAGAAGAGCAGAGTCAGGTAGAGAGGAGAGAGAAGGAATGGATGGGAACACAGCAGGGAGAGCAACCCCAGTCAACTGAAAGGACTGAGTTTAGGCCATTTAGGAGCCAGATGGAGGCTAGGGGACTGGGACTGTAAGGTCATCTTTAGCACCATGTGATGCATAGTAAATAGTTCCAGACCAGCCTGGGTTACATGACACCCTGCCATAAAAATGTTTACAGGGGGCTGGGGAGATGAAAGGAAAAAAACAAGAAGAAAGAAGAAAAGCACTTAGAAATTTGGATCATGAGAATCCTTAGCTTGGCCTACTTTCTGTATCTTGGGCATTAAAAGCCAGGTCTATGGAAAGGCACATATTTACAGACTTTTACAGACTCAAACTATTCAGTCCAGTCTGCATACAGCTTTATCTTATCTCAGAGCTGGGAGTGCTTTCCTTGCCACTGCCCAGAGAACAGTGGAAACATTTCTGTCCTGCTATGGCTACCGTAGGGAAAGCGGGGCTAGGTATGGATCCGCAGGTGTCTTAGTTCATTTAGTTTTCTGTTGTCAGGATAAAATAGCCAAGCAAAAGCAGTTTAGTGAGAAATGGTTCATTTGGCTCACAATTCTAGGTTTCTAGGTTACAGTTTCTCACTGCGATCTGGGGGTGGAGTGGGGAAGGCAAGGGGCAGGAAAACGAAGCAGTTAGCCACATCACATCCACAGTCCGGAAGAGAGATGGAGGTATTAATGCATACATGCTAGTGATCGGCTCCCTTTGTTCATGCTTGTGTAACTCGGGCTCCAATGGCTAGGGAATGGAGCCACCCATAGGTGTGTGGGTGGGGTGGGAGGGTCTTCCCACCTCAGTCCAAAGAACATCCCTCAAAGGCATGCCCACAAGCCAGCATAATCTAGAAACTTCCTTGATGAGGCTCCCTTCCTAGGTGATTCTATATTGTACATAAAGTCCACAGCCCAAACCAAGCATCACACCTGGTATTGTGAGCAGAGGCAGTTGCCCCTTTTGTGCCTTCCTGTTTCCCAGACTTGGCCACAGACTGTCAAGTCCTAATTGATCTAGAGGCTAGAGACTGTAGAGCTGTGGGAGCAACCCAGCCCGCCACATAAGCTGTCCAAAATGGTTCCTGTCTGTAATTCCAACACTAGGGAGGTGACGACAGGAACCGTATGTTCAAAGTCATCTTCAGTTATATAAAGAGTTCAAAACCAGCTTGTTATACATGAGATCCTGTCTTTAAAGGGGGATGGAGAATAAATTTAGAGGTGATCCTTCATATTGCTTCCCTCCATCCAAGAGGTACTATGCATTTTTCTGTGTCTCTCGTTCATGTATGTGTATATAATACACATTTTCACTATACCTGGAAGTTTTCATATTTTCAATGAATATGTTATAAAATTCAGTGTGAATGAATGTGCCTCCTATTATTGGGAACTTTGATGGTCCTGCATTTATAAGAGGAGTTTCTATTAAATGTCCCACTTTGGCATGTGCCCTGAACATAGTTGCTTTCCTTCAAACAAAGGTGTTCAAAGAACAAAGGTAGCAAAATATCTTCTGTTTAAGACTCATTTTTCTCAATGCTTACAGCTATAAAAATGAAAACTAGGACTGAATGTATCTCAGCAACAAATACTAGTCATCTGTGAATATGGCAACTGGTGTGTGTGTGTGTGGTTTTTCCAGACAGCTTTGGCTGTCCTGGAACTCTGTAGACCAGGCTGACCTCAAACTCACAGAGATCCACCTGCCTCTGCTTCCAGAGTGCTGGGATTAAAGGCGTGCGCCTCCACCACCCAGTTCATGGTAACTTAATTGGGGCTCTGGTTTACAGTTTCAGAGGCTTAGCCTAGTCCATTACCATCAAGGCAGGGGGATGGTGGTGTGCAGGTGGATATGATGCTGAGAGGTAGCTGAGAATTCTGTATCTGGATCCACAGGCAACAGGAAGAAGTGACACTGAGCCTAGCATAACTTTTGAAACCTCAAAGCCCACCCCTAGTGACACACTTCCTCCAACAAGTCCCCACCTTCTAATTCATTTAAATAGTGCCACTCCTTAATGACTAACATTAAAATCTATCTACCCTTGGGGACATTCTCTTTCAAACCACTACAATATTGTACAACAGATGACAAAAGAAGCTGAAAATGAATTTATTTCAAGAGAGAGAAGCCACCAGCTAAGGACATAAGAGCTAGTACAACCCCACCCCCTACCCCCAGCAGCATTTAAAAAAGCAGGAACTGAATTGGCAGAAGCTAGGAGTTTGAGGACTGTATTAGGAAGAAGAAACAGGCAACCAAGGAGATTATACCTGCTGCACGCCAATTCTGAAACCCTCAACTACAAATAGGCAAAGGTCCTGCATAAAATACAATAAATATCCCTTAACACGAATAGCTGAGATCAAATAAGTCTGGAGAGCAGATAGAACAAAGAGGAAGCTGAAGTCAAAAGTGGCAAGCTTACAGATGGAGTGTGGCTCAGCGGGTAGAAGGCTTGCCTGGCATGCAGACAGCCCTTGCTTGTAACCCCTGCCGCACAGAAGACTGGGAACAGTGGTGTGTGCTTGTAATCCTAGCTTTTGGGAAGTGGAGGCAGGAAAATCAGAAGTTCAAGGTCATCTGCAACTACATTGTGAGTTTGAAGCCAGCTTAGGCTGTATGAGACTCGGTTCAAAAGATAGGTAGGTAGAAAAGTAGATAAAAAGAAGACAATGATAAGCTTATATCAGTGTTTGGAACCATGGTTTTGGGCTCATGGTGTCAGAGAAATTCTAGCCCACCATGACAGAGAAGGCAGGCGGAGTGACTCAGTCTGTGACTATGGAAGTGTGGGCCTGGGCTTTATTCAGAGGGTGGTAGATAGACTAGCAGGACAAAGAGGCCCGAAGCAGGTTACCACCTTCAAATGCCCGTTTCTAAGGACCTTCTGCCAGGCGAAGTATCAAAATAGCTCCCCAGCTGGGGACCAAGCAGTTAAGTGTTTTGTCTGTATGTCTGTGCACCATGTGTATACCTGCCTGGTGCCCTTAGAGGCCAGTAGAGAGTGGCAGGTCCCCTGGGACTGGAGTTACAGGTAATTTCAAGCTACCATGTGCCTGTTGGGAATTGAATTCAAATCCTCTGGGATAGGAGCCAGTGTGCTTAACTACTGAACCATCTCTTCAGCTTTGGTCCAAACATTCAAAACATGAACCTGTGTATGCATATGTGTGTGTGTGTGTGTGTGTGTGTGTGTGTGTGTGTGTTGTGTGTTGTATGTTCTGGTATGGGGGTATGTACCAGATATAAAACACAATAGGTGCCATGGGCTGAAGACCAAATACAAGTGGGTGAAAGCCAGAAGCAATCCACTGGGGGCTGGAGAGATGGCTCAGCGGTTAAGAGCACTGACTGCTCTTCCCTTCCCTTTTTCCAAGACAGGATTTCTCTGTGTAGTCCTGGCTGTCCTGGGACTCACTTTGTAGACCAGGCTGGCCTCAAACTCAGAAATCCGCTTGCCTCTGCCTCCCAAGTGCTGGGATTAAAGGTGTGCGCCACCACTGCCCTGCTAATTTTTTTCTGTACATGGCTGTTTCTTCTTGTGCATGTATATCTCTGTACCTTGTGCATGCCTGGTGACCTCAAAGGTCAGAGAGAGTATGGGAGGATTTTTCCAGAGATACAGGCGCTTGTGAGCTGCTGTGTAGGTGCTGAGTCCAGAATCCTAATTAATCCTTTGAATGGGCATCTGGCGCTCTTAACTCCTGAGCCATTGCTCCAGCCCCAGTTTTTGATAGTTATGAATTCCCTCTGTGCAGTGTGGACGCGCTGCTGCTTCCTTATCTTCCAGGCAAACCCAAGCCCTCCTGACTGGCGGCTGAAGCGCCAATTATCTTCAAGTGAGCCCGCATGCAGACCATTTCGGGGAGCCCGCCAGGCTGGGCCATGTAGACACAGTTTATACGAATTGAAAGGTTTTATTCCAGTCAGCTGTGACTACACTCAGATATTCAGGGAGCCAAGGGTCACCAAGAATTTAGGGCAAGGGGCTTTTACCAGCAAAGCCCACATCCTGTTGTCTTCCCCGGCAGCTGCAGGGGAAGGCCTTGGGCAATCTGAAAGCAGGCCGTTTAGAAGCTAAGATAAGCTGTTAGCTGGAGGGAGAGGTTTGCAGAAGCAGGCAGCTTAACCGATGGGGAGATAAGTCATGGCCGGGGAGGTTTTGACAAGGGGTAGTTTAACAAAGGCTAAGGTAAGGTAGCTGGGGCATGCTGACCTTGGGTTTCTAGAATAGAGCTGGCTAATCTTCCATGGGGGCCTACATCAAAGAGATCAGATTCTAGTTAAACCTGAAATGGCCTCAGCAAGAAGACCAGATCGAAAAATCTCTGCACTGTTTTGCCCTGTCACGGGACTACCATAATTTTTTTAAAACTTGGGGGGAGGGGCAATCTCTTTCTAGGCCATTCAGTGGCCAAATTGACTTACTAAAGCTGGTTGGCATGGGGTGGGCAGTGCTGGTGAGGAAAGCAGAGTTACAAGTCCTTTAAAGATTTCTGAGGAGCTAGGCATATAGGCCCAAGACATTTGGGACTTGCAAGCTGGAACCCTGGGTTCCATCTTTTATCACACCATTGGTGAGGGTTTTTAAAAGGGGACTGGTCATACTCTACCCTAACAGATGTCTGTGGATACTAGGCACCATGGAAGGCCCATTGAATATCTTAACAATGAGCCCAATGTGTATGACTTTTGTAAGAAAAGGGGCATTATTGTCAGCCTGCAAATATACTTGGTATTTATCACATGACAGAGTAGCCTCAAGGGCCACAGTGATTTATTCAGGCTCAGCTAGACAGAGTGCAGCAGCAACAACACCACCTGAAAGAATGACAGCAACAATGACTCCCCCCCCATAGGCTCAAAGAGGGGCAAAGATCCATTGTGAGGCTGGAGCAATAGGTAGCTAAGTCACTAAAAGGATCACAGCACAACCCTGAACCCCTGAGGGCCTGAGCTTGATCCTGGCCTGGTTCGTCCCAGCCATACACTTGACATAACCCAGAATTACTTGGGAAGAGGGAACCTCAACTGAAGAATTGCTTACATCAGATTGACCTGTGACCATGTCTGTGGGGGCATTTTTTAATTGCTAACTGATATAGGAAGGCCTTAGCTCACTGTGGGCATCACTGTCCTTAGGTAAAAGGACCTAATCTGTATAAAATACATAGCTGAATAAGCCAGAGGAACCAAGCCAGTAAGCAGTATTCATCCCTCCATGGGCTCTCCTTGCCTTCATGGTCCTGCCTTGAGTTCCTGCCCTGACTTGCCTTGCTGATAGACTATAACCAGGTAAGCTGAATAAACCCTTTCCTCTCAAGGTCGGCTTTGGTCACTGTTAAATCACAGCCATGGAAAGAAAGCAATGATGGTCACAGGACTCTAACCCTCTGAAACTATAAGCAAGCCTCCAATAAACTTTCTTCTTAAGCTGCCTTAGTTATGATATCTCTTCACAGCAATAGAATGGTAACTAAGACAATGACCAAGGCAACTTAGGAGAGAAATTGTTTAATTTGAGTCTCATAATTATAGAGTTAGAGTCCATGACCATCACAGTGGGGAGCAGAGCAGCACCAGGCAGGCATGGTGCTGGTGCAGTAGCTGAGAGTGCACATCTTGATCCACAAGCAGGACACACACACATACATACAAAGGGGGGAGGGGAGAGCACAGTGTGAATAGCAAGAGACCTGGAACCTCAAAGCCTGTCCCCAGTGACACTCCTCCTCCCAAGTCCTTCCTTCCTAATCCTTCCCAAACCATTCCACAAACTGGGGGTCAAGAATTCCAATAAACGAGCCCATGGAGGCCATTCCCATGAAAAGCAGCACACTTGCAAATGGGGAAACCACCCCAGACAGTCCCAGGACCTCTGTGAATGAAGTAATCAGCTTTAGTTACTGTTGTTTGCACAAATAGGGTAGACATTCCTTTTCAACCAGAACCCAGGGACAGGCTAAGAGGCATTCTTCCAAAGACATGTTTCTGGTAGCCATTGCCAGGAAGGCACTCATACCAAATGCCAAGAGGCATTTTGGGCTGAAACTCCTCCTTTTGCCAGCATCTTCCAGTACTAGGGATCACCCAAGCTCAGCAATCACTCTACCACTGCGCAGTATCCCTAGCCCTTGCCAGAGTCTTCAAGCCATCAAATCATCCATAGAGATCATGGAGTTACAGGGCCCTAATAGTGATGTGTACACAGCAACTTGCCAGACAGCTTCCAACACAGATATTGGTATAAGTCCCACTCAAAGGATGTTGCTTCAAGGCATGAACTGATCCAAAAGACCAAGTACTATGTTTGAATGGAGCACATTCTCCAGTACCCACAGAATTCAACATAGGGCATACCTCTCTTTCTTCTTAGGGAACCATTGTACAGGACTATCCTCCAGGCCAGTCAATATCTCCATAAGATCAGCCGTGCCTGTGCCTGTCTGCAGGCGTCCACCTGGATCTGGTCTGTGGCTATTAACATACTTTCCAAGGAGAAGGAGGAGTGTGGATGGTCATTGGGCCCTCACCTGAGTATCTGGCCATTCCTCCCAGTACACAAGTCTGTCCTCACTAACCAGAGGTGGCCTCAGGATCCTAGAAAGAAGATAATAGTATTGCGATGGTTTGAATATGCTTGTCTCAGGAGTGGCACTATTAGGAGATGTGGCCTTGTTGTAGTAGGTGTGTCACTGTGGCTGTGGGGCTTCATCCTGGCTGCCTGGAGGCCAGTCTTTTCCTAGCTGCCTTCGGAACAAGGGGAGGAAGTCTCAGCTTTTCTAGCTCAAAGTCTGCCTGGATGCTGCCATGCTCTCACCTTTATGATAATGGACTGAACCTCTGAACCTGTAAGCCAGCCCTAATAAATGTCCTTATAAGAGTTGCCTTGGTCATGGGGTCTGTTCACAGCAGTAAAACCCTAACTAAGACAAGTATATAGGATGGGGAGGACTAGAGGCTCAGGCAGGGGGGTTCCATCTACAAAGCCACAGGGCAGTCATGATCCTTAGCCACAGGCTACACCAGTGCTGTAATAGTTTGACCATCGAGGTTGCTGAGACTTATAGATAATTGGTCTACTAAGAATCATCCACAGAGTGAAGGCTTTGGACATTAAAGAAAGTCAGTCATGCTACACCCTGGTTTGCCCACTGGTAGCAAATGGCTGGGGACTTAGAGACCTTTGAGAAATGTTCTGGCTTATTACAGAAGCCTTGCTGCCTGAATCTATATATAAGTTCCTTCCCTTCCCCCATGGGTTCTGGGGATCAAACTCGAGGATCAGGCTTATACAGTGTTCTAGCTAGCCTCGGCTGTCAATTTGACCAGCCTACAGTCATCTGAAGGAGTCTAGTCTGAAAAATGACTGTGACTGATGATCATTACTGGAGAGCCCAGCCCACTGGGAGCAATACTATCCCTAGGCAGGTGAGTTTGGGCTACGTAAGAAAGCTAGCTGAGTTTAAGCCAGAGTAAGCGAGGAAGCAATATTCCTCCACAGTTTCTGCTTTGGTTCTTGCTTGACTTCCTGCCCTGTTTTCTCTCAAGGATGGACTGAGGGACTTAGAGCCTTTCCTCCTCTGAGTTGTTTGTTTGGTCATAGTATTTATCACAGCAACAGAGGGCAAACTAGAACACTAGAACCCTTGACTTACAAATGCTTGTATCTGCTGAGCCTTCTCTCCAGCTTGCTTGGTCACTTTTTAAAAGCAACCCCTGTAGTATCATGTTGCTTATTAGCTTATGGCTAGAAAAACTTCCATAACCAGAACTTCAATTGCCTTCTGAGCACCTACATTTTTCTACCTCACCTGTCACTTTGTCCATTTCTTTTCAGAGATGAGACAGCAGTGTTCCACCACTGGTGTGGCCTTTTAAAGCTTGGAGGACCAGGAGACCACCCAGGTTTGGCTCCTTTGCAGATTTCAGAACTCCTAAAACAGTGGCTGGCACTGACCTCTCTCTCCAATTCCAAATAAAAATAGGTGACTCTGTCTTGAGAAGCCCGTGCCCACACTTGAGTATGTCTTGGTCTTCTCTTGATTGGCTCTTTGGCTCTTTACTCTGGGTTCTTAAAATCTTTTTTCTCGAGGCTGGAGAGATGGCTCACAGGTTAAGAGCATTGACCCCTCTTCCAGAGGTCCTGAGTTCACTTCTCAGCAATCACATGGTAGATCACAACCATCTGTAATGGGGTCTGGTGCCCTCTTCTGGTGTCTGAAGAAAGCAATGGTGGTGTACTCATATCCATAAAATAAATAAATAAATCTAAAAAAAAAAAAAAACCAAATAAACCTTTAAAAAAATATTCTTTAATTTGTGTGCTTCAACCCTATATTAGAATGTCTTTATTAACCTCACTGTCTTAGTCAGGGTTTTACTACTGTGAACAGACAGCATGACCAAGGCAACTCTTATAAGGACAACAGTTAATTGGGGCTGGCTTACAGGTTCAGAGATTCAGTCCATTATCATCAGGGCAGGAACATGGCAGAGTGCAGGCAGGCATGGTGCAGGAGGAGCTAAGAGTTCTACATCTTCATCTGAAGGTGGCTAGCAGGCAGCAAGGGCTATGGGTTTTTTTGTTGTTTTGTTGTTTTTTTGTTTTTTGTTTTTTGAGTCAGGGTTTCTCTGTGTAGTCCTGGCTGTCCTGGAACTCACTCTGTAGACCAGGCTGGCCTCGAACTCAGAAATCTGCCTGCCTCTGCCTCCCAAGTGCTGGGATTACAGGTGTGCGCCACCACTGCCCGGCCAAGGGCTATGGTTTTAATGCTTTCACCCACAGTGACACACCTGCTCCAACAAGGCCACACCTCCCAATAGTGCCACTCCTAAAGCCAAGCATATACAAACCATCACACTCATTCTCCTCAAAATAATAATAAAAATTTAAAAGGTCCCAGATAGCCGTGTCTACAAAAATATTTCAATCAGTATTTCCACATGAGATACATATATATCGTATACATGTATGTATGTGTATGTATGTACACACACACACACACATACACACATACACACACACAGAGCTTCTCCAGACTAAGAAGGAGGTCCCCTACCCAAAGTCACATGTCAACACTTACAGAAAACTAGGAGCCAAAGGATAACTGATTACATGTCACTCTCCAAACAAAAAGCAGGCGAGAATGTAAGTGTTTGTTCACCAGGCTTGACCAACTATTAGGTTCCATTTCAGTAACAACATGCCTCTACCAGGCAGCTCAAGGGGGCAGTGCAGGCCTGCGTGTCTTAACGTCCCCAGTTCTCTTCTTGAGAAAAGCATGATTCTGTCAGGGGGGCAAGAGGACCCCAAGTGACAACTATTTGAAAAAATACACTGGTGTACTTAAAATAATTCCAGCAATATCTTTGCTGTATAAATCTTCCACATGCCTCAGTGGTCAGACTTGCAGTCTCCTGCCTCTGCTTAAATTATTCAAAGTGGAGAAGTGACACAATTCCAAGAAATAGTTAGTCTTGATACCTTCCCCTGCCCAGCCCTTCAAATCAGTGTTTTCCAAACTGCTGTCTGCAGTACAGTAAGGGCTCATGAAACCGACTTAAGAGATGGACCCTCCTGTTCAAAAACCAAACAACTCCAAAGGAATGAAATCACATTTGAATACAATGAGAAATGCCAAGGAGCAGCACAGGTAGCAGGGGCAGGCGGTGTTCTGTGAAAGGTTGGCTTCCTGTTTCTAGGGACAAGATGTTTGCTACTCTGAGATGTGCTTTAATAAAGGCACCCAGAGCCTTGTCTCTGAGGCCAAACCCTGGGGGGAGTTGGAGCTTGCTGTCTGTGTGTGTGTGTGTGTGTATGTGTGTGTGTGTGTAGTTAGCAGAGGATGACCTTGAGCTTCTGATACCAATGTTTGCACTTCCTAATAGCTGGGATTATGGATGTGTGCTACTACCATCAGTGTGTCAAGTGCTGTAACTCAGAACCCAGGGCTTGTGTATGCTAGGTAAACACTTCAGCACCTGAACTACATTCTCAGCCTCTAGGGGTCTTATGTATGTGAAAGCTGTTACTGGGAACATGCGTATTTAGAACTGATCTCTGTCACTGTCTCTCTTTCTGTTGTACATGTTTGTGTAGGGTGCACATGTATGTGTCAGAAGTTGACATCAGGTTTGATCCCAGTAAGAAGTCAGCCAGCACACTTAGAGATTAAAGGAAAGGCTCTTTGAGAGCAAGCATCCAATTCTGGCTAATGCTCTGTCTTAGGCTTTCTATTGCTGTGAAGAGACACCACGACCACAGCAACTCTCATAAACATTTAATCTGGGCTGATTTACAGTTTAGAGCTTCCATCCATATGGTCATGGCAGAGCCCAGGTAGACATGGTGCTTGGTGCTGGAGAAGGAGCTGAGAGGTCTACATCTGGACCCAGACACAACAGGAAGAGACAATGAGCCACTAGGTCTGCCTTGAGTACCTAGAGACTTCCAAACCCACCGCCAGGGACATACTCCAATAAGGCCACACCTCCTAAATAGTGCCACTCCTTATGGCCATTTTCTTTTAAACTACCACATGCTCAAAGAGGAGCTGGCCTTGAATAGAGGATTTTGTGAACTTATATACACTTTAGGCTTGTGTAACCCGTGTATGCTGTCATCCTGAAAGCTCTTTTAGGTTTTGGCCCCAGGTTATACTTTGAATAATTTAAGCAGAGACTGGAGACTGCAAGTCTGGCCCCTGAAGCACCTGGGAGATCTAGACAACAAAGATATTGCTGCCGGAATTATTTTAAGTACACTGGTGTACTTTCAAATAGTTGTCACTTGGGCTCCTCTTGCTCCCCTGACAGAATCCTCTCTCTCTCTCTCTCTCTCTCTCTCTCTCTCTCTCTCTCTTTGTTTTTTTCGAGACAGGGTTTCTCTGTATAGCCCTGGTTGTCCTGGAACTCACTCTGTAGACCATGCTGTCCTCGAACTCAGAAATCCACCTGCTTCTGCCTCCCAAGTGCTGGGATTACAGGCGTGTGCTGCGCTGCCGCCACCACCACCACCACCACCACCACCACCGCAGCCGCTGCTGCCGCCGCCGCCGCCACCACCACCACCACCACCACCACCACCTGGCGAATCATGCTTTTCTCAAGAACAGAACTAGATTCTTTAAGACATTCAGGCCTGCACTGCCCCCTTGAGTTGCCTGGTAGAGGCATGTTCTTTGCTGTGAAAATAGAACCTAATGTCTGGTCAGTGAACAAATGCTTACATCCTGGTCTGCTGAATTCCCACCCGTCCTAACAGGCCTGGTTACTATCCTTGGGATAGTTTGGAGGCCCCACTCCCTTAGCTCAATTCTACTACATGAGATTTAACGTCTCCTAAGCAAATGGTAATCTCAAAGATGGGGGAGAAAGAACACTGGCTCAAATCATCATGGCAAATGAACTGAAGCAAGTTTTTTTTTATTTGTGTACACTGGGTGCTTCCCCCCACCACCTTAGGCAGGGATCAAGAGGTCAGCCTTGGGTGTGCAGAAAGACAAGTTTATTTGTTGTTTTTTTCCCCAGGCTGTCCTGCACTCGGTCTATAGACCAGGCTGGCCTCAAACTCAGAGATCTACCTGTCTCTGCCTCCCAAGTGCTGGGATTAAAGACAGGAACCACCACCACCTGTCTGGAAGACAAGGTTTTTATAGGTCAGGGGTAGGGGGTTTCCAATTAGGGATTTGGCAGGTATATACGGTTACAGAAACAGAACATAAGCAGAGTAGGTTGTTCGTAATAACTTCTTGGAACAAAGACATGGTTGCAAGGTGATTATAAGGTAGTCATAACAATAGGTGGTCAAAATGACCTTTGAAATGAAGTTGTGGTTGCTGCTTTATGTAACAGGCAGTACAGAAACATTTGGAGTCAGTGTTTACAAGTAGGGCATAGCTCAATCCTTGAGAAGCAAACTTAGTCATAAAGAGGAATGAGCCTAGTTTGTCTATATTGTAAGATAGCTTTCAAGCGTAAGGTGGAGACTGGCTGGTTCACCACAAATCCCAGAGTAATTTCTTTCCTTCCTTCCTTCCTTCCTTCTTTCTTTCTTCCTTTTTTTTAAAAAAAAAAAAAGATTTATTTATATGAGTACACAGTCACGGTCTTCAGACACCCCAGAAGAGGGCATTGGATCCCATTACAGATGGTTGTGAGCCACCATGTGGTTGCTGGGAATTGAACTCAGGACCTCTGGAAGGGCAGTCAGTGCTCTTAACCACTGAGCCATCTCTCCAGCCCAAGTAATTCTTTTTTTTTTTTTTTTTTTTTTTTTTTTTTTTTTTTTTTTTTTTTTGGATTTCGCTTTTTCGAGACAGGGTTTCTCTGTGTAGCCCTGGCTGTCCTGGAACTCACTCTGTAGACCAGGCTGGCCTCGAACTCAGAAATCTGCCTGCCTCTGCCTCCCAGAGTGCTGGGATTACAGGCGTGCGCCACTACCGCCCAGCAAGTAATTCCTTTTTAACATCGATTCTATTACTCTTTCTTTTACATCACTTGATGGTTCTGGACTTACTTTTTGAAGCTGAGTCTCTCAGGTTATGGAGTGTGCTTATCCTGGCTGACCGGCGAAGTCCGAGGACTTACTTCTCTTTGTCCCCCAGTTCAGGGATCTTGATTGGGTTTGTTTTCTCTGCCAGGTAAACAATTAAAAGTCAGGGAAAATATAATGAGGCAAGGGGTACCTGGCAGGCCCATGCCAAGGTGTGCCCCTGTGAAATTATGCCCATGCAACAGACCTGGTAAAAGGGGGGTTTATTGGGGGAAGGGAGAGATATGAGGACCTGGGAAAGACAGACAGCTGTAAGCAGAGCCATGAGGCCAGAGAAGAGGAGGAGGCACAGAGAAGGACAGAGAAGGAGAGGGGATGCCTGGAACAGAGACAGACGGGGAGAGGACGGAGGGAGGGGAGGAGGAGGCATTGGCATGCGCTAGGTTGCTGGCAGGAACCTAGTAGAATCACCTGTAAGCTAATATCAAATGCAAGATGTAGCAGTATCAGGCAAAATCTCAAACACTGCTGAGAAAATTAGTTGGAGAAGAAAGGCTTTTAATTAGGGACAAGAAAACAAATGGACCTCTGAAAAACAGGGCCCTCTAGAAACTGAAAATCCAGTCTTTCCTGGAGGATGGTGTTGTTCTTTTAAGACTTTTCCTCCCCTAATTTAGTGCCGGTCAATTTGAACTGATAAGCCTGAACCTTTGATATAAACACGTGCTGATCTGGCCTTGAGCTTGTTGAACAAGTGAGTCTGTCAGGAGGGGGCCTTACTGGCTCCTTAATCTCCTCCTCCTTTCTCCTTTCTGTTTTAACAGGGTCTTACTATGTAGACCTGGCTAGCTTCGAACTTGCTAAGTAGAAGAGGTTGGCCTCCAAATAAGAGAAGAGCCTGCTTGTGCCTCTGCAGTGCTGGGATTAACCTATATGTTAATCTTGAAGTAGTCTCCAATTTGTTCTCCTGCCACACTAATGAGGAAGAAGTTCAAAATAAATACAAATGATGCTATAAAGGATTTGTTAATAGATTTGCTTAGGAAACATGGAATTTAGCTAAGGGAGCCTCCAAAATGCCTGAGGGATAAACGATATGTTAACCAGGCCCGTTAGGGTTTTGACGGAGAAGTATCTTGGCAGGTCAGGGCTAAGGTAATGCAAAGGTCACACCACAAAACAGATCCCACCCAAGAGTTTGATTTCAACTGGGAGGGGGATGGCCAGAGAGAGACAGAGAGAGAGAGACAGAGAGAGAGAGAGAGAGAGAGAGAGAGAGAGAGAGAGAGAGACATTTGGTGATTGGTGGTGACAGAGCTAATGACAATAGGGCTAAAGATAAGCAAAATTTAGGATGCTAGGGTGAAAATGTTTTTTTTTCCGGGTATTAGACCCATTCCCATGACAAAGGAGACAGCTCTGACTTACAACCAGCCATTAGCCCCTGATTCTCATTCCCAAAGAATACCTCTAACAAGATGACCCCATGGAACAACTATTCAAAAACAACAAAAACAAAAAACAAAAAACAATGGTGTACTTAAAAATAATTCTAGCAGCCAGGCGGTGGTGGTGCACGCCTGTAATCCCAGCACTTGGGAGGCAAAGGCAGGCGGATTTCTGAGTTTGAGGCCAGCATGGTCTACAGAGTGAGTTCAGGACAGCCAGGGCTACACAGAGAAACCCTGTCTCAAAAAAAAAAAAAAAATTCTAGCAATATGCAATATCATTGCTGTGTGAACCTCTTACCTGCCTAAGTAACCAGACTTACAGTCTCCTGTCTCTGTTTAAATTGTTCAAAGTGTAACCTGGAGCTATGACTCAGAAGAGATGACAGTGTCCATGGAATACATAATTCTCAAGTGTATATAAGCTAGTAAAACCTTCTGGTGGGGGTCCGTTCTTATTTGGGCATTAGCCCCAATCAGCCAACCACTATCAAAGAGCTTTCATCTCTAGTTTGTGGACTGATTTCTCACTGAGAAAGCATATTGCTTCTATAACACTAGCACATGCCAAGTTCTCATTCAGGACTCAGCTAACTAACCCTCCCCTTTCCAAGAAGCCTTCTGTGACTACCTAACCCAGCCTGCATTGAATGTGCCAGGTAAGCATGGTTCTAGCACAAACCTGACACTGTAACTGCCCTTTCTTTACACATTTAATTCCCTGAACCTCTCTGTGAGGAATTTTATCTCAAACCTATTGTAGTTAGTAACCCTTAATTAGAAAGTCTGGGGAGTGCTGGCGACGTGGTTCACTGGTTAAGAGCATTACTTCTCTTTCAGAGGACTGGAGTTCAGTCCCCAACAACTGCCTGTAGCTCCATCGTAAAGGAGAGCTGAAGCCCTCTTCTGGTCTCTGGGGGCACCTACACTTGCCGTTTACTCACACATAATTGAAAGTGATTTTTTAAAAACGTGCCCAGGGGAGCACGTGACCAAATGGAATTATTCTGCCAACAGGCTAGACTGGTGGTGGTCCGGAAGATGGGCCTTTACCCTCCAATAAAGTCCTTTATTCACATCATTTTCATTTCGTGTTATGTTTGCGCAAGAATCCACGCACTAACCTCAGACAAATCGATTCACTTCCCCCCCCCCCCCCCCACACACACACACACACGGGCCTCATTTGCATTTAAAAGCGAAGGCTGCAAAGGAAAATTCCTTTTTTCAAAGAGGAATTTCAAGCATCTGTCGCAGACCAGCAAGAAAAGAACGGAAAAATTTTTTTTAAAGGGCTAGAAGCCGATTTACGCAGAGCTACTACCAAATCATCCTCCAGAAGCAGGGAATTTTATTTTGGTCCTAAATAGCAAAGACAGCCAGCCCGAGTTCTTGGACGAAGTCCCCAGGGGAGCAGGGATTTGGAATGACAATGCCTGCTAATGAGGGGCGTGGAAGGGGCTGCAGCCCTGCTCCGGCTCCAGCTGAGTCTCCGCCCCTTCCCCCTACGTGTGAGCAATGGGCAGCTGCCAGCAGCGTTCTTGATCCTGTCCAAGCAGCTTGCTGTCAGCAGCACAGGCCTGTGGGGCCGCAGGGTCCTCCCACCCTTTGCTTTTGGATGGGCATTATTAGCTAGAAAAATGCTCCGCGTTTTTCTTGTTCGTGTGGTGTAACCTGCTCTCTGCAGATGCGCAACCTTTCTCCAGTAATTACCTCCTACGCTTGGGAAAAATCTCGAGCTCTCTCTCTCTTTTCATTACAGCAGCCAATTCAGCAAACTAGTTTGTATCGCCAAGGACAAAGAGGCAGCCTTTCCGACTGCAATGACGCGTTTCTTTCTTCCCACCATTTCTCCAGTGAAAGGGGTGTGATGACCTCCAGTCTCACCGCTTCTGAAATCAAATGCACGGGCTGATCTCCTTAGTCCAGTCTGAGAAGCTTCTACTGAACTGATAGGCAGCTAGGGACCATGGTCGGTTTCTTGGAACGGAGCAAAGGTGTGCCATAGAAATATACCACCCCACCCCGCCCCCACCCATTGTTGCCAGCCTGCTAGGCAGGAATGAGGATATTGTAAAGAGACACTATGGCAAACAGACTGTTGAAGCAATAGACACCCATAAAATTGCAGTTTCCCTAGGAACCTCATGCTCAGAAAGGAAAGGCTCAGACCTGAAATGGAGAACATTTTCTGTTTGGTCAGGTGATCTTGCTGGAGAGACTGGAGCCAGGCAGTGGGGAATGGGGGTGGGTGCACGCCGAGACACAAGAACAGGGGACAGATTTCTTTGTCCCTTTTCCCAAGGTGGTCACGTTGATTAAAACTCCTTTTTCTGACCCCGCCCCCTTTTGAGACAGGGTCTCTCTATGTAGCTCTGTCCAGGAACTATGTAGACCAGGCTGGCCTTGAACTCACACAGATCCCCTGCCTCTGACTCTGAGTAGTGGGATTAAAGGCATGCGTCACTGCACCCTGGGTCGTCTGGTTCTTTTACTTGATTTACTGAGGATGGGTTGATGGGTCTGGCTTGGGGCACAGGTTGTGACCCTCAAGTTTAATAATAAAACAAAGCACAAGGCTAGCTCGCTACAATCTAGTTCTAGCCAATGAAATGTGCGGAAGGGTCGTTGTAGATCCAGTTCCCAGGAGCTGAATAACTACAGTCTCCCAACTCATATTGAGGCTCCCAGAGGGCTGGCTCTAAGATGGTAAACAAACTGAAAGTCCCGACTTTAGCTCGCTGGGTCAGGGAGAAGTCTAGGAGCAATTCTTAAACAATGCCACGCCCATCACACAGCAAGAAACAATAAAGCTTCAGGTGAGGGAGCGGTTAAGAGCACTGACTGCTCTTCCGAAGGTTCTGAGTTCAATTCTCAGCAACCACATGGTGGCTCACAACCATCCGTAAAAAAAATCTGACGCGCCCTCTTCTGGTGTCTGAAGACAACTACAGTGTACTTACATAATAATAAATAAATCCTAAAAAAAAGAAAAAAAAAAGCTTCAGATGAGGTATGCGGGGATCTTAGGTCTCGGGGAGCACTTTAGTAGCATTTCAAACGCTTGCTGAGCAAATCTAGATCCCTGGAACCATGACTTCTGTGACTCCTGTCTGTACCACCACTAATCTGTACCACCACTAAGCTGGGAGGTAGAAGGGAAAAACGAGACATTTTAGGAAGCCCCACCTAACTACACGCATGGTACTGGGGAAATTAAGATTCCCCCTCTTGGAATTCTTAGTCTTGTTAATAAAATAAAGAGAAAAGCAGCCGGGCAGGCAAGCAAGCTGGTAAGCTTGACAGCTGTCAGAAGGCAGCAGCGGAGTTAGAGGAAAGCTACAGCTACTTGAGTTAAGCGGGAGAGTTTAGCAGGGGAGGTCAGCCTCACCGCGGACAAAGAGCCACACAGCAGGGGGTGTGAAAGCCCAATTGTTAGGGACCTTGGCCGGGCTGGGGAGGGGGAGGAGGGGGAGGAGGAGCAGCAGGAGGAAGAAAGGGGGAAATTTATACTTTAGGATAGACTTCATGGCAGCTCCTTAGCAGCTCCTTAGCAACTGGAGGGAAAATACATCAACTGTCTCTCCAGCATGGCTTCCAGTGAACCAGACTTCGTGAAGGGGCAGCCCTTGGCCAGAGCACTGGATTATATAATAACCAGAGCAACTGGATTAATTCAAGGGACAATGCCATGTCTCCACCCAGAGATAGATTCCATTCTCCTGACCAAGAATAGTTTTCCCTTAATAGGCTTCCAATGTTATTGTACGTCACAAGGGGGCAAGTGACCAAAAGTTGTCCTCTGACCTCCATATGTGTGTCCACGGGTGTACCCTCACATATAAACATGAACACACACGTCATACACATAAACACATTTTTCAAACCTGGTTTTGGCCATGTACATTTGCTGGGGGTGGGGGTGGGTGGAGGATTACTGGGGCTTGGAGGCTCGGCCCAGCTCTAGGCTCAGTGAGAGAATATGTCTCAAGGAAATACGACAGTGATGGAGGGGAACACACAGATACACACATACACACATTTTTTTAAAAGAAGAAAATAACATTTTCCAGTGTTCCTTGGTCTAGGTGTGAGCTCTTGAACATAGTGCTGGATGTAGTTTTAACTCTGCATGATTTGGTCCTTTGTGTAGACTTGTATATCCATCACAATAAAAATAAATTGCTTAAAATATTATTAATGATGTAATCTTTAGCCTGTATCAAGGGTAAGATTATAGCTCTATTGGTGGAGTGCTTTGTCTTAATATTCACAGAGCCCTAGATCTGATCCCCAGCGTACCTGAATAAGTCAGGTATGCTGTTACACACTGTAATCCTAGCATTTAAGAGGTACAGGCAAGAAGATCAAGGCTAGCCTCAGCTACATGGTAAGTTAAAAGCTACCCCAGCATTATATGGGAACCTGTCCCAAACTAATAAAAACCAATAAGAATACTTGTTCTAGTGAAAACTTCATGGTATAGAGTACTGCATTCTGGCCAGCCACTTATCTGCTGAGGTAGAGCCTGGTCGATTTTAGTTTTAGGTTATTATAGATGGGTGCTAGGAACATTTTTGTTTTGCATGGACAGGAGCCTTTTTTCTTCTAGGATAAATACCAGTCTTCTAAGATTGGCAGGTTGCATTGTATAATTTTTAAAATTATACCTATTTGTCTGTTTATTTATTTTGGGCTGAAGAGATGCAGGGCCCTGGTGCAGGGCAAGCCTCTAGCTTACCACTGAGCCACATCCATTGGCCACCGATTTGAGCTGTAAAGAAACTAACAAACTCTTATTCCGGGAATAGATGCACAGCTCTATCCCAGGTGGGCAGCTGCCTGCAAGCTGCATTCGGAGAATCCCACCCGGATCCATGCTTTTGCAAAAAGAGATCTCAGAATGAGCCAGATATGAAGCCGAGTCGAATGTATTACAAAGAGAGACGAAGGGCTAGAGAGATGGCATAGCAGTTAAGAGCACTTGTTCTTACAGAGAATCTAGGTTTGGTTCCCACCACCCACATGGTGACATCTGTAACTCCTCTTCCAAGGGATCTGATGGACTCTTCTGAGCTCTGAGGACACCAGGCAGTCACATGGTACACGCACCACCACCCCCAGACATCACTCATGCACATAAAATGAAATAATTGTTTAAAAACAGAAAAAAGTACAGTGAGAGAAAGGGAAGGGGGGGGGAACGCACACATAGGACAAGTGTGGGCTAGTGTTCTAAAGGAGAGTTGTCGTGCCTGCTTCTTTTCTTTCTTTTCTTCTTTTTTAAATTGAGACTTTCCTTCTGTTTGTTTTGAGACAGGGTTTCTCTGGGTAGGCCTGGCTGTCCTGGAACTCACTCTGTAGACCAGGCTGTCCTGGAACTCACTCTGTAGACCAGGCTGGACTCAAACTTAGAGATCTGCCTGCCTCTGCCTCCCAAGTGCTGGGACTAAGGTGTAGGTAGCCATCCAGCGGCCATGGAAAACTGGGTACCTGAGAGGGGGTCTGGAAATGGAAAAAGGATGGGGTGCTAGAAAAGGATGAAGCCAAGACAAAAGTGTCTGATCAAGGCTCAAAGTTTAACAGTCAGCACTGTGTTTATATAGGGAAAGTCCACAGACCCCATCCTTTGTTTCAGCTGGATTATGCTGCAAAGGAAGCTCAGCAGGCAGTCTGCTCCTGTAGGAAATTGCAGCAGGTACTGCAAGGCAGAAGACTCTATCTGGGTCTTTAAGGTACAACTGTGGCAAGCACTTAAAATCTATTTAGCCTGCTCAAGGCCGGGGGGGTTGGGGTGGGGGAAGGAAGGGCACATAAAAGTGTACGCCACCACTGCCCAGCAAGAATTTCACATAGACATATGATGTATATGGATCAAATCTACCCTCTCCATCCCTTCCCTCCAATCCCTCCCCTGTGCCCCATCTCTTTTCCCTCCCAGCTTCATGCATTCTTTTTTTAACGCCACCAAGTCTACTCAGTGCTACTTGTCTGTATTTGGGTGTAGGGCCAGGGCTCGCTGTTAGCTTCTCAGGGCTTGCATCCCTAATGAAAACAGACTCTTCCTCTTTGGCAGTCATCAGTTGACAGTAGCCCTTCAATCAAGAGTGAATCTCCCCGAGACCATCCCCCGTCTGTGCTGGGATTGTTGGTTGGTTTGACGTAGTACAGGCCATGTGTACATGTGCGACGACCCTGTCCTGTGCAGTGAATACTGTTTCACAGTAGCCATCTATTAGTGCTGGCTCTTAAGAGTCTTCATGTCTCCTCCTGAGATGGTCCTTAACCCTTGAGGAGTCTGTGATGCATTGTTGTGTAGCAGTTTCTTCTCACATGAAAACATCCCATCTTGGAGAGAAACTATGTAAGACATAGGGTGTGAACAGGGAGGTGAACAACAGGATATTTTAGATGGGATGTTTACTGGGAAGGGAAACAACAGGATGTTCTGAGGGGAGGTGGGATACGCCACCCTTCACCTCCTTTAGACAGGAAGTAAACATGCAAGAGCTGCAGGAAGTCCTTGAAACTAACCAGATTCAGTAGAGCGCATTAGCAATAAAGACTGCCCATAGTCGGTCTCAGATAAGCTGACCTACTACACTCAGGCTCGGAGGGAGCAACCTGGAATAAACAGAGCCTTCTGAGCCAAGTGGCCTAGATGCAGCCCAGAGCAGCTGAAGTGGCTGCAAGAAACCAAGAGCAGCAGAGCTGCTGGGAAGGGAGGGGCTCAGAGCAGCAGGAACTGTCACTTGGTTGGGATGGGCTTTGGTGATGCAGCTGTCTTTGAGTTGTTTCTGCTCTTATAAATAACTCCAATAAATCCCATTGGTTCACCCAGCCAGACTTTGGTGACACCTGTACTTTAGTCTGTTGTTGGTGCCCTCTTCTGGCACACAAGTGTACATGCAGGCAAAGCACTCAGACATAAAATAAATAAATATTTTAAAAAAATAAAAGAGATACGGAGACAGATCAGCCAGTAAATGCTTGCTATGCAAGCATGAAGACCCGAGTTCAGACCCTCAGATGTCCAGACCAGAAGTCCTTTGGCAGCTCAATATGGTACAAATTGCAGGACGGCACAGGTATGGCTCAGGATATATGGTGACCAACTGCCTCTTTCCTCTGAAACTCAGGAGCTCCTAAAAGATGAAGTTTCAATACTAAAGTGGGAAAGTTTTGGGGAAACTAGGTAACTGGTCACTCATCCCACCCTTGACCTCGTGGTCAGTGAAGTTCTGACACTGTTACATGGCTGTTTTAACCAAACAGGCACAGGTGAAAATGTAAGGGCAGAGGGGACCTCAGAGGGTGATGCCTGGAAAAGACAATGCAGTACCTGGGCTAGGTAGGTGACAACAGAAGAAATGTAGGTGTCTTGGTTTTCCCAGAAAACTTGCCCATAACATTTCAGCAAACAGTGGGTTTTGTTGTTGTTGTTGGTGGTGGTAGTGGTGGTGATGGTGGTGGTGGTAGTTTTTATCTTATTTTATTTTTATTTATTTATTTATTTATTTATTTATTTATTTATTTATTTATTTATTTATTTTTGGATTTGTTTTTTTCTCCGAGACAGGGTTTCTCTGTGTAGCCCTGGCTGTCCTGGAACTCACTCTGTAGACCAGGTTGACCTCGAACTCAGAAATCTGCCTGCCTCTGCCTCCCAGAGTGCTAGGATTAAAGGCATGCGCCACCACCTCCCAGCGTGGTTTTTATTTTTTATTTTTTAATTATTTTTTTAGATAAGGTTTCACACTGTAGTTTACTTGAGCTTCCAACTTTTAGATTACCCTGCTTCAGTCTCTTGAGTTATGGTATTACAGACAGGTACTACCACACCCAGATCTACAATAGAATTTTAAAAGATCTAATATCGGGCCTGGAGAGATGACTTAGTGGTTAAGAACATTGGCCACTCTAGCAGAGGACCCAGATTACATTTCTAGCACCCAGCCCACTTGGTTCAAATTCCTCTGTTTAGCTACAGTTCTAGGAGATCTAGCGTCATCTTCTGGTCTCTGGGAGCATCGCATACAAGTACTGTACATGCAAGCAAAGCACCCCTCCCACACACACACACAAAATGAAATAATGGATTTTGTAAAATATCTAGTTCTCTGTTAATTTGCTTTCTTCTTCTTTTTGCAACGCAGAAAGTTAAATCAAGAGCCATTATCTGAGTAAAAAATATTCTGCCGTTCTAATTGACTTTTATTAGAAACTTCCTGAACTACACAACAGATGGTCTGCAAGACAGAAACAAGCTCTGACGAGTTGAGCAGTGACAGGTAGACAAAAGGCTGAAGAAGTTAAACCTGCTGGTACAAATCTATAATTCTAGTTATTTGAGAGGCTGAGGTAGAAGGACCACAAGTTCTAAGGCTGGTCTGGGTAACTTAGTGAGACCCTTTCTCAAAGTTAAAGGGGGGGGGGTGCAGTTGGAAGACACAGCTCACTGGTAGATACTTGGCTAGCACGGATGAGATCATGGGTTCAGTCCACCACAGTACCACAAAAACAAAACACACTAAAGCTGGGCGGTGGTGGTGCACGCCTGTAATCCCAGCACTCTGGGAGGCAGAGGCAGGCAGATTTCTGAGTTCGAGGTCAGCCTGGTCTACAGAGTGAGTTCCAGGACAGCATGGGCTATACAGGGAAACCCTGTCTCGAAAAACCAAAAAACCAAACAAACAAACACTAAAACCGAAAGGGCTGAGGAAAGCAAAAATTAGGAATAAGAAGCAGGACAGTGTCTCACTGTGTTGCTATGGCTGGCTTGGAATTCAGTATGTACACCATGTCATCATGTTGATCTTGAAATCACTGAGATCTGCCTTCCTCTGCCACCACCCTCTGCCAGATTGGTGATTTTGAAGTTACTTTTTTTTTTTTTTTTTGGTTTATCGAGACAGGGTGCTGGGATTAAAGGCCTGCATCACCACTGCCTGGCTGAAGTTACTTTCCTTAGGGAAAAATAGGGAATTTTGTTGGCTTTCTGGGAGCTGGCTATTATTTCTCTCCTGATTTCTTGAGAGGTCAGTTCTTACCAGTAAATAGCCTGAGTTTTCTTTGTGACATAGAACCTGAGCATGAGTGACTCCATCTTGGATTCATCTTTTAGGAGATAGTATGGGAGGGTCTTAGTCCAAATAGTATCACGGAAGTTTTATACAGCACATTTATTTTATTGAGGAGACCGGGGGAACCTAGAGATGAAATAGTCTTTGTTAAAGATTGAATATTTAAGAACCTCCTTCCCAAATCTGCAATGTGAAGCCCTAATTTTTGATGTGGGTAGCTCTTGATGTGCTAGCACTAGGAAATGGGTGTTTGGGAAGTGATTAATTAGGTCATGACCAGCAGAACCCTCAAGAATGAGATTAGTTGCCTTATAACAGGTCCTGAAGGCTGAGCATGGAGCTCACCTGGAAGAGTGCATTACATGCAGGAAGCCCTAAATTTGATCCCTGGCACCAGTAAACTGAATGTGAAGGTGTAAACCTGTTAACATTAGCACTCTTGAGGTAGAGGCAGGGGATTAGAAGTTCAAGGTCATCCTTGGCTATATAGCAAGTTTGAGGTCAGTGTCAAAAAGCGGGGTGGAGGAGAGAGGAAGGAAGACGAGAGGAGAATTGAGAAAGACACAGAAAGTTAAAAAAAAAAAAAAACTTCAGAGAGCAGGATGGTGGTGGTGCACGCCTGTAATCCCAGCACTTGGGAGGCAGAGGCAGGTGGATTTCTGAGTTTGAGGCCAGCCTGGTCTACAGAGTGAGTTCCAGGACAGCCAGGGCTATACAGAGAAACCCTGTCTCAAACAAAACAAAACAAAACAAAACAAAAAACCAAAAAAAAAAAACCCAAACAAACAAACAAAAAAAACTTCAGAGGGTGGCACTCCATCTGTCATGTGAAGACATAGTGACAAACATCTGCCTATGGACCCAGAAGCAGGTCCTTATGAGATGCCATGATTTTGGACTTTTAGCTCCCAGAATTAGGAGCAGTGCGTTACCTTTGCCCCTCAGCTATCCAGTGTGTAGGATTCTGTTAGATAGCAGCCTGAACATACTAAGACATCTTAGTCCTTTACTTGATCATGGAGAAAACAGTGGTTTCTTGTTAGCATGGGCAGATGAGGGGATCTGGCCCTTCACTGTAGAAAGTGAAAAGGTCAAAAGGCTCTTTAGCTGGTATCATTGGTCATCCCAGATCCTACTCTGAGCAAAACTGAAGTACAGAGACTGTTGACTGGAGATCCAGTCTGTTAAAAATGGCTTTTTATTTGTTGGTTGGTTTGTTTGAGACAGTGTCTCAGTATGTGGCCCTGACTGGCCTGGAGCTCAATTTGTAGATCAGGTTGACCTGGAACTTGCAACTGATCCTCCTGCCTATGCATCTAAAATGCTGCATTGATAGAGGTAAGCCAACACAACCAGCTTAGAAATGACTTTCTATCCCTATCCAAGACATTGTGTGGATTTTAGCCCTTAAACATGTGTCCGACCTGTCCTCTTCTCTGTTCCACCATCCCAGTCCATGTCACCATTGTCCCTTGCCTAAAAGTACCTTCCCTGGATACCTCTGCCACCTGGTTTCGATACGGTAGTCAAGCATTGTCTTCAAGCATGCTCCATGGCCTAGTCGAAGATCCTCTGTGGCGTTCTGCTGCTTTTAGGACACAGAGCAATAGCTCTCCTTGGGCTTCATGGCTCATGGGGTGTGAACAGAAGCTCTCTGTCTTAGTTAGGGTTGTATTGCTGTGCAGAGGCACCATGACTAAGGCAACTCTCATAAAGGAAAACATCTCATTGGGGCTGGCTTACAGTTTCAGAGATTTAGTCCATTATCATCATGGCAGGAACCATGACAGTGTGCAGGCAGACATGGGGCTGGAGGAGCTGAGAGTTCCACATCTTGATCCACAGGCAGCAGAAGGAGATTATGCGCCACTCTGGACATAGCTTGAGCATAGGAGACCTCAAAGCCCATCCCCACAGTGACACACTTCCTCCAGCAAGGTTACACCTACTCCAACTAAGCCACACCTCCTAATAATGCCACTCCCTATGGGCCAAGCATTCAAACACTGGAGTCTATGGGAGCCAAACCTGTTCAAACCACCACAATCTTTTTGATGGTTTGAATGAGAATGGCCCTTAAAGGCTCATATATTTGCATACTTGGTCCTTAGTTTTTCAAAAGGTTTGGGAAGAATTAGGAGGTGTGGCCTTGTTGGAAGAGGTGTGTCCCTGGAGAAGGGCTTTGAGGTTTCAAAAGATTCCTGCCATTCTAATTCTGTCTCTCTCTGTCTCTCTGCCAGGTGATTGTGTCTCAAGATGTGGGTCTCAGCTGCTGTTCCAGTGCCACGCCTGTCTGCCACCATGCCCCTCTGCCGTGATGGTCGTGGACTTTAACTGTAAGCCCCAAATAACTCATCTGTAAGTTTCCTTGGTCATGGTGTCTTATAATAGCAAAGGAAAAATAATTTAGACACCTCTGACCTGGAAAAATATGACTGGTAGCATTATGATTTAAAATCTGTGGCTGCTCTATTAACATTTGTCACCTCTCTCTTAAAAAGAAAGGGTTTTTTAATATTAAAGTTTTCACTATGTGTCTATGCATGATTAAAGGTGTGTGCACAGGAGTTCAGGTGACCATGGAGTGCAGAAGAGAATATCAAATCCCTGGAGCTCGAGTTATAGCCTGGTGTGAGCTTCCTCACATGCTTGCAAGCGCAGAATGGCCTTTTTTTTTTTTTTTTTTTTTTTTTTGGATTTGTTTTTTTCGAGACAGGGTTTCTCTGTGTAGCCCTGGCTGTCCTGGAACTCACTCTGTAGACCAGGCTGGCCTCGAACTCAGAGATCCACCTGTCTCTGCCTCCCAGAGTGCTGGGATTACAGGTGTGCGCCACCACCGCCCAGCCAGAATGGCTTCTTAACCATCTCTCCAGCCCTGTAGCTTTTGATTTTGATGTTGTTGTTTATTTACTTTTGTTTTGAGCTGGTGTCTGGATGCATAGAGGAGCCTAACTTGGTGCCCAACAGAGAATCTGGTCAGATTCTTTGTAACATTTAAGATTGATAAAAAGAATATATGAGTAACAAACACATAGACATAATATAGATTTTTTTTGTTGTTTTGAGATGGTGTCTTGATGTATAGATGAGGCTAACCTGGTGCCCAGCCTAGAATCTGGTCTACTGTAGGCACCTGGTGGCTATTTATAAGATTAACAAATGATGGGTCAGATGTTGAATAAGATCATCTCAAGAACTCACGCCAGCCTGCCCTTCTGGGATTCTTCCTCAGTTACTGCTTACAGGATCAAAGGGTGTTGGAAAGACAGAAATGAGAAGCCTCCACTGGCTTAAAGCTCAAAAGAGCCTTCAGTGATCTGGCTACAAACAACGTGGCAGGCGCCAGCACTTGCCTGGCTAGATGGTTCTCAAGGAATGCTTGACACGGGCCAGAAAACCGAGTGCCAGAAACCCCAACCATCAGTCAGAAGACTCCTGACTAGAGAGTGAGCTGAGTCCAGCTTTTGTAGCACTCTACCTTGGCCCCCCTTCCAAGTCTTCACATCTTGCACACCCCAAGTGACAACAGTCTTGCAATTTGTTCATATCGCTTGCTAGGCTGATGTCCACAATGTCCTCTGTCTTGTATTGGGGACTGGGAACTGGGGCTTGGAAAGGAGTAGATCAGTGATCTACTCTGTGTTGTGTGTTTGTCAGGCACTGTCAACACTCTTCCCCTTTCTGATAGACAAACTAATTACCTACCAAGAGCCTGACTGGGCCTCCATCCAGGGGAAAGAAAGGGAATTCAGTGACCTGAGTCACGTAGACACCACAGTCACCCCGTGGCAAGGGCAACTGCTCTCTCCAAGTCAGATAATATTCTGAACTTACAACAGCAAGCAGCCAGTGATAGTCATTGGCAACTTTTCCTGAGGTCCAGGAAAGAGGGCTCGCATAAAGGATGTGAGCTATTTGGTCCTTAATTGGGAACTAAGAATCAAACTTCCTGTGGGCAGCAGCTGAGTGTGTGGCTGAGCCCTGGTTTGGGCTGCTAGTGAGGGTGTGTTTATTCAGATGCTGAAATGCTACACAGCAGTTAGAGTGGATGTGTCAAATACACTCGCTTACAGTTTTTAAGAGTGTGATGAGAAAAAGCCAATTTCAGAAGGCCGTATTTGAATGTGCTAGTGTTTTTAAAATATTAAAATATGCAAAAATCTTAGAAATCATTTCCCTAGTGATTTCTAATGGGATATCACATGATACAGTAGTTTGGATGTGGCTTTAGTATGTCTCTAGTGATAATATGTTGAAAGCTTGGATCCCAGAGTGGTGATGCTAAGGGGTGGTTGATCCTTTAGATATTCCTCATAGGAGTTGATTAGGGGCACTGTCTTCAGAAAGGATCAGGGTGATGGTGTGAGACTAAGTTTGTTCTCTGAATGTGTCAATTGTCAGGGAGGAGCAGGGCCAGGTCGGTTTACTGTTCCATTCTGTGATTTCTCTTTTTTTTTTTTAATATTTATTTATTATTATATGTAAGTACACTGTAGCTGTCTTCATACACTCCAATAAGAGGGAGTCAGATCTCATTACAGATGGTAGAGAGCCACCATGTGGGTGCTGGGACTTGAACTCAGGACCTTCGGGAAGAGCAGTCAGTGCTCTTAGCCGCTAAGCCATCTCTCCAGCCCCTGTGACTTCTTTTGCATGAGCTGCCAACATGTTGCCCTCTGACGGGTTGTGATGGAGCCAGCATGGGCCTTACAGTGGCTACTGCCATGCTCTCTGACTATTCCGTGTCTGCATCTGTGAGCTAAATAAACCTTTTACAACCAACCAACCTTAGTTATCTCATTATAGTAATCCAAAGTAGACTACTACGTTTAAGATTGATATAATGAATATATGTGTAACAAAACAATACAAGTCCACATGGAAGTTATAATACTATTCAAAACTTATGGTTGTCTTGGGGGTACACAGAGGCTTCCTCTGACTATATCTGAGCCATTCTCTATCTTGTATTTTATTATCTTTTGTGAGTTTATATGTGTGTGATGTAGGTGTCTGTGTGTATCTGTCTATACGTGTGAGTGTATTCACACAGATGCTACATTGTATGTATGGAGGTCCAAGAACAATCTTGGGGGTGGGCTGGAGAGATGGCTAAGTGGTTAAGAGCACTAACTGCTCTTCTGAAGGTCCTGAGTTCAAATCCCAGTACCCATATGGTGGTTCACAACCATCTGTAATGAGATCTGATGTGTCTGGAGACAGCTACAGTGTACTTACATATAATAAATAAATCTTTTTAAAAATGAACAATCTTGGGTATCAGGCCATATCTTTTACATTATGTGAGGCAAAGTCTCCTGTTTGCCCCTAGCTGTATCAGGCTGGCTGGCCTGAGATCTTCTGGGGATTCTCCTGTCTCTGCTTTTCATCTTCCTGTGAAGCTTTGGATTAGAAGGGGGTTACTGTGCCTGGCTGGGAGGGGGTCTGAACTCAAGTCTCCATGCTCCACGGTGCAGCACCATCTCCCCAGCCCTATTTTTTTTTTTTTTTTTTTTTTGTTATTGCTTGTTTGCTTTTTGATACAGAGTCTGTCCATGTAGTCCTGGCTGTCCTGGCTTCCTAAGTGCTGGTAACAAAGGTGTATGCCACCAAGCCCGGCACCCCCAGACCTGCTTTCTATCTTAAACCAGGTGTTTGCTGTATTGTTTTGTATCGTGTGTGTGTGTGTGTGTGTGTGTGAAAGAGAGAGAGAGAGAGAAAGACAGAGAGACAGAGACAGAGATAGACACACACACACACACACACACACAGAGAGAGAGGTAGGGGAGGGAGAGGGATGGAGAGAGAGACAGAGATCTCCAGTGAAGGCTTGTTTCAAAATAAGAAAAAGGTTAGGTTTCAGTGGGCTTAAGTAAAACATTAAGCCAGCAACTTGTATATTAAATACTCCCACCGTCCCAGTGCAGGGACTTTCCTCCTGATGGCCGCTTACACTATCCATGTTCCTGCTCCGCCCCCTGTCTCACTGCTGGGCCACCCCTGGCTCTTTTCCCTTCCTCTTTCTGGTAGTGCTGGGAAGTCCCCACCTCTGCTCAAAGCCTCCCGGGTGCCTCCCACCTTCTTTCTTCTCCTGCTCTTCCGCAGGCGGAGGCGAGGAGGGAAGGGAGGGGGAAGACTGCGGTGCTTCAAGATGGCACCTCAGCCAGAGAGTCTTCATTGTCATCCGTAGCAAACGCTCACTTTCTACGGGTGACATGCGCTCAAATAGCCTGCTTGAGAACAGAAGTCAGGCAGAGAACTGAAGAAAATCTGTTCTGAATTCTAAGACAGCTTTCCTAACAAACCTTTGGAAAGGCACCCCGTGCTCCCTTTTCAGTTCCCCATGAACGCCCCACGGGAGCCGGGTGGGAGTGCTAGTTAAAACGCAAGGAATTCAAAGAAAGAGCCATGGCTGCTGACGGCTGCTGTCAGAGCAGGTACTTCAGGAGAACTCCAGAATTTTCTCGGTGGAGAGCGGGGTGGGGGTGGGGTGGGGAGCTGTGTGTGACATTGCCCCCTAAGCTCTTTTCAGCCTTTTTCTCTCGGCAGCCCATTTTAAATGAACAATAGAATTGCAAACTCCTCATTCGCCACATGATGTGATCTCTGATTGCTTGAACACCAGTGCTCTCTGTGCAATCATTTCCTACCCAGGAAGACTCATTTCTCTTCACCTTGGTGATAATATCCTGTTGAAATATAATGTCTGCCAGTTCCAGACAGTGACTACATAATGTCTGGAGTCTTTTTTTTTAATTCCTTCTTCTATATTTAACCTTTGAATACAAATGATAAGACAAGTTCCCAGATGAAGAGAAAGAATCTCTGGGTCTATGCTGAAATCTGTAATTACTTAACATCCTCTGATAAAACAACGAGTCAGTAAACCGTATAGTACATAGATGACCCTTGTTCTCTGCCTTCAGATATCAGCCAGCCGTGTGAGGAGAATGGATGCTGGTTTTCCCACAAAGTTGGTACAATGCCTAACAACTGTCTTTGAACAAGCACATGTATACACTGTAATTTCTAAAAAAAAAAAAAAAATTAAATAGCTGGCACTTATTTAATATATGTTTGGGTGTTTGGCTGCATGCATGTCCATGCACATGTGTGGCTGGTGCCTGTGGAGGACGGAAGAGGGCATGGGTCTCCTGGGACTAGAATTAAGCTGCCATGTGGGTGCTGGGCATTGAACCCAGGTCGACTGTGATGTGTTAATAAAAAGATAGAGAAGAGATTATGTTCTGTGCGGGGTGTGGTGAGGTGTGGGGAAGGGGGTGCCTCTGTGGGCGCATGCCGAGGCATCCCTTCCCCCTAAGGGACCAGCCACACGACAGTATAGTGTACAATAGAGTTTATTCAGGGCATGGGGAGGGGAGTTGAGAGGGTAAAGACAGAGAAAGGCAGAGAGAGAGTAGAAGCCGGCCATGACCATGTGGGGGGGGCAGGGGATACAGCAGGAGCAAGAAGGCAAGAGAACAAGAGAACAAGTGAGGGAGGAGGGCAAGCAACCCTTTTATAGTGGGCCAGGTCTACCTGTCTGTTGCTAGGTAACTGTGGGGTGGAACATACGTGGCTGTTGCTAGGTAACTGGAGTTTAGACAGACTGGAGGCCTGGCCACTGAACCATATCCTCAGCCCCCCCCCCCACATTAACTTTAAAGTATATTTTATTTGTTGTGTGTGTGTATATGTGGGTAGCTTCATGCCACAAAGGGCAGCTTGTGGAAGTCTGTTCTCCCCACATGGGTCCTGGGGATCAATTTTCAGCTCCTCAAGCCTGGTAGCAAGCACCTTTAGCTATTAAGCCGTCTCTCAAGGCCCCTTGCTGTTAATTTAACCCTCTTTGTCTGATGCACAAATGCAGATTTTTCTGTGGAAAATCAAGTGAAAAGACTAAACTGCCCAGCAGGCTACTAGGCTCTTAGGAACACAAAGAAAGAGAAGGGTGGGGCTTGCTGAGGATGCTATTAGAACCCAAGGCAGGGCTGGAAAGACAGCTCAGCGTTGGGATCATCTTATAGAGGGCTTGAGTTTGGATACCACGTTGGGTGGTTCACAACTGCCTGTAACTCCAGCTCCAAGGCATCTGATGCCGTCTTTGGACTTCTGCAGGCACAAACCGATACACTTATCTACAATTAAAAACAATGAAACAAATCATCTTAAAGAAAGCAGCATAGGCTAGGTGCTGGTAGCACATGCCTTTGATCCCAGCACTCAGGAGGCAAAGGCAGGTCTATAGATTGAATTCTAGGACAGCAGGGATACACAGAGAAACCCTGTCTTGAAAGCTAAAACAGAGAGAGAGAGAGAGAGAGAGAGAGAGAGAGAGAGAACAGCTTGAGGCAGAAACAAGCCACAGAAGTGAGGCCCAGAGCAGGAGAGGTCACAAGGTCATAGAAGCGAGTCAGATAAAGGAAAAACAGGTCTCTAAACCGCAGTCCTTCCTAGCACCCGTGCTGAGCCGGGATGGATGATGGATGCTAGGCTGGAGTCAGATTTCAGTAGACAGGACTGTGTTCCTGGACTCCTGCCTACCATAACTTGACTCTGCAACCCTACTCCATCCAGTGGCCAGAGGTATCCATAACACTTCCTGTTTGGGAATCTGCTCTGGCCTCCTTCTGGTCTTTCCAGTCCCTCTATTCTATATCTGTGGCCAGCCAGCAAAGGTTTTCACAGAATGGCAGAAGGCACACACAAGGGCAGTGGTGGGAACTGCCTAAAAGGGACCATTGGGAAGGGAGACACTTTCACAGTGGGAAAGGACCATGGCCAGAGAGCTCATCATTGTTTGGACCCACATGTTGTTAGTCAGGTTTGGAGCTATTTGAAAGTTTCTGAAACAGCTCTCTACTGCAAGGCAATTTCCTGTCCAGGTGATTGACAGCCCCATTTGGATTAACTCTTAAAAGAAGGGACAAAGTGCCTTTGTTCCTGCTAGATAGCAATCCTACCATCTTCCTGGCAGCTCAGACCATGTTCCTGGCAGCTCAGAATTTCATATCTGCATCTAGGGCTAGATGGATGACTCACACCCCATTCTTTTAACCCAAACTCACGAAACAGAAACAGAGTAAATGAAAAAGGATCATAGAAAGAAAAAAATTAGACCCTAACGAAATCTGTCAAAATAGTAATACTTTACCAGGAAGAATTAGGTTTCCCTTCATGGGCCTCGACAAAGCCAGGCTGTCTCTGTGCTAAGGTGTTTTAAATCTTGGGGCTGCAGAGATGGCTCATTGGATAAAGTGTTTGTCGAACAAACATGAGGACCTGAGTTCAGATCCCCAGAACCCGTATAAAAACTAGGGTAGGCGGTGCACACATGTGACTCCAATAGTGAGGGGCAGAGACTGGCAGATCCTGGAGACTGGCTGGCCAGCCAATCTAGCGGAAGTGACAACCTCAAGTTTTTGGGTTTTTTTTTAAAGGATTTATTTATTTTATGTATATGAGTACACTATAGCAGTTTTGAGACACACCAGAAGAGGGCATCAGATCCCATTACAGATGGTTGTGAGCCACCATGTGGGTGCTGAGAATTGAACTCAAGACCTCTGGAAGAGCAGTCAGTGCTCTTAACCTCTGAGACATCTCTCCAGCCCCTGACAACCTCAAGTTTGATGAGCTATTTCTACAAAAATAAGATGGGAAGTAATAGAGGAAGAGGTCTAACACAAAGCCCTCTCCTCTACTCACATGCATGCTGAGTGTGAGTGAACTCTCCCCTCTCCCATGTCAGATGCATGTGCACGTGTGCACATGTGCACTCAAACACACACACAAAATCATAAACAGAGGCAGGCTGTTGTAGTCCACACCTTTAATCCCAGCACTCGGGAGGCAGAGGCAAGCGAATCTCTGCCAGCTTGGTCTACAGAGAAGAGTTCCAGGGCAGCCTGGGATACATAGAGAAACCCTGTCTACAAAAGAAAAACAACAACAACAAAGAAAAGAAAACCAAAGGTTGGAGAGATGTCTCGGTGGTTAAGAGCACTGACTGTTCTTCCAGAGGTCCTGAGTTCAATTCCCCGCAACCACATGGTGGCTCACAACCATCTGTAATGGGATCCGATGCCCTCTTCTGGGGTGTCTGAGGACAGCTATAGTGTACTCATACATAAAATAAGTAGATTGTGTTTTTTAAAAATGAGTGTATTACAGGGAACACAGGAAGCCTGAAACAGGAACCCAGGGACCTGAAGCTGATCAGGAGTGAGGGGTTCACCCTCAGTGACTTTCAAAGCTGAGAATTAATTTACTCATTTCTTTCTTGCTTGCTTGCTTGTTTTCTTTTTCCAAAACAGGGTCTCTCTGTGTAGTACTGGCTGTCCTAGAACTCACTATGTAGACCAGGCTAGCCCCAAACTCAATCTCTGCCTCCCGAGTGCTGGAATCAAAGGCATGGGCCACTATGCAGAAAATCTGCAGATTTATAACTAGGTACTTACAGCTCCCAAGCAGACACCTGCCTGCCTTGGTTCACTGTGTGCTGCCACAGCAGTATACTATACTCACAGAAAGCACAGAAAGCAAGAATTTGACTTCTCACAGTCCTCAAGGCTAAGAAATCCCACACAAAAAGGTGCTGGCATCTGAGGTTACACTTCCTGTTATGTTGTCCAAGGAAGAAAGCAGAAAAGACAAAAAATAAATAAATAAATAAATAAATAAATAAATAAATAAAAAAGCAGGCTCAGTGGCTCACAGTGAGCACTGCTCTTCCAGAGGACGCAAGTTACTGCCCGAGGAGTCTGTTGAGGGCATCTGATGCCCGTGTCTTGCCTCGATAGACCCACATAGATACACATATATCCCCTTCCATTAAAAATAAAATTTGAAAATAATAATAAAAAATAAATATTTGTCTTTGAACAGAAAGATAAACTCAGCTTTAATAACAAACTCTTTCTGAATGAAAAAGAAAGGAAGAAGGAAAGGAAGGCATGTGACTGTTCCTAGGAATGGCGGAGCAGAAAGTTCATTGTAGAGATGTGGGAGAGCAGAGCCAGAGGAAGGCACATAGGAGAGTCCGCAGCCAGCGCGGTCATGAGCCTGAGCCATGTGGGGAGAGGAAGGGAGAGAGGGGAACAGAGTGCAGCAGCCAGGAGGACAAGGCACAGAAGGAGCAAAAGAAGAGTGGATAACCAAAATATCTGGATTACAAAGGGAAGAGCCTCTGGGGGAAGGGCAGCTCAGCCCCGGACTAAAGAGTTGAGGGTAGTGGGCAGGGGTATGCCAGCCATACCATGTAACAGGTAGGAACTGAGGGATGCTGGGAGAACCTGGAGGCCAGGTTTGCTTTGATATGTTAAATAGGCATCTCAACTGCTAGTCCCAAGTCTGAAACTTAATACTCTCAAAGTAACTATTCACTCCCACGGTAAGAACATCAATCTGTCCCTGAGGGCCGAGCCTTCATGAGTTGATTATGACCAATCTTCCTGTGCTTGTACACTGGAGAAGATTTTCCATCATATGTAGTGTGGGATGTGGGAGACCCAGGGTGCTATCGAAGTGTCTGTCAGTGGCAGAAGAAATAAACCATGGAATAGTCATATAATGGGATGCTATAACAGAAGAGAAAATAAACAAAGTCCAGCGATGTGAAGCAATATGGGTGGAGCTTGTAAATGCAATGCTGAGGAAACAGCAGTCAGGCTCCCCGAGCCAAGCTCCAAGATTCCACGTACATAAGGAACAGGGTTTGTTCAGTAAAGCTTGGCTATGCAAACAGGACACGAGCTACGTCCTCAAAAACACACGTTAAAAAAATCAGGAACACCATGTGGTGGCAGCACACTCCTGTAATCCCAGCACTTGGGAGGCAGAGGCAGGTGGATTTCTGAGTTCGAGGTCAGCCTGGTCTACAGAGTGAGTTCCAGGACAGCCAGGGCTACACAGAGAAACCCGGTCTCGGAAAACCAAAATTAAAAAGAAAAGAAAATACCTACAAGCCAATTTATTTTTTTTTAATTAAAGGTTCCTTGTGATGACTCTAGTTTGTGTCAACTAGACTAACAAAACAATCAAAAACAAACAACCTAACCAGCATACTTGGTTGACATAGAAAGTTCCAGGTGTTAAGAGTTAGGAGTGGTGGGGCTGGAGAGATGGCTCAGTAGCTAAGAGCATTGACTTCTCTTTCTGAGGTCCTGAGTTCAAATCCCAGCAACCACATGGTGGCTCACAACCATCCGTAATGAGATCTGACACCCTCTTCTGGAGCGTCTGAAAACAGCTACAGTGTACTTACATACAATAAATAAATTAATTAATTAAAAAAAAAGAGTTAGAGCCGGGCAGTGGTGGTGCACGCCTGTAATCCCAGCACTCTGGGAGGCAGAGGCGGGCAGATTTCTGAGTTTGATTGAGGCCAGCCTGGTCTACAGAGTAAGTTCCAGGACAGCCAGGGCTACACAGAGAAACCCTGTCTCGAAAAAAAACCAAATCCAAAAAAAAAAAGAATTAGGAGTAGAAAGTTCTAGGCGGTTAGAGCAATACTCCAGCATACATGTAGCTGTTGGTTTGTTCTTTTAGTAACACACACACACACACACACACACACAGAGTGAGAGAAGAAAAGGATGAGTTGCTGTTCTTAGAAGTTAGGACAGTGTTTCCCTCCCCTTGGTGGATAGTGATGGCTATGGTACATCTAGAGATGTTGGAGATGGATTTTCTAGTTCCCTAAGGATATTTGACTTGAAAAATGTTATCAAACTGCAGACCTGCTCTTTGCCTCCACTTTGATATGCATCTTATATTTCTAGAACACAGGTTTTTAGCTTGATGCTTCTGCCCCCTGGAGAGCTTGCACACTGAGGGGCCGCTGCTCCCCTGGGTGTCTCTCCCCTTCCTGGCTTGCTACTGAAGGTCCAGTTCTGGATACCCAAGCCAGGAAACACCCAGCGTCCTATTTAAGAGGCCCCCTTCACACCTTCCTGATTGTCGAGGATCGGACGCATCTGGCTCTCCCCACAGCATGGCTGGAGTGTCCTCTACAAAATCCTCTTCCTTTGGGCCCCTTCCCAACATTCTTTTATAATCAAGTCTATTGAGAGCATTCTGGAGTCATCCAGCTCCTTCTTACAATGTCTACCACACACTCGCTGCCCAGTATGATTTCTCTTGTATTGATTCAAATAGAGCTGGAAAGATCTCATGTGATGTCATATTGGGTAGTGCAGAATCCATTTGTAATAATGACTATACCAGTTGCTGCTGTTGCTATAACCAAATAAGAGACAAGGAGCAGCCGGGTGGTGGTGGCACACACCTTTAATCCCAGCACTTGGGAGGCAGAGGCAGGCAGATTTCTGAGTTCAAAACCAGCCTGGTCTACAGAGTGAGTTCCAGGACAGCCAGGGCTACACAGAGAAACCCTGTCTCAAACAACAGCAACAATAACAACAACAACAACAACAACAAAACAAAAACAATGTAAGAGAGACAAGGAGCAGCTTAAGGGAGAAGAGGTTTCTTTGGTGTGATGCTGGGGAAATCTTGGTACAGACAGCAGCATGAAGGAGCTAGTCACACTCTAGACCAGCAAACCTAGGGACCCTCTTCAGCCCCCAGTATTGGGATTAAAGGTCTGTTTTATGGTACCTGACCTTTTTTTTTTTTTAAAAAAAAAACAAAAAAAAAAACAAAAAAACACGGGTTCTGGGGATCAAACTCAAGGTCCTACCCGCTGTGTAGCAAGCACTTTACTGGCTGAGCTATCTCCCTGGTCCTTCATAGCCTTTAAATTACGGGCAACTTCAGGGCTGGAGAGGTGGCTCAGCAGTAAACAGCACGTGCTGCTCTTTCAGCGGACCCAGGTTTGAGTCCCAGCACTCACAACCATCCACAGCCGGCGTTCCAGCCGCTCTGACACCTTCTGACCTCTGCGGGCACCGCGCACCACGCGCTGCTCCAGTGGATGGATGTGCAGCCGTTTGATTTGATTGATTGATTGATTTTTAATATACTTGTTAATTCTTTGTGAATTCCACATCATGCATTCAGATCCTACTCATTTCTCAGCCCTTCCATCCCTTATAATCACCCCCCAAAAGAAAAGAAAAAATAAAAAAAGTAAAATTAAATAAAAACCTAAAACCTTCTCCCTGTGGAACCTACAGTGTGTCCCACAGTATACCCTTTGCCAAAAATTCACTTGCAAATGCTTATTGCAGTGAGGTCTTGGTCCTGTTTGATGCCTCTGGCTTCTGCTGTTCTGTCAATACTGGACCCTCACCGAGATCCCTCTTCAGAAGTCTTGCTATGGCCCTGAGTCATGGAGGTCCTGCAGCTTTGGGTCTACATGTAGCCGTTTGAAAACACAAGTTGTTTTTAAACAGAGGCCTCGCGAGTGGTAGACAATCACTTTACCACTGGCCTACATTCTCTGTTGTAGGCTGGATCTTGTAGGCCACAGAAAAGAATTTCCGGGTGACAAGTATGAAGCAGTTAGGGTTTACTGAGGAATGGACATTAGGACACTGAGCAGGCAGATGCAGGCTTCTGAGACAGTCATGCTAGAGTGTCTAACAAGAACCTTCTCTATGATTTTGTGGCTTTTTGAAGTTGTTCAAAGGTCACCACCTCTATCTACATTTAAATGACTGTAAGAAAAAAATGTCTGGGTATATTCATGTCCATTTGAAGATTTTTCTTTCATAGATGAGATTTTATGGTGAAATTGAGGTGCTTCACATAGGTTTACAGATAAGAAAGAAGCACCAGTAAAATAAAATCTTATTTCAGAAAAAAATACCAGAAAGATTCTTAGTATACTTGGGTCACACTGAGGTTGAGACTGTATATTTTGACTTTAAACACCGCTCATAATCTTGCTTAAGAAATTTTGCAGGCAATTTGGTCAACCAGCCTGAAATTCTTTTATTTTATTTTATTCATTTATTTATTTGTTTTGTTTTTTTTTTTTTTGAGACAGGGTTTCTCTGTATAACCCTGGCCCCTGGCTGTCCTGGAACTCACTCTGTAGACCAGGCTGGTCTCAAACTCAGAAATCCACCTGCCTCTGCCTCCCAAGTGCTGGGATTATAGGCATGCCCCACCACTGCCAAGCCCATCCTGAAATTCTTGACTCTTAAACCAGTGAGCGACTTAAACCAGCTTCAGGGCAGTGAGGGGCTCTTTTTCCTTTCTCGTGTTCCCTTAAATTTTTATTATATTGTATTTTTTTAAAAAATTACAGGGGTAGAGAGATGGCTCAGTGGTTAAGAGCACTGGCTGCTCTTCCAGAGGACCGGGATTTTTAGTGTTCTTCCAGTGGACCTGAATATATATTCATTCATTCTCTTCATTCTCATTCTCTCTCTCTCTGTCTCTCTCTGTCTCTCTCTCTCTCTCTCTCTCTCTCTCTCTCTCTCTCTCTCCCAAAGTTTCTCTGTGTAGCCCTGGCTATCCTGGTACTCACTCTGTAGACCAGGCTATCCTTGAACTCAGAGATCTGCCTGTCTCTGTCTCCTGGAATGCTGGGATTACAGTCATGTGCCAGCACCGCCAGGCTGGGAATGTTTCTTTAAAAGAGTTTTAAAATGCCACTGTCCAATCTGATCCTTTAGATCCTTTAACCATGTCTCCCCAACCCAATGGGAAACTTCTTAGCACAATTTAACATAACCATTATGCCCATTTAACCGGAGAATACACACAACTCAGCTACGTTAGAAAGAGCTTGCTCTAGGGTTAAAAGTACTGATTTAGGAATATTAAACATTCCCAATTGAGGTTAGCATAAATCCAAGGCTTCCTCAATGCAATTTCTCATCTTCATCAAGGTGCCACTCTTCCTGAAAAGTGCCAGCCTCTATGCTACTGCTGGGATCTACATTTTGCAGGGGTTCTTGGTTGCTTAGGGAGGGAATTTCTGGGGATTTTCCCCTGCAGGTTTCCAGGAATCAAGCACTGTGGCTTCCACAACCACAACCCATGCTCTCGCCCTCACTCCCCGCCTGCAAACCACAAACACAGAGGACAGGGGTTTCTTTACGCTGTCCCAGAACCAGAGGGAGAAAAGTTCCCCATTTCTTTTGGCCTTGCCTGTAGAAGAGGTGACAAAAAAAGTCAGGAAATCTCCATATATATGTAGAGGGAAATAATTAAAATATAGTACCGACCCACTAGGCCTCTCTGTTCCAAGTATCTGGTAAAGCATGACCCTTAAACTTGAATAGTTAGCCAAATATATTTATGTATATGAAACTCCCAATTACATAATGCCAGTTTACAATGATAAAGTTTTATCCCACTATTTCCAACCTCTCAGAACACCAGAAACCCATCTGAAGCCATCTGGATATCTGTCTCCTTCTCTCTGCTCCGCTCATGCAGCCTCTCTGCCCAGACCTCTCTCTCCCCTTAGCTCGTCCTCCTCTCTCCCCTCCAGTCACTGGCCTCTCACTACCTCAATGTGAATGGATAGGAAATATCTTGCAACACTATATAGATTCAGCCTTTCTCCTGGATGCCAGGGCTCCTGTGGGTCACCTAACTTCACCTTCCTGGAGGGAGTCTAATCCCTAGGGCCAGCTAGGGCTCTTCCACTGGGTGGTCACACCCTTATGTGTCTCAGAAGATTCAATAAAGTTCCTTACTATAGGGGTCAGTGGTTAAGAACACTTGCTATAGCCGGGCGGTGGTGGGGCACGCCTGTAATCCCAGCACTCTGGGAGGCAGAGGCAGGCGGATTTCTGAGTTCGAGGCCAGCCTGGTCTACAGAGTGAGTTCCAGGACAGCCAGGGCTACACAGAGAAACCCTGTCTCGAAAAAACTAAATCCAAAAAAAAAAAAAAAAACAAAAAAAAAAAAAAACAAAAAAACTTGCTATTTTTGGTTCCCAGTACCCACATGGTGATTCATGACTATCCATAATTCCAGTTCCAGGAGATCCAATATCACCTTCAGCACCAGGTACATGTGTGATGCACATATATATGTGCAAGCAAAACACTTTTACACATAAAATGAAAAAATTAAATTAGGGGCTGGAGAGATGGCTCAGCGGTTAACAGCACTGACTGTTCTTGCAGAGGTCCTGAGTTCAAATCCCAGCAACCACATGGTGGCTCACAACCATCTGTAATGGGATCTGATGCCCTCTTCTGGTATGTGTCTGAAGACACACACTGAAGCTACAGTGTACTTACATATAATAAATAAATAAATCTTTAAAAAAATTAAATGAATCTGAAAAATAAAAAGTGCCAGGCATAGTAACACCCACCTTTAATCCTAGCACTTGGGAGAATCTTTAAGAGTTTGAGGCTAGCCTGGTCTCTATAGTGAGTTCCAGGCCAGCTAAGGCTACATATAGTTGAGATCCTGTCTCAACTATAAAAGTAATTAATTGATTAAATTAAAAGTTCATAGCTAGGCGTGGTGGTGCACGCCTGTAATCCCAACACTCTGGGAGGCAGAGGCAGGCAGATTTCTGAGTTTGAGGCCAACCTGGTCTACAGAGTCAGTTCCAGGACAGCCAGGGCTACACAGAGAAACCCTGTCTCAAAAAAAAAAACAAACAAACAAAAAAAAACCAAACAAAACAAAATAAAAAGAATAAAAGAAAAGAAAAGAAAAAGAATAAAAAAGAAAAGAAAAAAAGAAAAAAGTTCCTGCTGCTCTCTCCCTGCCCTAGAGTTTCCACTTTTAAAGACACAAGGTGGCGATGATCAGGAAGAAGAGAAACAAATTTAGATCTGCAAGAGGGCAAGAGAAAAAGGTCATGCACAAACTGAGGTTGTGACAAGCGCTCTGGACCAGGAGGAGGCTATTTAAATCCATGGCACCTGTGCCACAGTTGCTATGCCAACCGGGGAAGAGTGAAAGCGTGTTTGAAAAATGGCTTTTCCCATTTTATTTTTCTCCTGAGTTTTCCTAACTAGGAGATGACTCATGTACATTCCCTCCTCTCTAAGATATTGTTCTAGTTCCCTCTTTGTTTAAAAAAAAAACAAAACTATTATTTGAGAGTATGAAAGCCTTGGGAGAAAAATAAAATGGGAAAAGCCATTTTTCAAACACGCTTTCAGTCATCCCCAAGGCTCAGCAGTTAAGAGCACTGGTTGCGATTCCAGAGGGTCTGAGTTCAATTCCCAGCAACCACATGGTAGCTCACAAGCATCTGTAACTCCAGTTCCAGGGGGTCTGATGTCCTCTTCTGATCCCTGTAGGCACACATGTGGAAAACATTCACATGAAATAAAATAAAAATATTGAGAGAGAGAGAGAGAGCATCCCATTTTCTTGATCTTTGACAAATTGGTAGGCAAACTTTACAGAATGGTTGTATCATCAAACCTCTAGCATATACATGGGCCACATGGACCATTGCTGAATGCTGGCCATCAGTTAGTGCGAAGTCCAAAACAAATTTTGGTTTGGGAAGTGACTCCACTGAGATATGGTGAGGTAGACTGAACAGTCCAGGTGGTCCAACCACTGGTCCCCACGAGGTACATCCATAAGCCTCTCCACTCTGCTGACAGGACTGGGGTTCCCACAAACACCTCTAACAGACAACACAAGTTTGCTGGCATGCTCACTAGGTTGCTGTGTTGAGAAAGGTCTTATTTTTTCAAAAGATACAAGCCAGTGCCTATGATCCATACATTTCTGGCTTCGGGCCAAGGCAGAACTGCTGACAGAGCCAAGGACCTTTGTGGCCTTGGTGGAACTGCTTGTCAGAAGCAGATCTGCTTGCTTTGGAGGTCGATTCCCAGTCTAGAAATAATAGTGGCAGGGAGCAAAAGAGAAAGCTAACATGTAAGTGATATCTCACCAACCAAACACATTTCTGGAAGTGTCAGCCCTTAAATCACCAGGAACCCCCAAAACCACCCTAGGAATGTCTACAAAGCTGTTCAAGTCCCCAAACAGTGGAGCCAACTCAGCTCACCAGTCCATACGACACAACAACCCATCCTGTGGTTGAGGGAGAAAACTTCTGTACACTCCAAGACTACAATTGGATCCCTGAATCCAGAAAGAAAACACATGAGTATTTTCCAAACTTGGGTGCTAGATTTGAAACTTCTTGGCTCAAAACCAAACCAGAAGACAAAATCCAAAACAGTCCAACCAAACGAGCATTAAGACCCCTTTCTTCCATCAACACAGACCATTGATACACAGAGCCCAGGCTGCAGTAGGAAAGAGAGGGAAAAGCCTCTGGTTGTGTAGAAAATGTTTCCAGACAGTTGCTGGGATTTTCCTGGAGCCCAGAAGATGACTTCTCATTAGCTGTGAGTAGCCGGATTCCCTCTGCCTGAGCCATCACTGGTCCTCCAGTGGGAACATGGAAGATCATATAGCTCAGGGTAGTTCTTTCTTGTGTGTGCCACCCAAACCATGGGAGTCTGTATTGCTCTTGGCTCCACTGAAGACCCAGGAGACAGAAGTTGGTAGCAATGGGCCTGTTCAAAGCCAGAGCTGAAGACAAGAGGAAGAGATACTTGATCTCAGATCTCCATCTCAGAGATCATGGAGTTTGGAAAGCTTTTGTGGGAGACAAATAGAAGCCTAGAGACAAGGGGCAGGAGTTCCTGTTCCCAGGAGGAGGTTCATGTTCTGAGGTGGATCCATACACTAGCTTGGACCTCCCTCATCTAGAGGAGTGGTTTTCCGCTTTATTGGGTTCCTAGTACTTGAGGCAGGGATTTTCGCGATAAAGAATTAGGGAGGAGGGACAGCAAAGGGCAGTTTGAAATGGCCCCCTGTTAAGTCCAGTTATCAGCAGAGGATGCAACTAGATCTTTGTGGGTAACTGGTATAGATAGTACTGAATCTTATGCATACTGTGTTCTCTCCTATACATAAACACTTTTGGTGATATCTTATTGTACTGTACTAATGTAACCACCCACTCCCTTTTTTTTAAAAAGAAAAAGATTTACTTATTTATTATATGTAAGTAAACTGTAGCTGTCAGTCCGTTCCGCCTCAGACACACCAGAAGAGGGCATCTGATATCATTAAGGATGGTTGTGAGCCACCATGTGGTTGCTGGGATTTGAACTCAGGACTTCTGGAAGAGCAGTCAGTGCTCATAACAGCAGAGCCATTTCTCCAGCCCAAACCACTCCCTTTTAAGGCAGGTTCTTACATAGACCAGGCTGTCTTCAAACTTGATCTGTAGCTGAGGATGACCTTCAATACCTTCTCGCTTCCATCTTCAGAATGCTAGGATTAGACATTCATCACCACACCTGGTTTCTGTGGTGATCTCAGGCTTGTGTGCCTGATGCACAAGCACTCTAATAGCTGGGACACACCCCAAGCCCCTCACCCTTCTACTTGTGATGATGTGACATGACACAATATCTACACAGTGAAATGAAGTGTATCACCTAAGCATCATGATATAGTATTAGGCTAGTACGAAAGGCTTATTTGAACATAAACACTGAGGTACGGGGGCAGTAGGTCTCATAACCAAAATAGCTGCGGAGCAGCTAATGCGTGGGTGAAGCATACAACATGGATAGGTTGAACAAAAGGATCATTCACATCCTTAGGCAGAATGGAGCAGGAGAGTTGCATTTTTCAAAGACAGTTTCCTCTAGTAATCCTGGTTCCTAGAGGGCCTAGAACTCTCCATGCAGACCAGGCTAGCCTCCAACTCACAGAGATCCTCCTACCTCCAAGTGCTGGCATCAAAGGCGTCCACCACTATACCTGGCATCCAGTTGCAAATTTTATCACACTATGCCGCATGGCATGCAATTTAAAAACGGATGAATTGCTTGTTTTTATAACTGCCTATTGACTGTGAGGGAATGAAAACGTGAAACCACAGATAAGGAAGACTAGTGGAAACTGGAAGAGCTAAAACCATCCAATAAGGCTCCCTGTGCCGAGTTGGAAATGAGCATATAAAAGAATCAGGAGAGGAGGCCAACCAACCGCTCAGTCTTCCCACCGCTCCGCTCCCTTTGTTTAAACCTTCCCAGTCCTGCGTCTGTCCCTTCAGGGTTGGCTTTTCAGACAGGATTTCTCTTTGTAATATCTCTTGCTGTCCTGCATCTGTCTCCAGAGTGTACCACCACTGCCCTGGTGTCCTTTCAGCTTTTAAAATCAGAGGCATTTTCTAGCAGCAATTTTCTTTTAAAATGAGCAGCAGTAAGAATCCTGGTCTTATTGTTCCTCCTCTCCCAGTGCCATCTTCCCTCCCCCACCTCCTCCTGCCTACCCCTCCTCCCCCCAGAGCTCTCTTCTGGTCTCACATCACATGCATTCTATTATCCTCTTTCCCCTCTATCCATCCCTGAAGACCTTGTCTTCCCCTCTTTCTAGTTTTATGACTTACATATGCATGTGCCTGTGTATGTGTAATTGCAAGCACACACACACACACACACACACACACACAGAGAGAGTTCATGTACTCTTTGTCTTTCCAACTTTGGTTTATTTGGCCTTGCATAATGATCCCCAGTTCCTTTCATACACATGTCATGACATCATTTTCCTTATGGTTGAATAGAATTCCATTGTGCATATGGACCGCATTTCCTATATTCATCTGCTGTCAGGCATCGAGGTTCCTTCCATTTCTCAGCTACATAGATGCCCTAGCACTAACACTTTTTTTTTATGGTCTCAGTACATCAAAATGATTAAATCCAGCAGCCACTGTAGGTTCCCTAGCCACTTTCTATCCATTTCCCCTAAGATCACCTTCTTTGGGAAGGTGCCACCTGGTCTGCCTTCCCAGACCATCCCAACTCCCAGACAGCTAGGGTGAGTCCATGCCTCCTGTCTGTTAATTTAACGATGGGAGTGTGGTCCAAAGTGGGCTGATGAAATCCGAGGGGCTTTGTGCCACTGGGAATTTTGGGAGGCATTTTGCTCACTCGTAGGATAGGAAAGGAGACAGGAAACATTCCTCTCATTTTCTGCCCATTTTCCAGCACCATTTTGTGAGGATAACTAGTTGCTGATATTGTATGATAACATGGCACTAACATGAAGCCCAAAGCAACAGCCCAGAGCAAATATTGACTCAGTCAAGTCTGGAACCATCTACCTTTGTGAGTTAATAAAGGCCAGGATTTAAAATTGTGTGTGTGTGTGTGTGTGTGTGTGTGTGTGCATAATGAGCCATTTTGCTAACCTCCATATAAATGCTTTTAAAGCTAAGTGTAATGCCATCCTGTCTGCAGCCCAAAGCAGACATTTTGCTTAGCCAGAGCAGCACACAGTTTCAATAGCCCACCCAATGCCTACTTTGTCACTTCACAGTCTTGGAGGGGAGCAGAGCCTTCTCTGCTTCTCCCTCGGCCTGAGACATGCAGTGGTAACTCTCCAGAGTCTCTTCCCTAAGCCTCGTTCCTAATGTGGCCTGCTCTGGTAACACTGTCCCTTTTCCACAGCTCTTCACTTGGGAGAGACCTGTGACAAGGCTATGAGAAAGCAAAGCTGCTGTTAGCATCACTCAGGAGAACTTCCCACTGGGGGCCCCTCAGCTGCCTTGCTCCTGGCCCTTTCCATTCTTTTGGAATAGGCAGGTCATACTTAGAAGTAAAGTGGCCACATTAAAGCTCAAAGATCAAAGCTGAACATGAACTCATAACAGCTGGGAGGATCCTTGAGTGCCCAGGACACCAAAGAGATGGTGTGTCACCCTGACCTGCCTTCCCTGAACCTGTAAAAAAAAATCATGTAATAAAAAACAAACCCCCATGGGCTGGGAAAATGTCTTAGTGGATAAGAGCAGTTTCTGTGCAAACATGAAGACCCAAGTTCAAATCCCCAGCACTCATATAAATAGCTGGGCATGGCTGCATATGCCTGAAACCCCAGCGCTATGGTGGGGGGGAGAGACAGAGGGTGGGTAGGGGGTAGCTGCTGTCATTCCAGCAACCCAACTGTGAGATGGGAGGGGGACACAGAAGAATCCTGGAAGCCCATGGCCTGCTAACCTGACATATGAAGCAAAGCAACAACCAACAGACTCTGCCTCTAACAGGGTGGAGTCCTCTGACTGCCACACACACACACACACACACACACCACAGAGACACATAATGCACACACAGCAGCACACATTGTAAAATATTTCATGTACAGACTCATGTGTACTCATGTATGACTGAGAAGTCCAGTAGAAATTCTTTGTGCACTTCCTCTATTCCCTTGGCCTGGAGCAGACCACTGTGCTGACTTGCCAGGGAATATTTTCCATGTTTGATGCCATTCTTTTAGTTAGTTATTGATTTGTTTGTTTATTGAGACAGGGTCTTTCTATATGGCCCTGGCTGTCCTGGAACTCACTGAGTAGACCAGGCTGGCCTTGAACTCAGAAAAATCCACCTGCCTTTGCCTCCCAAGTGCTGGGATTAAAGAATTCCACCACCCCAGTATAGGGGAATGCCAGGACAGGGAAGCGGGAATGAGTGGACTGGTGAGCAGGGGGAGGGGGGTGGGATAGGGGATTTTGGGGGGGGGGACCAGGGAAGGGGACAACATTTGAAATATAAATAAAGAATATATCTAATAAAAAATGAAAAAGCTGCCTACTCTGTCCATTTATTTATTTGTTCATTCGTTTGTTTGTTTTCAGACAGGGTCTTGCTGAGTAGCTCAGGCTGTCCTCCAACTCAAGATCTTCCTGATTCTGCTTTGCAAGCCTTGGGATTACAGGTATACACCACACCTGGCTTTCTCATTTATTTTTATAATTTTAAAGGTTTATTTTTATTTGTGTGTACATGCCAAGTGTATACACACACACACACACACACACACACACACACACACGTGTAGGGGGAGGGGAGGTGAAGATGTAAAACACATAGGGAAATAGACCACAGAGGCAGAATCTAAGAAGCAGACTGATCTCTAGCTTGTGAAACTGGGGTGTAAGTGAAGCTGCAAAATAAGAAGCCATGTTGCAAACAGCTGGGTCAGTGTGAATCTCTCTGGTTTGGAGCCAGAAGCAGTGTAAGCAGGACGCTGCCGCGGAGAGAATAGAAGGAATTCAATGCATTGACTAATGTAGCGAATCAATGAGTTGACTGGTTATGAAGTTGTTAGGAACTGAAAGCGAACTCTGAGAAGGTATCATGGAGGCAGTAACCACAGGAGACAGTGATCACCCTCAAGGCTGGGGAAACAAAGAAAAGAGAGTGGGATTAAAAAAAAAAAAAAAAACAGCCAAGTATGTCAGAGAAGGGTCCCAAAGGACTGGAACGTAGGTCCCCCCCTTCCCCCCGCGCGCCCCCAAAACAGGGCGTTGCTGCACGCACAGATTCAAGTGTCCCTGGGGTGAGGACGTTATAAGGCAGCTCAAGAACTGCAAAACTGCTTTGCTGCAGGGAAACGCAGCTGCTGGAGCATTTAAGCCAAGCTGGACTGCGACACGCTGGAGTGGGAAGCTGGTCCCGCTTCCTTTGCCAGCCGGCCTGCTTCCCTCTACTGCCCTCTACGGGTGAAGTCTAGTAAGGAACAGCCAGCAAAATCAATGCAGCTAACAGACTCCGCCCAGCCAGCACAAAGCCAGACAGAAAAGGGTGGATTAGAGCCAGAAGACAAAACAGTAATTATTGACAGTGTGTGTTGTCAGGAGCCATAGACATCCAGATTCCCAGCCTCAGAGACATAACGGCTGCCCGGAGCCCTGCCGCATGCTGAACAGTGTGTGGTGTATGTGTGTGTGTGTGTGTGCGCGCGCGTGTGTGTGTGTGTGCGCGCGTGCACAGGCGCGATGTGTTTAGAGGGTGTTGTCTCTTGGCTGTGGCATATTAAGCATTGCAGAGCAAAGAATTCTATCTACGTCAAGAATAAGGAATAATTGAGGGTGAAGTGGCCCTCATCCCTCATTCCTAGGTCACCCTTACTGGAAGATACCACCAGTTCTCCCATCATCAGCATGCCAAAAAGCTGCATTTCTCAGGCGCTGAGAGCTTTAGACGCCAGAATAGTGGTCTAAGTGGGTTTCAGCAAATGTCACACCAAATAGTCCTCATCAGAGTCTTCTAATCCCATTCTTAGGTTATAATCGTATAACCTGGGACTAGGAGATACTCCAGGAAACTCACTACATCAAGGCAGAGCACAAAACATGGAAGATAATACGGAAGAAAGACAGCATTGTGAGATGTAGACACTTAAATAGTTAATTTTTTCTGAGAAATAGGCAATGATATTGCAACCACATAAAAACACCTAAGGGATAGGAAAAGTCCCCTAGAGATAGAAAAGAAAAGAAAAGAAAAGAAAAGAAAAGAAAAGAAAAGAAAAGAAAAGAAAAGAAAAGCTGGCTAGAAGATATGAAAAACTCAATGGGCAGATTGAAAGCTAAGGTTGAGTAAATCTCTCAAATATGGAAAAAAGCCCAACCAAGCCTTTAATGTCAGCCCTCAGGAGGCAGAAGCAGGTGGATCTTTGTTCCAGGACAGCTGGAGCTTCACAATACGACCCTGTCTCAAAATATTTTTTAAATTAATTAATTTAAAACATACAAAAGAAGGTCTGGAGATGACTTCAGTTAGCAGAATTCTTGCCTTATAATAAAGGCTGGCTAGATTGATGGCTCAGGGATGGGGTGCTTCGCCCCCCCACACCCAGTGGATTGCATCTGCCTGTAAGGCCAGTTCTGTGTGCACACCTCCTCCCCCACACATATAACTTCATTAAAAACAAAATCAACATTTTAAAAATGCCAAGAAAAATGAATTCCAACCGAGATTTCTGGATCTGTAAGAACCCATTAACAAGACTAATTAACATCATGTTTAGATAAACAATTCTCAAAAGCTTGACCTTCCCATGACCCGGGTCCTCAAGAGCTAGCAGAGCTAGCTGCTCCAGCAAGGAAGAACAATCCTTGAGAGCAGGAGTGGTAACTCAAGAGGGTAGTGATGGGAACTCCCAGGGAGACCACCAGGGTTCAAGCACTGCAGCTGGATGCTGACAAATAACGGACGCACGGACAAGCACAGAAGGGCTGGGAGGCAGCTCAGAACTGAGTATAGGCTTAGTTATACATGCAGCCTGGGGTTCTATTCTTAGCAGTTGAAGAAAGAGGGAGGGAGGAGGAGGAAAAAATAAGGAAAAGGAAGAGAGAAGGAGAAAAGAAGGGAAGGAAAGAGAATTGGATGGCAATACAAGATTGGGAGGTGGGTTAATTATTAGTATTTACAAAACATAAATGAAGAAAACGGGCAACTGTTGATCTCAGGAAAAAGAAAAAGCTGAGTAAGCGAAGAGGGATACTTTCGAGGGAGGGTACTATATAGCTTCACCATGAAGCACATTCGTACACTTACAATGTAAAGGTTTGAGGTTGCTTTAGTCAAAATGATGACGCAATTCTCTTGGAGGCTTGGGGACTGGCAGTGTGGCGATCTCTACCACAACAGAAATTTTCTTTTGTACATTTAGACATCCCTGCACAGGTCAGGACAACACTACCCTCATGTGTGCAAAGTCCAAGAAGAATCTGTTACGAGAAGACAAAATGGTTGTCTTGGGGAGTAGGAGAAAAGGATGAATAATTTTGGTGAAAACGAAAGAAAGAAAACAACAACCTACATTTGAAACACAAGAAATGGAAACTGAGCACACCTTTAATCCCAGCACTCTGGGAGGCAGAGGCAGGCGGATTTCTGAGTTTGAGGCCAGCCTGGTCTACAGAGTGAGTTCCAGGACAGCCAGGGCTATATAGAAACACCCTGTCTCGAAAAAACCAAATCCAAAAAACCAAAAAAAAAACCAAAAAACAAAACAAAACAAAAAAACAAAAAAAGAAAGAAACAAAGAAAGAAATGGAAACTGAAAAAAGTTTTTAAAAGAAAAAGAGCAGTGCTAGAGAGATGGCTCAGTGGTTAAGAAGACTGACTGCTCTTCCAGAGGTCCTGAGTTCAATTCCCAGCAACCACATGGTGGCTCACAACCATCTATAATGGGATCTGACGCCCTCTTCTGGTGTGTCTGAAGACAGCTGCAGTGTGCTCACATACATGAAATATAAATAAATCTTTAAAAGTAAAAGAGCCAGTTATTAACTGCAAGGAAAACCAAACCAAATCTAAGAAAGAATGTTAACTGTGTTCAGCTGTGAATTCTAGTTACATGTTGTCTCTGTTTTCTTGGCTTTCCAGCTTTGTGAAGTCTGCCAACAGACTCTTTATGGCCTCTGGCTCCTAGGTGGGTATCCACCGCCCAGGATCCTCAGCAGGACAACAAAAGGACAGAGAGATGTGATTCTTGCCTCTGTTTAGGGCACTGGCATCTAAGTATGGCCCCTGCCTTGGCCAACATCTATAGCTACTTTCTGGCACCTCGCTCTCTAGCTCCAGGTTCTCCAGGCCTAGTGATGGCATAGGCGTGCCCAAAGTCTCACTAGCCAGCTCTCTAGTGGTTTCCCTAGGCCTTGACCACATTTAATGAAAAGTTCTTATTTGATTTTTCTCAAATTACCAGTTTGGGGTGTGCCATCTGCTTGGACTGTGACTTATATCACACAACTGTGACAAAATGACTGAGAACCAAAGAGTCAATCTGCATTGAGCAGTCTCTGAAGAGGGCACACAGACAGGAGGGAAGTCCCCTTCTATCAGCAAGGGATTGCTTTGACATGGAAAAAGAATATGAGAAATCTGACTGTAGAAATGTGAAAGCAAATTATAGAAGTAATAGCAAATGGAGTTGTGGCAGCGAAAGCTTTCTTGGTTTTTGTGACTATCTGAGGACTAACTCCAAACCTCTGTAGGAGTGGGACTCAAGACTGATCAGGAGTTTTCAAATCTCTGCAGCTGGGTACAGGTGTGGTGGTGCACACCTTTGATACTGTCCAGTGGCAGAAGCAGGCAGATCTCTGTGAGTTCTGTGCTAGCCTAGTCTACAGAGTTGGGGAAAACTGTGTTAAATGAGTATCAATCATTTCTTTTTCTTTCTTCTTCTACCTCCTTTTTTAAAAATAAACTATACTAACCTTGAACTTCAAATTCCTGATCCTCCTGCTTTTACTTCCTGAATGCTGGAATTAGAAGCATGCCCTGCCACACAGGGTTCACATGCTGGGGTGGGTGGAACCCAGGGCCTTGTGAATTCTCAGCAAGTGCTCTAACAACTGAGCCCCAGCCAATTCTTTTCTGTTAATCAAAAAAGAGAAAAACAAGAATCACAGAACAAATAGGGTTTTGTTAAGCTGTTTCTTTCTCTCTGTCATGTATGTGTGTGTGTGTTTGTGTGGTGTGTGGTATATGTGTGTTTGTGTGTGTGTGTGTGAGAGAGAGAGAGAGAGAGAGGAGAGAGAGAGAGAGAGGAGAGAGAGAGGCGGAAGAGGAGGGAGAGAGAGAAGGAAGAGAGGAAAGAGAGAGGAGGGAGAGGGGGGAGAGAAAGAGGGGGAGGGAGGGAGGGAATGGGGGTGGGGCACAGGAGAATGTGTTTCTTATTGTGTATTAGGCTCAAAAGAGCTTGGCCATGGTCTATTCTAAAAGAATAGTGGCTACAGACCTGGCAGACAAATACCTCCAGCAAATGAGGTTAAAGGACTCTGTTCGCCTCTGCAGATGCAGTTCGATTTGAAATGACCGAGCAGAGGAATAATTCTCTGCGCCAATGGGAGGCCCTGCCAGGTGAAGAGCTCGCTGAGCTCCAGCTCTGTTCCCCTGCAGTGCAAGGCTCCTAGCTTGCCTGCTCCTCTAGCAAGGAATACAGAGCCTCTCCAGGGAAAGGCTGCATTGCTTTCTCATGGAAGCCACTACCCACAAAGAAACCGAGTTCTTCAGGGTGGGGCTAGGGGCTACATCACAAAGCGAGCAAGTAAGGGGTAGAAATCACGTTCAGTGACACAGAAATCCAGACCTGTCTGCACTGAGCTGAAACTTAAGCTGCTAGGCACGTAATGTTGGGCTGCGGCTATCAGACTGCCTAGAGTCTCAGAATGAAAACCTAGCATCTCATAGAAAACCCATGAAGCTCTTTATGCTAGAGAGATGGCAAACGAAACCCAGACCAAGGAAATTAACTGAAAAATGTCCTTTGTGCTCCGATCAGGGAAAGGGTTGAAATGAAGGCTCCACAGTACTGGATTTAGCACACATAGCTGAGTCTCCATAATTATGCAATTCAAACTATATTATGCAATTCTCATGATTATATGAATATATGCATCGAGAGGAAAATGAGGATTTAAACCAAAACTTCCCACCAACTCCTGTTAAGTAAATCACAGGTTGGGACCGATAATCGCCATGCAACAGAATGGCCATGCTTTGAGTTCGCCCCCATTCCAAAATCAAAGAGCAAGGCTTAGTTCTGAATAGATTATCAAGAAAAAGGTTGTTCTTCTACAGCAAATTTGGTTTTTATTTTGCTTGAGGTTCTGGGAATGGGACCCAGAGCCTCTCGGTGGCAGGCCAAGCCCTCTGCCACTGAGTCCAGTGCCTACCCTGCATACAGTGGCCACATTCATATCTGTAGGAAGAACCAAGGAGCTCCGGCTAGGGTCGGGGTGAGAGTGGGGCTCCTCAGACCCTCCTCTCCATCTGAGATACAGGTGTGGCAAGAAGTGCTGCGAACATTGTCCTACTTTAGATCAGTGGTTCTCAACCTGTGGGCTCAACGTTGGGGCTCAGATGACCCGTCCACAGGGGTCACCTAAGACTATCAGAAAGCACAGATTTAAGTTACAATTTATAACGTAGCTGTAGCAAAACTACAGCTATGAAAAGTAGCAATGAAAATAATTTTATGGTTGGGGCTCACCACACTATGAGGAACTGTATTAAAGGGTCAAAGCATTGGAAAGGTTGAGAGCCACTGGATTAGACTATGCTAATAGTCTAAAGAAGGGCCACCTTTCTATCCCAGCAGCTCATGGCGAGGGTTCCTCTGGTTCCCCTGAGCCAGGCGTCATAAGCAGTCAGCACAAGGAGGGGTGGCCATCTGCCAGGACAGGGCTTCTTAAACATTTTCTATGTGTGCCTTAGCTGGCACCCCTGGTACCAGGCAGATGACCGGTCTAGTATAAAATGAAATTTATTTGGGACATGGGAAAGGGGTGTCAGGAAGGGAGTAGAGGCAGAGAAAGAAAGGAGACAGAGAAGGACAGAGAGAGAAAAAGAAGGGAACACGTGACATGTGGAGATAGAGAGAGAGGGGGGAGGAGAGGGAGGGAGGGGATAGGAGGAAGGGAGGGACAGGGAGGCAGGGAGGGAGGGAGAAAGAGAGAGAGAGAGAGGAGAGGAGAGGGAGGGAGGGGATAGGAGGAAGGAAGGGACAGGGAGGCAGGGAGGGAGGGAGAGAGAGAGAGAGAGAGGAGAGGAGAGGGAGGGAGGGGATAGGAGGAAGGAAGGGACAGGGAGGCAGGGAGGGGGAGAGAGAGAGAGAGAGAGAGAGAGAGAGAGGAGAGGGAGGGAGGGGATAGGAGGAAGGGAGAGACAGGGAGGCAGGGAGGGAGGGAGGGAGAGAGAGAGAGACCGACCAAACAGTCCTTTCAAACAGTCCTTTTATCACAAATCAGGCTAGTACCTAGCTGTTGCTAGGTAACTGTTGGCCAGAGCCTAGAAGAACAGCTAAGACAGTACCCATGGTGTATACGGCCCTTCCCGACTCTTTAACACACGCATACACACAGAGACACACAAAGACACACACACACACACCACACTATACTATACTACACTACCGTACCCTAATAATATATCAAAAATTTAAAAAAAAAACCCCATAAAATAGAGAGTAGTGACTAAGGAAGACATCTGTCATCAACCTCTGGATTTCACGTGGATGCACATGTGAACACACACACACACACACACACACACACACACACACACACACACACATAAAGCAGTTGTGTAAGTACAAGCATATTTCAGGAAACCTCGCACCGGCCTGGAGATGACACAGCACATCAAAATCCTTCAAGATCAAGAAATAAGTCATGGCCGGGCGGTGGTGGCGCACGCCTGTAATCCCAGCACTCTGGGAGGCAGAGGCAGGTGGATTTCTGAGTTCGAGGCCAGCCTGGTCTACAGAGTGAGTTCCAGGACAGCCAGGGCTACACAGAGAAACCCTGTCTTGAAAAAACCAAATCCCCCCTCCCCCAAAAAGAAAAAAAAAAAAAGAAAGAAAGAAATAACTCACAAAGAAGCAGGGTTAGAAAGTCTCCAAGGGACAAGGAATGAAACTCTCATGAAAACTGCGTGCTAGGCTGAGAACAGCCTGAAGCCCCTATAGCAGAGGAGAGGCTGCCAGAGGCTAGCTCATAGGAAACCTGTCCTCTGGGTCATTCTCATGATGCCCCTGCAGCTGATTCTCCATATTTCTGTAACTGCAGCTTTTCTATAAACTGTACTATCATACAGGGAAAGGCAGAGAGAGCCTGAGACTTTTATTCTCCTGATTCTGGCCCAACTGCAAAGAAATCCATCTTTTTTTTTTTCCCAAGTGGTTGGTTGCCAGGCTCTCCAAGGCTCCCAGACTACCTAGCAGGCCAGGCTTCACTTGGAAGCAGCCGCGTCTTGAGAGAATGATAACGCAGCAGCTGGGGGCGGGTGAGCGGGACAGGCCCTTCCTTTCTCAGAAATACCATCCATTCTGATTAAACAGAAAGGAGAAGAGAGGAGCCCGAGCCAAGGCTGACAGGCATCCGATGACACCTTGCTGTGGAGAGGTGATGGATATTTCAATTAGCTTAGCTGTGGTGATCATGTCATAATGTGTACATATATCAAAACATCACACTGAACACCCTAAATATATATATATATATATATTTTACTCGTCAGCGAGAGCTTGATGAAACTGGGAGGGAAAGAAAAACAGAATTAACAAAACTAGCAGAGGGCTGAGAATGAAGCTCACTTATTAGAGCGGCTGCCTAGCACACACAATCCCCAACATTGCATAAACACACACACACACACACACACACACACACACACATATATATATATATGTATATATATATATATATATATACATAGAGAGAGAGGGGGGGGAGAGAGAGAGGAAAGCAAGAGACAGACAGACAGACAGACTGCCTCTTTGGGTACATACCTATTATCTTACAGATTTAATTTACATTTTTTTTCTTTGTATGTTTTTTTTTCCAAGACAGGGTTTCTCTGTGCAGCCCTGGCTGTCCTGGAGCTCACTCTGTAGACCAGGCTGGCCTAGAACTCAGAAATCCACCTGCCTCTACCTCCTAAGTGCTGGGATTACAGGAGTGTACCACCACTGCCACCCAGTTCATCTTTCATCTTTTAATCATGGATACTACAGACCTTCCATGCCTGACATCGCAGCGCCTAGGAGGTGGAAGTAGCAATATCACAATTTCAGGGTCATCCTCTGCCACATAGCCAGCCTCAGCTCCAGAAGACCCTGCTTAAAACACAAACAAAAAGTGACTATAACAGATATGTTCAGAATTTGGGGGTTATGCAAGTACAAAGACTTGGATTTATACTTAACATGGGTAGTACATGTTAAGGGAAAACTGTCATAGAGACACATGCTTATCTTAGTACCGGGAGGGGAAGACTGAACTCCAGGTATTTGCTGGTCAGCTAGTTTAGCCAATCAGTAGACTCCTTATTCAGTGAGATATGTCATCTCAAAAAGCAAGATGTTGAGCAGCAGCAGCAGCAGAAAACATCTGATATCAACCTCTGATTTCCATGCATGCATTCACAAGCATGCACATACATACACGTATGTCAACATGTATACATGTATCATGCACAGAGAGCATGTACTTCAGGTACACAGCTATCATTTTTTCAGCTTTTAATTATGGATACTACAAACCTTCCATGAATTTCTACGGTGATTCCACCTACTCCTAAATAACGAAATTAAAGGAGGACATGATGCTCTGAGATACAGTGGAGGGAGTGTATTGTAGATATGAGGGAGAACATAGCTAGAGATATCTGGAATGATCCAGACTGAACCAAGCCATGAAAGGAGGAGTGGGTTGCAAAAAGAGGAACCAGGAGCCAAGAGTCCAGAAGTGAGCCCGGAGACCAAGAAACACTGGCATAGCCAAAACAGCTGGGGTATTTAGGGAAGAGATGTTAGGGGAAGGGGTTCAGGCCAGCCCCTGGGTTGAAGAGTTCAGGGTAGGGTGCATTCCAGCCAGGATAACTCAACCACAGGTACTGAGAGGTGCTGGGAGCCTGGTGCTGATTCTACTTTGATATGTTACACAGGCACTTCAGTCATTTGTCTTGAGTGTGAGACCTAATATTATTATGTGCATTTTGCTTTAATTTGAATATATATATATATATATATATATATATATATACATATATATAGATGAAGAATGTATCATTTAAACATTTAGCACTGTAGTCATGACTTTTGTTTTATAAAGTAAATGAAAAAATTCTTAAAGTGTACACATTAGTGTAACTTTAATTTTTTTCAAATCCTAATTTTTTTTGTTTTTGTTTTTTGGCTTTTTTGGATTTGGTTTTTTTCGAGACAGGGTTTCTCTGTGTAGCCTTGGCTGCCCTGGAACTCACGCTGTAGACCAGGCTGGCCTCGAATTCAGAAATCGGCCTACCTCTGCCTCCCAGAGTGCTGGGATTATAGGCGTGCGCCACCACCGCCCAGCTCAAATCCTATTTTTAATGATGGTTCTTAAACAGTTTAACCTCCCTTGTAGCCCGCTACCCACCAGAGGTAGCGGGAGGAAAGAAAGGGAAGTGGGCCTGTTTAGAAATGGTTCTTTGGAAGAACTGCTGTGTTGTCTAGGAATCAGCAGTTCAGTTCACAGGTTAGCAGCGGCAGTTGGATCCACTCGAAAACACTTGACAGATACCCCAGCAGTCCAGTTGGGTAGAGTAGGGATAGTAAATAGGAATCAGCAGTGGTGGCACAGCCTAGCAGAGACAGCCAGGCCTCAGCCTCAGTACAAGTCAGTTGGAGGGACCCAGAGGGATGCCAGGAGAAGGTCTCAGCTGTGCCTCTCTCAGGGAAGCGAAGATCAGAAGATCAGGAAGACTGCAGATCAACAAGCATTACACACTAGCTCTATAAGCAAGCCTAGTTCAGCCTCGTCACCATCCACTGAGTCCTAATTATACCCTTCAGCCTCAGCATGTGCATCTGACTCAGCCTACATCACTCTGCCAATCAGCCTGAGTCCGAGGAAGTAGCAAGAAACTGCAGCATACCACCACAAGTTTTTTTTTTTTTTTTTGACTCCTTATGGAGTCCTGACAAATGCAGCTCAACAACTATACAGTGTAAGGCGGACCAATACATGCGTGTTGTTAGCAAAGAATCCTTCATCACGTGTCCTTTCACGAGCTTGCTTTAGCACAACATCCTTTCTCCTGTGTCTGCTTCAGTGAAACGTTCCTTCATGAGTCTGCCTTAGCCTTTCGCTTGTGTCCACTTCAGGAAAATACTCCTTCACATGTTTGCCCCAGCAGAACACCATCTAACCTCCTTTCCAAAGAACCCTTAAGGTTCCATTTCACATTAGGAACCATGCTCACTCCCAGTTCACCTTCAGAGACTCAGCAACAATCGTCTCAATGTGGACTGTATCTATAATAAAAAGTGTTTTGATACTAAAGGAGCTTCAATGAAAAACTTGTTATTTTAGCAGGGCAGTGGTGGTGCACGCCTTTAATCCCAGCATTTGGGAGGCAGAGACAGGTGGATTTCTGTGAGTTCAAGGCCAGCCTGGTCTACAGAGTGAGTTCCAGGACAACCAGGGCTACACAGAGAAACCCTGTCTCGAAAAACAAACAAACAAACAAACAAACAAACAAACAAAAATTGTTACTTTTAAGGTTCAAACTTAACAGGGATAAAGCTATAAAATCCTAATCTTATAAAAGCTGCTAACTTATTTTAAACTGTTAAAAGATAATTATCTTAATTATGTTAATTATGCATGTTAATAGTCACCTTACAAAAGATCCGATTCTTTAATGTGTTCAGAACTGTACTTGTAGTCACGTTAAATACAAATAATTATTATGGGAATAAGCTTTATTTAGCCTCCTATGTTTTCAAAGTTAAGCCTAAAACAAGTAACTAGAAACAAAATTTGTTTAGTTTAGATATAGTTAATAACTAATGGTCCTCAAAACTTTTCAGAGACCTGCTAAATGTGGCATTTAAAATGTTGAATGAGTAAAAGCTTTTCGGGGCTTTTCCAGAGGACTTGAGTTCAATTCCCAGCAACCACCTGGTGGCTCACAAGCATCTGTAATGGGGTCTGATGCCCTCTCCTGGGGGTGCATGAAAACAGAGCACTCATGTGCATAAATAAATAGATAGATCGTTTTTAAAAAGAAAAAGAAAAAAGTTTTTCATGATAGAGACAAGTCAGCTCCTGACAGCACCCCTAATCTTCTCTTAAGACAGCTATAGTGAACACACATGCATAATATAAATAAATATATCTTTGAAAAAGAAAATTATTTAAGGGCTACTAATCTATCTCTGGTAAGCATTGGCTACTATTATGAGTAACAAGCTCACGGTTTTACATTTCCTTTGGTTGTCTTCTAAGTATTGACTTAAAAGTACTTCTCAGTGTGCTAAAAACCGCCTGACCAATCTATATTCAACCAGTCTTCTGGACAGAGAAAAGAGAGGTCATGCTTTTAACCCAAAATCATTTGGGGCCCCCAAGCTTCCAAGGTGTGAATCTACTCTCTTTTCCTGAATGTGGATTTTAGAACAGGTTCAAAACAGTGGTGATACTAACGTATCTAAAACTTATCTCTTCTTGTTAACTTAAAAACATTCTTGTAAGTTTCAGGAAATTGATTGAATCCACATTTCAGGCCAAATAGAGTGCAGATAAGTACTATCAATCAACAGCCCGTCTCCCCTCCTGTCTATTCTGCTTATTCCTAAGGATGGGGTCCTCTCTCCTACTTCTCCCACCCCTGATTTCAATGGCCTTGGAACTCCCTTGCCTTAACTACCAAGACCATGGACCTAAACGTTTCAAATGTATACCGTAGGGGGAAAATCCCCTAAACACCATAATTTTACCTTCTGCCCCTAATATATATATCTGTCCCATCAATCTGCCAACTCTGGGTGTTCCCTCAAAATCTGCACCCTGGACAGCTTTGAAGTGGCTAGCTCCAGGTGGTTGAGCCCCCACAGCCACAGCCTGCACACCCCTACCACCAGATGGCCCTGCAGAGCCTGGACAGCAAGTGTAACAGCCGACTCTTCTAGGATTAGGCCAGCATCCCATCTTTCTTGGGTCCCCAAAGGTGTCAACAGCCCCCAGACAGCAGGAAGCAGTCTACAGAGCAGGGCATCCCCATTCCTGCATCACCAGTCACCCCTTCCTATTTCTTCACCTTTTATAATAAATAAAAGGGAGAGATGGCCCAGTGGTTAAAAGCACTGACTGCCCTTCCAGAGGTCCTGAGTTTAATTCCCAGCAACCACATGGTGGCTCACAACCATCTGTATTGGGATCAGATGCCCTCTTCTGAGGTATCTGAAGACAGTGACCGTTGTACTCACATACAAAATAAACAAATTAAAAAAAATTTTTTAAGAAGGAGAAATGTTAAAAACCAGATGCTCCCACAGCCCACCTTCTGCGAGTCTGCACCAGCAGTCACATCAGCAGCAGCCACCAAATGGGACACTTCCACTGTTGCCATGAGTCACACACCCTTTGTCTGTGTGTGTGTGTGTGTGTGTGCGCGTGTGCTGTCCCTGCTCAGAAGTGACCTTTTACAATCTTGCATGCAATTGCATGGTGTGATTTTTGCGCCATTCCTTGACCCCAGATCTGCTAAGGCACTTTTCTGTCCCCAAACCCTAACAATACAGATTCAGGGGCCAGCAATGTGGCTCAGTGGGTAAAGGTGCTTGCTGCCAAGCCTGAAAACCTGAGTTTGGACCCTGGAACCTACATAATGCAAAGAGGGAAGCATCTCCTGAAAAGTATCTCTGACCTTACTTCGAATCTCTCCTATTCATTTGGTACTTATTCTAGGCCAGTGCTTTCTTCTGACTCAACTAATCACAAACTAGAATCAAGGGTTTCTGTTGAGATGGCGACTTTGAATTCTGCCTTGCCATAGCTCTGTGTGCATGCAGAGGCAGGCAGAGGCAGGTGGATCTCTGTGAGTTTGAGGCCAGCCTAGACTATAGAGAGAGTTCAGGACAGCCAGGGCTCTACAGAGAAACACTGTCTCGAAAACAAAAACAATAACAACAAAAGTGGGATATATTAGTCAGACCTCTGTGGCCAAGACAAATGCCTGAGAGAAATAATTTAAAAGGAGGGAAGCTTTATAGTTCTGTTGTAGAACATGGAGATCAGCCTGTGCCCCAAGGTTTGGCCACCCATCTTCTATAAGACATTTAAGAGTCAAATTGTCAGGTTCCTGAAGAAATTCTTTCTTTTTTCCAAGGTCGGACATTTTACACACACACACACACACACACACACACACACCTCTGCTTTCCTGAGACAGCCTTGGCAGTTTGGAATAAATTTTTCCCTTTTTCACCCATGGAGCAGAGCAGCCCTTTGGGTTTCTAAACTGTACCCATTTTATTCGCAAATTATTGCTGGAAAGCAGAAAGAGGTGATTTATTCAATGAGGCCACATTGGGAAGAGGCACAAAGAGATCCAGCACCCCTGCCAAGTCTGGCTTTGGGGTCCTGAAGTGAGACCAACGTTTAAATAGAGGGCCAAGGGCATGCTCAGCGAAGCTAGAATTGCATCTACCTTTAACCCCTTCTCTGGGCTCATTCTGTTAGAACTGTGTGAAATCTCTTGCTTCTCCCAGCATGAGGTTGCTGGGGAGTGGGGGTGGGGTGTTCCTCTTTCTTTGGGGTCAATTGTTTCAATAGTCCAGTGGTCAGATTGAGACTACCTTCATTCTGCTAGGCCCGTTAGAGTCTCACAGATTTCAGAGTCATGGGTGTGGTGGGGGTGGGAGGTTTGGGGGGGGGGAGGGGGTGGAATGGGGTTGGAGGTTGGTGTAGCAGGGGCAGGGAGGAGCAAAGATGCTCACCTTGTGGTGCCTAGGAAGCAAAGAGAGATAGGAGGGGCCAGAACAAAATACCGTTCAGAGACACATCCCCAGGGACTCACTTCCTCCAACTGTGCTGGGCCCCCACAGCTTCCATGCCCTCTGAAAATAGCCTCAGAAGGTAACTAGGCTTTTAACACATGAGTCTGTGGGGATGTTTTATAATCAGACTGTAACAGGAGACAGTAAGTTATTTCACAGAGTCGTTATAAGGGTAAAGTGAAGTCTCGTGTTCAAAGAATGCCTGGCTGACATAGATGAGTATTTCATTACCGCAGTGTAATAGCCAGGGCAGGGTATTTATAAAAAGAAACGTGGTTTGTTTAACTCTTGGTTGGGGAGGCTCAAGGGTATGGTTCTGTCACCGGCTCAGCTCTGGAAGAGTCCTCTCCTCTCAGCTGTCTGACGTCATAGCAGATGGCAGTGACAGGAGTACCGTGGGAATGAGTGATTGAGAAACCACAGCAACCGACCATGTGGAGTCAGGTTCAACCTTTTAGAATAATCCTCTTGCAGGGACTACCCCCAGTCCTTCCCTGTCAACCTAGGACCTCCCATCTAGGCCTTCTGGGAAGCTCCTGCTGCTTCCATTTTGCCACTCGGGGATCAGTCTCTCACCCCGATTAACCTTTGAGAGGGACAGGCCACATGCAAGGCATAGCAGCACCAAACAAAAGCCATTCTTGCTGTTTCTGTAAGCGTGGTTATTACAACCTCGGTGGCATTCCATGTAATCCCTTTTAATGCAAATATGGCATATGAGAGCTAAGCCGTATTAAAGGGACCTTTTGGATTTAAGTATGAAATGAATTTACCAGCGTTTTTTCCCCCAAAACCAGAAATCTAAATGGGGGTTGGAGGCAGGAGGGATCCAAACCTCAGCACCATAGTGAGTTTGAGTCTAGTCTAGGCTACTAGGAATTTTGATACCCCCTCACCCCCAAATGGGATCTAAGTGCTAAAGTTTGCTAAACTGAATGGAAAGTGAGGAAACATTATAGTATCAGGTAGGCCTGAAATAAATGGACATAATTGTCATTTGTAAGTCATGACACTGATTTAAACACCAAGGCAAGCATTATTCATCATGTAAAAGGCTTTTATGAGACACCAGGCTGGAGAGTCCATCTTGTAGGCTTTTCAGATACCTTCTTTGATGATTTTTTTTTAAGCTTCTGCATTTCCGTGCAGGACAGCAGGGGGCAGCTTTATGAGTAATGTTTATCAGTTAAGTACAAAGCCATCCCAAATATCATGGCCTGCACATTTTACCTTTATTAGAGGAGTTGGCAAGTCTATTTGTCGTGTCTCTGTTTATGTATTTCAAGAGTATTTGTGTATAAACTCACAATGTGGCCAAACCAGCTTCATTTGTCCCCAAAACACAGGAGTGGATGAAATTTGATCGTAAGTCACAAAAGCCCTCAAAAGCACACAAAGGACGACTGGTGGAAATGGACAAAGAATGCTAACCATGCTCCATTTAGTGGATTTATTAATATTTCCCCGCTCCTACACTTAGTCTTTTGTCTTGCTATATGGCCACAGATTTTACAAATCACCCTTTTATTTCGAACATCTACACAAACATTAGCTTAAGAATTGCATTTGCTTGTGTCGCTCGGTGACACATTCTGACATCTTTCCACTTGCAGCGACACAGCATGAAGCACTGTGAGGGACTTTACTCTTCCTGTTTAGAGCGTGTTAAGCTGCAGAGGTCCACGGGAAGAGGCCATCTGAAACACATCTTTGCCTTTATATGGTCTCTTAAAATGTGATTTGGGGAATATAATTTCATTGCGAGCTTCCTTTGCAAGCAGAAAAACAGAGGATCCCTTTAAAATCAGGTAAGAGATGTGGCTAAATTAGAGTGCAAGATTTGGGAAAGCAAATTTAGGCCTACTTAAGATGATGTGTATTGTAGGTCGATATTTGAAGGGTTTTGTTTGTCTATTTTTTCTTCTTTTCAGAACCAAAGGAGGACAAAAGCCTTGTTGCTGGGTAAAGGTAAGAATCTTGGACTGCTAGTTACGATCCAGTAAGAGTGTCGCCTCTGCTGAAACGGTTAATGTGAGCTCAAATACACATTCTCTCCTTCCCTCCTTCCCTCCCTCCCCCTCTCAGTGTGTGTGTGTGTGAGAGAGAGAGAGAGGGAGAGTGACAGAACACAGATCACAAAGGGATTTTTGTTCAGCCATACAGAGTGACAAAATCATGTCACCCACAGGGAAAAAATGGAATCGGTGATCGGTCATGCTCACTGAAATAGTCAGATGAGATCTGGTGTGCTCAGGACTGAATGGCTATAGACACAGGGCAGACTCAGACAAAAACTGCATGCTCTCATTCGTGAGGAACGTAGATTAAAAAAAAAGGAAAATAGCAACAACAAAACAAAAAACGTGAAGAAGGGGGACTGTCTGGATGAGGATCTGTGGGAGGCCACAAGGCCATAAGAGAGGATTGCTGGAGGTGCTCAAAGCACATCATACACATGCTGCGTTTTATACAAAGAAGAAAGAAAGCACCGGGATATGTTTGGTAGAGGCAAGGTATGGCGAGGTAGAAGGGAGGGCGCCTCTGTGGGCCAGGCTGAGACGTCCCTTCTCCCTGAGGGACCAGCCACACAACGGTATAGTATAGAATAGTTTATTCAGGGCATGGGGAGGGGAGTGGAGGATGGAATAGAGTCAGAGAAAGCACACACACACACACACACAGAGAGAGAGAGAGAGAGAGAGAGAGAGAGAAGGGGCTGGTCAGGAACATGTGATGTGGAGAGAAAAGGGGGGAGGGGAATGGGGAGAGAGGGAGAGGAGAGAGGGCAAGCAACAGGGGGGGAGAGAGAGAGAGAGAGAGAGAGAGAGAGAGAGAGAGAGAGAGAGAGAGAGAGGGAGGAGGGGCAAGCAGCCCCTTTTACAGTGAGTCAGTCACACCTGGCTGTTGCCAGGTAACTGTGGGGCAGAGCCTTGAGGGAATGCTAACAATACATGTAGGAAATACCATAATGAAATCCGTATATGTGTGTTTGTGCGTGTGCATTCGTGCATAGAAGCCAGAGGACAGAGGACACCTTGGTTGTTATTCTTAGGAGCATCCCCTCCTTTGCAATAGGTGTGTCGTTCGCTGCGGGCTTCTTCGTGCCCAGCCACCTCCAGGGTCTACCTGTCTTGATCTCCCCAGCCCTGGGATTACAAGAATACATTGCCATACCCGGCTTTATTTTTTTTAAATGCAAATTCTAGGGATTGACTTGGGTTTTCATGTGTGTAAGACAATCACTTTACCAACTGAGCATCTACCCAGCTTCCTGCTGTTTTTTTGTTTTTTTGTTTTTTTGTTTTTTCTATAAAACCAATAAACACTAATAAAAGAAATTCGACCTCACAAGGTTAGGATGCAGACACACTCTTCACCAGAATGTAGTGCTTCTAATCCAGTTCCCCAGAGCTCTCATTCCCATCAAAATCCTCAGTGAACACAGAAATTCTTCCAGCCTTTCTCTCAGTATTCTGGTATTGAACTTCCATCAGCATTGCCCACTGAGCTCTGCTGACGTCATTCCCATCTTTCTCGGGCCCACTTCTCCAGTCTTCTTCAAATTCATATCAGAAACCAGTTTCAAATATCTTAGATCCGTGTGCTCAGGCTTAGTCAGAGGAACAGGTTCATTTTTCTGGGACCGATTTTCCATATTAGTTAATTTTCTTGTTGCTCTGACCCAGTTTCTGACAGAAGCAACTCAGGTCTTTAATTTGGCTCACATTTTCAGGGGGATCAGTCTGTGATCCCTCTTTTCTGTGTTCCAGGGGCCACTTCCAGCCTCCTATCACACTCTGGACCAAGTCATCAAGCAGATATTAGCTTAGGGGACACTTAAGTGGGACAGCATCTACTACAGGTTTCTGTAAGAAATTAGGACCTGGGCGTGGCAGCACACACTTGTAATCTTAGCTCCTGGGAGGTAGAGATGGGAAGATCAGGAGGCCAAGGTCAGCATTTACTATGTAACAAGTTTGAGGCCAGCCTTGGCACATGAGACAATGTTGAGAGATAGAAAGGAGAGAAAAAGAGAGGCAGAGAGACAGAGACAGAGAAAGACAGAGACTGAGAAAGAAAGTAGAAGCAAATTATTGCATGTAAAGAATTTAAAATAATGCCTAGCAAGAGTAAGAATTCATTATTAGTGATGTTTTGATAATATTTTTATTCTCTTTTTAATATATCATGAATCAGTCTTTCTTATTATTCAAGGACTTTTCTTTCCCTGTCTACACCTTGAATGCTTGAGTTCCCATTTACTTCTTTGTTTATGAGACAGGGTTTCACTATGTGAGACCTGGTTGGCCTGGAGCTCACTCTGTAGACCAGGCTGGCCTCAGACTCACAGAGATCTGCCTGCCTCTGCCTCTTGAGTGCTGGGACTAAAAGTGTACGCCACCACACAACAGCCCTCTCACTTCTTATGCTGTACTCTCTAGTAGGGCCATCTTTTAATGTCTTCCCAGTGGGTCACTTTTGCCCCTAGTACCTGTATCCAGACCAGGTCACTGCTTTGTGACCTGGACTCACTTTACTTGTTTGTTTGATCAGCCAACTCCTCATACTCACCTTGTCTCTTTTTGACACCCCTCCCCCATTGCCGGCCAGTGCAGGTCACATCCACATTAGACAGTACTTCTACTGCCAGAGACTACCCATCCTTCATTTTAGATCAAAGGCCTTGGGCCTAAGCTCTTTCATGGCCACATCCAGTCAACTATACCAGGTACTCAGAGCTACCTTCTTTCCATGGACATCATGGATGGGACAATGTTTTAGGAATAGGCTTCACAAGATCAGGATGGTAAAGAGCTGGGTTCTGAAATGGGCAGGGTTAGTCAGGAAGGTGAGTGTCATGTCTTAGAGTTTTATTGCTGTGAAGGGACACCATGACCAAGGCAACGCTTATAAAGGCAAACATTGAATTGGGTCTGGCTTACAGTTTCAGAGATTCAGTCCATTATCATCATGGTAGGAAGTATAGAAGCATGCAGGCAGACATGGCACTGGAGAAGTAGCTGAGAGTTCTACACCTTGATCTGAAGGCAGGCAGGCAGGCAGGCAGGAGGCTCTTATTCCATATTGGGCGGAGCTTGAGCATAGGAGATCTCAAAACCCACCTATACGGCACTTCCGCCAACAAGGCCATCCCCATCCTAATAAGGCCACATCTCCTAAGAGTGCTACTCACTGTGGCCAAGCATTGAAACACATGAGTCTGTGGGAGCCATACCTATTCAAATATCCACATCTCATTATAGGGAAACCCTTCCATGAGATGTCTAAATAAGATGGAGGCAAGTTAGGGCTAGGGGACTGTGCCCTCTAACTCTCCTGCCACCTTGGGTGTTTGCATGAACCCTTCTGTTGGAGCCCTGTTGTTGAAATGAATGTGGTCACGTCAAGACTATCATGTCAAGTCGAGCCATAGTTAAAGACTGTAAGTGGAGAGACTTCCTTGTTTTGCTTGGCTTGAAATCAAAACAAAACTTAACTCACCAGAAACCAAATGAACAAATGACAACAAACACAGAGCAGCATGTCTCTAGATTTTCATATTTTCAATTGCTTTAGTCACCATACTACATGGGGGGGTGGGAAGGTGGGATGCCAAGTCAAACAATTCTCGACTGAATCTTTAGCCCTGTCTGGAACACAGAGGGACAAATTCTTATTTAAAAAAAAAAGAGCCAGAAAAATGCATATCTAGTCTCCAACCCACTCTCCTCTGGCAGGAGACTCCACGTGAATGGACTTTTTAAAAAATCAGGTGCCAGGTAATTATGTCACCTAGCATAGCTGGCCCAATACTGGAAAACACTGGCTCCAGCCAGACAAAGAGCGCAACAACTCTCAGGGAAGCATTCAAAGTTCTATGACATGTACCCCCTGTTCAACTTTTTGGCCTCTTTTCCTGCTCTCTGGGTAGAGACTGTAGCCCAGGCAGCATGAGCCCGGACATTTTCATCATCTCTGGCCAGCTCAAATCACCCCAATCATTTCCATTCTTGTACCTAGGATTGTATTCATTCCCACTGTGAATTGACTTGGTTTCTCTACTCCTCTGGGCCCTCCTGATGTCTTATCCATACCCTGTGGTTACATTTATTACACTGGGCTTCAATGAGCCCTTTAGGCCTGTTTCTGAATCAAGATTATTCGCCTGTGTGTATGTATGTGCACCATGTGTGTGTCTGTAACCCACAGAAGCCAGAAGAGAAGGCTGGATTCTCGGGAGCTGAAGTACAGACAGTTGTGAGCCACCACGTGTGTCCTGGGAACCAAAGCCAGGTCCTATGCGAGAGTGGCAAAGACTCTTAACCACTGAGCCATCTCTCCAGACCCCATGTAATACTTTTTTGGGGGAAGGGACAAAGTCTCATGTAACTTAGGCTGGCCTCTAACTCACTGCGTAGTTAAGGATGGCTAGAAAGCTTAATCCTGCTCTGAGTACTGGGGGATCCAGGTGTACCACATAATGACCAGTATATGTGGTTCTGGGGATAAAAACAAAGGCCCCATGCATGCTAGACAGACATTCTACCAACTGAACTATATCCGCGGCCTAAGACCAGACAATATTAATCTGTGTACATGCAGTAGCTTGGCACAGAGTCCAGGAAGAAGAAAGTAAGAGGGGGAAGAAGCAAGGGAGGGGTGCTCTTAGTGCTTTCTCTTATTGTGATAAGGCACTATGGCCAAAAGCTACTTGGGGAGGGAAGGGTTTATCTCAGCTTACCGCCCAGTTACATCATGAAGGGATATCAGGGCAGGAACCTGGAGGCCAGAACTAAATCAGAGACCACGCAGGACACTGCTTTCTCATACCAGGCAAGGCCACTTGCCCACACTCACAGCGAGTCGGGCCCTCTCGCATCAATCATTAATAACAGGATGCTCCTGGGACTTGTTTACTGACAGTCTGGTGGAGGCATTGTCCCAGTTGAGGTCCTCTTTTCCCACAGGACTCCAGCTCAGTGGCTCTCAATCTTCCTAAATGCTGCAGCTCTTTAGTACAGTTAGTTCCTCATATTGTGGTGACCCCCCACGCCCCGCACCACACACACACACACACACACACACACACACACACCGTAAATTTATTTCGTTGCTAATTTTGCCACTGTTATGAATTGTTATGTAAGTATCTGATATGCGGGATCTCTGACAGGGTGAGAACCACTCATCTAGATGGTGTCAAGTTGACAAAACCTATTCAGCACAGATGGTATTCGTTTCTCTTCTGAGACTGCACAAGAAGGAGATAGGATGTGCAAGAAATGTATTAAAGAGGAAATGCAGGAGGGCTTTGAAAAGACTAAGAGGCCTCTTAGCTCTCAGTGAGGGTCCATCTTCCACAGGAGGGAGAGCCAGGAGTGTGGTGGAAGCAACAGACTACAGTTCCGTCTAAGGAAGGTTTGGTCTCAGCACCATGGGGTGGTGGCTGCGGGGATCCTGAAGTCCATTATATTTCTAATAGCAAGAGATCTCAGAGATACATTGAAGGAGGCAGAGAGTGAGGGATGGAGGGAAGAAGGAATGACAGAAAGAATAAGAAAGGAAGAATGAAATAATGAACTACAGAAGGTTTTTTTTTTTTTTTTAAGATTTACTATTTATTTTATGTGAGTACACTCTAGCTGTCTTAAGACACACCAGAAGAGGGCATCAGATCCCATTACAGATGGTTGTGAGCTGTTGGGCATCAGTGACCTTAGCTCAACGCCCCCAGCTGAGCTGTTTGCACAGGTTTCTTGAGAGCAAAACATCCCTTGGCTTAGCCTGATTCCTGCCTTCCCGCCTGGTGTGGTAGGGACTTCCCAGGTGCCTGATCTATGGCTATACTTGTTTTTGCCTGTTCTTTTCCCTGGCCTCTGGTATATATTTCTGGTCTCCCAGTAAAGCTTTGGCATTCTCCTTACAGAATGACCCGTGTCTGTGTTTTCTGTCAATCCCCCAGGCCTACGCCCGATACTCAGTACAGTGACTGCACTGGCGCCATCAGTGAGCCACCATGTAGATGCTGGGAATTGAACTCAGCACCTCTGAAAGAGCAGTCAGTAGTGCTCTTAACCACTAAACCATCTTTCTAGTCGCTCAGAAGATTGTCTTTATTGTTGATTTATTTGGTTTGATTTTTTGTTTTGTTTTGTTTTGTTTTTTTTGGATTTGGTTTTGTTGAGACAGGGTTTCTCTGTGTAGCCCTGGCTGTCCTGGAACTCACTCTGTAGACCAGGCTCAAACTCAGAAATCTGCCTGCCTCTGCCTCCCAAGTGCTGGGATTACAGGCGTGCGCCACCACTGCCCAGCTGGTTTGATTTTTCTAGACAAGGTGTTACTATGTAGTCTGGGCTAGCCTGAAACTCACTTTGTAACCCAGGCTGGCCTAGAACTTGTGTTCTTCCTGCTTCACCATCCCAAGTGCCTGGATTGCAAGTGTGGGTCACCATACCTGGCAAGCATGGCAGCTTACATAGGCAATCTGTCTGTTTGGATGTAGTGTAGAAAGCAGATATTGGAGACCTGGTTTCATTAATGGAAAGATTAACCATGTAACTAGCTCATCACTGTATCTTATTCTTCACCTCTAAGTTAGGAATATTAGCATCTGCCCTGCCCTTCTTATAGGATCCATGTTCCAATTTGAGGATTTGGGGGTACTCTTCACTTAAGCCCATTTGCCACCAAGTGAAGAAATGCAGCTTTGGGGGTGTCCTCAATATCAAACCAAAGATATCTGGGATTGTCTCTTGGCTCACTAGAGTTGTGAGTCCGTGTGGTGAGTGTCCCTCACAGAGGTCATTCTGTGCCCTTTATCAGGGCTTTTCCCAGTGATAGACACCTTCTCTCCCTTCTAAGGCCACCACTCATTTCCCTAAACTTTCAAAGAAAGGTGCCTACACACCCGGACAGTGGTGGCACAGGCCTTTAATCCCAGCACGTGGGAGGCAGAAGCAGGAAGATTTCTGAGTTCGAGGCCAGCCTGGTCTACAGAGTGAGTTCCAGGACAGCCAGGGCAACACAGAGAAACCCTGTCTCGAAAAAACCAAATCCGAAAAAAAAAAAAGAAAAAAGAAAAGAAAAAGAAAGGTGCCTCCTAATCAGGAGAGTGGTGGGCATGATTGCAAACCCACAGTGCACTTGTCCTCTAAGTCTCCCCGGGTTCTTAAGCAAAGGCATGTGTGACGCTCTCCTGTGAAACTTTTCCAAAAATAGGAACTTGTATCCTCACACTTATATCTTGACATCCCACATGAAAATCTCCAGAGAAGGAACCTAGGATTTTATTTCTTTGTATTTATTATTATTCTATTGCTACACAAGGAGCTGTTACACAAAGACATTTCCATACAAGTAATTTTTTAATCATATTACTCACTTCATAACCTGCTTTTCTCCCATGTCTTCCCCCCCCCACCATTAATCCCCTTTGTTCCCCTAAACAGCTCTACTTCAATTGTCTTGTCATATGTACATATGTGATCTTACTTATCTATAGACAATCTAGAGCCAGGAGTAGTGACATATGCCTTTAATCCCAGCACTCAGGAGGCAGAGGCAGGCAGATCTCTGAACTACACATGAGGGAAGACAAATGTCATTTGCTTATTTATTTATTTAAAATTGTGTGTATGTATGTGAGCCTACAGTGGCGTCAGATCCCCTGGAGCTGGAGTTATAGGCAGTAAAATTGATCCACCCAATGTAGGTGCTGGGAACAGAACTTTGGTCCTCTGGAAGAGCACTATGTCCCCTTAACAGCTGAGTTCTCCCCGCCCACAATATTTATCCTTCTGAGGCTGACTTAATTTGCCTAATATGATAGCATCCAGTTGCATCCATTTCCCTGTACAATGTAACTACATTTTTTTTCCTATGGCTTAAAAATTCCTTTGTGCATATACACGACCTTTTGCTTATCCACCGCCCCCTCCCCATGGACTGGACTGGTTCCATTAATCAATTACTGTGACTAACCCTGCAACGAACCCTGATGAGCAAGTCCCTATGTCCCACGTTGTCTTGGAGCCCTTTGCCTAAAATTCCACCCCTTTGTCCAAGGGTGGAAAAGCTGTGTCATATGGTAGATCTAGTTTTAGTATTTTGAGCGACCTCTATGCTGATGTCCAACGTGGCTGAACTAGTTTACACCATGCCCAGGTGTGTGCCCACATCTTCAACATTTGTTATTTGTTTTCTTAATGACTGAGGGTCCTGGAAGGGGCGAGATGGAATCTCAATATAGTATTAATTTGCATTTTACTGATGACTAATAAGGCTGAGCATGTTTATTGACCATCTGTAGCTCATCTTTTGAGAACCATTGCTCATTTCATTTGTTCATTTATTATTTTTAATGTCTTGTTATTTAGTTTTTTTTTTTTTTTAGTTCTTTGTATAGCTGTGTATCCTAGATGTTCTCAGTCAGTGTATATAAGTAGCAAATTCCCTCCCCCCCCCCCATTTTGCAGGCTCTCATCACTAAGTTTTGGATTTTATTTTACTTTATTGAGACAGGGTTTCACTATGTAGCTTTGGCTGAACAAGCATTTACTGTGTATGTAGACCAGGCTGGCCTTAAGATGATATATACCTGTCTGTCTTTGCCTCTCTAGTGCTGTGATTAAAGTTCTATGTCACAACATTAGTGGGGACTTGATTTTTAGAGATTTATTTTATTTTTAATTCTCTGTGTGTAGAGGTATGCGCACATGAATGTGGATGTCAACAGAGGCCGGAAGACGGAGATGGATCCCCTGCAGGAGGTATAGGTGGTTGTGCGCTGCCCAATGTGGTGCTGGGAACCATACCACAACAGCAGTACAAGCTCTTAACCACTGAAACGTCTCTCCAGTCCTGAGGACTTTGTATTTAAAAGGTGTTTGATAATTCTAAAATATAACCTTTAATCAGAAAATCATCATTGAGCTGGAGAGATGGCTCAGTGGTTAAGAGCACTGACTGCTCATCCGAAGGTCCTGAGTTCAAATCTCAGCAACCACATGGTGGCTCACAACCATCCGTAATGAGATTTGACACCCTCTTCTGTAGTGTCTGAAGTGTATTTACATATAACAAATAAATCTTAAAAAAAAAAAAAAGGAAAATCATCACGGCCCCTTGAGAGCTGAAGTTACTAAATCTAAATCCAAAACATGCCAGCAAACAACCCCTATCTAGTAACCATGGTGTCAGACTCCACGTCGTGCTCAATATTATGGCTTTGTAGAGTTTTTCAGTCTCCCTCTTCCATATCTGCATTATGACGGGCATTCAAAAGAGACACTCAATTAGAAAGGCATTCGGACCCCCAACCATGGATCTCTCCTTCTGGGAGTTATAAAACTGTGCTTGCTTCACTTGGAGAAGAAACAGAGGAAAACTTTCTTTGAAGCATGGCTTATACGCTTGTGCTCCTTATTGTGTATCTGTATTGACATCAATTGGCATGGTCCTTGGCTGGTGTCTCCAGACCATCTAGATGACAGTCCCCAAATCCAGTAAGATTAGGCGCTGGAGGGAAGGCTCAGAGAAAGCATGAGGTCCTGAGTTCAAATCTCCCAAACCCATGTAAAGCTCTTACATGAGTAGTCATGTCTGCAGTCTTTCACAGTGTTCCTGCTGTGAGGGGGGGCACACTGAAAAGTCCCCTGAAGCTCTTAGGGACTAGCCCAGTGTAAGCAGCAAGGAACTAAGAGTCCCTGTCTCAAACAAGGCCAAAGGCTAGGATTGCCCTCTAACCACACAGGTGCCATAGTATGTTCATGCACACACTCAAATATGCAAATATGTGCACACACATACCACACACACACACACACACACACACACACACACACACACGGAGGGGGAGAAGGAATAATAAAGTTTATTAGATACATAAGACAGAGTCCTTTAGTGCAGACACTTTTATTGGACCAGTTCTTGTGAAATCTAAGAATAGCAGTCAATGTTTTAGCATATACACACCCCACCCAAGTTACTTACTGGCTTGCTTCCCCTGGCTTGCTTAGCCTGCTCTCTCATAGAACCCAAGAATACCAGCCCAGAGATTTTACCACCCACAAGGGGCCCTCCTGACTTGATCACTAATTGAGAAAATGCCCCACAGCTGGATCTCATGCAGGAACTTCCTCAACTGAAGCTCCTTTCTCTGTGATGACTCCAGCCTGTGTCAAGTTGGCACACAAAACCAGCCAGGTCAAGCATGTAGGTTCTGTAACTCAGTGGACCTTTCATGACAAGGCAACATAGGCAGCCAGCTTGTGAGCCTCGCTCTTTCGCTGGGGTTAGCCACTCGGTCTGCCTGGCAATGACTCTTTCCCACTGATCTGCCACCTTTGTCTGATCTTTCCTCTCTACCCCAGGCTCACTGTTGCTTTGCAATCAACTTTAAAGTGGGTGGCATTACTGCGCTAATGGAGCCATCTCCCCAACCCCTTAAATTATTTGCCTTTTTCTCATCAGAGTTGGAGTAAAATGACAAATCTGCCATTTCCTTAATAAAAAATGTTTGCATATTGATATTAATTCTAATATTATGGACATTCATTCTCCATCAACCATTATAACCATAATTATAACTATTTTCTCATTGCTTATTAGCTGTCTTTTGACTTAAAAATTTTAAAACTTTTTTTGCACTGCTAAATATGGTTGTTTTTATTTTCTTTTTCCTTGCCCAGCCCTATCTAAACATAAAATAAAACTATAGGACTGAAATTAACAACCCATTAAAATCAGCAATAAGTTATGAAAATCATAAAGCATTTTTTAAAGTAATTAAGGGTAGTTAAATTATTTAAAGAATACAAAGTCCAAACAGCTTGAGGTAAGTCTCCAGAAAGGCTTCCCAGGGCAAAGCAGTGGCCCAGAGGGAAACCTTAGAGTTTGAAAGACAGAGGGAACACATGACATCAGAGTGCAGGCTAGAAATTTCACTTAGAAGGTAACATTTCTGAAGGTATTTGTAAGAGCAACAATCACACCTGCACAGTGAGATTGTGGGGAAGGAAACTGCCTATAGAAAATGGGAATCTTGCCGGGTGGTGGTGGCACATGCCTGTAATCCCAGCACTCTGGGAGGCAGAGGCAGGTGGATTTCTGAGTTCGAGGCCAGCCTGGTCTACAGAGTGAGTTCCAGGACAGCCAGTGCTATACAGAGAAACCCTGTCTGTATCCAATCCAAAAACCAAATCCAAAAATAACAAAACAAAACAAAAAAAAAAAAAAGAAAGAAAAGAAAATGGGAATCTTTACATTAAATGAGACAAGCGCTGAACGTAACTATATTAACTAGGATAGAATGCCCACTATGGATATCAGATAGTTAAAGGCCAGTAAAAGGGAGTGGTCCTAAAGAAAACAAAAACAGCATTGACCTCTGTCTACCCAGCCCAGACCTCGTCCGTCCTGCGCACTGTGAAGAGTGAGGCATGAGGTGTTTATCATTAGCAAATGCTGCATCAAAACGCCACGTGGTTTATTCCACTATAAAAGACATCTGTGCTTACTTATGGACAAGTTTTAAAAAGCCGTCATTTTGGTTTTCAACACATACAAACAGTTATCAAAATCTCAAATAAAAATGCTGTGGTGGCTCAGACCTTGGTCTGCTATACTGCCTGCACAAGTCCTCAGATCTGCACTTTAGAAAGCATCTTAGTCATAGTTAATGTGTATGAGAGTTTTGCCTCCATGAATGTCTGTGCACCATGTATACCTGCTGTGCATGGAGGACCGAAGAGGGGCTCAGATCCCTGGACTGGGGTGGGTGCTGGGAACTGAACCTTGATCTTCTGCAAGAAGAACGAGTGGCAAGTGTTCTTAACTACTAAGTCATTCTCTAGCTCCCCCCTTATATTTTATTTCATTTATTTTGTGTGTGCTTGTCTATGGGCACCCACATGCCATGGCATTTGTGTGAAGGTCAGAGGACAGTCAGTTCCTTCCTTTCATCTTGTGGGCCCTGGGAACAGAACTCCATCCAACAGAACACCAAAGGGTCATATTGGCAACAAACCCCTTTGTCTGCTCAGTCCCCTTGCTGGCCCATACTTTGACATTTTATAATGTTTTCTACTCCCTGGAAATATTAATTATTCACATTAACAAATCTGTTTTCTTCCTCTTGTGACTTAGAAGATTCTTGTGCTATTTAGAGGGTTGAGGTCCCTGATCAACACCCGAATATTTCTCCCAAATTTCCTTCTAGAACTCTGCTTTGCTTTTCTGTTGCATCCTTATCTGTCAGTTGCTGCATCAATGGCAAGCCCTTTCTTTTCCCCACAAAGGCCATCTCTCTACCAGCATTTATGAAACAAGCCCTTAGGGGACTGAAATGGCACCTTTATTATACACCGTTCCCAGTTCCCACGAAATCAATTTCTTTCCACTGTGTCCCACTGTTCGTGTGCCAAGCCCCAATGTTTCTGATGAGACTACCTTTATCATGACTTTCAATGTCTATCAAGCTAACACACTAGCGTGCTGTTACTGGCCTTGTTTACTAGAGCCTTGCTGACAACAATCAGAGCTGTTGGACTATTGCTCTTTAAACAAATCTACAGAGAGTTGCAACCTTCAGTTCCCCACACATTCTACTCTTTAACATCTCCTCAGTTTAGGAAGACAGTTCCGGTTCCACCCAACTATCCCTGGGAGCTTATCTAGGCTCACCTTGGCAGGCCAGTAGCACAGTGAGTGCTTCAGCAGGTGGCTGGAGGGATGGAGAAGAGGGCTTGAAGAAGAAGAGGGAGAGAGAGAAGGGTGAAGCCCTCAGCAGGGGACCCAGGTGCAGTTCCCCAACACCCACATTTATTTATTTACTTCTTTCTTTGTTTGTTATGCATGGATGCACGTGTCACGGCTTGAGCACAGAGATCAGAAGCCAAGCCATGGGCTTGGTTCTCTCCCTCTTTTGTGTGGGTCTCGGGGATTGAATTGAGGTCATCGGGCTTGGCAGAAAGTCTCTTTATTTACTGAGCAATCTCATTGTCCTAAATCTTATTTTAAAAGGAGAAGCACTCTAGTGTGTGAGCCACACATAGTAGGCTAGGAATAAAGTGCAAGGGAGCTAGGCAGAGAAAGTCAGAGCAGAGGCCCCATGGAGCACGGCAGTGGAGTGAGCGTGAGTGGGCCTCTAATCTAGATGAAGTCTTCACAGACATAGGGAAGGATGCTCTGACTTCTGGTGGCCATGTGGAGTATGAGGGAAAGAAGTGGAATGAGCTGCGGTCTGGCTATGCCGGGGTCGGCTGGCAGCCTGCCTGTAAAGGGAGCTTGCTGTTCAGAGGACGGCAGGAAGAAAAGATACAGGACCCACAGGATGGGTGCAGGACGCTAGTCCTCTGTGTAAAGGCTGGGACCCAGAACATGCATTGTCTTTTATAGACCGCACTTCTGTGATGGTTAATCTCAGTTGTTGACTTGATAGGAGGTGAGTCTCTGGACATGCCAGTGGAGAATTTGTTTAGGTTCAAAGTGGGCAGCACCATTCCCTAGGCTTAAGTCCTGGACTTCAGAAGAAGGAGAGAACCAGCCAAGTACTAGCATTTACCACTCTCTTTTCCCAGACTGTAGGTACCTATTTCCATGCCCGCCTCACCGTGATACCGTCGAACAGAGAGCCAAAATAAGCCCTTCCCTCCCAAAGTTGCTTTTTGTCAGGCTATTTTTATCACAGCCACAGAAAGGTAACTAATCCAAGTGGCTTTTTTAGACAATGAGGGATGGAGGAGAGAGAACACTCAAGAGCCCACACGCTAGGAAGAAGACTAGGTAGGCTTCCGTCTCTCGCTAGAAAGACTCATTCTCCAAAGAGCGTTGAGAGTAACAGCCCTGTGCGAGGACCACAGCAGACATCTCCAAAGTCGACTGGCATATCCTGTGACTGCCCTGTGCTCCTCCAGACCCATGTCACCCTGCTTCGACCGCTCTGTGCTGGGCTCTAGTTGACTCATAGAGTTCCTGTGCCCTCTAACCTGCAGGTGATCCTGGCTGACTCTAGGAGACAGTAGGCTGGGAGGAGAGAGGTAAGCATTTGCATTCCCACAAATGCCTCCTTGAGGGCTAGTCAGCTACTTTGCACCAGAAGCCGCAAGTCTTGTCGAGAGGCCCTCTTCACAGGATTCTCTCTCTCAAGTTTCCAGTAATTGCTTCCTTCTTCTACCCCTTCTGGCCTGTGGTTTCCATACACCCTGATCTGCCTTCGTAAATAATCTCTTTATTAAACTCGTCTCATTTTACCCAATCAGAGAGTACCATCTGTTTCCTGCCAGAACATGGAATGATACAGATGGCTTGTCTGACAGGACCTATTGATGGCGAGCCCAAGGACCCTTTGTTGTTAGGCAGAGGTAGGGCAGCCTGAGGAGAGCTGAAAGAGTCACTGCCTGGAATGAAGCCAGAAACGTGAGCTCAGTGACGGTGGGTCCTTCTTAAGAACAGCTTTGCTGTCTTCCTTCATTCAGGATCACTGTCCTGCCTTAAGAGGGGTCCCCTTCTCAGATAATGAGGTGCCTCTATGAGTGGTTTGCTACTCCCATAAATGCAGTCAGTGAGTGCCCGAGGAGAAATTAGATGCCAGTGTTCTCCAAGAAAAGAGGCAGAGGCAAATTGAAAGGAGAACTGGGACTAGGCTCTAGAGGGTTTCACTTCTGCTCAAGCCTGAAGCTCTAGGTCTGGAAGAGGCGGGGAATCCAGCTAAAGCAGCTGTTCTCAAGCGTTCTAATGCTGTGATCCTTTCACACAGTTCCTCATGTTATGACCCCAATCATAAAATTATTTTGTTGTAAATTCCTAACTGTAGTTTTGCTACTGTTCTTCCCCACCCATGTCACCCTGCTCCAGCTGCTCTGTGATGGGCCTTAACTGACTCTCTCATAGAATTCCTGTGCCCTGTGCAGGATATCTGATATGTGACTCCTACGAAAAGATCATTTGACCTCTGAAGGGGTCACAACCGATAGGTTGAAAACCTTGGAGCTAAGGAGAGCTAGAAAAACAAATGTTCCCATCTTGCCAGTCAGCAAGAGGACACTTCTGCCTATCAGCAGGCAGATTTAGCTCAGTTACCCACAAGTTGTGTGGATAGGACTATGCTTCTAGCAGATATTGGCAATATCGTATAGAGCCTATTATGTTTTGAAAGCCAAGGTACATCGAGATCTCCACTATACACACCTACAGAAAACCCAACAAAGACTGGAAGTTACATGAGGGGCTAGAGAGATAGCTCAGTATTTAAGGGCCCACTTATTGTTCTTGCAGAGTACCAGGGTTCAAGGCCCAGAACCGACATGGTGGCTCCAGTTCCAGAGGATCTGATGCTTTCTTCTGACCTTGTTGGACAGGTGCATATGGACATAATACATAAACATATATTCAGGCAAACACACATAAAGCAAGCATAAATAAGTCTTTTTTTTTTAAAGAAAAAAAGAACACATGAAATTGTTGTGACATTGAAGTGAGAAATGATTTTCTTTTTTTTTTTCTTCTTTTTTGGTCATTTTTTTTATTCGATATAATTTATTTACATTTCAAATGATTTCCCCTTTTCTAGCCCCCCAGAGAAATGATTTCCAACAACATTGCTATTTGAATGAGATGGCTGCTATGAATGAATGCGGAGGGAAGTCTAACACAAATTTGTCTACAAAGTACGTTTTTAGCCCCCTCCTCTCCTTCCTCTCTGTGGTAAGGGGTGAATGCTTTCTTCCAGCCCAGCCCAGTCCCACTTTTACAAAGTAAGATTCTGAACTATTTTTTTAATTTTTAAAATTTATTTTCTATATTCTTTGTTTACATTCTAAAAGTTTTCCCCTTTCCCAGTCCCCCCCTCCCCATATGTTCCATAAGTCCTCTTCTCTCCATCCATTCTCCTGTCTTTTCCCCTCCCTTTTCTCTGTCCTCGTACTCTCCTGCAATGCTGGATCAAGCCTTTCCAGGATTAGGGCCCTCTCCTTCCTTCTTCATGGGAAGATTCTGAACTATTAAGTGAATCACTCAATGTAGATCCAGAAGAGAGACTAAGACATAGACACAGAGAAACTTGAACTATTTCAATTTTCTCATAAAAAGTAAGAAATGGGCCTGGTGCAATGGCTCGGTGGGAAGGGCACCTATGCCAGCCTGATGGCCTGGGTTTCATCCCTAGGACTCACATGGAGGATGCGGAGAACTGATTCTTGAAAGCTGTCTGGCATGGTTGGAGGTAGTGTGTCACTGGAGGGAGGTGATGATATTCTAAAGCCTGTGCTAGGCCCGGGTTCTCTCTCAGCTTGCAGATAAGGACGTAGACCTCTGAGCTCCCACACCATCTCTGCTGCCATGATGATAAAGGACCAAACCTCTGAAACTGGAAGACAGCTCCTACTAAATGCTTCCTCTTATAAGACCTGCCTTGGTCCTGGTGTCACTTCAGAGCAATAGAAAAGTGACCAAGGTGGGCTGGAGAGATGGCTCAGTGGATAAGAGCACCGACTGCTCTTCCAGAGGTCCTGAGATCAATTGCCAGCAACCGCATGGTGGTTCACAACCATCTGTAATTGGGTCTGGTGCCCTCTTCTGGTGTGTCTGAAGAGAGCAATGGTGGTGTACTCATTTCCATAAAATAAATAAATAAATGTAAAAAAAAGAAAAGTGACCAAGACACTTCCTCTAAAATCACTTCACATTGCCTTCCTTGACTCTCCAGGACCATGGTAGGCAAGTAGGTCAATCACGTATAGCTGGACGCCATGGCTGCTCCCTATGCAGAGCTGAACTTATTTATATTTACATGTATGTTGTAAAGGTCCCTCTTTTGAGGCATGGAAACAGGCATCTCTAAAGACACACTGTCTGAAAATTAAGATACTGCAAACTTTGCATTTAGGCCTGGGGAACATGAAGAAGAAACTTTTTAGGGGTGATGGCGGTGTGGTTTCTTGACTGTATTTCTGGGTCACATGGCTTTGTTACTCTAACAGAGAGTCAGTGTCCTGTATGAGTGAGATATATACCCTTAACCATACAACTTCTGTAATTTAACAACATGTACAAATTCAAGAGACTTCTATTTCCATGAAGAGAGAATAGACAGTCTTTTCCCTGTCAGTCCTGCTAAGGACAAACTTGGGATATTATATACAAAGCAAGCATAACATGGCTTTGCCTCAGTACCCAAGAAGCAAAGGGCAATGGCTTATTTTGATGCCTGCATTCTAGATCTCCAGCTCAAAAGAAGTTGGCACTCAGATCGTCAATGAGAGCAGACTTTCAGGTCCCAGGAAAAGCCTGTTCTTCCTAGCCAAAGGACCAGGAAGAGTCTGTGTGTGGCGGCTCCTGTCATTTATCCCAGCTCTTTGGGGGTCAAAGAAGGGAGATCTTGAATTTGAGGACAGTCTAGGCTACACAGCAAGAGTCTGTCTCAGTATAGAATACATAAATAAAGAAATAAACATAGCAAAAGAGAAATGTGTTAACCAAAGGACCAGGAAATGATCAGCTTTGGCAGACAGAGGAGACACCAACAAGACACCAAGCCAAAAACTACCTTGCTACAATAAATTATCGGTGCTGGTTAGTTTTGTTTTCTATTTTGTTTCTGTTTTTTTGTTTTGTTTTGTTTTGTTTTGTTTAGTTTTTGTCAGCTTGACACTAGCTCAGTTCATTTGGAAAGGGGACCCTCAACTGAGAAAATGTGACAAGAGTGACCTGTAGACAAACCTGTATGATATTTTCCTGATTGGTGTTTGATAAGGGAGAGCCCAGCCCACAGTGAGTGGTGTCAGTCCTGGGCAGGTGGGCCTGGGCTGTGGAGGAGAGCAGGCGGGGCCAGTCACAGGGAGCAAGCCAGTCAGCATCCTCCTCCATGGGCTGTGCACCAGCTCCTGCCAGGTGCAGTAAACTCTCCTCCCTATTGTCCACACTGCAGGAACAGCATTAAACATGCCAGCAAAACCAGAAAGTCCCAATGAGCTTCACCATAACATAATGCTCCAAATGTCAAAGTCTCAATATACATAGTAGGGCCAAAGACATAGTTTACTTGATAGAGTACTTGCCTAGAACACATGATGCCCAGGATTCTGTCGCCTGAACTGCAGGAAATGGAGTCAGGCACACCCCTGCAACATCAGCATTTAGGTGACAGATGCAGGTAGATGAAGAATCGGCAAGCAGCCTCAGGTATGGACTGAGTTGAAGGACAGCCTGGGCTCCATGCAACCCTGACCTCCCCACCTCCCAGACACTAAAATGTTTCCTTTCGTTCGCTAGACATAGTGCTGGTGCTTGCCTTTGGTTACAGCACTTGGGAGGCTGAGAGGCCACCTTGGACCACATTGTAAGTTCCAAACCTGCTAGAGTGACATACTGATATTTCCTCTGAAAACAAAACAACAATAACAACAAAACTGGAAATATATAACCTATAAATGTCAACTCTAAGACAAATGGCTGGAGAGATGGCTCAGTGGTTGAGAACACCGACTGCTCTTCCAGAGGTCTTGAGTTCAAATCCCAGCAAACAACGCTTGCTGACAACCATCTGTAGTGGATTCTGATGACCTCTTCCAGTATGTCTGAAGCTTTCATATATAAAATAAATCTTTAGAGCCTAGGGTGGTGGCATGCGCCTGTAATCCCAGCACTCTGGGAGGCAGAGGCAGGCAGATTTCTGACTCTGAAGCCAGCCTAGTCTACAGAGTGAGTTCCAGGAGAGCCAGGGCAACACAGAGAAACCCTGTCTCTGATTTGCAAAAACAAATCCAAAATCAAATAAAATAAATCGTTAAAAAAATATGAAATGCATATTAAGGTTATCTAACTAAAGATTTAAGGCAACCTTCATAAACCTAATTCAAAGGATAAATTAAAAACATGTTTGAAAAAAATGGGTTTGATGTAAACTGTCCCTGTCCCCAGCAAGTTGCACTCCCCCCTCAAGGCTTTATCCCAGGCCCCAACTCCAGCAGGCATTCCTGAAGGACCCACTAGCCAGGCCTGCCAGTGAAGCAGGCAGGCAAGCTTCAGATCTTCACTGTCCCTTCTCTCCTCCCAATGTCATCCCCCAGCCTCATGGTCCCTCACCTCTGTAGCAGACCCCCTGCCAAGGGCTCTCCACAGTCTCTGAGCTCCTTCCCAGAGGACTAAACAGATGCTGGTGGAACAGCCTGCTTTCCCCCCTCTTGTGGACCCCTCAGCCTGGATCCTAGCCCATCCCCCTAAGTTTCAGCTCTAGGGAAATAATCTACCTGACAACTAGGAAGACATTCTCCCTGAAACCATGGCCACATCTAGCAGGATTCTAGGAGAAGAATTCTCAACAGACACCACAGCATCCTAAGGACCAGAGAAGACAAAAGAAACCAAGAGAAAAAACCCCACTCACCCACTAAAGACAAGAGCAGGTGATCAGTACCTAGAATTACAATGATCCCAACCCCAGATGCTTCGATGCCAGCATACAAACTCTATTGATGGAGCGTCAGGGGCCGGGCAGCACTACAGGAGGAGATGCTGTTGGCCCGCGGTGGCGCTCAGCGCCCAGCGCTCAGGCACGAAGGGCATCCAGCCTGAATGCTGAGGACAGAAGCCTTTGATGACACAGCACTGACGTTCATGGAAGACACATTGTGACCCCTATGTGGAGCACGTCTGCAGGCTCTGAGCGGCAAGGAGCAGAAGGCAAGGAGAAGACATTAGCGGGGGATGTGAAATCCAGTCCTCCACGAAGTGCACCCAAAAACCAGCTCCCTTCTAGAACCAAAAATGCCCTGCCCAGATCCAAGCCTGCCCCAGCAGGGCAGTCAAGAAAGGGCAGCCACGCCTCTTACAGAAGTGTCCTTCTACCTGGAATATTCGCTTCTTGCGGAATTTACATTGGTGGTGAAGCAGAAGCTGCCAGGAGTCTATGTACAGCCATCTTTCCGCTCGCCATTAGTGTGGTTTGGAGTAATATTCATCCGCCACGGGCTCTATCAGGACGGCATATTCAAGTTTACGGTGTATATTCCCGATAATTATCCAGATGGCGACTGTCCACGCCTGCTGTTTGATATCCCCGTCTTTCACCCACTGGTGGATCCCACCTCGGGCGAGCTGGATGTACAAAGAAAATTCGCCAAGTGGATGCGCAACCACAATCGTATATGGCAGGTGTTAATGTATGCAAGGAGAGTCTTCTACAAGATCAGCACGAAGAATCCCCTAAACCCAGACGCTGCAATGCTCTATGAAAGAGACATTCAGCTTTTTAAAGGTAAAGTGGCCGAAAGTGTTAACATCTGTATGGCTCATCTGTTTGACCTGCCTAAGATAGAAGACCCCTATGCCATTAGCTTTTCTCCGTGGAACCCTTTTGTACATGTTGAGGCCAGAGAAAAGATGCTGACTCCGAAAAAGAAGCGCGAGGAACAGCACAGTAAGAGTGTTCACGTTGCTGGCCTCTCATGGGTCAAGCCTGGCTCCCTAGAGCCTTTCAGTAAAGAAGAGAAAACTGTAGCAACCTAAGAGCCGGTGGAGCCGGGGCACCACACACTTTCCTGCTGGACTCTGGCCTCCTTAAAGCAAAGGCCCGACTGAAGAGGAGACTTGGCGAACAGCAGCTGGCTATCAGTGTTGTGTGTGCGTAGGTTCTACCAGCAGGCTAAGGAGACCTCTCATTAAATAAAGCGTTACTTCCGTGGAAAGTGTCAGAGTGGATCTAGTTCACTACTCCAAATTACAGGGGGACCTCGTGGCTTCTGCATTTTTCTTCACATGTGAGAGGTAATTTGGGTTTACTTAAACTAAGAGAACAGAGAGCAATGTGTAATAGCTGGTGTTGGTAGTTTCAGCTGTACACATGTTAGACCGTGAGGAAGGGTGGAGACCGGACTCCAGAGTGCGTCCTTTTGCATAGAGCACTGGCTTCCGGGGCTCAGGCTGCTGAGCTGCTGTAAACATCTAGCTCGGAGGCCTTAGGAAAGCAGGCAGAACCAGGACGCTGGTTCAGACTTTTGTCTGTTCTTTTTTTTAAGGCAAATTACTGTATATCCATGACAGGAATAAGAGAAAAGTGTTCAAATGGTTATACTTTTGTTTTTTGTTTCTTTTTTGAGATAGGGTTTCTCTATCTAGAGCTGTCTCTCCTGGAACTCACTCTGTAGACCAGGCTGGCCTGGAACTCAGAAATTCACCTGTCTCTCCTCCCAAGTGCTGGGATTAAAGGCGTGTGCCACCACTGCCCTGCTTGTTCAAATGGTTTCTCATGAAACCAGGTATTTAAATGGTGAATGAGCGATGTATTAGTGGAAATGAACTAAAGCAATAAATGGTTGTCATTTATGCAGGACAAAAACCTCTATTGATAACAGGATAATGTGTCTCCACTAGAGCTCAGCAACCCTACCACAACAGGCCCTGGGAAATGCAGCACAGTTGAAGGGTAAGAAAAGGGCACTGAAATACCTTTATGGATGTGATCAAAGTCCTTAAACAGGAAATGGAGGAAACCTTTAAGGAAATCTATGAAAACAAGCAAACAATGAAAAGAAATGTAAATAGCTCTAAAAGGAAAAATTTAAATTTAAACAATACAGCTCCTTATATTGGAAAATTTCTTTCTTTCTTTCTTTTTAAAAAATTTTTATTTATTTCATGTATGTGGGTACACTGTAGTTGTCTTTAGACACACCTGAAGAGGGCATCAGATCTCATTACAGACGGTTGTGAGCCACCATGCAGTTGCGGGAATTTGAACTCAGGACATCTGGAAGAGCAGTCAGTGCTCTTAACCACTGAGCCATCTCTCCAGCCCCAGGATACTTCTTAAAGGGAATATTCAACAAGAAGACATTGAAGTTCAATATCTATGCCCCAAACAGAAGGGCACCCAAGTTCATAAAGGAAACACAACTACAGCTTAAATCACATATAATCACACATGGATATTAGGAGACTTCAATGCTCCACTCTTGACAATACACAGGTTATCCATACAAAAATAAACAAATAAAACAAAACACCTGGAGAAATGCTAATTGATCTCATAAAATAAATGGAACTCAAAGATATTTACAGCTGGGCAGTGGAGGTGCATGCCCGTAATCCCAGCACTTGGGAGGCAGTGGAAGGCTGATTTCAGAGTTCAAGGCCAGCCTGGTCTACAGAATGAGTTGCAGGACAGCCCGGGCTATGCAGAGAAACCCTGTCTTAAAAATACAAACCAACCAACCAACCAAACAAACAAACAAACAAACAAAAGATATGTACTGAGCATTTCACTTAAACACAAAAGAATATTGCCTCTTCTCAGCACCTCATGGAACTTTCCCCAAGAGTGACCACATTCTCAGACACAAAGCAAGTCTCAATAGAAAAATATTAAAACAACACCTTACATACTATCAGACCATCATAGATTAAAGCTAGATGTCTACAACAGGAGCAACAGAAAACTTAGATTAGATAGAGGAAGCTGAAAAATCTCTTTACTAATTAAAAAATGGGTCAAGACTATAATTATGAAATAAGGACTTTTTAAGAATTTAATGAAAGTGAATATGCAGTATACCAAAACTTATGGGACACAATGAAAAGGAGTCTATGGGGCTGGAGAGATGGCTCAGTGGTTAAGAGCACTAACTGTCCTTACAGAGAGGTCTTGAGTTCAAGTCCCAGTAACCACATGGTGGCTCACAACCATCTGTAATGGGAAACAATGCCCTCTTCTGGTGTGGCTGAAGGCAGGGACTGTGTACTCATATACATAAAATAAATTAATTAATTAATAAAAAATTAAAATTGTTTAAAAAAACAAAAAGAGAGTCTAAAAGGCAAGTTCCTAGCCCGAAGTGCCCACATAAAAAATTGGAGAGATCTTCCACTAACAGCCGCACACCTGAAAGCTTTAGAACATAAAGAAGAAATCACACTCAACAGGAGTAGACTGCAGGAAATAGTGAGACTCAGGGCTGAAATCAACAAGACAGAAACAAACAAAAAACAATACGAAGAATCAATGAACAAATAGTTGGTTCTTTGAGAGAATCAGTAAGATTGACAAGCCCTTATTCAAATTACCCAAAACACAAAGAGAGAAGATCCAAATGAACAAAGATAAAGAGAAAAAGGGAGACACAAAACAGACATCAAGGGCCAGGAGGGGGTGGTGCACACCTTTAATCCCTGCACTTGGGAGGCAGAGGCAGGAGGGTCTCTGAGTTCAAGTCCAGCCTGATCTACACAGTGAGTTCCAGGACAGACAGGCCTACACAGAGAAACCCTGTCTCAAAAAACAAAACAAAAAAAACAAAGACAAAAACAAACAAAAAATCAAGGAAATACAGGGAATCATAAGATCATTCTTTAAAAACCTATATTTTACCAAATTGGGAAATCTAAATGAAATGAATAAATTTCTTGAGATACAAATTGCCTACCAAAGCTAAGATCTAATAAGCAATTTATACAGACCCATAAACCTCAGTGAAATATAAGAAGTAATTAAAATCTACTGACCCAAAATGCTCATGGATAGACACAGCATTTTACCAGACTTTCAAAGACCCTAACCCTAACTTCTAATCCTAACAGCTAATGCCAATATGCCACAAAATAGAAGCATTATGAGCACTGCCAAGTTTTTCTTAGGAGGTCACAGTTTCCCTGACACTCCAACCACATAAAGACCCAACCAAAAAAAGATGGAATTACAGACCAATACCTACTATGAACATAGATGCACATATCTCAATAAAATACTTACAAACTGAATTCAAGAACACATAAAAAACCATCTACCATGACAAAGTATGCTTCATCCTAGGGATTCAGGGATGGTTCAACATAACATAAATTGGGAAATGTTATTCACTATATAAACAAACTGAAAGACAAAAACCACGTGACCATCTCATTAGACATAGAAAAGGTCTTTGACAAAAATTCAACATCCCTTTATAATGAAAGTACCAGAGAGATTAGGGATGCAAGGGACATACCTCAATGTAGTAAAGATAGTTTACAGCAAGCCCATAGCCATCCACATAAATGGAAAGAAACTCAAAATAATCCACCAAAATCAGGAACAAGAAATGGCTGCCCACATCTTTTCAATATAGTGCTTGAGGTCTTATTTAGAGCAATAAGACAACTGAAGGTCAAGAAGTTAGAAATTAGTGCTGGAGAGATGGCTCAGCAGTTAAGAGCACTGACTGGTCTTCCAGAGGTCCTGAGTTCAATTCCCAGCAATCACAAGGTGGCTCACAACCATCTGTCATGGGGTCTGGTGCCCTCTTCTGGCGTGTCTGAAGAGAGCAATGGTGGTGTACTCATATCAATAAAATAAATAATTGTTTAAAAAAAAGTGACCAAGGCACTTCTTTTAAAATCACTTGAAATTGCCGTCCTTGACTCTTCAGGGCCATGGTAGACAAGTAGGTCAATCACTTATTGATGGTCATTTTGTAGTCATGTAATCAAAATGGAACAAATCAAAATCATCTCAAAAATTGGAACATGGACGACTCTTTCCTTCTGGGGCTAATCGATCTGTCTACCTGGGTGCCCTTGGACATATTCTGTATTACTGAGCATAGATTTTCCCATCTTAAAGCTGGGCAATGGTGGTACACGCCCTTAATCCCAAATCTCAAGAGGCAGAGGCACAAGGATCTCTGTGAACTCCAGGCCAGCCTGGTCTACAGAGTGAGTTCTAGGACAGCCAAGTCTACGCAGAGAACTCGTGTCTCAAATAAGCAAACAAACACAAAAAAAAAAATCAAAAATTTTTATTTCTCACCTTGAATGAGGATAATATCACCCATCTCATAGGAATTATAAGGAGTAAAAAATATAAAGTCTTAGAACACGTGTTATAAAATGTAAAGCATTTAAAATAATATTAGTGATGTATTGTTTCTACATACAAGGAAAATGATTTGATAAACTAATTCATTACATGTATCGATAAAATGGCAAAACATCAAACTCTCAGAGTATTCACTGGTTTATTTTAATTAATTAAGTATTTACTTCTCTCCCTATATGATGGGGAACATCATAGGACAGCTGTTCTCTCCTTCTGTCCTTACATGGGTCTAGAAATTGAGTCCAGGTCCTCAGGCTTGTGTGACAAGCACTTTTACACAGTGAGCCATCTTGTTGGCACTTTATTGCTTGTTTATTTATTTGCTATTACCTTCCCACATCTCTCTCTCTCTCTCTCTCTCTCTCTCTCTCTCTCTCTCTGTCGCTCTCTCTCTCTGTCTCTCTCTCTCTGTGTGTGTGTGAGTGTGTGTGTGTGTATTTCAATGCTGAGCCTCAAATCCTGGGTCTGGTTCAGGATAGACACCCAGCCTTTGTTTTTAGAAAGGGTCCTGGTGTGTAGCCTAGATTGGCCTCCACTTTGAACTCAGAATCCTCCTGCTTCTGTGCTCCAAGTGCTAGGATTACAGGTGTGTAGTAGAATGTCCAATTACTTCTGTATTGAAAACATTTTAGTACACTCATTTCTTTGTGTGTGTGTGTGTGTGTCTGCGTGTGTGCAATAGCACACACGTATAGGTCAAAGGGCAGCTTGCAGTACTTGCATCTCTCCTGGTTGTCTTCTACCAAGTGGCTCTCGGGTTCTTACTCACGTGGGTCATGCTTGGCAGCAAGCAGACCCTTCACCTGCTGAGCCACTTCTCTATAGATTGGTTTCTGTTTTGCTTTAGTGAAAATGTATTGCAGGGCTCCAACAACTTGTTTCTTTTTCTTCTCAATGTCTTGCTCTGCAGCTTCCTTGGCCCTTTCTGTTCAAATACCAGAGTCAGGCATTTGGTACTGGCCATGTGAAAACTGTTAAAAATGGGGGGGGGGTGCCTTCTGAAATTCTTCTATTTCTCTCTGATGATTCTGGCCTTCTCCTTTTGTAGACAGTTGGGATGGGCATCACAGATCCTCTTACCTGGGGGTGGGGGGCACAATTTGAATTCTTCAGTGGACTGTCTCCCTTCTTGGAAGCAGAAGGCTTCCTGGAGAAGAGTGTGAGCTTGGAGCCATCCTCTTCAGGTGCTATAGCACACTGGCCTCTAGTGATGCATTAGATTTGTTTTGGCTTCTTGAGTCCACAAAGAAGCCACTGGGCCACTTTCTTAAGGATGCTGACCTCCCTGAGATCTCCTAGGCTGAAGCCCCTCCCAGCTCAGACCCTGGTCACTGTGGAGTACCTCCCTATGAACCTGATAGGGCAGTGTGGCAGTCTGTGGCCTGGATGCTCTTGGATCTTGCATCCTGGTGAGTTGAACCAATTGTCCACTCTCTGCTAGGGCTGCTGCTAATGCTGCCACTCTTTATGGAAGTGGTGTTTGAGGATCATTGTCATTATAGCTGGACCCCATGGCTGCTCCCTATACAGGAAGATGACAGAGCTGAAATTATTTACATGTATGTTGTAAAGGTCCCTCTTTTGAAACCCGGAAACAGGCATCTCTAAAGCCATACTGTCTGAAAGTAAGATACTGCAAATGTTACATTTAGGCCTGGGGAACATGAAGAAGAAACTTCTTAGGGGTGATGGAGGTATGCTATCTTGACTGTATTTCTGGGTCACATGGCTTTGTTACTCTAACAGAGAGTCAGTGTCCTGTATGTGTGAGATATATACCCTTTGCCATACAACTGCTGTAATTTAACAACCTGTACAAATTCAAGAGACTTCTATTTCCATAAAGATAGGCATTCATTCCCTGTCAGTTCTGCTAAGGACAAACTTAGGATATTATATACAAAGCAAGCATGAGATAAATCTTATATATAAAGAAAGCATGAGCTTTGCCTCAGTACCCAAGAAGCAAAGGGCAATGGCTTCCTTTTTGATGCTTGCATTCTAGAAGTCCGGCTCAAAAGAAGTTGGCACTCAGATCGTCAATGAGAGCAGACTTTCAAGTCCCAGGAAAAGCCTGTTCTTCCTAGTCAAAGGACCAGGAAGAGTCTGTGTGTGATGGCTCCTGACATTTATCCCAGCTCATGGGGGGGTCAAAGAAGGGAGATCTTGAATTTGAGGACAGTCTAGGCTACACACCAAGAGTCTGTCTCAGTATAGAATACGTAAAGAAACAAATAAACATAGCAAAAGAGAAATGTGTTAACCAAAGGACCAGGAAATGATCAGCTTTGGCAGACAGAGGAGACACCAACAAGACACCAAGCCAAAAACTACCTTGCTACAATAAATTATCAGTGCTGGTTAGTTTTGTTTTGTATTTTGTTTCTGTTTTTTTTTTGTTTTGTTTTGTTTTTGTCAGCTCGACACTAGCTCAGATCATTTGGAAAGGGGACCCTCAACTGAGAAAATGTGACAAGAGTGACCTGTAGACAAACCTGTATGATATTTTCCTGATTGGTGTTTGATAAGGGAGAGCCCAGCCCACAGTGAGTGGTGTCAGTCCTGGGAAGGTGGGCCTGGGCTGTGGAGGAGAGCAGGCGGGGCCAGTCACAGGGAGCAAGCCAGTCAGCATCCTCCTCCATGGGCTGTGCACCAGCTCCTGCCAGGTGCAGTAAACTCTCCTCCCTATTGTCCACACTGCAGGAACAGCATTAAACATGCCAGCAAAACCAGAAAGTCCCAATGAGCTTCACTATAACATAATGCTCCAAATGTCAAAGTCTCAATATACATAGTAGGGCCAAAGACATAGTTTACTTGATAGAGTACTTGCCTAGAACACATGATGCTCAGGATTCTGTCCCCTGAACTGCAGGAAATGGAGTCAGACACACCCCTGCAACATCAGCATTTAGGTGACAGATGCAGGTAGATGAAGAATCGGCAACCAGCCTCAGGTATGGACTGAGTCGAAGGACAGCCTGGGCTCCATGTGACCCTGACCTCCCCACCTCCCAGACACTAAAATGTTTCCTTTCCTTCGCTAGACGTGGTGCTGGTGCTTGCCTTGAGTTACAGCACTTGGGAGGCTGAGAGGCCACCTTGGACCACATTGTAAGTTCCAAACCTGCCAGAGTGACATACTGAGATTTCCTCTGAAAACAAAACAACAATAACTACAAAACTGGAAATATATAACCTATAAATGTCAACTCTAAGACAAATGGCTGGAGAGATGGCTCAGTGGTTGAGAACACTGACTGCTCTTCCAGAGGTCTTGAGTTCAAATCCCAGCAATCAATGCTTGCTGACAACCATCTGTAGTGGATTCTGATGACCTCTTCCAGTATGTCTGAAGATATCATATATAAAATAAATCTTTAGAGCCTGGTGGTGGTGGCATGGGCCTGTAATCCCAGCACTCTGGGAGGCAGAGGCAGGCAGATTTCTGACTCCGAAGCCAGCCTAGTCTACAGAGTGAGTTCCAGGAGAGCCAGGGCAACACAGAGAAACCCTGTCTCGCAAAAACAAATCCAAAATCAAATCAAATAAATCGTTAAAAAATATGCAATGCATATTAAGGTTATCTAACTAAAGATTTAAGGCAGCCTTCATAAAACTAATTCGAAGGATAAATTAAAAACATGTTTGAAAAAAAATGAGTTTGATGTAAACTGTCCCTGTCCCCAGCAAGCTGCACTCCCCCCTCATGTCTTTATCCCAGGCCCCAACTCCAGCAGGCATTCCTGAAGGACCCACTAGCCAGGCCTGCCAGTGAAGCAGGCAGGCAAGCTTCAGATCTTCACTGTCCCTTCTCTCCTCCCAATGTCATCCCCCAGCCTCATGGTCCCTCACCTCTGTAGCAGACCCCCTGCCAAGGGCTCTCCACAGTCTCTGAGCTCCTTCCCAGAGGACTAAACAGATGCTGGTGGAACAGCCTGCTTTCCCCCCTCTTGTGGACCCCTCAGCCTGGATCCTAGCCCATGCCCCTTCCTAAGTTTCAGCTCTAGGGAAACAATCTACCTGACAACTAGGAAAACATTCTACCTGAAACCATGGCAACATATAGCAGGATTCTAGGAGAAAAATTCACAACAGACACCACAGCATCCTAAGGACCAGAGAGGACAAAAGAAACCAAGAGAAAAAACCCCACTCACCCACTAAAGACAAGAGCAGGTGATCAGTACCTAGAATTACAATGATCCCAACCCCAGATGCTTCGATGCCAGCATACAAACTCTATTGATGGAGCGTCAGGGGCCGGGCAGCACTACAGGAGGAGATGCTGTTGGCCCGCGGGGGCGCTCAGCGCCCAGTGCTCAGGCACCAAGGGCATCCAGCCTGAATGCTGAGGACAGAAGCCTTTGATGACACAGCACTGACGTTCATGGAAGACACATTGTGACCCCTACGTGGAGCAGGTCTGCAGGCTCTGAGCGGCAAGGAGCAGAAGGCAAGGAGAAGACATTAGCGGGGGATGTGAAATCCAGTCCTCCACGAAGTGCACCCAAAAACCAGCTCCCTTCTAGAACCAAAAATGCCCTGCCCAGATCCAAGCCTGCCCCAGCAGGGCAGTCAAGAAAGGGCAGCCACGCCTCTTACAGAAGTGTCCTTCTACCTGGAATATTCGCTTCTTGCGGAATTTACATTGGTGGTGAAGCAGAAGCTGCCAGGAGTCTATGTACAGCCATCTTTCCGCTCGCCATTAGTGTGGTTTGGAGTAATATTCATCCGGCATGGGCTCTATCAGGACGGCATATTCAAGTTTACGGTGTATATTCCCGATAATTACCCAGATGGCGACTGTCCACGCCTGCTGTTTGATATCCCCGTCTTTCACCCACTAGTGGATCCCACCTCGGGCGAGCTGGATGTACAAAGAAAATTCGCCAAGTGGATGCGCAACCACAATCGTATATGGCAGGTGTTAATGTATGCAAGGAGAGTCTTCTACAAGATCAGCACGAAGAATCCCCTAAACCCAGACGCTGCAATGCTGTATGAAAGAGACATTCAGCTTTTTAAAGGTAAAGTGGCCGAAAGTGTTAACATCTGTATGGCTCATCTGTTTGACCTGCCGAAGATAGAAGACCCCTACGCCATTAGCTTTTCTCCGTGGAACCCTTTTGTACATGTTGAGGCCAGAGAAAAGATGCTGACTCCGAAAAAGAAGCGCGAGGAACAGCACAGTAAGAGTGTTCACGTTGCTGGTCTCTCGAGGGTCAAGCCTGGCTCCCTACAGCCTTTCAGTAAAGAAGAGAAAACTGTAGCAACCTAAGAGCCGGTGGAGCCGGGGCACCACACACTTTCCTGCTGGACTCTGGCCTCCTTAAAGCCAAGGCCCGACTGAAGAGGAGACTTGGCGAACAGCGGCTGGCTATCAGTGTTGTGTGTGCGTAGGTTCTACCAGCAGGCTACGGAGACCTCTCATTAAATAAAGCGTTACTTCTGTGGAAAGTGTCAGAGTGGATCTAGTTCACTACTCCAAATTACGGGGGGACCTCGTGGCTTCCGCATTTTTCTGCACATGTGAGAGGTAATTTGGGTTTACTTAAACTAAGAGAACAGAGAGCAATGTGTAATAGCTGGTGTTGGTAGTTTCAGCTGTACACATGTTAGACCGTGAGGAAGGGTGGAGAACAGACTCCAGAGTGCGTCCTTTTGCATAGAGCACTGGCTTCCGGGGCTCAGGCTGCTGAGCTGCTGTAAACATCTAGCTCGGAGGCCTTAGGAAAGCAGGCAGAACCAGGACGCTGGTTCAGACTTTTGTCTGTTCGTTTTTTTAAGGCAAATTACTCTATTTCCATGACAGGAATAAGAGAAAAGTGTTCAAATGGTTATACTTTTGGTTTTTGTTTCTTTTTCGAGATAGGGTTTCTCTATCTAGAGCTGTCTCTCCTGGAACTCACTCTGTAGACCAGGCTGGCCTGGAACTCAGAAATTCACCTGTCTCTCCTCCCAAGTGCTGGGATTAAAGGCGTGTGCCACCACTGCCCTGCTTGTTCAAATGGTTTCTCATGAAACCAGGTATTTAAATGGTGAGTGAGCGATGTATTAGTGGAAATGAACTAAAGCAATAAATGGTTGTCATTTATGCAGGACAAAAACCTCTATTGATAACAGGATAATGTGTCTCCACTAGAGCTCAGCAACCCTACCACAACAGGCCCTGGGAAATGCAGCACAGTTGAAGGGTAAGAAAAGGGCACTGAAATACCTTTATGGATGTGATCAAAGTCCTTGAACAGGAAATGGAGGAAACCTTTAAGGAAATCTATGAAAACAAGCAAACAATGAAAGGAAAGTATAAATAGCTCTAAAAAGGAAAATTTAAACATTACAGGTCCTTATATTGGAAATTTCTTTTTTTGTTGTTGGTTTTTGTTTGTTTGTTTGTTTGTTTTGGATTTTTTTTCCGAGACATTGTTTCTCTGTATAGCTCTGGCTGTCCTGGAACCAGGCTGACCTTGAACTCAGAAATCTGCCTGCCTCTGCCTCCCAGCGTGCTAGGATTACAGGCGTGGGCCACCACCGCCAGGCTTCTTCTTTTTTTTAGGTTTTACTTATTACATGTATGTGGGTACACTGTAGTTGTCTTCAGACACATCAGCAGAGGGCAAGATATCTCATTACGGATGGTTGTGAGCCACCATGTGGTGGCTGGAAATTGAACTCAGGGCCTCTGGAAGAGCAGTTAGTGCTCTTAAGCACTGAGCCATCTCTGGAGTCCCGGAAAATATCTTAAAGGGAATATTCAACAAGAAGACATTGAAGTTCTTTTAACATCTAAGCCCCAAACAGAAGGGAACCCAAGTTCATAAAGGAAACACAACTACAGCTTAAATCACATATAATCACACACGGATATTGGGAGACTTCAATGCTCCACTCTTGACAATACACAGGTTATCCATACAAAAATAAAAAAATAAAACAAAACACCTGGAGAAATGCTAATTGATCCCATAAAATAAATGGAACTCAAAGATATTTACAGCTGGGCAGTGGAGGTGCATGCCCGTAATCCCAGCACTTAGGAGGCAGTGGAAGGCCGATTTCAGAGTTCAAGGCCAGCCTGGTCTACAGAGTGAGTTGCAGGACAGCCCGGGCTATGCAGAGAAACCCTGTCTCAAAAATACAAACCAACCAACCAAACAACCAACCAAACAAACAAACAAAAGATATGTACTGAGCATTTCACTTAAACACAAAAGAATATTGCCTCTTCTCAGCACCTCATGGAACTTTCCCCAAGAGTGACCACATTCTCAGACACAAAGCAAGTCTCAATAGAAAAATATTAAAACAACACCTTACATACTATCAGACCATCATAGATTAAAGCTAGATGTCTACAACAGGAGCAACAGAAAACTTAGATTAGATAGAGGAAGCTGAAAAATCTCTTTACTAATTAAAAAATGGGTCAAGACTATAATTATGAAATAAGGACTTTTTAAGAATTTAATGAAAGTGAATATGCAGTATACCAAAACTTATGGGACACAATGAAAAGGAGTCTATGGGGCTGGAGAGATGGCTCAGTGGTTAAGAGCACTAACTGTCCTTACAGAGAGGTCTTGAGTTCAAGTCCCAGTAACCACATGGTGGCTCACAACCATCTGTAATGGGAAACAATGCCCTCTTCTGGTGTGGCTGAAGGCAGGGACTGTGTACTCATATACATAAAATAAATTAATTAATTAATAAAAAATTAAAATTGTTTAAAAAAACAAAAAGAGAGTCTAAAAGGCAAGTTCCTAGCCCGAAGTGCCCACATAAAAAATTGGAGAGATCTTCCACTAACAGCCGCACACCTGAAAGCTTTAGAACATAAAGAAGAAATCACACTCAACAGGAGTAGACTGCAGGAAATAGTGAGACTCAGGGCTGAAATCAACAAGACAGAAACAAACAAAAAACAATACGAAGAATCAATGAACAAATAGTTGGTTCTTTGAGAGAATCAGTAAGATTGACAAGCCCTTATTCAAATTACCCAAAACACAAAGAGAGAAGATCCAAATGAACAAAGATAAAGAGAAAAAGGGAGACACAAAACAGACATCAAGGGCCAGGAGGGGGTGGTGCACACCTTTAATCCCTGCACTTGGGAGGCAGAGGCAGGAGGGTCTCTGAGTTCAAGTCCAGCCTGATCTACACAGTGAGTTCCAGGACAGACAGGCCTACACAGAGAAACCCTGTCTCAAAAAACAAAACAAAAAAAACAAAAAAAAACAAAGACAAAAACAAACAAAAAATCAAGGAAATACAGGGAATCATAAGATCATTCTTTAAAAACCTATATTTTACCAAATTGGGAAATCTAAATGAAATGAATAAATTTCTTGATACAAATTGCCTACCAAAGCTAAGATCAAATAAGCAATTTAAACAGACTCATAAACCTCAGTGAAATATAAGAAGTAATTAAAATCTACTGACCCAAAATGCTCATGGATAGACACAGCATTTTACCAGACTTTCAAAGACCCTAACCCTAACATCTAATCCTAACAGCTAATGCCAATATGCCACAAAATAGAAGCATTATGAGCACTGCCAAGTTTTTCTTAAGAGGTCACAGTTTCCCTGACACTCCAACCACATAAAGACCCAACCAAAAAAAGATGGAATTACAGACCAATACCTACTATGAACATAGATGGACATATCTCAATAAAATACTTACAAACTGAATTCAAGAACACATAAAAAACCATCTACCATGACAAAGTAAGCTTCGTCCTAGGGATTCAGGGATGGTTCAACATAACATAAATTGGTAAATGTTATTCACTATATAAACAAACTGAAAGATAAAAACCATGTGACCATATCATTAGACACAGAAAAGATCTTTGACAAAAATTCAACATCCCTTTATAATGAAAGTACCAGAGAGATTAGGGATGCAAGGGACATACCTCAATGTAGTAAAGAGAGTTTACAGCAAGCCCATAGCCATCCACATAAATGGAAAGAAACTCAAAATAATCCACCAAAATCAGGAACAAGAAATAGCTGCCCACATCTTTTCAATATAGTGCTTGAGGTCTTATTTAGAGCAATAAGACAACTGAAGGTCAAGAAGTTAGAAATTAGTGGTGGAGAGATGGCTCAGCAGTTAAGAGCACTGACTGGTCTTCCAGAGGTCCTGAGTTCAATTCCCAGCAATCACAAGGTGGCTCACAACCATCTGTCATGGGGTCTGGTGCCCTCTTCTGGTGTGTCTGAAGAGAGCAATGGTGGTGTACTCATATCCATAAAATAAATAATTGTTTAAAAAAAAGTGACCAAGGCACTTCTTCTAAAATCACTTGAAATTGCCGTCCTTGACTCTTCAGGGCCATGGTAGACAAGTAGGTCAATCACTTATTGATGGTCATTTTGTAGTCATGGAATCAAAATGGAGCCAATCAAAATCATCTCAAAAATTGGAACATGGACGACTCTTTCCTTCTGGGGCTAATCGCTCTGTCTACCTGGGTGCCCTTGGACATATTCTGTATTACTGAGCATAGATTTTCCCATCTTAAAGCTGGGCCATGGTGGTACACGCCCTTAATCCCAAAACTCAAGAGGCAGAGGCACAAGGATCTTTGTGAACTCTAGGCCAGCCTGGTCTACAGAGTGAGTTCTAGGACAGCCAAGTCTATGCAGAGAACTCCTGTCTCAAATAAGCAAACAAACACAAAAAAAATCAAAAATTTGTATTTCTCACCTTGCATGAGGATAATATCTCCCATCTCATAGGAATTATAAGGAGTAAAACATATAAAGTCTTAGAACACGTGTTATAAAATGTAAAGCATTTAAAATAATATTAGTGATGTATTGTTTCTACATACAAATAAAATGATTTGATAAACTAATTCATTACATTTATCGATAAAATGGCAAAACATCAAACTCTCAGAGTATTCACTGGTTTATTTTAATTAATTAAGTATTTACTTCTCTCCCTGTATGATGGGGAACATCATAGGACAGCTGTTCTCTCCTTCTGTCCTTACATGGGTCTAGAAACTGAGTCCAGGTCCTCAGGCTTGTGTGACAAGCACTTTTACACAGTGAGCCATCTTGTTGGCACTTTATTGCTTGTTTATTTATTTATTTGCTATTACCCTCCCACATCTATCTCTCTCTCTCTCTCTCTCTCTCTCTCTCTCTCTGTCTCTCTCTCTCTCTCTCTCTCTCTCTCTCTGTGTGTGTGTGTGTGTGTGTGTGTGTGTGTGTATTTCAATGCTGAGCTTCAAATCCTGGGTCTGGTTCAGGATAGACACCCAGCCTTTGTTTTTAGAAAGGGTCCTGGTATGAAGCCTAGATTGGCCTCCACCTTGAACTCAGAACCCTCCTGCTTCTGTGCTCCAAGTGCTAGGATTACAGGTGTGTACTAGAATGTCCAATTACTTCTGTATTGAAAACATTTTAGTACACTCATTTCTTTGTGTGTGTGTGTCTGCGTGTGTGCAATAGCACACATGTATAGGTCACAGGGCAGCTTGCAGTACTTGCATCTCTCCTGGTTGTCTTCTACCAAGTGGCTCTCGGGTTCTTACTCACGTGGGTCATGCTTGGCAGCAAGCAGAGCCCTCACCTGCTGAGCCACTTCTCTATAGATTGGTTTCTGTTTTGCTTTAGTGAAAATGTATTGCAGGGCTCCAACAACTTGTTTCTTTTTCTTCTCAATGTCTTGCTCTGCAGCTTCCTTGGCCCTTTCTGTTCAAATACCAGAGTCAGGCATTTGGTACTGGCCATGTGAAAACTGCTAAAAATGGGGTGGGGGGTGCCTTCTGAAATTCTTCTATTTCTCTCTGATGATTCTGGCCTTCTCCTTTTGTAGACAGTTGGGATGGGCATCACAGATCCTCTTACCTGGGGGTGGGGGGCACAATTTGAATTCTTCAGTGGACTGTCTCCCTTCTTGGAAGCAGAAGGCTTCCTGGAGAAGAGTGTGAGCTTGGAGCCATCCTCTTCAGGTGCTATAGCACACTGGCCTCTAGTGATGCATTAGATTTGTTTTGGCTTCTTGAGTCCACAAAGAAGCCACTGGGCCACTTTCTTAAGGATGCTGACCTCCCTGAGATCTCCTAGGCTGAAGCCCCTCCCAGCTCAGACCCTGGTCACTGTGGACTACCTCCCTATGAACCTGATAGGGCACTGTGGCATCTTTGGCCTGGATGCCCTTGGATCTTGCATCCTGGCGAGTTGAACCAATTGTCCACTCTCTGCTAGGGCTGCTGCTAATGCTGCCACTCTTTATGGAAGTGGTGTTTGAGGATCATTGTCATTATAGCTGGACGCCATGGCTGCTCCCTATACAGGAGGATGACAGAGCTGAAATTATTTACATGTGTGTTTTAAAGGTCCCTCTTTTGAAACCCGGAAACAGGCATCTCTAAAGCCATACTCTCTGAAAATTAAGATACTGCAAATGTTGCATTTAGGCCTGGGGAACATGAAGAAGAAACTTCTTAGGGGTGATGGAGGTATGCTATCTTGACTGTATTTCTGGGTCACATGGCTTTGTTACTCTAACAGAGAGTCAGTGTCCTTTATGTGTGAGATATATACCCTTTGCCATACAACTGCTGTAATTTAACAACCTGTACAAATTCAAGAGACTTCTATTTCCATGAAGACAGGCATTCATTCCCTGTCAGTTCTGCTAAGGACAAACTTAGGATATTATATACAAAGCAAGCATAAGATAAATCTTATATATAAAGCAAGCATGAGCTTTGCCTCAGTACCCAAGAAGCAAAGGGCAATGGCTTCCTTTTTGATGGCTCCATTCTAGAAGTCCGGCTCAAAAGAAGGTGGCACTCAGATCGTCAACGAGAGCAGACTTTCAGGTCCCAGGAAAAGCCTGTTCTTCCTAGCCAAAGGACCAGGAAGAGTCTGTGTGTGATGGCTCCTGACATTTATCCCAGCTCTTTGGGGGTCAAAGAAGGGAGATCTTGAATTTGAGGACAGTCTAGGCTACACAGCAAGAGTCTGTCTCAGTATAGAATACGTAAAGAAACAAATAAACATAGCAAAAGAGAAATGTGTTAACCAAAGGACCAGGAAATGATCAGCTTTGGCAGACAGAGGAAACACCAACAAGACACCAAGCCAAAAACTACCTTGCTACAATAAATTATCAGTGCTGGCTAGTTTTGTTTTGTATTTTGTTTCTGTTTTTTTTTTTTTTTTTTTTTTTTTTTTTGTTTTTGTCAACTTGAAACTACCTCAGATCATTTGGAAAGGGGACCCTCAACTGAGAAAATGTGACAAGAGTGACCTGTAGACAAACCTGTATGATATTTTCCTGATTGGTGTTTGATAAGGGAGAGCCCAGCCCACAGTGAGTGGTGTCAGTCCTGGGCAGGTGGGCCTGGGATGTGGAGGAGAGCAGGCGGGGCCAGTCACAGGGAGCAAGCCAGTCAGCATCCTCCTCCATGGGCTGTGCACCAGCTCCTGCCAGGTGCAGTAAACTCTCCTCCCTATTGTCCACACTGCAGGAACAGCATTAAACATGCAGGCAAAACCAGAAAGTCCCAATGAGCTTCACCATAACATAATGCTCCAAATGCTCCAAATATACATAGTAGGGCCAAAGACATAGTTTACTTGATAGAGTACTTGCCTAGAACACATGATGCTCAGGATTCTGTCCCCTGAACTGCAGGAAATGGAGTCAGACACACCCCTGCAACATCAGCATTTAGGTGACAGATGCAGGTAGATGAAGAATCGGCAACCAGCCTCAGGTATGGACTGAGTTGAAGGACAGCCTGGGCTCCATGCGACCCTGACCTCCCCACCTCCCAGACACTAAAATGTTTCCTTTCGTTCGCTAGACGTGGTGCTGGTGCTTGCCTTTGGTTACAGCACTTGGGAGGCTGAGAGGCCACCTTGGACCACATTGTAAGTTCCAAACCTGCCAGAGTGACATACTGAGATTTCCTCTGAAAACAAAACAACAATAACAACAAAACTGGAAATATATAACCTATAAATGTCAACTCTAAGACAAATGGCTGGAGAGATGGCTGTGTTTGAGAACACCGACTGCTCTTCCAGAGGTCTTGAGTTCAAATCCCAGCAAACAATGCTTGCTGACAACCATCTGTAGTGGATTCTGATGACCTCTTCCAGTATGTCTGAAGATATCATATATAAAATAAATCTTTAGAGCCTGGTGGTGGTGGCATGGGCCTGTAATCCCAGCAATCTGGGAGGCAGAAGCAGGCAAATTTCTGACTCCGAAGCCAGCCTAGTCTACAGAGTGAGTTCCAGGAGAGCCAGGGCAACACAGAGAAACCCTGTCTCGCAAAAACAAATCCAAAATCAAATAAAATAAATCATTAAAAAATATGAAATGCATATTAAGGTTATCTAACTAAAGATTTAAGGCAGCCTTCATAAAACTAATTCGAAGGATAAATTAAAAACATGTTTGAAAAAAAATGAGTTTGATGTAAACTGTCCCTGTCCCCAGAAAGCTGCACTCCCCCCTCTTGGCTTTATCCCAGGCCCCAACTCCAGCAGGCATTCCTGAAGGACCCACTAGCCAGGCCTGCCAGTGAAGCAGGCAGGCAAGCTTCAGATCTTCACTGTCCCTTCTCTCCTCCCAATGTCATCCCCCAGCCTCATGGTCCCTCACCTCTGTAGCAGACCCCCTGCCAAGGGCTCTCCACAGTCTCTGAGCTCCTTCCCAGAGGACTAAACAGATGCTGGAGGAACAGCCTGCTTTCCCCCCTCTTGTGGACCCCTCAGCCTGGATCCTAGCCCATCCCCCTTCCTAAGTTTCAGATCTAGGGAAACAATCTACCTGACAACTAGGAAAACATTCTACCTGAAACCATCGCCACATCTAGCAGGATTCTAGGAGAAGAATTCTCAACAGACACCACAGTGTCCTAAGGACCAGAGAGGACAAAAGAAACCAAGAGAAAAAACCCCACTCACCCACTAAAGACAAGAGCAGGTGAAAAGTACCTAGAATTACAAGGATCCCAACCCCAGATGCTTCGATGCCAGCATACAAACTCTATTGATGGAGCGTCAGGGGCCGGGCAGCACTACAGGAGGAGATGCTGTTGGCCCGCGGGGGCGCTCAGCGCCCAGCACTCAGGCACCAAGGGCATCCAGCTTGAATGCTGAGGACAGAAGCCTTTGATGACACAGCACTGACGTTCATGGAAGACACATTGTGACCCCTATGTGGAGCGCATCTGCAGGCTCTGAGCGCCAAGGAGCAGAAGGCAAGGAGAAGACATTAGCGGGGGATGTGAATACCAGTCCTCCACGAAGTGCACCCAAAAAATAGCTCCCTTCTAGAACCAAAAATGCCCTGCCCAGATCGAAGCCTGCCCCAGCAGGGCAGTCAAGAAAGGGCAGCCACGCCTCTTACAGAAGGGTCCTTCTACCTGGAATATTCGCTTCTTGCGGAATTTACATTGGTGGTGAAGCAGAATCTGCCAGGTGTCTATGTACAGCCATCTTTCCGCTCGCCATTAGTGTGGTTTGGAGTAATATTCATCAGGCACAGGCTCTATCAGGACGGCATATTCAAGTTTACGGTGTATATTCCCGATAATTACCCAGATGGCGACTGTCCACGCCTGCTGTTTGATATCCCCGTCTTTCACCCACTGGTGGATCCCACCTCGGGTGAGCTGGATGTACAAAGAAAATTCGCCAAGTGGATGCGCAACCACAATCGTATATGGCAGGTGTTAATGTATGCAAGGAGAGTCTTCTACAAGATCAGCACGAAGAATCCCCTAAACCCAGACGCTGCAATGCTCTATGAAAGAGACATTCAGCTTTTTAAAGGTAAAGTGGCCGAAAGTGTTAACATCTGTATGGCTCATCTGTTTGACCTGCCGAAGATAGAAGACCCCTACGCCATTAGCTTTTCTCCGTGGAACCCTTTTGTACATGATGAGGCCAGAGAAAAGATGCTGACTCCGAATAAGAAGCGCGAGGAACAGCAGCACAGTAAGAGTGTTCACATTCCTGGCCTCTCGTGGGTCAAGCCTGGCTCCCTACAACCTTTCAGTAAAGAAGAGAAAACTGTAGCAACCTAAGAGCTGGTGGAGCCGGGGCACCACACACTTTCCTGCTGGACTCTGGCCTCCTTAAAGCAAAGGCCCGACTGAAGAGGAGACTTGGCGAACAGCGGCTGGCTATCAGTGTTGTGTGTGCGTAGGTTCTACCAGCAGGCTAAGGAGACCTCTCATTAAATAAAGCGTTACTTCTGTGGAAAGTGTCAGAGTGGATCTAGTTCACTACTCCAAATTACGGGAGGACCTCGTGGCTTCCGCATTTTTCTTCACATGTGAGAGGTAATTTGGGTTTACTTAAACTAAGAGAACAGAGAGCAATGTGTAATAGCTGGTGTTGGTAGTTTCAGCTGTACACATGTTAGACCGTGAGGAAGGGTGGAGAACAGACTCCAGAGTGCGTCCTTTTGCATAGAGCACTGGCTTCCGGGGCTCAGGCTGCTGAGCTGCTGTAAACATCTAGCTCGGAGGCCTTAGGAAAGCAGGCAGAACCAGGACGCTGGTTCAGACTTTTGTCTGTTCTTTTTTTAAAGGCAAATTACTGTATTTCCATGACAGGAATAAGAGAAAAGTGTTCAAATGGTTATACTTTTGTTTTTTGTTTCTTTTTCGAGATAGGGTTTCTCTATGTAGAGCTGTCTCTCCTGGAACTCACTCTGTAGACCAGGCTGGCCTGGAACTCAGAAATTCACCTGTCTCTCCTCCCAAGTGCTGGGATTAAAGGCGTGTGCCACCACTGCCCTGCTTGTTCATATGGTTTCTGATGTAACCAGGTATTTAAATGGTGAATGAGCGATGTATTAGTGGAAATGAACTAAAGCAATAAATGGTTGTCATTTATGCAGGACAAAAACCTCTATTGATAACAGGATAATGTGTCTCTCCACTAGAGCTCAGCAACCCTACCACAACAGGCCCTGGGAAATGCAGCACAGTTGAAGAGTAAGAAAAGGCTTCTAAAATACCTTTATGGATGTGATCAAAGTCCTTAAACAGGAAATGGAGGAAACCTTTAAGGAAATCTATGAAAACAAGCAAACAATGAAAAGAAATGTATAAATAGCTCTAAAAAGGAAACTTTAAATTTAAACATTACAGCTCCTTATATTGGAAATTTTCTTTCTTTCTTTTTAAAAATTTTTATTTATTTCATGTATGTGGGTACACTGTAGTTGTCTTTAGACACACCTGAAGAGGGCATCAGATCTCATTACAGACGGTTGTGAGCCACCATGCAGTTGCGGGAATTTGAACTCAGGACATCTGGAAGAGCAGTCAGTGCTCTTAACCACTGAGCCATCTATCCAGCCCCAGGATACTTCTTAAAGGGAATATTCAACAAGAAGACATTGAAGTTCTATATATATGCCCCAAACAGAAGGGCACCCAAGTTCATAAAGGAAACACAACTACAGCTTAAATCACATATAATCACACATGGATATTAGGAGACTTCAATGCTCCACTCTTGACAATACACAGGTTATCCATACAAAAATAAACAAATAAAACAAAACACCTGGAGAAATGCTAATTGATCTCATAAAATAAATGGAACTCAAAGATATTTACAGCTGGGCAGTGGAGGTGCATGCCCGTAATCCCAGCACTTGGGAGGCAGTGGAAGGCCGATTTCAGAGTTCAAGGCCAGCCTTGTCTACAGAGTGAGTTGCAGGACAGCCCGAGCTATGCAGAGAAACCCTGTCTCAAAAATACAAACCAACCAACCAACCAACCAAACAAACAAACAAAAAAAAGATATATACTGAGCATTTCACTCAAACACAAAAGAATATTCCCTCTTCTCAGCACCTCATGGAACTTTCCCCAAGAGTGACCACATTCTCAGACACAAAGCAAGTCCCAATAGAAAAAAATTGAAACAACACCTTACATACTATCAGACCATCATAGATTAAAGCTAGATGTCTACAACAGGAGCAACAGAAAACTTAGATTAGATAGAGGAAGCTGAAAAAATCTCTTTACTAATTAAAAAATGGGTCAAGACTATAATTATGAAATAAGGACTTTTTAAGAATTTAATGAAAGTGAATATGCAGTATACCAAAACTTATGGGACACAATGAAAAGGAGTCTATGGGGCTGGAGAGATGGCTCAGTGGTTAAGAGCACTAACTGTCCTTACAGAGAGGTCTTGAGTTCAAGTCCCAGTAACCACATGGTGGCTCACAACCATCTGTAATGGGAAACAATGCCCTCTTCTGGTGTGGCTGAAGGCAGGGACTGTGTACTCATATACATAAAATAAATTAATTAATTAATAAAAAATTAAAATTGTTTAAAAAAACAAAAAGGGAGTCTAAAAGGCAAGTTCATAGCACAAAATGCCCACATAAAAAATTGGAGAGATCTTCCACTAACAGCCGCACACCTGAAAGCTTTAGAACATAAAGAAGAAATCACACCCAACAGGAGTAGACTGCAGGAAATAGTGAGACTCAGGGCTGAAATCAACAAGACAGAAACAAACAAAAACAATACAAAGAATCAATGAACAAATAGTTGGTTCTTTGAGAGAATCAGTAAGATTGACAAGCCCTTATCCAAATTACCCAAAACACAAAGAGAGAAGATCCAAATGAACAAAGATAAAGAGAAAAAGGGAGACACAAAACAGACATCAAGGGCCAGAAGGGGGTGGTGCACACCTTTAATCCCTGCACTTGGGAGGCAGAGGCAGGAGGGTCTCTGAGTTCAAGTCCAGCCTGATCTACACAGTGAGTTCCAGGACAGACAGGCCTACACAGAGAGACCCTGTCTCAAAAAACAAAACAAAACAAAACAAAACAAAGACAAAGACAAAAACAAACAAAAAATCAAGGAAATACAGGGAATCATAAGATCATGCTTTAAAAACCTATATTTTACCAAATTGGGAAATCTAAATGAAATGAATAAATTTCTTGATACAAATTGCCTACCAAAGCTAAGATCAAATAAGCAATTTAAACAGACTCATAAACCTCAGTGAAATATAAGAAGTAATTAAAATCTACTGACCCAAAATGCTCATGGATAGACACAGCATTTTACCAGACTTTCAAAGACCCTAACCCTAACTTCTAATCCTAACAGCTAATGCCAATATGCCACAAAATAGAAGCATTATGAGCACTGCCAAGTTTTTCTTAGGAGGTCACAGTTTCCCTGACTCTCCAACCACATAAAGACCCAACCAAAAAAAGATGGAATTACAGACCAATACCTATTATGAACATAGATGCACATATCTCAATAAAATACTTACAAACTGAATTCAAGAACACATAAAAAACCATCTACCATGACAAAGTAAGCTTCATCCTAGGGATTCAGGGATGGTTCAACATAACGTAAATTGGTAAATGTTATTTACTACATAAACAAACTGAAAGACAAAAACCACGTGACCATCTCATTAGACACAGAAAAGATCTTTGACAAAAATTCAACATCCCTTTATAATGAAAGTACCAGAGAGATTAGGGATACAAGGGACATACCTCAATGTAGTAAAGATAGTTTACAGCAAGCCCATAGCCATCCACATAAATGGAAAGAAACTCAAAATGATCCACCAAAATCAGGAACAAGAAATGGCTGCCCACATCTTTTCAATATAGTGCTTGAGGTCTTATTTAGAGCAATAAGACAACTGAAGGTCAAGAAGTTAGAAATTAGTGCTGGAGAGATGGCTCAGCAGTTAAGAGCACTGACTGGTCTTCCAGAGGTCCTGAGTTCAATTCCCAGCAATCATAAGGTGGCTCACAACCATCTGTCATGGGGTCTGGTGCCCTCTTCTGGTGTGTCTGAAGAGAGCAATGGTGGTGTACTCATATCCATAAAATAAATAATTGTTTTTAAAAAAAGTGACCAAGGCACTTCTTCTAAAATCACTTGAAATTGCCATCCTTGACTCTTCAGGGCCATGGTAGACAAGTAGGTCAATCACTTATTGATGGTCATTTTGTAGTCATGGAATCAAAATGGAGCCAATCAAAATCATCTCAAAAATTGGAACATGGACGACTCTTCCCTTCTGGAGCTAATCGATCTGTCTACCTGGGTGCCCTTGGACATATTCTGTATTACTGAGCATAGATTTTCCCATCTTAAAGCTGGGCAATGGTGGTACACGCCCTTAATCCCAAAACTCAAGAGGCAGAGGCACAAGGATCTCTGTGAACTCCAGGCCAGCCTGGTCTACAGAGTGAGTTCTAGGACAGCCAAGTCTACGCAGAGAACTCCTGTCTCAAATAAGCAAACAACAACAAAAAAACCCAAAAATTTGTATTTCTCACCTTGCATGAGGATAATATCAGCCATATCATAGGAATTATAAGGAGTAAAAAATATAAAGTCTTAGAACACGTGTTATAAAATGTAAAGTATTTAAAATAATATTAGTGATGTATTGTTTCTACATACAAATAAAATGATTTGATAAACTAATTCATTACATGTATCGATAAAATGGCAAAACATCAAACTCTCAGAGTATTCACTGGTTTATTTTAATTAATTAAGTATTTACTTCTCTCCCTGTATGATGGGGCACATCATAGGACAGCTGTTCTCTCCTTCTGTCCTTACATGGGTCTAAAAACTGAGTCCAGGTCCTCAGGCTTGTGTGACAAGCACTTTTACACAGTGAGCCATCTTGTTGGTTCTTTATTGCTTGCTTATTTATTTATTTGCTATTACCCTCCCACATCTCTCTCTCTCTCTCTCTCTCTCTCTCTCTCTCTCTCTCTCTGTGTGTGTGTGTGTGTGTGTGTGTGTGTGTGTGTGTGTATTTCAATGCTGAGCCTCAAATCCTGGGTCTGGTTCAGGATAGACACCCAGCCTTTGTTTTTAGAAAGGGTCCTGGTGTGTAGCCTAGATCGGCCTCCACTTTGAATTCAGAACCCTCCTGCTTCTGTGCTCCAAGTGCTAGGATTACAGGTGTGTACTAGAATGTCCAATTACTTCTGTATTGAAAACGTTTTAGCACACTCATTTCTTTGTCTGTGTGTCTGCGTGTGTGCAATAGCACACACGTATAGGTCAAAGGGCAGCTTGCAGGACTTGCATCTCTCCTGGTTGTCTTCTACCAAGTGGCTCTCGGGTTCTTACTCACGTGGGTCATGCTTGGCAGCAAGCAGAGCCCTCACCTGCTGAGCCACTTCTCTATAGATTGGTTTCTGTTTTGCTTTAGTGAAAATGTATTGCAGGGCTCCAACAACTTGTTTCTTTTTCTTCTCAATGTCTTGCTCTGCAGCTTCCTTGGCCCTTTCTGTTCAAATACCAGAGTCAGGCATTTGGTACTGGCCATGTGAAAACTGCTAAAAATGGGGTAGGGGGTGCCTTCTGAAATTCTTCTATTTCTCTCTGATGATTCTGGCCTTCTCCTTTTGTAGACAGTTGGGATGGGCATCACAGATCCTCTTACCTGGGGGTGGGGGGCACAATTTGAATTCTTCAGTGGACTGTCTCCCTTCTTGGAAGCAGAAGGCTTCCTGGAGAAGAGTGTGAGCTTGGAGCCATCCTCTTCAGGTGCTATAGCACACTGGCCTCTAGTGATGCATTAGATTTGTTTTGGCTTCTTGAGTCCACAAAGAAGCCACTGGGCCACTTTCTTAAGGATGCTGACCTCCCTGAGATCTCCTAGGCTGAAGCCCCTCCCAGCTCAGACCCTGGTCACTGTGGACTACCTCCCTATGAACCTGATAGGGCAGTGTGGCAGTCTTTGGCCTGGATGCCCTTGGATCTTGCATCCTGGCGAGTTGAACCAATTGTCCACTCTCTGCTAGGGCTGCTGCTAATGCTGCCACTCTTTATGGAAGTGGTGTTTGAGGATCATTGTCATAGCTGGACGCCATGGCTGCTCCCTATACAGGAGGATGACAGAGCTGAAATTATTTACATGTGTGTTTTAAAGGTCCCTCTTTTGAAACCCGGAAACAGGCATCTCTAAAGCCATACTCTCTGAAAATTAAGATACTGCAAATGTTGCATTTAGGCCTTGGGAACATGAAGAAGAAACTTCTTAGGGGTGATGGCGGTGTGGTTTCTTGACTGTATTTCTGGGTCACATGGCTTTGTTACTCTAACAGAGAGTCAGTGTCCTGTATGTGTGAGATATATACCCTTTGCCATACAACTGCTGTAATTTAACAACCTGTACAAATTCAAGAGACTTCTATTTCCATGAAGATAGGCATTCATTCCCTGTCAGTTCTGCTAAGGACAAACTTAGGATATTATATACAAAGCAAGCATGAGATAAATCTTATATATAAAGAAAGCATGAGCTTTGCCTCAGTACCCAAGAAGCAAAGGGCAATGGATTCTTTTCTGATGCCTGCATTCTAGATGTCCGGCTCAAAAGAAGTTGGCACTCAGATCGTCAACGAGAGCAGACTTTCAAGTCCCAGGAAAAGCCTGTTCTTCCTAGCCAAAGGACCAGGAAGAGTCTGTGTGTGACGGCTCCTGTCATTTATCCCAGCTCTTTGGGGGTCAAAGAAGGGAGATCTTGAATTTGAGGACAGTCTAGGCTACACAGCAAGAGTCTGTCTCAGTATAGAATACGTAAATAAGCAAATAAACATAGCAAAAGAGAAATGTGTTAACCAAAGGACCAGGAAATGATCAGCTTTGGCAGACAGAGGAGAAACCAACAAGACACCAAGCCAAAAACTACCTTCCTACAATAAACTATCGGTGCTGGTTAGTTTTGTTTTGTATTTTGTTTCTGTTTTTTTTGTTTTGTTTTGTTTTGTTTTGTTTTTGTCAGCTTGACATTAGCTCAGATCATTTGGAAAGGGGACCCTCAACTGAGAAAATGTGACAAGAGTGACCTGTAGACAAACCTGTATGATATTTTCCTGATTGGTGTTTGATAAGGGAGAGCCCAGCCCACAGTGAGTGGTGTCAGTCCTGGACAGGTGGGCCTGGGCTGTGGAGGAGAGCAGGCGGGGCCAGTCACAGGGAGCAAGCCAGTCAGCATCCTCCTCCATGGGCTGTGCACCAGCTCCTGCCAGGTGCAGTAAACTCTCCTCCCTATTGTCCACACTGCAGGAACAGCATTAAACATGCCAGCAAAACCAGAAAGTCCCAAAGAGCTTCACCATAACATAATGCTCCAAATGTCAAAGTCTCAATATACATAGTAGGGCCAAAGACATAGTTTACTTGATAGAGTACTTGCCTAGAACACATGATGCTCAGGGTTCTGTCCCCTGAACTGCAGGAAATGGAGTCAGGCACACCCCTGCAACATCAGCATTTAGGTGACAGATGCAGGTAGATGAAGAATCGGCAAGCAGCCTCAGGTATGGACTGAGTTGAAGGACAGCCTGGGCTCCATGCGACCCTGACCTCCCCACCTCCCAGACACTAAAATGTTTCCTTTCATTCTCTAGACATGGTGCTGGTGCTTCCCTTTAGTTACAGCATTTGGGAGGCTGAGAGGCCACCTTGGACCACATTGTAAGTTCCAAACCTGCTAGAGTGACATACTGACATTTCCTCTGAAAACAAAACAACAATAACTACAAAACTGGAAATATATAACCCATAAATGTCAACTCTAAGACAAATGGCTGGAGAGATGGCTCAGTGGTTGAGAACACCGACTGCTCTTCCAGAGGTCTTGAGTTCAAATCCCAGCAAACAATGCTTGCTGACAACCATCTGTAGTGGATTCTGATGACCTCTTCCAGTATGTCTGAAGATATCATATATAAAATAAATCTTTAGAACCTGGTGGTGGTGGCATGGGCCTGTAATCCTAGCACTCTGGGAGGCAGAGGCAGGCAGATTTCTGACTCCGAAGCCAGCCTAGTCTACAGAGTGAGTTCTAGGAGAGCCAGGGCAACACAGAGAAACCCTGTCTCTGTGATTTGCAAAAACAAATCCAAAATCAAATAAAATAAATCGTTAAAAAATATGAAATGCATATTAAGGTTATCTAACTAAAGATTTAAGGCAGCCTTCATAAAACTAATTCAAAACATAAATTAAAAACATGTTTGAAAAAAAATGAGTTTGATGTAAACTGTCCCTGTCCCCAGCAAGCTCCACTCCCCCTCATGTCTTTATCCCAGGCCCCAACTCCAGCAGGCATTCCTGAAGGACCCACTAGCCAGGCCTGCCAGTGAAGCAGGCAGGCAAGCTTCAGATCTTCACTGTCCCTTCTCTCCTCCCAATGCCATCCCCCAGCCTCATGGTCCCTCACCTCTGTAGCAGACCCCCTGCCAAGGGCTCTCCACAGTCTCTGAGCTCCTTCCCAGAGGACTAAACAGATGCTGGTGGAACAGCCTGCTTTCCCCCCTCTTGTGGACCCCTCCGCCTGGATCCTAGCCCATCCCCCTTCCTAAGTTTCAGATCTAGGGAAACAATCTACCTGACAACTAGGAAAACATTCTACCTGAAACCATGGCCACATCTAGCAGGATTCTAGGAGAAGAATTCTCAACAGACACCACAGCATCCTAAGGACCAGAGAGGACAAAGAAACCAAGAGAAAAAACCCTACTCACCCACTAAAGACAAGAGCAGGTGATCAGTACCTAGAATTACAAGGATCCCAACCCCAGATGCTTCGATGCCAGCATACAAACTCTATTGCTGGAGCGTCAGGGGCCGGGCAGCACTACAGGAGGAGATGGTGGCGCTCAGCGCCCAGTGCTCAGGCACCAAGGGCATCCAGCCTGAATGCTGAGGACAGAAGCCTTTGATGACACAGCACTGACGTTCATGGAAGACACATTGTGACCCCTATGTGGAGCACGTCTGCAGGCTCTGAGCGCCAAGGAGCAGAAGGCAAGGAGAAGACATTAGTGGGGGATGTGAAAACCAGTCCTCCACGAAGTGCACCCAAAAACCAGCTCCCTTCTAGAATCAAAAATGCCCTGCCCAGATCGAAGCCTGCCCCAGCAGGGCAGTCAAGAAAGGGCAGCCACGCCTCTTACAGAAGGGTCCTTCTACCTGGAATATTCGCTTCTTGCGGAATTTACATTGGTGGTGAAGCAGAAGCTGCCAGGAGTCTATGTACAGCCATCTTTCCGCTCGCCATTAGTGTGGTTTGGAGTAATATTCATCCGCCACGGGCTCTATCAGGACGGCATATTCAAGTTTACGGTGTATATTCCCGATAATTATCCAGATGGCGACTGTCCACGCCTGCTGTTTGATATCCCCGTCTTTCACCCACTAGTGGATCCCACCTCGGGCGAGCTGGATGTACAAAGAAAATTCGCCAAGTGGATGCGCAACCACAATCGTATATGGCAGGTGTTAATGTATGCAAGGAGAGTCTTCTACAAGATCAGCACGAAGAATCCCCTAAACCCAGACGCTGCAATGCTGTATGAAAGAGACATTCAGCTTTTTAAAGGTAAAGTGGCCGAAAGTGTTAACATCTGTATGGCTCATCTGTTTGACCTGCCGAAGATAGAAGACCCCTACGCCATTAGCTTTTCTCCGTGGAACCCTTTTGTACATGATGAGGCCAGAGAAAAGATGATGACTCCGAAAAAGAAGCGCGAGGAACAGCACAGTAAGAGTGTTCACGTTGCTGGTCTCTCATGGGTCAAGCCTGGCTCCCTACAGCCTTTCAGTAAAGAAGAGAAAACTGTAGCAACCTAAGAGCCGGTGGAGCCGGGGCACCACACACTTTCCTGCTGGACTCTGGCCTCCTTAAAGCCAAGGCCCGACTGAAGAGGAGACTTGGCGAACAGCGGCTGGCTATCAGTGTTGTGTGTGCGTAGGTTCTACCAGCAGGCTAAGGAGACCTCTCATTAAATAAAGCGTTACTTCCGTGGAAAGTGTCAGAGTGGATCTAGTTCACTACTCCAAATTACGGGGGGACCTCGTGGCTTCCGCATTTTTCTTCACATGTGAGAGGTAATTTGGGTTTACTTAAACTAAGAGAACAGAGAGCAATGTGTAATAGCTGGTGGTGGTAGTTTCAGCTGTACATATGTTAGACCGTGAGGAAGGGTGGAGAACAGACTCCAGAGTGCGTCCTTTTGCATAGAGCACTGGCTTCCGGGGCTCAGGCTGCTGAGCTGCTGTAAACATCTAGCTCGGAGGCCTTAGGAAAGCAGGCAGAACCAGGACGCTGGTTCAGACTTTTGTCTGTTCGTTTTTTTTAAGGCAAATTACGGTATTTCCATGACAGGAATAAGAGAAAAGTGTTCAAATGGCTATACTTTTGGTTTTTGTTTCTTTTTCGAGATAGGGTTTCTCTATCTAGAGCTGTCTCTCCTGGAACTCACTCTGTAGACCAGGCTGGCCTGGAACTCAGAAATTCACCTGTCTCTCCTCCCAAGTGCTGGGATTAAAGGCGTGTGCCACCACTGCCCTGCTTGTTCAAATGGTTTCTCATGAAACCAGGTATTTAAATGGTGAGTGAGCGATGTATTAGTGGAAATGAACTAAAGCAATAAATGGTTGTCATTTATGCAGGAAAAAAAACCTCTATTGATAACAGGATAATGTCTCTCCACTAGAGCTCAGCAACCCTACCACAACAGGCCCTGGGAAATGCAGCACAGTTGAAGGGTAAGAAAAGGGCACTGAAATACCTTTATGGATGTGATCAAAGTCCTTAAACAGGAAATGGAGGAAACCTTTAAGGAAATCTATGAAAACAAGCAAACAATGAAAGGAAAGTATAAATAGCTCTAAAAAGGAAAATTTAAACATTACAGGTCCTTATATTGGAAATTTCTTTTTTTGTTGTTGGTTTTTGTTTGTTTGTTTGTTTGTTTGTTTTGGATTTTTTTCCGAGACATTGTTTCTCTATATAGCTCTGGCTGTCCTGGAACCAGGCTGACCTTGAACTCAGAAATCTGCCTGTCTCTGCCTCCCAGCGTGCTAGGATTACAGTCGTGGGCCACCACCGCCAAGCTTCTTCTTTTTTTTTAGGTTTTACTTATTACATGTATGTGGGTACACTGTAGTTGTCTTCAGACACACCAGCAGAGGGCAAGATATCTGATTACGGATGGTTGTGAGCCACCATGTGGTGGCTGGAAATTGAACTCAGGGCCTCTGGAAGAGCAGTTAGTGCTCTTAAGCACTGAGCCATTTCTGGAGTCCCGGAAAATGTCTTAAAGGGAATATTCAACAAGAAGACATTGAAGTTCTTTTAACATCTAAGCCCCAAACAGAAGGGAACCCAAGTTCATAAAGGAAACACAACTACAGCTTAAATCACATAAAATCACACACGGATATTGGGAGACTTCAATGCTCCACTCTTGACAATACACAGGTTATCCATACAAAAATAAACAAATAAAACAAAACACCTGGAGAAATGCTAATTGATCCCATAAAATAAATGGAACTCAAAGATATTTACAGCTGGGCAGTGGAGGTGCATGCCTGTAATCCCAGCACTTGGGAGGCAGTGGAAGGCGGATTTCAGAGTTCAAGGCCAGCCTGGTCTACAGAGTGAGTTGTAGGACAGCCTGGGTTATGCAGAGAAACCCTGTCTCAAAAATACAAACCAACCAACCAACCAAACAAACAAACAAACAAACAAAAGATATGTACAGACCATTTCACTCAAACACAAAAGAATATTCCCTCTTCTCAGCACCTCATGGAACTTTCCCCAAGAGTGACCACATTCTCAGACACAAAGCAAGTCCCAATAGAAAAAAATTGAAACAACACCTTACATACTATCAGACCATCATAGATTAAAGCTAGATGTCTACAACAGGAGCAACAGAAAACTTAGATTAGATAGAGGAAGCTGAAAAATCTCTTTACTAATTAAAAAATGGGTCAAGACTATAATTATGAAATAAGGACTTTTTAAGAATTTAATGAAAGTGAATATGCAGTATACCAAAACTTATGGGACACAATGAAAAGGAGTCTATGGGGCTGGAGAGATGGCTCAGTGGTTAAGAGCACTAACTGTCCTTACAGAGAGGTCTTGAGTTCAAGTCCCAGTAACCACATGGTGGCTCACAACCATCTGTAATGGGAAACAATGCCCTCTTCTGGTGTGGCTGAAGGCAGGGACTGTGTACTCATATACATAAAATTAATTAATTAATTAATAAAAAATTAAAATTGTTTAAAAAAACAAAAAGGGAGTCTAAAAGGCAAGTTCCTAGCCCGAAGTGCCCACATAAAAAATTGGAGAGATCTTCCACTAACAGCCGCACACCTGAAAGCTTTAGAACATAAAGAAGAAATCACACCCAACAGGAGTAGACTGCAGGAAATAGTGAGACTCAGGGCTGAAATCAACCAGACAGAAACAAACAAAAAACAATACGAAGAATCAATGAACAAATAGTTGGTTCTTTGAGAGAATCAGTAAGATTGACAAGCCCTTATCCAAATTACCCAAAACACAAAGAGAGAAGATCCAAATGAACAAAGATAAAGAGAAAAAGGGAGACACAAAACAGACATCAAGGGCCAGGAGGGGGTGGTGCACACCTTTAATCCCTGCACTTGGGAGGCAGAGGCAGGAGGGTCTCTGAGTTCAAGTCCAGCCTGATCTACACAGTGAGTTCCAGGACAGACAGGCCTACACAGAGAGACCCTGTCTCAAAAAACAAAACAAAACAAAACAAAACAAAACAAAGACAAAAACAAACAAAAAAATCAAGGAAATACAGGGAATCATAAGATCATGCTTTAAAAACCTATATTTTACCAAATTGGGAAATCTAAATGAAATGAATAAATTTCTTGATACAAATTGCCTACCAAAGCTAAGATCAAATAAGCAATTTAAACAGACTCATAAACCTCAGTGAAATATAAGAAGTAATTAAAATCTACTGACCCAAAATGCTCATGGATAGACACAGCATTTTACCAGACTTTCAAAGACCCTAACCCTAACTTCTAATCCTAACAGCTAATGCCAATATGCCACAAAATAGAAGCATTATGAGCACTGCCAAGTTTTTCTTAGGAGGTCACAGTTTCCCTGACACTCCAACCACATAAAGACCCAACCAAAAAAAGATGGAATTACAGACCAATACCTACTATGAACATAGATGCACATATCTCAATAAAATACTTACAAACTGAATTCAAGAACACATAAAAAACCATCTACCATGACAAAGTAAGCTTCGTCCTAGGGATTCAGGGATGGTTCAACATAACATAAATTGGTAAATGTTATTCACTATATAAACAAACTGAAAGATAAAAACCATGTGACCATATCATTAGACACAGAAAAGGTCTTTGACAAAAATTCAACATCCCTTTATAATGAAAGTACCAGAGAGATTAGGGATGCAAGGGACATACCTCAATGTAGTAAAGATAGTTTACAGCAAGCCCATAGCCATCCACATAAATGGAAAGAAACTCAAAATAATCCACCAAAATCAGGAATAAGAAATGGCTGCCCACATCTTTTCAATATAGTGCTTGAGGTCTTATTTAGAGCAATAAGACAACTGAAGGTCAAGAAGTTAGAAATTAGTGCTGGAGAGATGGCTCAGCAGTTAAGAGCACTGACTGGTCTTCCAGAGATCCTGAGTTCAATTCCCAGCAATCACAAGGTGGCTCACAACCATCTGTCATGGGGTCTGGTGCCCTCTTCTGGTGTGTCTGAAGAGAGCAATGGTGGTATACTCATATCCATAAAATAAATAATTGTTTAAAAAAAAGTGACCAAGGCACTTCTTCTAAAATCACTTGAAATTGCCATCCTTGACTCTTCAGGGCCATGGTAGACAAGTAGGTCAATCACTTATTGATGGTCATTTTGTAGTCATGGAATCAAAATGGAGCCAATCAAAATCATCTCAAAAATTGGAACATGGACGACTCTTTCCTTCTGGGGCTAATCGATCTGTCTACCTGGGTGCCCTTGGACATATTCTGTATTACTGAGCATAGATTTTCCCATCTTAAAGCTGGGCCATGGTGGTACACGCCCTTAATCCCAAAACTCAAGAGGCAGAGGCACAAGGATCTTTGTGAACTCTAGGCCAGCCTGGTCTACAGAGTGAGTTCTAGGACAGCCAAGTCTATGCAGAGAACTCCTGTCTCAAATAAGCAAACAAACACAAAAAAAATCAAAAATTTGTATTTCTCACCTTGCTTGAGGATAATATCTCCCATCTCATAGGAATTATAAGGAGTAAAACATATAAAGTCTTAGAACACGTGTTATAAAATGTAAAGCATTTAAAATAATATTAGTGATGTATTGTTTCTACATACAAATAAAATGATTTGACAAACTAATTCATTACATTTATCGATAAAATGGCAAAACATCAAACTCTCAGAGTATTCACTGGTTTATTTTAATTAATTAAGTATTTACTTCTCTCCCTGTATGATGGGGAACATCATAGGACAGCTGTTCTCTCCTTCTGTCCTTACATGGGTCTAGAAACTGAGTCCAGGTCCTCAGGCTTGTGTGACAAGCACTTTTACACAGTGAGCCATCTTGTTGGCACTTTATTGCTTGTTTATTTATTTATTTGCTATTACCCTCCCACATCTCTCTCTCTCTCTCTCTCTCTCTGTCTCTCTCTCTCTCTGTCTCTCTCTCTCTCTGTGTGTGTGTGTGTGTGTGTGTGTGTGTGTGTGTGTGTGTGTTTGTGTGTGTATTTCAATGCTGAGCCTCAAATCCTGGGTCTGGTTCAGGATAGACACCCAGCCTTTGTTTTTAGAAAGGGTCCTGGTGTGTAGCCTAGATTGGCCTCCACTTTGAACTCAGAACCCTCCTGCTTCTGTGCTCCAAGTGCCAGGATTACAGGTGTGTAGTAGAATGTCCAATTACTTCTGTATTGAAAATATTTTAGTACACTCATTTCTTTGAGTGTGTGTGTCTGCGTGTGTGCAATAGCACACATGTATAGGTCAAAGGGCAGCTTACAGGACTTGCATCTCTCCTGGTTGTCTTCTACCAAGTGGCTCTCGGGTTCTTACTCACGTGGGTCATGCTTGGCAGCCAGCAGAGCAGTCACCTGCTGAGCCACTTCTCTATAGATTGGTTTCTGTTTTGCTTTAGTGAAAATGTATTGCAGGGCTCCAACAACTTGTTTCTTTTTCTTCTCAATGTCTTGCTCTGCAGCTTCCTTGGCCCTTTCTGTTCAAATACCAGAGTCAGGCATTTGGTACTGGCCATGTGAAAACTGTTAAAAATGGGGGGGGGGGGTGCCTTCTGAAATTCTTCTATTTCTCTCTGATGATTCTGGCCTTCTCCTTTTGTAGACAGTTGGGATGGGCATCACAGATCCTCTTACCTGGGGGTGGGGGGCACAATTTGAATTCTTCAGTGGACTGTCTCCCTTCTTGGAAGCAGAAGGCTTCCTGGAGAAGAGTGTGAGCTTGGAGCCATCCTCTTCAGGTGCTATAGCACACTGGCTTCTAGTGATGCATTAGATTTGTTTTGGCTACTTGAGTCCACAAAGAAGCCACTGGGCCACTTTCTTAAGGATGCTGACCTCCCTGAGATCTCCTAGGCTGAAGCCCCTCCCAGCTCAGACCCTGGTCACTGTGGACTACCTCCCTATGAACCTGATAGGGCAGTGTGGCAGTCTTTGGCCTGGATGCCCTTGGATCTTGCATCCTGGCGAGTTGAACCAATTGTCCACTCTCTGCCAGGGCTGCTGCTAATGCTGCCACTCTTTATGGAAGTGGTGTTTGAGGATCATTGTCATTATAGCTGGACGCCATGGCTACTCCCTATACAGGAGGATGACAGAGCTGAAATTATTTACATGTATGTTTTAAAGGTCCCTCTTTTGAAACCCGGAAACAGGCATCTCTAAAGCCATACTCTCTGAAAATTAAGATACTGCAAATGTTGCATTTAGGCCTGGGGAACATGAAGAAGAAACTTCTTAGGGGTGATGGAGGTATGCTATCTTGACTGTATTTCTGGGTCACATGGCTTTGTTACTCTAACAGAGAGTCAGTGTCCTGTATGTGTGAGATATATACCCTTTGCCATACAACTGCTGTAATTTAACAACCTGTACAAATTCAAGAGACTTCTATTTCCATGAAGATAGGCATTCATTCCCTGTCAGTTCTGCTAAGGACAAACTTAGGATATTATATACAAAGCAAGCATAAGATAAATCTTATATATAAAGCAAGCATGAGCTTTGCCTCAGTACCCAAGAAGCAAAGGGCAATGGAATCTTTTCTGATGCCTGCATTCTAGATGTCCGGCTCAAAAGAAGGTGGCACTCAGATCGTCAACGAGAGCAGACTTTCAAGTCCCAGGAAAAGCCTGTTCTTCCTAGCCAAAGGACCAGGAAGAGTCTGTGTGTGACGGCTCCTGTCATTTATCCGAGCTCTTTGGGGGTCAAAGAAGGGAGATCTTAAATTTGAGGACAGTCTAGGCTACAGAGTAAGAGTCTGTCTCAGTACAGAATACGTAAATAAACAAATAAACATAGCAAAAGAGAAATGTGTTAACCAAAGAACCAGGAAATGATCAGCTTTGGCAGACAGAGGAGACACCAACAAGACACCAAGCCAAAAACTACCTTGCTACAATAAATTATCGGTGCTGGTTAGTTTTGTTTTGTATTTTGTTTCTGTTTTTTTGTTTTGTTTTGTTTTTGTCAGCTTGACACTAGCTCAGATCATTTGGAAAGGGGACCCTCAACTGAGAAAATGTGACAAGAGTGACCTGTAGACAAACCTGTATGATATTTTCCTGATTGGTGTTTGATAAGGGAGAGCCCAGCCCACAGTGAGTGGTGTCAGTCCTGGACAGGTGGGCCTGGGCTGTGGAGGAGAGCAGGCGGGGCCAGTCACAGGGAGCAAGCCAGTCAGCATCCTCCTCCATGGGCTGTGCACCAGCTCCTGCCAGGTGCAGTAAACTCTCCTCCCTATTGTCCACACTGCAGGAACAGCATTAAACATGCCAGCAAAACCAGAAAGTCCCAATGAGCTTCACTATAACATAATGCTCCAAATGTCAAAGTCTCAATATACATAGTAGGGCCAAAGACATAGTTTACTTGATAGAGTACTTGCCTAGAACACATGATGCTCAGGGTTCTGTCCCCTGAACTGCAGGAAATGGAGTCAGGCACACCCCTGCAACATCAGCATTTAGGTGACAGATGCAGGTAGATGAAGAATCGGCAAGCAGCCTCAGGTATGGACTGAGTTGAAGGACAGCCTGGGCTCCATGCAACCCTGACCTCTCCACCTCCCAGACACTAAAATGTTTCCTTTCCTTCGCTAGACATAGTGCTGGTGCTTGCCTTGAGTTACAGCACTTGGGAGGCTGAGAGGCTACCTTGGACCACTTTGTAAGTTCCAAACCTGCCAGAGTGACATACTGAGATTTCCTCTGAAAACAAAACAACAATAACAACAAAACTGGAAATATATAACCTATAAATGTCAACTCTAAGACAAATGGAAGGAGAGATGGTTCAGTGGTTGAGAACACCGACTGCTCTTCCAGAGGTCTTGAGTTCAAATCCCAGCAAACAATGCTTGCTGACAACCATCTGTAGTGGATTCTGATGACTCTTCCAGTATGTCTGAAGATATCATATATAAAATAAATCTTTAGAGCCTAGGGTGGTGGCATGCGCCTGTAATCCCAGCACTCTGGGAGGCAGAGGCAGGCAAATTTCTGACTCCGAAGCCAGCCTAGTCTACAGAGTGAGTTCCAGGAGAGCCAGGGCAACACAGAGAAACCCTATCTCTGTGATTTGCAAAAACAAATCCAAAATCAAATAAAATAAATCGTTAAAAATATATGAAATGCATATTAAGGTTATCTAACTAAAGATTTAAGGCAGCCTTCATAAACCTAATTCAAAGGATAAATTAAAAAGATGTTTGAAAAAAATGGGTTTGATGTAAACTGTCCCTGTCCCCAGCAAGCTGCACTCCCCCCTCATGGCTTTATCCCAGGCCCCAACTCCAGCAGGCATTCCTGAAGGACCCACTAGCCAGGCCTGCCAGTGAAGCAGGCAGGCAAGCTTCAGATCTTCACTGTCCCTTCTCTCCTCCCAATGTCATCCCCCAGCCTCATGGTCCCTCACCTCTGTAGCAGACCCCCTGCCAAGGGCTCTCCACAGTCTCTGAGCTCCTTCCCAGAGGACTAAACAGATGCTGGTGGAACAGCCTGCTTTCTCCCCTCTTGTGGACCCCTCAGCCTGGATCCTAGCCCATCCCCCTTCCTAAGTTTCAGTTCTAGGGAAACAATCTACCTGACAACTAGGAAGACATTCTACCTGAAACCATGGCCACATCTAGCAGGATTCTAGGAGAAGAATTCTCAACAGACACCACAGCATCCTAAGGACCAGAGAGGACAAAAGAAACCAAGAGAAAAAACCCCACTCGCCCACTAAAGACAAGAGCAGGTGATCAGTACCTAGAATTACAATGATCCCAACCCCAGATGCTTCGATGCCAGCATACAAACTCTATTGATGGAGCGTCAGGGGCCGGGCAGCACTACAGGAGGAGATGCTGTTGGCCCGCGGTGGCGCTCAGCGCCCAGCGCTCAGGCACCAAGGGCATCCAGCCTGAATGCTGAGGACAGAAGCCTTTGATGACACAGCACTGACATTCATGGAAGACACATTGTGACCCCCTATGTGGAGCGCATCTGCAGGCTCTGAGCGCCAAGGAGCAGAAGGCAAAGAGAAGACATTAGCGGGGGATGTGAAAACCCGTCCTCCACGAAGTGCACCCAAAAACCAGCTCCCTTCTAGAACCAAAAATGCCCTGCCCAGATCGAAGCCTGCCCCAGCAGGGCAGTCAAGAAAGGGCAGCCACGCCTCTTACAGAAGGGTCCTTCTACCTGGAATATTCGCTTCTTGCGGAATTTACATTGGTGGTGAAGCAGAAGCTGCCAGGAGTCTATGTACAGCCATCTTTCCGCTCGCCATTAGTGTGGTTTGGAGTAATATTCATTAGGCACGGGCTCTATCAGGACGGCATATTCAAGTTTACGGTGTACATTCCCGATAATTATCCAGATGGCGACTGTCCACGCCTGCTGTTTGATATCCCGGTCTTTCACCCACTAGTGGATCCCACCTCGGGCGAGCTGGATGTACAAAGAAAATTCGCCAAGTGGATGCGCAACCACAATCGTATATGGCAGGTGTTAATGTATGCAAGGAGAGTCTTCTACAAGATCAGCACGAAGAATCCCCTAAACCCAGACGCTGCAATGCTCTATGAAAGAGACATTCAGCTTTTTAAAGGTAAAGTGGCCGAAAGTGTTAACATCTGTATGGCTCATCTGTTTGACCTGCCGAAGATAGAAGACCCCTATGCCATTAGCTTTTCCCCGTGGAACCCTTTTGTACATGTTGAGGCCAGAGAAAAGATGCTGACTCCGAAAAAGAAGCGCGAGGAACAGCACAGTAAGAGTGTTCACGTTGCTGGTCTCTCGTGGGTCAAGCCTGGCTCCCTACAGCCTTTCAGTAAAGAAGAGAAAACTGTAGCAACCTAAGAGCCGGTGGAGCCGGGGCACCACACACTTTCCTGCTGGACTCTGGCCTCCTTAAAGCAAAGGCCCGACTGAAGAGGAGACTTGGTGAACAGCGGCTGGCTATCAGTGTTGTGTGTGCGTAGGTTCTACCAGCAGGCTAAGGAGACCTCTCATTAAATAAAGCGTTACTTCTGTGGAAAGTGTCAGAGTGGATCTAGTTCACTACTCCAAATTACGGGGGGACCTCGTGACTTCTGCATTTTTCTTCACATGTGAGAGGTAATTTGGGTTTACTTAAACTAAGAGAACAGAGAGCAATGTGTAATAGCTGGTGTTGGTAGTTTCAGCTGTACATATGTTAGACCGTGAGGAAGGGTGGAGAACAGACTCCAGAGTGCGTCCTTTTGCATAGAGCACTGGCTTCCGGGGCTCAGGCTGCTGAGCTGCTGTAAACATCTAGCTCGGAGGCCTTAGGAAAGCAGGCAGAACCAGGACGCTGGTTCAGACTTTTGTCTGTTCTTTTTTTTTTTTTTTAAGGCAAATTACTGTATTTCCATGACAGGAATAAGAGAAAAGTGTTCAAATGGTTATACTTTTGTTTTTTGTTTCTTTTTCGAGATAGGGTTTCTCTATCTAGAGCTGTCTCTCCTGGAACTCACTCTGTAGACCAGGCTGGCCTGGAACTCAGAAATTCACCTGTCTCTCCTCCCAAGTGCTGGGATTAAAGGCGTGTGCCACCACTGCCCTGCTTGTTCAAATGGTTTCTCATGAAACCAGGTATTTAAATGGTGAATGAGCGATGTATTAGTGGAAATGAACTAAAGCAATAAATGGTTGTCATTTATGCAGGACAAAAACCTCTATTGATAACAGGATAATGTGTCTCCACTAGAGCTCAGCAACCCTACCACAACAGGCCCTGGGAAATGCAGCACAGTTGAAGGGTAAGAAAAGGGCACTGAAATACCTTTATGGATGTGATCAAAGTCCTTAAACAGGAAATGGAGGAAACCTTTAAGGAAATCTATGAAAACAAGCAAACAATGAAAAGAAAGTATAAATAGCTCTAAAAGGGAAAATTTAAATTTAAACAATACAGCTCCTTATATTGGAAAATTTCTTTCTTTCTTTCTTTTCAAAAATTTTTATTTATTTCATGTATGTGGGTACACTGTAGTTGTCTTTAGACACACCTGAAGAGGGCATCAGATCTCATTACAGACGGTTGTGAGCCACCATGCAGTTGCGGGAATTTGAACTCAGGACATCTGGAAGAGCAGTCAGTGCTCTTAACCACTGAGCCATCTCTCCAGCCCCAGGATACTTCTTAAAGGGAATATTCAACAAGAAGACATTGAAGTTCTTTTAATATCTATGCCCCAAACAGAAGGGCACCCAAGTTCATAAAGGAAACACAACTACAGCTTAAATCACATATAATCACACACGGATATTGGGAGACTTCAATGCTCCACTCTTGACAATACACAGGTTATCCATACAAAAATAAACAAAACAAAACACCTGGAGAAATGCTAATTGATCTCATAAAATAAATGGAACTCAAAGATATTTACAGCTGGGCAGTGGAGGTGCATGCCCATAATCCCAGCACTTGGGAGGCAGTGGAAGGCCGATTTCAGAGTTCAAGGCCAGCCTGGTCTACAGAGTGAGTTGCAGGACAGCCCGGGCTATGCAGAGAAACCCTGTCTTAAAAATACAAACCAACCAACCAACCAACCAACCAACCAAACAAACAAACAAACAAAAGATGTGTACTGAGCATTTCACTCAAACACAAAAGAATATTCCCTCTTCTCAGCACCTCATGGAACTTTCCCCAAGAGTGACCACATTCTCAGACACAAAGCAAGTCTCAATAGAAAAAAATTGAAACAACACCTTACATACTATCAGACCATCATAGATTAAAGCTAGATGTCTACAACAGGAGCAACAGAAAACTTAGATTAGATAGAGGAAGCTGAAAAATCTCTTTACTAATTAAAAAATGGGTCAAGACTATAATTATGAAATAAGGACTTTTTAAGAATTTAATGAAAGTGAATATGCAGTATACCAAAACTTATGGGACACAATGAAAAGGAGTCTATGGGGCTGGAGAGATGGCTCAGTGGTTAAGTGCACTAACTGTCCTTACAGAGAGGTCTTGAGTTCAAGTCCCAGTAACCACATGGTGGCTCACAACCATCTGTAATGGGAAACAATGCCCTCTTCTGGTGTGGCTGAAGGCAGGGACTGTGTACTCATATACATAAAATAAATTAATTAATTAATAAAAAATTAAAATTGTTTAAAAAAACAAAAAGGGAGTCTAAAAGGCAAGTTCATAGCACGAAATGCCCACATAAAAAATTGGAGAGATCTTCCACTAACAGCCGCACACCTGAAAGCTTTAGAACATAAAGAAGAAATCACACCCAACAGGAGTAGACTGCAGGAAATAGTGAGACTCAGGGCTGAAATCAACCAGACAGAAACAAACAAAAAACAATACCAAGAATCAATGAACAAATAGTTGGTTCTTTGAGAGAATCAGTAAGATTGACAAGCCCTTATCCAAATTACCCAAAACACAAAGAGAGAAGATCCAAATGAACAAAGATAAAGAGAAAAAGGGAGACACAAAACAGACATCAAGGGCCAGAAGGGGGTGGTGCACACCTTTAATCCCTGCACTTGGGAGGCAGAGGCAGGAGGGTCTCTGAGTTCAAGTCCAGCCTGATCTACACAGTGAGTTCCAGGACAGACAGGCCTACACAGAGAAACCCTGTCTCAAAAAACAAAACAACAACAACAAAAAAAAAACAAAGACAAAAACAAACAAAAAATCAAGGAAATACAGGGAATCATAAGATCATGCTTTAAAAACCTATATTTTACCAAATTGGGAAATCTAAATGAAATGAATAAATTTCTTGATACAAATTGCCTACCAAAGCTAAGATCAAATAAGCAATTTAAACAGACTCATAAACCTCAGTGAAATATAAGAAGTAATTAAAATCTACTGACCCAAAATGCTCATGGATAGACACAGCATTTTACCAGACTTTCAAAGACCCTAGCCCTAACTTCTAATCCTAACAGCTAATGCCAATTGGCCACAAAATAGAAGCATTATGAGCACTGCCAAGTTTTTCTTAGGAGGTCACAGTTTCCCTGACACTCCAACCACATAAAGACCCAACCAAAAAAAGATGGAATTACAGACCAATACCTACTATGAACATAGATGCACATATCTCAATAAAATACTTACAAACTGAATTCAAGAACACATAAAAAACCATCTACCATGACAAAGTAAGCTTCATCCTAGGGATTCAGGGATGGTTCAACATAACATAAATTGGTAAATGTTATTCACTATATAAACAAACTGAAAGACAAAAACCACGTGACCATCTCATTAGACACAGAAAAGGTCTTTGACAAAAATTCAACATCCCTTTATAATGAAAGTACCAGAGAGATTAGGGATACAAGGGACATACCTCAATGTAGTAAAGATAGTTTACAGCAAGCCCATAGCCATCCACATAAATGGAAAGAAACTCAAAATAATCCACCAAAATCAGGAACAAGAAATGGCTGCCCACATCTTTTCAATATAGTGCTTGAGGTCTTATTTAGAGCAATAAGACAACTGAAGGTCAAGAAGTTAGAAATTATGGCTGGAGAGATGGCTCAGCAGTTAAGAGCACTGACTGGTCTTCCAGAGGTCCTGAGTTCAATTCCCAGCAATCACAAGGTGGCTCACAACCATCTGTCATGGGGTCTGGTGCCCTCTTCTGGTGTGTCTGAAGAGAGCAATGGTGGTGTACTCATATCCATAAAATAAATAATTGTTTAAAAAAAAGTGACCAAGGCACTTCTTCTAAAATCACTTGAAATTGCCGTCCTTGACTCTTCAGGTCCATGGTAGACAAGTAGGTCAACCACTTATTGATGGTCATTTTGTAGTCATGGAATCAAAATGGAACCAATCAAAATCATCTCAAAAATTGGAACATGGACGACTCTTTCCTTCTGGGGCTAATCGATCTGTCTACCTGGGTGCCCTTGGACATATTCTGTATTACTGAGCATAGATTTTCCCATCTTAAAGCTGGTCAATGGTGGTACACGCCCTTAATCCCAAAACTCAAGAGGCAGAGGCACAAGGATCTCTGTGAACTCCAGGCCAGCCTGGTCTACAGAGTGAGTTCTAGGACAGCCAAGTCTACGCAGAGAACTCCTGTCTCAAATAAGCAAACAAACACAAAAAAAATCAAAAATTTGTATTTCTCACCTAGAATGAGGATAATATCACCCATCTCATAGGAATTATAAGGAGTAAAACATATAAAGTCTTAGAACACGTGTTATAAAATGTAAAGCATTTAAAATAATATTAGTGATGTATTGTTTCTACATACAAATAAAATGATTTGATAAACTAATTCATTACATGTATCGATAAAATGGCAAAACATCAAACTCTCAGAGTATTCACTGGTTTATTTTAATTAATTAAGTATTTACTTCTCTCCCTGTATGATGGGGAACATCATAATACAGCTGTTCTCCCTTCTGTCCTTACATGGGTCTAGAAACTGAGTCCAGGTCCTCAGGCTTGTGTGACAAGTACTTTTACACAGTGAGCCATCTTGTTGGTACTTTATTGCTTGCTTATTTATTTATTTGCTATTACCCTCCCACATCTCTCTCTCTCTCTCTCTCTCTCTCTCTCTCTCTCTCTCTGTGTGTGTGTGTGTGTGTGTATTTCAACGCTGAGCCTCAAATCCTGGGTCTGGTTCAAGATAGACACCCAGCCTTTGTTTTTAGAAAGGGTCCTGGTGTGTAGCCTAGATCGGCCTCCACTTTGAACTCAGAACCCTCCTGCTTCTGTGCTCCAAGTGCCAGGATTACAGGTGTGTAGTAGAATGTCCAATTACTTCTGTATTGAGAATATTTTAGTACACTCATTTCTTTGTGTGTGTGTCTGCGTGTGTGCAATAGCACACATGTATAGGTCAAAGGGCAGCTTACAGGACTTGCATCTCTCCTGGTTGTCTTCTACAAAGTGGCTCTCAGGTTCTTACTCATGTGGGTCATGCTTGGCAGCAAGCAGAGCCCTCACCTGCTGAGCCACTTCTCTATAGATTGGTTTCTGTTTTGCTTTAGTGAAAATGTATTGCAGGGCTCCAACAACTTGTTTCTTTTTCTTCTCAATGTCTTGCTCTGCAGCTTCCTTGGCCCTTTCTGTTCAAATACCAGAGTCAGGCATTTGGTACTGGCCATGTGAAAACTGCTAAAAATGGGGGGGGGGGGTGCCTTCTGAAATTCTTCTATTTCTCTCTGATGATTCTGGCCTTTTCCTTTTGTAGACAGTTGGGATGGGCATCACAGATCCTCTTACCTGGGGGTGGGGGGCACAATTTGAATTCTTCAGTGGACTGTCTCCCTTCTTGGAAGCAGAAGGCTTCCTGGAGAAGAGTGTGAACTTGGAGCCATCCTCTTCAGGTGCTATAGCACACTGGCCTCTAGTGATGCATTAGATTTGTTTTGGCTTCTTGAGTCCACAAAGAAGCCACTGGGCCACTTTCTTAAGGATGCTGACCTCCCTGAGATCTCCTAGGCTGAAGCCCCTCCCAGCTCAGACCCTGGTCACTGTGGACTACCTCCCTATGAACCTGATAGGGCACTGTGGCATCTTTGGCCTGGATGCCCTTGGATCTTGCATCCTGGCGAGTTGAACCAATTGTCCACTCTCTGCTAGGGCTGCTGCTAATGCTGCCACTCTTTATGGAAGTGGTGTTTGAGGATCATTGTCATTATAGCTGGACGCCATGGCTGCTCCCTATACAGGAGGATGACAGAGCTGAAATTATTTACATGTGTGTTTTAAAGGTCCCTCTTTTGAAACCCGGAAACAGGCATCTCTAAAGCCATACTCTCTGAAAATTAAGATACTCTAAATGTTGCATTTAGGCCTGGGGAACATGAAGAAGAAACTTCTTAGGGGTGATGGAGGTATGCTATCTTGACTGTATTTCTGGGTCACATGGCTTTGTTACTCTAACAGAGAGTCAGTGTCCTGTATGTGTGAGATATATACCCTTTGCCATACAACTGCTGTAATTTAACAACCTGTACAAATTCAAGAGACTTCTATTTCCATGAAGATAGGCATTCATTCCCTGTCAGTTCTGCTAAGGACAAACTTAGGATATTATATACAAAGCAAGCATAAGATAAATCTTATATATAAAGCAAGCATGAGCTTTGCCTCAGTACCCAAGAAGCAAAGGGCAATGGCTTCCTTTTTGATGGCTCCATTCTAGAAGTCCGGCTCAAAAGAAGGTGGCACTCAGATCGTCAACCAGAGCAGACTTTCAGGTCCCAGGAAAAGCCTGTTCTTCCTAGCCAAAGGACCAGGAAGAGTCTGTGTGTGACGGCTCCTGTCATTTATCCCAGCTCTTTGGGGGTCAAAGAAGGGAGATCTTGAATTTGAGGACAGTCTAGGCTACACAGCAAGAGTCTGTCTCAGTATAGAATACGTAAAGAAACAAATAAACATAGCAAAAGAGAAATATGTTAACCAAAGGACCAAGAAATGATCAGCTTTGGCAGACAGAGGAGACACCAACAAGACACCAAGCCAAAAACTACCTTGCTACAATAAACTATCGGTGCTGCTTAGTTTTGTTTTGTATTTTGTTTCTGTTTTTTTGTTTTGTTTTGTTTTGTTTTTGTCAACTTGAAACTACCTCAGATCATTTGGAAAGGGGACCCTCAACTGAGAAAATGTGACAAGAGTGACCTGTAGACAAACCTGTATGATATTTTCCTGATTGGTGTTTGATAAGGGAGACCCCAGCCCACAGTGAGTGGTGTCAGTCCTGGACAGGTGGGCCTGGGCTGTGGAGGAGAGCAGGCGGGGCCAGTCACAGGGAGCAAGCCAGTCAGCATCCTCCTCCATGGGCTGTGCACCAGCTCCTGCCAGGTGCAGTAAACTCTCCTCCCTATTGTCCACACTGCAGGAACAGCATTAAACATGCAGGCAAAACCAGAAAGTCCCAATGAGCTTCACCATAACATAATGCTCCAAATGTCAAAATCTCAATATACATAGTAGGGCCAAAGACATAGTTTACTTGATAGAGTACTTGCCTAGAACACATGATCCTCAGGATTCTGTCCCCTGAACTGCAGGAAATGGAGTCAGGCACACCCCTGCACCATCAGCATTTAGGTGACAGATGCAGGTAGATGAAGAATCGGCAAGCAGCCTCAGGTATGGACTGAGTTGAAGGACAGCCTGGGCTCCATGCGACCCTGACCTCCCCACCTCCCAGACACTAAAATGTTTCCTTTCGTTCGCTAGACGTGGTGCTGGTGCTTGCCTTTGGTTACAGCACTTGGGAGGCTGAGAGGCCACCTTGGACCACATTGTAAGTTCCAAACCTGCCAGAGTGACATACTGAGATTTCCTCTGAAAACAAAACAACAATAACAACAAAACTGGAAATATATAACCTATAAATGTCAACTCTAAGACAAATGGCTGGAGAGATGGCTGTGTTTGAGAACACCGACTGCTCTTCCAGAGGTCTTGAGTTCAAATCCCAGCAAACAATGCTTGCTGACAACCATCTGTAGTGGATTCTGATGACCTCTTCCAGTATGTCTGAAGATATCATATATAAAATAAATCTTTAGAGCCTGGTGGTGGTGGCATGGGCCTGTAATCCCAGCAATCTGGGAGGCAGAAGCAGGCAGATTTCTGACTCCGAAGCCAGCCTAGTCTACAGAGTGAGTTCCAGGAGAGCCAGGGCAACACAGAGAAATCCTGTCTCCCAAAAACAAATCCAAAATCAAATAAAATAAATCATTAAAAAATATGAAATGCATATTAAGGTTATCTAACTAAAGATTTAAGGCAGCCTTCATAAAACTAATTCGAAGGATAAATTAAAAACATGTTTGAAAAAAAATGAGTTTGATGTAAACTGTCCCTGTCCCCAGCAAGCTGCACTCCCCCCTCATGGCTTTATCCCAGGCCCCAACTCCAGCAGGCATTCCTGAAGGACCCACTAGCCAGGCCTGCCAGTGAAGCAGGCAGGCAAGCTTCAGATCTTCACTGTCCCTTCTCTCCTCCCAATGTCATCCCCCAGCCTCATGGTCCCTCACCTCTGTAGCAGACCCCCTGCCAAGGGCTCTCCACAGTCTCTGAGCTCCTTCCCAGAGGACTAAACAGATGCTGGTGGAACAGCCTGCTTTCCCCCCTCTTGTGGACCCCTCAGCCTGGATCCTAGCCCATCCCCCTTCCTAAGTTTCAGATCTAGGGAAACAATCTACCTGACAACTAGGAAAACATTCTACCTGAAACCATGGCCACATCTAGCAGGATTCTAGGAGAAGAATTCTCAACAGACACCACAGTGTCCTAAGGACCAGAGAGGACAAAAGAAACCAAGAGAAAAAACCCCACTCACCCACTAAAGACAAGAGCAGGTGATCAGTACCTAGAATTACAATGATCCCAACCCCAGATGCTTCGATGCCAGCATACAAACTCTATTGATGGAGCGTCAGGGGCCGGGCAGCACTACAGGAGGAGATGCTGTTGGCCCGCGGTGGCGCTCAGCGCCCAGCGCTCAGGCACCAAGGGCATCCAGCCTGAATGCTGAGGACAGAAGCCTTTGATGACACAGCACTGACGTTCATGGAAGACACATTGTGACCCCTATGTGGAGCGCATCTGCAGGCTCTGAGCGCCAAGGAGCAGAAGGCAAGGAGAAGACATTAGCGGGGGATGTGAATACCAGTCCTCCACGAAGTGCACCCAAAAAATAGCTCCCTTCTAGAACCAAAAATGCCCTGCCCAGATCGAAGCCTGCCCCAGCAGGGCAGTCAAGAAAGGGCAGCCACGCCTCTTACAGAAGGGTCCTTCTACCTGGAATATTCGCTTCTTGCGGAATTTACATTGGTGGTGAAGCAGAAGCTGCCAGGAGTCTATGTACAGCCATCTTTCCGCTCGCCATTAGTGTGGTTTGGAGTAATATTCATCAGGCACGGGCTCTATCAGGACGGCATATTCAAGTTTACGGTGTATATTCCCGATAATTATCCAGATGGCGACTGTCCACGCCTGCTGTTTGATATCCCGGTCTTTCACCCACTAGTGGATCCCGCCTCGGGCGAGCTGGATGTACAAAGAAAATTCGCCAAGTGGATGCGCAACCACAATCGTATATGGCAGGTGTTAATGTATGCAAGGAGAGTCTTCTACAAGATCAGCACGAAGAATCCCCTAAACCCAGACGCTGCAATGCTCTATGAAAGAGACATTCAGCTTTTTAAAGGTAAAGTGGCCGAAAGTGTTAACATCTGTATGGCTCATCTGTTTGACCTGCCGAAGATAGAAGACCCCTACGCCATTCGCTTTTCTCCGTGGAACCCTTTTGTACATGATGAGGCCAGAGAAAAGATGCTGACTCCGAATAAGAAGCGCGAGGAACAGCACAGTAAGAGTGTTCACGTTCCTGGCCTCTCATGGGTCAAGCCTGGCTCCCTACAACCTTTCAGTAAAGAAGAGAAAACTGTAGCAACCTAAGAGCCGGTGGAGCCGGGGCACCACACACTTTCCTGCTGGACTCTGGCCTCTTTAAAGCAAAGGCCCGACTGAAGAGGAGACTTGGTGAACAGCGGCTGGCTATCAGTGTTGTGTGTGCGTAGGTTCTACCAGCAGGCTAAGGAGACCTCTCATTAAATAAAGCGTTACTTCTGTGGAAAGTGTCAGAGTGGATCTAGTTCACTACTCCAAATTACGGGGGGACCTCGTGGCTTCCGCATTTTTCTTCACATGTGAGAGGTAATTTGGGTTTACTTAAACTAAGAGAACAGAGAGCAATGTGTAATATAGCTGGTGTTGGTAGTTTCAGCTGTACACATGTTAGACAGTGAGGAAGGGTGGAGAACAGACTCCAGAGTGCGTCCTTTTGCATAGAGCACTGGCTTCCCGGACTCAGGCTGCTGAGCTGCTGTAAACATCTAGCTCGGAGGCCTTAGGAAAGCAGGCAGAACAGCGCGCTGGTTCAGACTTTTTTAAGGCAAATTACTGTATTTCCATGACAGGAATAAGAGAAAAGTGTTCAAATGGTTATACTTTTGTTTTTTGTTTCTTTTTCGAGATAGGGTTTCTCTATGTAGAGCTGTCTCTCCTGGAACTCACTCTGTAGACCAGGCTGGCCTGGAACTCAGAAATTCACCTGTCTCTCCTCCCAAGTGCTGGGATTAAAGGCGTGTGCCACCACTGCCCTGCTTGTTCATATGGTTTCTGATGTAACCAGGTATTTAAATGGTGAATGAGCGATGTATTAGTGGAAATGAACTAAAGCAATAAATGGTTGTCATTTATGCAGGACAAAAACCTCTATTGATAACAGGATAATGTGTCTCTCCACTAGAGCTTAGCAACCCTACCACAAGAGGCCCTGGGAAATGCAGCAGTGTTGAAGGGTAAGAAAAGGCTTCTAAAATACCTTTATGGATGTGATCAAAGTCCTTAAACAGGAAATGGAGGAAACCTTTAAGGAAATCTATGAAAACAAGCAAACAATGAAAAGAAATGTATAAATAGCTCTAAAAAGGAAATTTTAAATTTAAACATTACAGCTCCTTATATTGGAAATTTTCTTTCTTTCTTTTTTAAAAATTTTTATTTATTTCATGTATGTGGGTACACTGTAGTTGTCTTTAGACACACCTGAAGAGGGCATCAGATCTCATTACAGACGGTTGTGAGCCACCATGCAGTTGCGGGAATTTGAACTCAGGACATCTGGAAGTGCAGTCAGTGCTCTTAACCACTGAGCCATCTCTCCAGCCCCAGGATACTTCTTAAAGGGATTATTCAGCAAGAAGACATTGAAGTTCTTTTAATATCTAAGCCCTAAACAGAAGGGCACCCAAGTTCATAAAGGAAACACAACTACAGCTTAAATCACATATAATCACACATGGATATTGAGAGACTTCAATGTTCCACTCTTGACAATACACAGGTTATCAATACAAAAATAAACAAAACAAAACACCTGGAGAAATGCTAATTGATCCCATAAAATAAATGGAACTCAAAGATATTTACAGCTGGGCAGTGGAGGTGCATGCCCGTAATCCCAGCACTTGGGAGGCAGTGGAAGGCCGATTTCAGAGTTCAAGGCCAGCCTTGTCTACAGAGTGAGTTGCAGGACAGCCTGGGCTATGCAGAGAAACCCTGTCTCAAAAATACAAACCAAAACAAACAAACAAACAAACAAACAAAAGATATGTACAGACCATTTCACTCAAACACAAAAGAATATTCCCTCTTCTCAGCACCTCATGGAACTTTCCCCAAGAGTGACCACATTCTCAGACACAAAGCAAGTCTCAATAGAAAAAAATTAAAACAACACCTTACTCACTATCAGACCATCACAGATTAAAGCTAGATGTCTACAACAGGAGCAACAGAAAACTTAGATAGAGGAAGCTAAAAAAATCTCTTTACTAATTAAAAAATGGGTCAAGACTATAATTATGAAATAAGGACTTTTTAAGAATTTAATGAAAGTGAATATGCAGTATACCAAAACTTATGGGACACAATGAAAAGGAGTCTACGGGGCTGGAGAGATGGCTCAGTGGTTAAGAGCACTAACTGTCCTTACAGAGAGGTCTTGAGTTCAAGTCCCAGTAACCACATGGTGGCTCACAACCATCTGTAATGGGAAACAATGCCCTCTTCTGGTGTGGCTGAAGGCAGGGACTGTGTACTCATATACATAAAATAAATTAATTAATTAATAAAAAAACTAAAATTGTTTAAAAAAACAAAAAGGGAGTCTAAAAGGCAAGTTCCTAACCCGAAGGGCCCACATAAAAAATTGGAGAGATCTTCCACTAACAGCCGCACACCTGAAAGCTTTAGAACATAAAGAAGAAATCACACCCAACAGGAGTAGACTGCAGGAAATAGTGAGACTCAGGGCTGAAATCAACCAGACAGAAACAAACAAAAAACAATACAAAGAATCAATGAACAAATAGTTGGTTCTTTGAGAGAATCAGTAAGATTGACAAGCCCTTATCCAAATTACCCAAAACACAAACAGAGAAGATCCAAATGAACAAAGATAAAGAGAAAAAGGGAGACATAAGGCCAGCCTGGTCTACAGAGTGAGTTCCAGCTCAGCCAGGGCTCTACAGAGGACAAACCCTGTCTCAAAAAAAAAAAAAAAAGCCAATCCAAGAAACCAAAACAAAATAGAAGAAAAAGGGAGACACAAAACAGACATCAAGGGCTGGGAGGTGGTGGCGTATGCCTTTACTCCCAGCACTTTGGAGGCAAAAGCAGATAGATCTCTAAGTTTGAGGCCAGCCTGGTCTACAAAGTGAGTTCCAGGACAGCCAGGGCTACATAGAGAAACCCTCTCTCGAAAAATGAAAACAAAACAAAAAAAAAAATTCAAGGAAATACAGAGAATCATAAGATCATGCTTTAAAAACCTATATTCTACCAAATTGGAAAATCTAAATGAAATAAATAAATTTCTTGATACATACTGCCTACCACAGTTAAGATCAAATAAGCAATTTAAACAGACTCATAACCCTCACTGAAATAGAAGCAGTAATTAAAATCTACTGACCAAAAGTGCTCATGGAGAGATGTTTTTAACACAGCATTTTTACCAGACTTTCAAAGACCCTAACCTTAAGACTTAATGTCAATACTCCACGAAATAGAAACAAAATGAACACTGCCCAGTTTTTCTTTGGAGGTCACAGTTTCCCTGACACTCAAACCACATAAAGACCCAACCAAAAAAAGATGGAATTACAGACCAATATCCACTATGATCATAGATGCAAAAATCTCAATAAAATACTTAACAAACCGAATCCAAGAACACATAAAAACACTATCCACCATGATAAAGTAAGCTTCATCCTTGTACTGGCTAGTTTTGTGTGTCAACTTGACACAGGCCTCTGCATCAGCTCCTGCTTCCTGACCTGCTTGAGTTCCAGTCCTGACTTCCTTTAGTGATGAACTGCAACATGGAAGTGTAAGCTCAATAAACCCTTTCCTCCCCAACTTGCTTCTTGGTCATGATGTTTGTGCAGGAATAGAAACCCTGACTAAGATAAATTGGTACCAGCATAGTGTGGTATTCCTGTGACAACCTGACCATGTTTTGGAGAAGATTGTAGAAGGACTTTGGAACTTTGAGCTAGAAAAGCTGTGGAAAGTTCTGTAGGAGCTTGAAAGACAGTGTTACAAACAGTGCAGAAGATGGAGGCCTGGCTTGTGAAATTTCAGAGGGAAGATTAAAGACTCTTAAAGTGGCCGTGTTTTGATTGTGAAGATTCTGTGGTTTTGGTTAGCTGGGGCTGAAGAACCAGCTGTAAGTAACAAGATGCCAGAACCACTAAAGCAGACCTTTGTGTTACTGGAAGTATTGATGCTAGTTAGCTGGAGCTAAGAAATTAGAGGTGATTAAGAAGAGACCAGCATCACTGAGATGAAATCTTCTTGTAAGTGTTTTCTGAGAGCACAGAAGAGTGTGTTCCAGAGATAGCCACAATTGTATTTTGTGCTGTGGCTGTACTTGGTACTGTATAAGAGTCACCCAGATGGTACTGGTTTTGAAGGCATGAAGGGGTCATGAAGAGCAGCTGAGGCTCTTGGCACAGTGAGAGGCCACAGAAGGCCATTGGTGAAGGTGCAGCCTCAGCTGCAATTGATGGCCCAGGACTTGAATGGGTCATGCATAGGAGCAGAGGCTTGTCACCATGAAGAGAGTCTATGAGAGGCTATTGATGAAAGCTAATTATAGTAGAAGACAACAGTGCTTTGGAGATGCCAGTACCATGTGATGACCACCAAGAACAGCAGCAGCAGTGGAGTACAGGCAGCTGGAGCCTAGAAGACAAGCTGTGTGCTGCAAAGGACAGGACTGAAGAAGTGACCCAAGCCCTTGAAGGGGCTTGGAAGATTGTGAGTTGGATCCCAGACATTGAACCATTAGAGTTTGAGTTTTGCTTTTGGTTGTGACTGTGCCCCGATATGTTTCCCTCTTGAAGGAAGAAAGTATTTTAGTGGAGCCCACAGTTAAAAGATTTTGAATTTTTAAAAGACTTTGAATTTTAAAGACATTTGACATGTTAAGGTGATTGAACTTTTAATATGTAAAGACTGTGGGACTTTTAAAGTAATTTAGATCTTGGGGATGAATAAGAAAGTAAGGGTTGAGGCTTAATAGTGATGTGTTTGTGTGTCAAGTTGACAAGGGGTCAATTGTACTGGCTCGTTTTGTGTGTCAACTTGACAGAGGCTGGAGTTATCACAGAGAAAGGAGCTTCAGTTGGGGAAGTGCCTCCATGAGATCCAGCTATGCGGCATTTCCTCAATTAGTGATCAAGTGGAGAAGGCCCCTCGTGCATGGTACCACCTTTGAGCTGGTGCTCTTGGGTTCTGTAAGAGAGCAGGCTGAGCAAGCCAGAGGAAGCAAGCCAGTAAGAAACATCCCTCCATGGCCTCTGCATGAGCTCCTGCTTCCTGACCTGCTTGAGTTCCAGTCCTGACCTCCTTTAGTGATGAACTGCAATGTGGAAGTGTAAGCTCAATAAACCCTTTCCTCCCCAACTTGCTTCTTGGTCATGATGTCTGTGCAGGAATAGAAACCCTGACTAAGATAATCCTAGGGATTCAGGGATGGTTCAACATAACATAAATTGGTAAATGTTATTCACTACATAAACAAACTGAAAAACAAAAACCATGTGACCATCTCATTAGACACAGAAAAGATCTTTGACAAAAATTCAACATCCCTTTATAATGAAAGCACCAGAGAGATTAGGGATGCAAGGGACATACCTCAATGTAGTAAAGATAGTTTACAGCAAGCCCATAGCCATCCACATAAATGGAAAGAAACTCAAAATAATCCACCAAAATCAGGAACAAGAAATGGCTGCCCACATCTTTTCAATATAGTGCTTGAGGTCTTATTTAGAGCAATAAGACAACTGAAGGTCAAGAAGTTAGAAATTAGTGGTGGAGAGATGGCTCAGCAGTTAAGAGCACTGACTGGTCTTCCAGAGGTCCTGAGTTCAATTCCCAGCAATCACAAGGTGGCTCACAACCATCTGTCATGGGGTCTGGTGCCCTCTTCTGGTGTGTCTGAAGAGAGCAATGGTGGTGTACTCATATCCATAAAATAAATAATTGTTTAAAAAAAAGTGACCAAGGCACTTCTTCTAAAATCACTTGAAATTGCCGTCCTTGACTCTTCAGGGCCATGGTAGACAAGTAGGTCAATCACTTATTGATGGTCATTTTGTAGTCATGGAATCAAAATGGAGCCAATCAAAATCATCTCAAAAATTGGAACATGGACGACTCTTTCCTTCTGGGGCTAATTGATCTGTCTACCTGGGTGCCCTTGGACATATTCTGTATTACTGAGCATAGATTTTCCCATCTTAAAGCTTGGCAATGGTGGTACACGCCCTTAATCCCAAAACTCAAGAGGCAGAGGCACAAGGATCTCTGTGAACTCCAGGCCAGCCTGGTCTACAGAGTGAGTTCTAGGACAGCCAAGTCTACCCAGAGAACTCGTGTCTCAAATAAGCAAACACACACAAAAAAAAATCAAAAATTTGTATTTCTCACCTTGCATGAGGATAATATCACCCATCTCGTAGGAATTATAAGAAGTAAAAATATAAAGTCTTAGAACACGTGTTATAAAATGTAAAGCATTTAAAATAATATTAGTGATGTATTGTTTCTACATACAAATAAAATGATTTGATAAACTAATTCATTACATGTATCGATAAAATGGCAAAACATCAAACTCTCAGAGTATTCACTGGTTTATTTTAATTAATTAAGTATTTAGTTCTCTCCCTATATGATGGGGAACATCATAGGACAGCTGTTCTCTCCTTCTGTCCTTACATGGGTCTAGAAACTGAGTCCAGGTCCTCAGGCTTGTGTGACAAACACTTTTACACAGTGAGCCATCTTGTTGGTACTTTATTGCTTGCTTATTTATTTTGGTATTATCCCCCTCTCTTGTTTGTCTCTGTGTGTGTGTGTATGTGTGTGTGTGTGTGTGGTTGTGTGAATATTTCAATGCTGAGCCTCAAATCCTGGGTCTGGTTCAGGATAGACACCCAGCCTTTGTTTTTAGAAAGGGTCCTGGTGTGTAGCCTAGATTGGCCTCCACTTTGAACTCAGAAACCTCCTGCTTCTGTGCTCCAAGTGCCAGGATTACAGGTGTGTAGTAGAATGTCCAATTACTTCTGTATTGAAAACATTTTAGTACACTCATTTCTTTGTGTGTGTGTGTGTCTGTGTGTCTGCGTGTGTGCAATAGCACACATGTATAGGTCACAGGGCAGCTTGCAGGACTTGCATCTCTCCTGGTTGTCTTCTACAAAGTGGCTCTCGGGTTCTTACTCACGTGGGTCATGCTTGGCAGCAAGCAGAGCCCTCACCTGCTGAGCCACTTCTCTATAGATTGGTTTCTGTTTTGCTTTAGTGAAAATGTATTGCAGGGCTCCAACAACTTGTTTCTTTTTCTTCTCAATGTCTTGCTCTGCAGCTTCCTTGGCCCTTTCTGTTCAAATACCAGAGTCAGGCATTTGGTACTGGCCATGTGAAAACTGCTAAAAATGGGGGGGGGGGGTGCCTTCCGAAATTCTTCTATTTCTCTCTGATGATTCTGGCCTTCTCCTTTTGTAGACAGTTGGGATGGGCATCACAGATCCTCTTACCTGGGGGTGGGGGGCACAATTTGAATTCTTCAGTGGACTGTCTCCCTTCTTGGAAGCAGAAGGCTTCCTGGAGAAGAGTGTGAACTTGGAGCCATCCTCTTCAGGTGCTATAGCACACTGGCCTCTAGTGATGCATTAGATTTGTTTTGGCTTCTTGAGTCCACAAAGAAGCCACTGGGCCACTTTCTTAAGGATGCTGACCTCCCTGAGATCTCCTAGGCTGAAACCCCTCCCAGCTCAGACCCTGGTCACTGTGGACTACCTCCCTATGAACCTGATAGGGCAGTGTGGCAGTCTGTGGCCTGGATGCCCTTGGATCTTGCATCCTGGCGAGTTGAACCAATTGTCTACTCTCTGCTAGGGCTGCTGCTAATGCTGCCACTCTTTATGGAAGTGGTGTTTGAGGATCATTGTCATTATAGCTGGACGCCATGGCTGCTCCCTATACAGGAGGATGACAGAGCTGAAATTATTTACATGTGTGTTTTAAAGGTCCCTCTTTTGAAACCTGGAAACAGGCATCTCTAAAGCCATACTCTCTGAAAATTAAGATACTGCAAATGTTGCATTTAGGCCTTGGGAACATGAAGAAGAAACTTCTTAGGGGTGATGGAGGTATGCTATCTTGACTGTATTTCTGGGTCACATGGCTTTGTTACTCTAACAGAGAGTCAGTGTCCTGTATGTGTGAGATATATACCCTTTGCCATACAACTGCTGTAATTTAACAACCTGTACAAATTCAAGAGACTTCTATTTCCATGAAGATAGGCATTCATTCCCTGTCAGTTCTGCTAAGGACAAACTTAGGATATTATATACAAAGCAAGCATAAGATAAATCTTATATATAAAGCAAGCATGAGCTTTGCCTCAGTACCCAAGAAGCAAAGGGCAATGGCTTCCTTTTTGATGGCTCCATTCTAGAAGTCCGGCTCAAAAGAAGTTGGCACTCAGATCGTCAATGAGAGCAGACTTTCAGGTCCCAGGAAAAGCCTGTTCTTCCTAGCCAAAGGACCAGGAAGAGTCTGTGTGTGACGGCTCCTGTCATTTATCCCAGCTCTTTGGGGGTCAAAGAAGGGAGATCTTGAATTTGAGGACAGTCTAGGCTACACAGCAAGAGTCTGTCTCAGTATAGAATACGTAAAGAAACAAATAAACATAGCAAAAGAGAAATGTGTTAACCAAAGGACCAGGAAATGATCAGCTTTGGCAGACAGAGGAGACACCAACAAGACACCAAGCCAAAAACTACCTTGCTACAATAAATTATCGGTGCTGGTTAGTTTTGTTTTGTATTTTGTTTCTGTTTTTTTGTTTTGTTTTGTTTTTGTCAGCTTGACACTAGCGCAGATCATTTGGAAAGGGGACCCTCAACTGAGAAAATGTGACAAGAGTGACCTGTAGACAAACCTGTATGATATTTTCCTGATTGGTGTTTGATAAGGGAGAGCCCAGCCCACAGTGAGTGGTGTCAGTCCTGGGCAGGTGGGCCTGGGCTGTGGAGGAGAGCAGGCGGGGCCAGTCACAGGGAGCAAGCCAGTCAGCATCCTCCTCCATGGGCTGTGCACCAGCTCCTGCCAGGTGCAGTAAACTCTCCTCCCTATTGTCCACACTGCAGGAACAGCATTAAACATGCCAGCAAAACCAGAAAGTCCCAATGAGCTTCACCATAACATAATGCTCCAAATGTCAAAGTCTCAATATACATAGTAGGGCCAAAGACATAGTTTACTTGATAGAGTACTTGCCTAGAACACATGATGCTCAGGGTTCTGTCCCCTGAACTGCAGGAAATGGAGTCAGGCACACCCCTGCAACATCAGCATTTAGGTGACAGATGCAGGTAGATGAAGAATCGGCAAGCAGCCTCAGGTATGGACTGAGTTGAAGGACAGCCTGGGCTCCATGCGACCCTGACCTCCCCACCTCCCAGACACTAAAATGTTTCCTTTCCTTCGCTAGACATAGTGCTGGTGCTTGCCTTGAGTTACAGCACTTGGGAGGCTGAGAGGCCACCTTGGACCACATTGTAAGTTCCAAACCTGCCAGAGTGACATACTGAGATTTCCTCTGAAAACAAAACAACAATAACAACAAAACTGGAAATATATAACCTATAAATGTCAACTCTAAGACAAATGGCTGGAGAGATGGTTCAGTGGTTGAGAACACCGACTGCTCTTCCAGAGGTCTTGAGTTCAAATCCCAGCAAACAATGCTTGCTGACAACCATCTGTAGTGGATTCTGATGACTCTTCCAGTATGTCTGACGATATCATATATAAAATAAATCTTTAGAGCCTAGGGTGGTGGCATGCGCCTGTAATCCCAGCACTCTGGGAGGCAGAGGCAGGCAGATTTCTGACTCCGAAGCCAGCCTAGTCTACAGAGTGAGTTCCAGGAGAGCCAGGTCAACACAGAGAAACCCTATCTCTGTGATTTGCAAAAACAAATCCAAAATCAAATAAAATAAATCGTTAAAAATATATGAAATGCATATTAAGGTTATCTAACTAAAGATTTAAGGCAGCCTTCATAAACCTAATTCAAAGGATAAATTAAAAACATGTTTGAAAAAAATGGGTTTGATGTAAACTGTCCCTGTCCCCAGCAAGCTGCACTCCCCCCCTCATGGCTTTATCCCAGGCCCCAACTCCAGCAGGCATTCCTGAAGGACCCACTAGCCAGGCCTGCCAGTGAAGCAGGCAGGCAAGCTCCAGATCTTCACTGTCCCTTCTCTCCTCCCAATGTCATCCCCCAGCCTCATGGTCCCTCACCTCTGTAGCAGACCCCCTGCCAAGGGCTCTCCACAGTCTCTGAGCTCCTTCCCAGAGGACTAAACAGATGCTGGTGGAACAGCCTGCTTTCCCCCCTCTTGTGGACCCCTCAGCCTGGATCCTAGCCCATCCCCCTTCCTAAGTTTCAGCTCTAGGGAAACAATCTACCTGACAACTAGGAAAACATTCTACCTGAAACCATGGCAACATCTAGCAGGATTCTAGGAGAAGAATTCTCAACAGACACCACAGCATCCTAAGGACCAGAGAGGACAAAAGAAACCAAGAGAAAAAACCCCACTCACCCACTAAAGACAAGAGCAGGTGATCAGTACCTAGAATTACAATGATCCCAACCCCAGATGCTTCGATGCCAGCATACAAACTCTATTGATGGAGCGTCAGGGGCCGCGCAGCACTACAGGAGGAGATGCTGTTGGCCCGCGGTGGCGCTCAGCGCCCAGCGCTCAGGCACCAAGGGCATCCAGCCTGAATGCTGAGGACAGAAGCCTTTGATGACACAGCACTGACGTTCATGGAAGACACATTGTGACCCCTATGTGGAGCACGTCTGCAGGCTCTGAGCGGCAAGGAGCAGAAGGCAAAGAGAAGACATTAGCGGGGGATGTGAATACCAGTCCTCCACGAAGTGCACCCAAAAACCAGCTCCCTTCTAGAACCAAAAATGCCCTGCCCAGATCGAAGCCTGCCCCAGCAGGGCAGTCAAGAAAGGGCAGGCACGCCTCTTACAGAAGGGTCCTTCTACCTGGACTATTCGCTTCTTGCGGAATTTACATTGGTGGTGAAGCAGAAGCTGCCAGGAGTCTATGTACAGCCATCTTTCCGCTCGCCATTAGTGTGGTTTGGAGTAATATTCATTAGGCACGGGCTCTATCAGGACGGCATATTCAAGTTTACGGTGTACATTCCCGATAATTATCCAGATGGCGACTGTCCACGCCTGCTGTTTGATATCCCCGTCTTTCACCCACTAGTGGATCCCACCTCGGGCGAGCTGGATGTACAAAGAAAATTCGCCAAGTGGATGCGCAACCACAATCGTATATGGCAGGTGTTAATGTATGCAAGGAGAGTCTTCTACAAGATCAGCACGAAGAATCCCCTAAACCCAGACGCTGCAATGCTGTATGAAAGAGACATTCAGCTTTTTAAAGGTAAAGTGGCCGAAAGTGTTAACATCTGTATGGCTCATCTGTTTGACCTGCCCAAGATAGAAGACCCCTACGCCATTCGCTTTTCTCCGTGGAACCCTTTTGTACATGATGAGGCCAGAGAAAAGATGCTGACTCCGAAAAAGAAGCGTGAGGAACAGCACAGTAAGAGTGTTCACGTTGCTGGTCTCTCATGGGTCAAGCCTGGCTCCCTACAGCCTTTCAGTAAAGAAGAGAAAACTGTAGCAACCTAAGAGCCGGTGGAGCCGGGGCACCACACACTTTCCTGCTGGACTCTGGCCTCCTTAAAGCAAAGGCCCGACTGAAGAGGAGACTTGGTGAACAGCGGCTGGCTATCAGTGTTGTGTGTGCGTAGGTTCTACCAGCAGGCTAAGGAGACCTCTCATTAAATAAAGCGTTACTTCTGTGGAAAGTGTCAGAGTGGATCTAGTTCACTACTCCAAATTACGGGGGGACCTCGTGGCTTCTGCATTTTTCTTCACATGTGAGAGGTAATTTGGGTTTACTTAAACTAAGAGAACAGAGAGCAATGTGTAATAGCTGGTGTTGGTAGTTTCAGCTGTACACATGTTAGACCGTGAGGAAGGGTGGAGAACAGACTCCAGAGTGCGTCCTTTTGCATAGAGCACTGGCTTCCGGGGCTCAGGCTGCTGAGCTGCTGTAAACATCTAGCTCGGAGGCCTTAGGAAAGCAGGCAGAACCAGGACGCTGGTTCAGACTTTTGTCTGTTCTTTTTTTTTTTTTGAAGGCAAATTACTGTATTTCCATGACAGGAATAAGAGAAAAGTGTTCAAATGGTTATACTTTTGTTTTTTGTTTCTTTTTCGAGATAGGGTTTCTCTATGTAGAGCTGTCTCTCCTGGATCTCACTCTGTAGACCAGGCTGGCCTGGAACTCAGAAATTCACCTGTCTCTCCTCCCAAGTGCTGGGATTAAAGGCGTGTGCCACCACTGCCCTGCTTGTTCAAATGGTTTCTCATGAAATCAGGTATTTAAATGGTGAATGAGCAATGTATTAGTGGAAATGAACTAAAGCTATAAATGGTTGTCATTTATGCAGGACAAAAACCTCTATTGATAACAGGATAATGTGTCTCCACTAGAGCTCAGCAACCCTACCACAAGAGGCCCTGGGAAATGCAGCACAGTTGAAGGGTAAGAAAAGGGCACTGAAATACCTTTATGGATGTGATCAAAGTCCTTAAACAGGAAATGGAGGAAACCTTTAAGGAAATCTATGAAAACAAGCAAACAATGAAAAGAAAGTATAAATAGCTCTAAAAGGGAAAATTTAAATTTAAACAATACAGCACCTTATATTGGAAAATTTCTTTCTTTCTTTCTTTTCAAAAATTTTTATTTATTTCATGTATGTGGGTACACTGTAGTTGTCTTTAGACACACCTGAAGAGGGCATCAGATCTCATTACAGACGGTTGTGAGCCACCATGCAGTTGCGGGAATTTGAACTCAGGACATCTGGAAGAGCAGTCAGTGCTCTTAACCACTGAGCCATCTCTCCAGCCCCAGGATACTTCTTAAAGGGAATATTCAACAAGAAGACATTGAAGTTCTTTTAATATCTATGCCCCAAACAGAAGGGCACCCAAGTTCATAAAGGAAACACAACTACAGCTTAAATCACATATAATCACACATGGATATTGAGAGACTTCAATGCTCCACTCTTGACAATACACAGGTTATCAATACAAAAATAAACAAATAAAACAAAACACCTGGAGAAATGCTAATTGATCTCATAAAATATATGTAACTCAAAGATATTTACAGCTGGGCAGTGGAGGTGCATGCCCGTAATCCCAGCATTTGGGAGGCAGTGGAAGGCCGATTTCAGAGTTCAAGGCCAGCCTGGTCTACAGAGTAAGTTGCAGGACAGCCCGAGCTATGTAGAGAAACCCTGTCTTAAAAATACAAACCAATCAACCAACCAACCAAACAAACAAACAAACAAACAAAACATATGTACTGAGCATTTCACTCAAACACAAAAGAATATTCCCTCTTCTCAGCACCTCATGGAACTTTCCCCAAGAGTGACCACATTCTCAGACACAAAGCAAGTCCCAATAGAAAAAAATTGAAACAACACCTTACATACTATCAGACCATCATAGATTAAAGATAGATGTCTACAACAGGAGCAACAGAAAACTTAGATTAGATAGAGGAAGCTGAAAAATCTCTTTACTAATTAAAAAATGGGTCAAGACTATAATTATGAAATAAGGACTTTTTAAGAATTTAATGAAAGTGAATATGCAGTACACCAAAACTTATGGGACACAATGAAAAGGAGTCTATGGGGCTGGAGAGATGGTTCAGTGGTTAAGAGCACTAACTGTCCTTACAGAGAGGTCTTGAGTTCAAGTCTCAGTAACCACATGGTGGCTCACAACCATCTGTAATGGGAAACAATGCCCTCTTCTGGTGTGGCTGAAGGCAGGGACTGTGTACTCATATACATAAAATAATTAATTAATTAATAAAAAATTAAAATTGTTTAAAAAAACAAAAAGGGAGTCTAAAAGGCAAGTTCATAGCCCGAAGTGCCCACATAAAAAATTGGAGAGATCTTCCACTAACAGCCGCACACCTGAAAGCTTTAGAACATAAAGAAGAAATCACACCCAACAGGAGTAGACTGCAGGAAATAGTGAGACTCAGGGCTGAAATCAACAAGACACAAACAAACAAAAAACAATACGAAGAATCAATGAACAAATAGTTGGTTCTTTGAGAGAATCAGTAAGATTGACAAGCCCTTATCCAAATTACCCAAAACACAAAGAGAGAAGATCCAAATGAACAAAGATAAAGAGAAAAAGGGAGACACAAAACAGACATCAAGGGCCAGGAGGGGGTGGTGCACACCTTTAATCCCTGCACTTGGGAGGCAGAGGCAGGAGGGTCTCTGAGTTCAAGTCCAGCCTGATCTACACAGTGAGTTCCAGGACAGACAGGCCTACACAGAGAGACCCTGTCTCAAAAAACAAAACAAAACAAAAAAAACAAAGACAAAAACAAACAAAAAATCAAGGAAATACAGGGAATCATAAGATCATGCTTTAAAAACCTATATTTTACCAAATTGGGAAATCTAAATGAAATGAATAAATTTCTTGATACAAATTGCCTACCAAAGCTAAGATCAAATAAGCAATTTAAACAGACTCATAAACCTCAGTGAAATATAAGAAGTAATTAAAATCTACTGACCCAAAACGCTCATGGATAGACACAGCATTTTACCAGACTTTCAAAGACCCTAACCCTAACTTCTAATCCTAACAGCTAATGCCAATATGCCACAAAATAGAAGCATTATGAGCACTGCCATGTTTTTCTTAGGAGGTCACAGTTTCCCTGACACTCCAACCACATAAAGACCCAACCAAAAAAAGATGGAATTACAGACCAATACCTACTATGAACATAGATGCACATATCTCAATAAAATACTTAAAAACTGAATTCAAGAACACATAAAAAACCATCTACCATGACAAAGTAAGCTTCATCCTAGGGATTCAGGGATGGTTCAACATAACATAAATTCGTCAATGTTATTCACTATATAAACAAACTGAAAGACAAAAACCACGGGACCATCTCAATAGACACAGAAAAGATCTTTCACAAAAATTCAACATCCCTTTATAATGAAAGTACCAGAGAGATTAGGGATGCAAGGGAAATACCTCAATGTAGTAAAGATAGTTTACAGCAAGCCCATAGCCATCCACATAAATGGAAAGAAACTCAAAATAATCCACCAAAATCAGGAACAAGAAATGGCTGCCCACATCTATTCAATATAGTGCTTGAGGTCTTATTTAGAGCAATAAGACAACTGAAGGTCAAGAAGTTAGAAATTAGTGCTGGAGAGATGGCTCAGCAGGTAAGAGCACTGACTGGTCTTCCAGAGGTCCTGAGTTCAATTCCCAGCAATCACAAGGTGGCTCACAACCATCTGTCATGGGGTCTGGTGCCCTCTTCTGGTGTGTCTGAAGAGAGCAATGGTGGTGTACTCATATCCATAAAATAAATAATTGTTTAAAAAAAGTGACCAAGGCACTGCTTCTAAAATCACTTGAAATTGCCATCCTTGACTCTTCAGGGCCATGGTAGACAAGTAGGTCAATCACTTATTGATGGTCATTTTGTAGTCATGGAATCAAAATGGAGCCAATCAAAATCATCTCAAAAATTGGAACATGGACAGCTCTTTCCTTCTGGGGCTAATCGATGTGTCTACCTGGGTGCCCTTGGACATATTCTGTATTACTGAGCATAGATTTTCCCATCTTAAAGCTGGTCAATGGTGGTACACGCCCTTAATCCCAAAACTCAAGAGGCAGAGGCACAAGGATCTCTGTGAACTCAGGCCAGCCTGGTCTACAGAGTGAGTTCTAGGACAGCCAAGTCTACGCAGAGAACTCCTGTCTCAAATAAGCAAACAAACACAAAAAAAATCAAAAATTTGTATTTCTCACCTTGAATGAGGATAATATCAGCCATCTCATAGGAATTATAAGGAGTAAAAAATATAAAGTCTTAGAACACGTGTTATAAAATGTAAAGTATTTAAAATAATATTAGTGATGTATTGTTTCTACATACAAATAAAATGATTTGATAAACTAATTCATTACATGTATCGATAAAATGGCAAAACATCAAACTCTCAGAGTATTCACTGGTTTATTTTAATTAATTAAGTATTTACTTCTCTCCCTGTATGATGGGGAACATCATAGGACAGCTGTTCTCTCCTTCTGTCCTTACATGGGTCTAGAAACTGAGTCCAGGTCCTCAGGCTTGTGTGACAAGCACTTTTACACAGTGAGCCATCTTGTTGGCACTTTATTGCTTGTTTATTTATTTATTTGCTATTACCCTCCCACATCTCTCTCTCTCTCTCTCTCTCTCTCTCTCTCTCTCTCTCTGTCTCTCTCTCTCTCTCTCTCTCTCTCTCTCTGTCTCTCTCTCTCTCTCTCTGTGTGTGTGTGTGTGTGTGTATTTCAATGCTGAGCCTCAAATCCTGGGTCTGGTTCAGGATAGACACCCAGCCTTTGTTTTGAGAAAGGGTCCTGGTGTGTAGCCTAGATCGGCCTCCACTTTGAACTCAGAAACCTCCTGCTTCTGTGCTCCAAGTGCTAGGATTACAGGTGTGTAGTAGAATGTCCAATTACTTCTGTATTGAGAATATTTTAGTACACTCATTTCTTTGTGTGTGTGTGTGTGTGTGTCTGCGTGTGTGCAATAGCACACATGTATAGGTCACAGGGCAGCTTGCAGGACTTGCATCTCTCCTGGTTGTCTTCTACCAAGTGGCTCTCGGGTTCTTACTCACGTGGGTCATGCTTGGCAGCAAGCAGAGCCCTCACCTGCTGAGCCACTTCTCTATAGATTGGTTTCTGTTTTGCTTTAGTGAAAATGTATTGCAGGGCTCCAACAGCTTGTTTCTTTTTCTTCTCAATGTCTTGCTCTGCAGCTTCCTTGGCCCTTTCTGTTCAAATACCAGAGTCAGGCATTTGGTACTGGCCATGTGAAAACTGCTAAAAATGGGGTGGGGGGGTGCCTTCTGAAATTCTTCTATTTCTCTCTTATGATTCTGGCCTTCTCCTTTTGTCGACAGTTGGGATGGGCATCACAGATCCTCTTACCTGGGGGTGGGGGGCACAATTTGAATTCTTCAGTGGACTGTCTCCCTTCTTGGAAGCAGAAGGCTTCCTGGAGAAGAGTGTGAACTTGGAGCCATCCTCTTCAGGTGCTATAGCACACTGGCCTCTAGTGATGCATTAGATTTGTTTTGGCTTCTTGAGTCCACAAAGAAGCCACTGGGCCACTTTCTTAAGGATGCTGACCTCCCTGAGATCTCCTAGGCTGAAGCCCCTCCCAGCTCAGACCCTGGTCACTGTGGACTACCTCCCTATGAACCTGATAGGGCACTGTGGCATCTTTGGCCTGGATGCCCTTGGATCTTGCATCCCGGCGAGTTGAACCAATTGTCCACTCTCTGCTAGGGCTGCTGCTAATGCTGCCACTCTTTATGGAAGTAGTGTTTGAGGATCATTGTCATTATAGCTGGACGCCATGGCTGCTCCCTATACAAGAGGATGACAGAACTGAAATTATTTACATGTGTGTTTTAAAGGTCCCTCTTTTGAAACCCGGAAACAGGCATCTCTAAAGCCATACTCTCTGAAAATTAAGATACTCTAAATGTTGCATTTAGGCCTGGGGAACATGAAGAAGAAACTTCTTAGGGGTGATGGAGGTATGCTTTCTTGACTGTGTTTCTGGGTCACATGGCTTTGTTACTCTAACAGAGAGTCAGTGTCCTGTATGTGTGAGATATATACCCTTTGCCTGTAATTTCACAACCTGTACAAATTCAAGAGACTTCTATTTCCATGAAGATAGGCATTCATTCCCTGTCAGTTCTGCTAAGGACAAACTTAGGATATTATATACAAAGCAAGCATGAGATAAATCTTATATATAAAGCAAGCATGAGCTTTGCCTCAGTACCCAAGAAGCAAAGGGCAATGGCTTCCTTTTTGATGGCTCCATTCTAGAAGTCCGGCTCAAAGAAGGTGGCACTCAGATCGTCAACCAGAGCAGACTTTCAAGTCCCAGGAAACGCCTGTTCTTCCTAGCCAAAGGACCAGGAAGAGTCTGTGTGTGATGGCTCCTGTCATTTATCCCAGCTCTTTGGGGGTCAAAGAAGGGAGATCTTGAATTTGAGGACAGTCTAGGCTACAGAGTAAGAGTCTGTCTCAGTATAGAATACGTAAAGAAACAAATAAACATAGCAAAAGAGAAATGTGTTAACCAAAGGACCAGCTTTGGCAGACAGAGGAGACACCAACAAGACACCAAGCCAAAAACTACCTTGCTACAATAAACTATCGGTGCTGGTTAGTTTTGTTTTGTATTTTGTTTCTGTTTTTTTGTTTTGTTTTTGTCAACTTGACACTAGCTCATATCATTTGGAAAGGGGACCCTCAACTGAGAAAATGTGACAAGAGTGACCAGTAGACAAACCTGTATGGCATTTTCCTGATTGGTGTTTGATAAGGGAGAGCCCAGCCCACAGTGAGTGGTGTCAGTCCTGGGCAGGTGGGCCTGGACTGTGGAGGAGAGCAGGCGGGGCCAGTCACAGGGAGCAAGCCAGTCAGCATCCTCCTCCATGGGCTGTGCACCAGCTCCTGCCAGGTGCAGTAAACTCTCCTCCCTATTTTCCACATTGCAGGAACAGCATTAAACATGCCAGCAAAACCAGAAAGTCCCAATGAGATTCACCATAACATAATGCTCCAAATGTCAAAGTCTCAATATACATAGTAGGGCCAAAGACATAGTTTACTTGATAGAGTACTTGCCTAGAACACATGATCCTCAGGATTCTGTCCCCTGAACTGCAGGAAATGGAGTCAGGCACACCGCTGCAACATCAGCATTCAGGCAACAGAGGCAGGTAGATGAAGAAGCGGCAAGTACCCTCAGGTACATAGTGAACTTAAGGACAGCCTGGGCTTGTGCTGGAGAAATGGCTCAGTGTTAAGAGCAGTGACTGCTCTTCCAAAGGTTGTGAGTTCAAGTCCCAGCACACACACATGGTGACTGAGAACCATCGGTAATGAGCTCTGACTCTCTTCTGGAGTATCTGAAAACAGCTACAGTATACTGACATGTAATAATTAAATAAATCTTAAAAAAAAAGATAGCCTGGGCTACATGAGATCCTGACCTCCCCACCTACAAACTCTAAAATATTTTCTTTTCTTTGTGGTCGTGCTTGCCTCCACTGGGAGGCTGAGAGTCCACCTTGGTCCACACTGTAAGTTCTAAACCTTCTAGAGTGACATACTGACATTTCCTCTGAAAACAAAACAACAATAACAACAAAACTGGAAATATATAACCTATAAATGTCAACTCTAAGACAAATGGCTGGAGAGATGGCTCAGTGGTTGAGAACACCGACTGCTCTTCCAGAGGTCTTGAGTTCAAATCCCAGCAAACAATGCTTGCTGACAACCAACTGTAGTGGATTCTGATGACCTCTTCCAATATGTCTGAAGATATCATATATAAAATAAATCTTTAGAGCCTGGTGGTGGTGGCATGCGCCTGTAATCCCAGCACTCTGGGAGGCAGAGGCAGGCAGATTTCTGACTCCGAAGCCAGCCTGGTCTACAGAGTGAGTTCCAGGACAGCCAGGGCAACACAGAGAAACCCTGTCTCGCAAAAACAAATCCAAAATCAAATAAAATAAATCGTTAAAAAATATGAAATGCATATTAAGGTTATCTAACTAAAGATTTAAGGCAGCCTTCATAAAACTAATTCAAAGGATAAATTAAAAACATGTTTGAAAAAAATGAGTTTGATGTAAACTGTCCCTGTCCCCAGCAAGCTGCACTCCCCCCTCATGTCTTTATCCCAGGACCCAACTCCAGCAGGCATTCCTGAAGGACCCACTAGCCAGGCCTGCCAGTGAAGCAGGCAGGCAAGCTCCAGATCTTCACTGTCCCTTCTCTCCTCCCAATGTCATCCCCCAGCCTCATGGTCCCTCACCTCTGTAGCAGACCCCCTGCCAAGGGCTCTCCACAGTCTCTGAGCTCCTTCCCAGAGGACTAAACAGATGCTGGTGGAACAGCCTGCTTTCCCCCCTCTTGTGGACCCCTCAGCCTGGATCCTAGCCCATCCCCCTTCCTAAGTTTCAGCTCTAGGGAAACAATCTACCTGACAACTAGGAAAACATTCTACCTGAAACCATGGCCACATCTAGCAGGATTCTAGGAGAAGAATTCTCAACAGACACCACAGCATCCTAAGGACGAGAGAGGACAAAGAAACCAAGAGAAAAAACCCCACTCACCCACTAAAGACAAGAGCAGGTGAAAAGTACCTAGAATTACAATGATCCCAACCCCAGATGCTTCGATGCCAGCATACAAACTCTATTGATGGAGCGTCAGGGGCCGGGCAGCACTACAGGAGGAGATGCTGTTGGCCTGCGGTGGCGCTCAGCACCCAGCGCTCAGGCACCAAGGGCATCCAGCCTGAATGCTGAGGACAGAAGCCTTTGATGACACAGCACTGACGTTCATGGAAGACACATTGTGACCCCTATGTGGAGCGCATCTGCAGGCTCTGAGCGCCAAGGAGCAGAAGGCAAGGAGAAGACATTAGTGGGGGATGTGAAATCCAGTCCTCCACGAAGTGCACCCAAAAACCAGCTCCCTTCTAGAACCAAAAATGCCCTGCCCAGATCGAAGCCTGCCCCAGCAGGGCAGTCAAGAAAGGGCAGGCACGCCTCTTACAGAAGGGTCCTTCTACCTGGAATATTCGCTTCTTGCGGAATTTACATTGGTGGTGAAGCAGAAGCTGCCAGGAGTCTATGTACAGCCATCTTTCCGCTCGCCATTAGTGTGGTTTGGAGTAATATTCATTAGGCACGGGCTCTATCAGGACGGCATATTCAAGTTTACGGTGTACATTCCCGATAATTACCCAGATGGCGACTGTCCACGCCTGCTGTTTGATATCCCCGTCTTTCACCCACTAGTGGATCCCACCTCGGGCGAGCTGGATGTACAAAGAAAATTCGCCAAGTGGATGCGCAACCACAATCGTATATGGCAGGTGTTAATGTATGCAAGGAGAGTCTACTACAAGATCAGCACGAAGAATCCCCTAAACCCAGACGCTGCAATGCTGTATGAAAGAGACATTCAGCTTTTTAAAGGTAAAGTGGCCGAAAGTGTTAACATCTGTATGGCTCATCTGTTTGACCTGCCGAAGATAGAAGACCCCTACGCCATTAGCTTTTCTCCGTGGAACCCTTTTGTACATGTTGAGGCCAGAGAAAAGATGCTGACTCCGAAAAAGAAGCGCGAGGAACAGCACAGTAAGAGTGTTCACGTTCCTGGCCTCTCATGGGTCAAGCCTGGCTCCCTACAGCCTTTCAGTAAAGAAGAGAAAACTGTAGCAACCTAAGAGCCGGTGGAGCCGGGGCACCACACACTTTCCTGCTGGACTCTGGCCTCCTTAAAGCAAAGGCCCGACTGAAGAGGAGACTTGGTGAACAGCGGCTGGCTATCAGTGTTGTGTGTGCGTAGGTTCTACCAGCAGGCTAAGGAGACCTCTCATTAAATAAAGCGTTAGTTCTGTGGAAAGTGTCAGAGTGGATCTAGTTCACTACTCCAAATTACGGGGGGACCTCGTGGCTTCCGCATTTTTCTGCACATGTGAGAGGTAATTTGGGTTTACTTAAACTAAGAGAACAGAGAGCAATGTGTAATAGCTGGTGTTGGTAGTTTCAGCTGTACATATGTTAGACCGTGAGGAAGGGTGGAGAACAGACTCCAGAGTGCGTCCTTTTGCATAGAGCACTGGCTTCCGGGGCTCAGGCTGCTGAGCTGCTGTAAACATCTAGCTCGGAGGCCTTAGGAAAGCAGGCAGAACCAGGACGCTTGTTCAGATTTGGGCTTTTAAAAGGCAAATTACAGTATTTTTATGACAAGAAGAAGAGAAAAGTGTTCAAATGCTTTTTGTTTGTTTGTTTTTATTTCTGTTTGGTTGGTTGGTTGGTTGGATGGTTGGTTGGTTTTTTTTGAGACAGGGTTTCTCTATGTAGTCCTGGCTGTCCTGGAACTCACTCTTTACACCATTCTGGCCTCGAATGCAGAAATCCTCCTGTCTCTCCTCCCAAGTGCTGGGATCAAAGGCGTGTGCCACCACTGCCCTGCTTGTTCAAAAGGTTTCTGATGTAGCCAGAAGCTACCAAAGGAGGAGTGTATACACCAAGCCAGCCACAAGCCCTTTACATTCAATGGTCCCACATTTGGCAAAGGAATTGTCAATTGACCTAACAGAGTGAGTGAACAGGATAAACCCCAAAAAGATGAATTGTAAACCATACATATGATCACCCTTTGAAAATGAAGGACAGTGGAAAAAAACATCTTGAAAACAGGAAGGAGTGACGCAGCAGGATCACAGAGAAGCTGCTGCAGCCCAGCCTTGCTCTGGGAACAGAAGAGAAAGAGGCAGGGCCTGTACCATTCAAGGTATGAAAAAACTGTCAATCTTGACTCCTGTGTGCAGTAAAAATATCGGTTAGATGGAGCTAGAGAGATGGCTCAGTGGTTAAGAGCACTCACTGACTGCTCTTCCAGAGGACCCAGGTTCAATTCCCAGCACCTACATTGCATCTCACAACTGTCTGTAATTCCAGTTCCAGGGGATCTGACACCCTCACACAGATAAATATGCAAACAAAACACCAATGCATATAAATATCGGTTAGAAAGAATGGGAAATGCCGACACTCACAGATGCTAGAAAATGAAGAGAAATTGTTTCCAGCAAGCTTCCTAAATAAAGGGCAGAGGGAGGCCATACAACAGAAGGGATAATAAAAGAACTCTTGGAACAGACCGAAAGAAAAGAGAATACAGTGGGGAAAATTATGAGCAGTTACAACTTTCCCTCTCTTGGATAGCAGACATTTTGCTGGCTGCTAACACATATGCTATGGACTATTTAGCCCATTGTCCAGTGCATCTGGAGGAAATAGCCCAGAGAATTTAATTACAAATGACAGAGAGTGAATATTAAAATTAGGCCTAAAATTTCTTTTTTTCATTAGATTTATTTACATTTCAAATGATTTCCCCTTTCCTGGATCCCCCCCTCCCCAAAGTCCCATAAGCCCTCTTTCCTTCCCCTCTTCCCCAATCCACCCCTTCCCACTTCCCTGTCCTAGTATTCCCCTACACTGCTGCACTGAGCCTTTCCAGGACCAGGGGCCACTCCTTCCTTCTTCTTGGACACCATTTGATATGTGAATTGTTTCTACTCAGCTATTAAAACCAATGAATTCATGAAATTCTTAGGCAAATTGGTGGAACTAGAAAATATCAGCCTAAGTAAGGTAACCCAATCACATGTGTGCACTCACTGATAAGTGGATATTAGCCTAGAAGCCTGGAATTTCCAAGACACAATTCACATATCAAATGAGACCTAAAATTTCTGCCTGTCATTCAAAATGGTGGAGATGATTATGATGAGGTAATTTTGCTTGTGTGATATAATTCTGAGCCAGGAAGATGTAGATGCTTGTTAGTAAGTCTTATTGTCTGAGTTTGATCCCCAGGACCAATATGGTGGAGGAAAAGAAGCACCCTCCCCTCACATAATAGGAAATGCAGGCATACATATGCCCACCCCCAAATAGATAAATAAAATGTAACAATGTAATGCAATCCCTGGAGAAACCAATAAAGGAAAAAATGCAAAGAAATACATATATGAAAAAGTAGTATAAGGAAACCAATATAAAATTATAAGAAATGTTCAAGAAAACCCTGGACAGCAGAAAAAAATAGAAAATGGAAAAGAAAAACAGAAAACAAGAAATCAAACAGCAGATTTAATTACCTTAAGCAGAGACTGTCCAAAGACACCAATCAGAAGCAGAAAATAGTAGAGTACATTTAAAAAGTATAACCCAGGGCTGGAGAGATGACTCAGCAAGTAAGAGCACTGACTACTCTTCCGAAGGTCCTGAGTTCAAATCCCAGTAATCACATGGTGGCTCACAACCATCCATAATGAGATCTTATGCCCTCTTCTGGAGTGTCTGAAGACAGCTACAGTGTACTCATACATACATAAAATAAGTAAATAAATCTTTTTTAAAAGGGTAAAAGGATGAAAAGTGATATATATTGCAAGCATTAATTAAAAGAAATTATTAGTGGTTGTGTGCAATAAGATAAAGTACAGAGCAAGGAAAATCACCCGCATCAAAGAGAGACATTGTATAACGATAAAAACATGAAGAAGGCAAATGGATATGGCATTTGTAAATGTATGCGCACCAGCCACTGGAGCATCCAAACCATGGCACGAGAAGCCCACTGGAACTGAAAGGAGAAATATAGACAGCATTTGAAATGTCAGCATTAGTTTATCAACAGCTAAACAGAAAATCAGCAAGAGTATAGAGAAACTCATCAAGAGCATCATTCAACAACAACATTTATGGAGTACTGTACCTGACAGCAGCAGAATGTGCCTCAAGAATTCAGAGCAAAAGGGAAAATAAACCAAAAACAAGCAGAAGAAAGAAAATAATACAGATGAGAGCAAATCAAATACAATTAAAATAGTAAAAGAAGATCGGGTGTGGTGGTGGTGCACATCTTTGATCCTAGCGCTTCAGGGGCTAAGGCAGATGAATCTCCTAAGTTAGAAGCCAGCCTGGTTAACGTATTTCCTGGCTTGCCAGAACTACATTGTGAGACACTGTCTCGAAAAGCTAGCAAGCAAACAAGCAAACAAAAAAACCTGCCCTACGAAAAATTAAAATAAATTAAATTAAAATTAAAAAAAAAACAATGAAACATAGAGTTGGTTCTGTGAAATCATCAGCAAGCTTGATGATGAAAATCCATTTAGATGAGCAAAGAAAAGAAGAAGAAAGGGTACCCGGCCAGTGTGAAAGCGGGCCCTTGTGAAAGCCAGGCATGGCCTGACCAATATCAAGAATGGACTACAGGATGTCACTACAGGCCCGAGAACTTTGGTGACAACACTACACATATAGATTTAACTACTAGAGCAAACAGACAGACTACCCACAGGGGGAAAAACATAACTACAACTTACCCAATATGAAATTGGTAATTCAGCCGGGCAGTGGTGGCGCACGCCTGTAATCCCAGCACTTGGGAGGTAGAGGTAGGTGGATTTCTGAGTTTGAGGCCAGCCTGGTCTACAGAGTGAGTTCCAGGACAGCCAGGGCTATACAGGGAAACCCTGTCTCAAAAAACCAAACAAACACCCCCCCCCCCCAAAAAAAAAGAAAGAAAAAGAAATTGATAATTGGAAGGGCAGGAGAGATGCCTCAGAAGTTAACAGCACTGACTGCTTTTCTGGAGGAGCCAGGTGGGTTCCCAGCTCACAGCTGTCTGTGATTCCAGTCCCAAGGGACATGATGCCCTCACACAGGCATACATGTAGGCAAAACACCAATGAACATAGACTAAAAATAAATTTTATTTAAAAAATTAACGCCGGGCGTTGGTGGCGCACGCCTGTAATCCCAGCACTCTGGGAGGCAGAGGCAGGCAGATTTCTGAGTTCGAGGCCAGCCTGGTCTACAGAGTGAGTTCCAGGACAGCCAGGGCTATACAGAGAAACCCTGTCTCGAAAAAACAAAACAAAAAAAAATTAACATGAAATAGACTATCAAGGTAATCAAATTTATAATTTAAAAACTCTCCCCAAACTAAATATCAGTAGCCATATGGTCTCACTGGAGAACTCTACCAATTCTTCAAAAAAAAAAAAAATCAAGTTCCCAATTTATTTTCTAAAGCTAGTGTCACATCCTTAAGACTAGACAAAGACTGTACAAACAGGTTCTACAAACCAACACCCATCGTGCATACACATGCAGAGATAACCATCAAAAGATTCTCACATAGAATTGAGTAGATATGAAACATATAAATATATAAAAAGAATTATGCAACTGATAAAGCAGACTTTATTCCAGGGATGTAAGACTAGCCCTAAAACCATTCAGTGTGATCCAGTATCCTACTGGTTTAAAGAGGAAAAATCACAGGTCGTTGAGATGGCTCAGGAGATAAAGGCAGATGACACTAAGCCTGAGGACCAGAGTCTAAACTCTGGGACCTCCATGGTGGATGTAGGGGACCACCATCTGCAAGTTGTTCTTTAACCTTACATTCACACTGTGGCATGATGCACATATACACGCGAAATAAGTAAATAGATAGACAGATAAATAAGTAGATAGATAGATAATAGTGCCCATTATACTTTCTTTAAAAGAATAACCTGTAAAACTGAGTGTGCTTCTATACACTGTTATGTACATGTACACACCCATAGAAAATGTCATTTATGAATATTTGAAATAAAACAGAACATCTCAGAGAAGATATAGAAATAGCCAAGAAGCACAGGAGAAGATTCCAATATCACTAATCATTTATTTGGGAAACACAAATCAAAACTAAACTCTGGGCTGGGAAAGTAATTCAGTGGGTAAAATGCCCAGTGCAAAAGCAAGAGGACTGAGTATGGATCCCCAGAACATGTGTGAGAGCTATGCACCACTGTGAACACCTGCAATTCCAGTGATGAGGGGTGGAGACAACAGGATCCTGAGGTCCCATTGCTCAGCAGGCAAAATACCAATGAACATAAACTAAAAATAAATTATTAAAAATAAAATAACTATTTTGAATATTTTTCTAATCTAAATGACAAGGTTCGAGGAGAGGCTGTGTCTTAAAGGAAAGACAACTTTAAAAGATACAGGAGGGGCTAGAGTGATGACTCAACGATTAAGAGCACCGAACTCAGAGGTGCTGAGTTCAAATCCCAGCAACCACATGGTGGCTCACAACCATCTGTAATGAGATCCGATGTCCTCTTCTGGGGTGTCTGAAGACAGCTACAGTGTACTCACATATAATAAATAAATCTAAACAAACAAAAAAGATACAGGAAAGCTGATGTCAGCTTCTGGTATCTATGATGCCAGGTTAGTACATGCACACATACATATCCACATAACTGCATGCATATGTACAAGTCGCTGAGACACCACCTTCCCTCTATTAGGATGGCTACTATATAAAAAGAAGCGTTGGCAAACTGACAGGATGGTTGGGAGGCGAACAAGATGGCGCAGACTCCAAGAGGAGAGTCTGTTACTACTGCGACAGGGATGTTGGAAACTACTATCATAGACAAGAGCACCCAATGAAGCCTCACTGAATCCACATGACTTGCAATTTTCTGCCCAACTATGGTCTCTACCAAAAAATGGAAATCTATCGTCCTCACAAAGCCAGTGTGACCAAGTACCACAGTGATGACTACATTAAGTTCTTGCATTCTATTCGCTGTGTCTGAATACAGCAAGCAGATGCAGAGATTCAATGTTGGTGAGGACTGTCCAGTATTTGATGGCTTGTTTGATTTCTGTCAGTTGTCCACTGGTGACTCTATTGCAAGTGCTGTGAAACTTAACAATTAGCAGATGGACATCGTTGTGAACTGGGCTGGGGGCCCACACCATGCAAAGAAGTCTGAAGTATCTGGCTTCTGTTACATCAAAGATATTGTCTTGGCCATCCTGGAATTGCTAAAGTATCTCCAGAGGGTGCTGTATATTGATATTCACCATGGTGATGGTATGGAAGAGATCTTCTATACTACAGACTAGGTCATGACTGTTCTTTCATAAATATGGAGAGTACTTCCCAGAAACTGGGGACCTATATGATATTGGGCCAGGTAAAGGCAAGTGCCACGCCGTTAACTACCCACTGGGAGACAGCATTGATGATAAGTCCAAGGAAGCCATCTTCAAGCCAGTTATATCCACAGAAATTGAGATGTTCCAGCCTAGTTCAGTGGTCTTATAGTGTGGCTCAGATTCCCTGTCTGGGCATTGATTAGGTTGCTTCCATCTGACCATCAAAGGGCATGCCAAGCGTGTTGGGTTGGTGAAGAGTTTCAACTTGCCTATGCTAATGCTGGGAGGAGGTGGCTACACCATCTGTAATGTCGCTCAGTGCTGGACTTACGAAACAGCCGTGTCCCTGGACACAGAGATCCCTGATGAGCTGCCATACAATGACTACTTTTGAATACTTTGGTCTAGATTTCAAGCTTCACATCAGCCCTTCCAATATGACTAACCAGAACACTAATGAATACCTGGAAGAGATGAAGCAGTGGCTCTTTGAGAACTTGAGAATGCCACCCCATGCCCTTGGGGTCCAACTGCAGGCCATCCCGGAGGATGCCATCCCAGAAGAGAGTGGTGATGAGGAGATGAGGACGAGGAGACCCTGACAAATGCACCTCCATCTGCTCCTCAGACAAACACACTGCCTGGGAGGAAGAATTCTCGGATTCCGATGAGGAGGGAGAGGTGGTCGCAAGAACTCTTCTAACTTCAAAAAAAGCCAAAAGAATCAAAACAGGGGATGAGCAAGAGAAAGATCCTGAAGAGGAAAAAAGAAGTCACAAAAGAGGAGAAAACCAAGGAGCCAGAAGCCAAAGGGGTCAAAGGAGAGGTCAAGCTGGCCTGAGCAAGGTCTGCAGCTCCACCTTCTTCCCAAATCCTCACTTTCCCTCCATTTCTCAGAGTTTATATTTTCTGTTCCTCTGGGTAGTTATATAAAATATATTAAATATAACTTATAACTAAATATAAAGCAGGGCCAGGGCCCAAGGCAGTGGTACTGGGAGACCTCTTCCCAGAGTTACCCTGTCCATTCTGCCCAGGTCTTAGTTTTGAACCAGAAGATGAAATCCTGAACTGCCAAGTGCCTGCTTAGGAGCTCTGCTAAGATACCCTAATTAAGCTTTTTAGAAGCTGGGTGGTGGTGGTGCACGCCTTTAGTCCCAGCACTTGGGAGGCAGAGGCAGGCAGATTTCTGAGTTCGGGGCCAGCCTGGTCTACAGAGTGAGTTCCAGGACAGCCAGGGCTACACAGAGAAACCCTGTCTTGAAAAAAACCAAATACAAAAAAAAAAGAAAGAAGAAGAAGAAAGAAAGAAAGAAAAAAAAAGAAAAGAAAAAAGCTTTTTAGAAGGGGCGATTGGGTCTTCTGGGACCCCTTTACAAGCCTGGGTAATATCAGCCATTTTTTTGATTGTTTCTGTTTATACCTTCCCACCTGTCCTGGGCAAGCAGAAAAATTTACATTGCCCTGTCTTCCTCCAATTCTGCAGGTGGAGGTTGTTACCCTAGCTTCCTTTTTGAGATATTTTCATTTTGTGAGACTCTTTGTAATAAAACAGCCCATTTCTATACCCTCCTGGAAAAAAAAAGAAGAAGCGTTGGTAAAGATTAGAAATGTCTGCAATTTTGTGAAAATGCAAAATAGCTCAGTTGCTATGGAAACCAGTGTGGCAGTTAAAAGTAAAAACAAAAACAAAATCAGAATTAATAAAAAAGAAAATGGCAGCTCTAGCTACTTGGCATGCTGAGCCAGCAGCCTGCTTATAGGAAAGATTTTGCCACCATGGAAAGGATCCTTGGGGCTCTCCTGGTACTTTTCTTACACCTACAAAGGAAGCTAGAATGATCTGAATGTAAAATGTTGAGGTTTGTTTGTTTGCAGACAGGGTCTTACTGTGTAGCACCAGATGGCTTGGAGCTTGCTATATAGACCAGGCTGACTTCAAATTCACAAAGATCTGCCCCCTGCCTCCTCCCAAGTACTGGAATTGGCGAGGTGGGGGATGGGGGAGTGGGGGTGGGAGAAGGGGAAATGGGGGGGAAGGACAGGGATAGGAGGCATTTGAGACAGGGTTTCTCTGTGTACCCTTGGCTGTCCTGGAACTTGCTCTGTAGATCAGGCTGGTCTCAAATTTAAAAGATCTGTGCTTCTTCCTCCCAAGTGCTGGGATTAAAGGAGTGTGCCACTATGCCTGGCTCAAAATAAAATGTTTGTTTGTTTGTTTTTATTTTTAAAGAGAGAGGGGAAATAAAATTTCTCTAAAGAGCCCCAAGCCTATGAGACTATGAAGAAAAGTTTTCTTTGGGGTGATTTCCGAACTGTTGTTAAGTCAGAAGAAGGATGTACAAGCATTCTTTGGTACTTTCTCTAAAGAGCAGTCTTCCCCCAGAACCTCGTATAAAATTTGCAATCCTTGGCTGGGGAGATGGCTCAGTGGTTAAAGCACTTGACAGGCAAATGTGAGATTGGACTCCCAGAATCCATGTAAATGCCAGGTACATTACCTGTCCTTCCAGCAGCAGAAGGTGTAGACAGAGCAAGAGACTAGCCAGATTAGTTGAGCTCTGGGTTTCACTGAGAGCCCATGTCTCAGGGACTAAGGTAGGAGAGCAAGGGAGTATGATTCCCAACATCATAGAGGTAGGTGATGGATGGGGGTGCTACACATCTACAAAAAAAAAAAAACATATGCTTATGTATGGGTTCAAGTGTACATGTACACACACACACACACACACACACACACAGCAGAAATGAAAAAAAAATGCAGCAAGGACTTTGCTTTCTAGACTTAGGCATAAAGGAGTCCAAAAATCGTATTTGGTGAGCTGATTGTGAAATCATGTAGCTGAACTGCACTATCGTCCATCTAAAAGATTAACACAGTTTTAATCTGTACCAGAGAGGAATGTGAGATGAAAAGATGTCAGGACCATCTAGGCGCAGTTTTGGGGTAGCTTTTTATTCTTAGAGAAAACAGCCTTGATGTCGGATATGTTTACAGGATAAGGTCTCCACATGACCCACAAAATGTCCCTAGCATTGAAGATAAGGTTGCAAAATTGAAGACAAGTTCTATCTGGTCAGAAATGTTTTATATGAACAGGCTGTTGTGGAGTTCCTGTTGGGGGCAGGTTGGAAGAGAAGCGAGAGTTCCAGGTGTAAGGATGGAAAGAAGCTAAAACAGAGACTAAAAACCAATGCCCACGTTTCCTATCTCTAAAAAACTTAGGAAATGCCTCTCCATATGTGCACAAGTATGTGTGTGTGTGTGTGTCTGTGTGTGTGTGTCTGTGTCTATGTATCTGTGTGTCTGTGTGTGTGTCTGTGTCTATGTATCTGTGTGTGTGTGTGTGTGTGTGTGTGTGTGTCTGTGTCTGTGTGTCTGTGTGTGTGTGTGTGTGTCTGTGTTGCTAGGGATTGAACATAAGGCCTCACACTTGCTACATAAGCCCTCTAACACTGACCCATATCCTCCAACCAGGAAATATATCTTAAGATGTGGAAGAACTGGATTAATAATTTAGTCATTCAGATTCTAAAGCAGACTGTGTGGGGACCAAAAGGCCCAAGGGAAATACATTTTGAAGTTTGTGTAGATGACTCACCACAGTCCCCTCCAAGATGGCGTGTTCAGGGCCAGATGAGGGAGAGTAGGAAGTCATTAGTGCGGCTGGTAGGCATGACCTCACTTTTGCCCCGTGTCGTCCAGTGTAGAGGCTCTAGCTATTACCCCAGAAAGGTTCCACTGAGCTTTGTAGGTTGGTTGAGACTGGGACACCCACTGTCCAAGTTAGGTGGCTAACAGCCCACTGGTAAAACAATTTTTTTTTTACAGGAATATGACTATGTAGCCAGTAACCAAGAAATAGGATTCATATGGAGCAAATGGGGGAGAGGCCCTGGGGCACACAAGGATGGAAACAGAGCATATGGAACCCTGAACCAGGAACCACAAGCAGCTCAGTAGGAGCTGGGCTTCAGGCTGGTGACTGAAAAAAAAGGGGCTTGCAAATAAATTAATGAATGATAAGCAAGTGTTAAGAGGGCTCTCCCAATATCTACTCCTTGGTATGTATGTATATTTTTGTGTATACGTATATATATCTATATCTATATCTACATCTACATCTATATCTACATCATCTACATCTATATAGATATAGTATTATGCCATTGCCTTTATGTGGGTGGTATCTTCAAATACAATGGAATAATAGTCCTGTTCCATTGACCAGATTATGTTTGTTATACAGGACTCTATAGACTGACCTTTGCAGGTATTGATATCAGGTAAGGAGAGGAACATGTGGCTAGGGCCTCAGGGAAGTCTTAGATGCTATTAGTCTCCCAAAACAGAAATAAAAATGAGATCTCAATCTCAAAGGTTCATGTATGTGTGTGTGTGTGTGTGTGCTGTATGTATTTGTGCCGACTCGCATATGTGTACAGGCCTATGTTGAGGCCTGTGTCTTTCTTAATGACACCTTATTGAGGCAGGGTCTGTCATTTAAAGCTAGTACTCATGTAGTTGGCTAGCTAGGCAGCTGTTTCATTGCAAATGGGATTACAGTTAGATTAGTGCACCCAGCCAGCATTTACATGGGCCCTGGGCTTCAAATTCTGGTTATCATGTTTACGTTGCAAGCACTTTACTCAGTGAACCATCCTCTTAGCCCAAATTCTACATTTGTAAGGAAATGAATCTAAAAGCGACATATAAGGCTCTGCTAGTGGTTCCTGGGGCTCAGACGAGAACACAGCCTACCAGTAATGGCTGAGACCTTGGTTTCGCTCTGGTGGGACTGAGCAGAAGACTCAGCTAACTTGTGCCAACAGGACTGTGAGGTGATACGTTTATACTATTGCAGGCTACTAACTTGGTAATTTATTATACATCAATGGAAAACTAGATGGCCGAGGAGACAGATCGGTGGGTAAAGTCTGAGGACCTGAGTTTGGATTCTGTCCCTAGCATCCAGCTCCAGTGCTGGGGACAAGCATTCCTGGGTCTTGCTAGCAAGCCAGTCTAGCCAATTGGTCAAGTTTAGTGAGAGACTTTGTCTCAAAAGCTAATGTGGAGTGTGATTGGGAAAGACACCCAACACTGACCTCTGACCTCCACGAATGTACAGGCACACCTCTACCCGCTCACATGCATACATAAGAAAACTAATATAGAAAGGATAGCCTAGATATAGGAAGATCCAGAATTAAAAAAAAAAAAAAGGCAGAAAAGAAAAGAAAAAGAAACGATGGAAGACAGTACTCCATTGGGTAGATGGACCCCAGAAGGTCAGAATCTCATTTGGAGCAACCTTGAAGGAGGATATCCCAAATCCAACCGCTTGTGCAACTGTGTTTAACTAGCTTTGGCCACTTTAAGACATTGACAGGATGGAGTATAGATTGGTCCAACCTCTACAGAAGTCCATTTAGTAAGGCAAGTGTGCTGACACACGCTTGCAGTTCCAGCATCTGGGAGGCTGAGGCCCACAATGGCTGCCTACTTGGAGAGGCTGAGAACTAAAGGGAACAAGGGACAGAGCCTCTCACTAGTGTTTGTAGATACATTTTTAGTTTCTCTTTCTTTAACTTCTGGGCTATTAGTCTCCTGTATTCAGGGCCAGCTTCAAACTATGTAGCTGATATGTGATCCTCTGTATCCTGAATGCTCAGGGCCTGAGTTGTCACATTAGGTCTGTGCTTTGGGCTGCTAGGTAAGCGCTCTGATAACTGAGCTGTGGCTTCCTCCCCTATATATTTTGTTTTTGAATCACATTGAACTATCAGTTATGTAAAATATTATGTACAGGTATTTATTTCTAAGGGTTTTAAAAGCCATGGGTTTGTGTGTTTGTGTGTAGTCACAGAGGCCAGCAGCATCATATCTCCCTGGAGCTGGAGTTACAGGCAGTAACTTGATCCGGGTGTTTGGAACTGAACTCAGATCCTCTGCCAGAGCAGGACACACTCTTAACTGCTGAGCCATCTCTCCAGCCTCCAATGAATGTGTTTTAAATGAAAACATTTAAAGAGGCTTTGGAGCAGTAGAGTCCAGAAACCAAGAGATCAGTCTAGCACCACCGTTTCCGGCATTAACTACAGTACCGAGCCTGGCGCCCAAGCTCCTCCCAAGCTCCTCCCACCCCAGCCTAACAGGGATTTTGCAGAGGCGTCACTAGCTTCTAGAGCAGTCACCCCTTATCTTTCCCACCCCAGCTCTCTGGGTAGGATTTAGGGGCTGCTTCTTTCCCCCAGAGGTCACCAAGGCTCTCCTGTTGCGCCCCCAGGACCCCTGATGGCAGTTGAACGTCCTCCCTAGGAGGGAAGATTCTGAGGCTCTGGCTAACTGCCAAGCCCCAAGCATCTGGGAAAAGCAGGCGTTCAAAGAACCCGGCCGAGCCTGTCTTGCAGGTCTGCGCCCTTTCCAGCAGGCCTGGGATTCCAAAGGGATGCATCAGGACTAACAGAGCTGTTTACTCTGTCCACTAGGGCTGTTTGAGACCGGTCCCCGATTTTCTGATGTTTGAGACACCGGCCCCCATCACAGATTTCGCTTATCACCTTTGTCCCCCCCCCCCCCCCCGTGGTCATTCCTCTCTTCTGTCCCTCCTCCAGCTGCTGCCTCTTCCGAGCCTTTTGGCCTTGTTCTGGTCTTTTTTGCTGCTAATCGCTTTCTGGGTAGCAGACAGGACCCAGCAAGAAACAGATGCCACACTCTAACTGGGTAATTGAAGAATTTAATGAAGGACTGTTTCTGAAAGTGTGGCAGGACATAGGGAAGCCACTCGGCTAGGCCAGTCCCGCGTGGCAAGGGGCGGTGGGAAAGGCGCTGGTGGACCTGAGGCGTTCTCTGACTCCATCCCAGTTCCCAAACCCAACAGAAGGCACTGGAGCCCACTGGTGATGTCCATCGGGGTCAGCCTCGCTGGTACAGGGAATGGTGGCGAACGGCAGAAAGTAAATCCAGAGGACGAAAGAAAAACATCCAATACCCCTCCCACTTCAGAAAAACTTCAAAGCTTTTCAAACACCGGGACGGAGGGCTGTGGGTGGCAAAGCTGGCACGGTAGCACAATCCTGGATCAGACAGATGTTCAAGGCCTTCCTCAGCTACATAATGAATTTGAGATGCCCGAGCTAAATGAGACAGGCTCAAAACAAAAACAAACAAACAAAACAAAAACAAACAAACAAAGCAAGCGGACTAAAGGGATGGCTCTACCCTTGAAAGCACATAGTGTTTTTCCAGAGGATTTAAGTTTGGTTTGCAACAGCCATGTCAGGCAGCTCTGGTGTCAACTGCAGCCTCCAAGACACAAACATACACATAATTTTTTTTAAAAAGCAATACAACAACAAAAGGAGTCATATAATGAGTTTTACTAGCCAGTGTCTCGAGTCACCAGTTCTTATCCCAGAGTCAATCCCACACTCCTGCTTACCCGTCTTCACCATTTCCCAGCAAATGCCAGGCCTTGTATCATTTCATGTGTCAATAATTCATATACATGCAGAATAAATGAACCTGGGGACTTTCTCATGCTAGCCAGCACCTGCAATCCCAGTACTCAGGAAGCAGAGGCAGTAGGATCACGAATCCTAGGGCAGCCTAGGCTACATAGAAAAGTCTGTGCAAGACCCTTTAAGGAAACAAAAGATGCAGAGCTGGAGAGAGAGCTTGGCAGTTAAGAGCAGTGGCTGCTCTTCCAGAGGACCCCAGTTTAATTCCCAGCACCCACCTGATGGCTCACAGCTATCTGTAACTCCAGTTCCAGGGGATCCAACACCTCATACAGACACACAGGCAGGCAAACGACCAGTGCACATAAAAATAAATACAGATATAAGAAAACAAAAGATGTAATGGATTTCAATGATGGCTATTAGTAGACAGCAATTAATAAAGAAATCATTAAGTAAAATCAGGCCTGGAAACTTTCTAATAGATGAACCAGGCTTATGCCACCTGTAGGATTTCAGCCTTTGTACAGGTGAGACGACACACACTATCCATCTCTTGCTGTGGTGTGACCCGAACAGTGCCTATTAAGTAGTCCCATTTATAAGGAAGCTTCAGGATGTTTCTGTGTCTAAGAGAAAAGAACAAGGAAGTGGGTGACTGCCAGTGCCAAGGATCGACCGGCATTTTCTTTTCTTTTTTTAAGAATTATTTATTATTTGTGTGTACACTGTAGCTGTCTTCAGACACCCCAGAAGAAGGCATCGATCTCATTACAGATGGCTGTGAGCCACCATGTGGTTGCTGGCTGGGATTTGAACTCAGGACCTCTGGAAGAGCAGTCAGTGCTCTTAACCACTGAACTTCCCAGCCAGCATTTTCTTTCTTTTTTGGAGGTGGGTTGTTTGTTTGTTTGTTTTTGTTTTGGGGGGATTTCGTTTTTTTTCAAGACAGGGTTTCTCTGTGTAGCCCTGGCTGTCCTGGAACTCACTCGGTAGACCAGGCTGGCCTCGAACTCAGAAATCTGCCTGCCTCTGCCTCCCAGAGTGCTGGGATTACAGGCGTGCGCCACCACGGCCCGGCTCAGCATTTTCAGTAAGTCAATAGTCAAGAGGAGACAAGGCTGTTAGTGAATAACACAAATTTCTGAGCTCTAGTAACCAAGTAGAATGTAGGATCCTTGCTTAGGTCTTAAACAATGTATCTTTGTTATCATTAAGGACCTTTGGATATAGACTTAAGTGAGATGATGCTGTGGAATTATTGATGCTGGAAATAGAATTCAGTGACAAAATGTTTGCCTAGCAGGCATCGGGCCCCAGGTTTGAGTCCCAGCCCAACGAATGAAAAAGAAAGAAAAAGAGAAGGAAAAAAGAAAAGGAGAAAAAAAGACAGAGACTTTTGTTGTTTCTAGAACTAGGGATTTAACCCAAGACCTTGCACATACTAGACAAGCACTCAACCACAGAGCTACAGAGCCTGGTTATTCAGTTTGAAGATACAGTTGGGCATGAATGGAATTTAGAGCAACTTTCGTGACTTTACTAGGTAGAAAGGCTTATAGAAGCATTTTGTGGATGCCACAACACAGTCTGGGTTTTACTACTCTGACAAGAACAAGCTGTGTCTCTACATAACAAATGCCTTGAAGCCAGTCATTAATTCCTTCAGAGAAAATACTTCTGTTTCCATTCCTGACTGAGAGGTTTTAAATAATTCTCAGAGCATACTGGATGCTTACACCCGCCTCCAAGGGTTTCTATACCCAGACTCTTCAGGATGTAGTTGGCTACATCATGTTGGTCGCTATTTCTCTCTGTTGTCACAGTGTATATAACAGGCCTATGAGAGTCTGCCTTTAATAGACCATTGGCCAATCATAGCCATTTTTTTAAAAGATTTATTATGTAGTGTTCAGCCTGCAAATATGCCTGCAGGCCAGAAGAGGGCGCCAGATCTCATTCTAGAAGGTTGTGAGCCACCATGTGGTTTGCAAGGAATTGAACTCAAGACCTCTCTAAAAGCAGTCAGTGCTCTCAACCTCTGAGCCTCATAGCCATTTTTTTATTTAAATTTCTGTTTTATTTATATGTGTGTTTTTCTGTGTGTGGGGGCACCGTGTGCATGTAGTGTCCTGTGTGAAGAGGTGTCTGATCCTCTAGGACTGGAGTGACAGACAATTGTGAGTTGCCATGTGGTGGCTGGGGAACTGAACTTGGGTCCTCTGGAAGAACAAGCAGTAGTCTTAACCACTGAGCCATCTCCCCAGCCCCAGGTCCTAGCCATTTTTGATTCGATCAGTTAATTCACTTGTATGTGTTAGGCTGCACCTATGCCACAGTACTCCTGTGGCAGTCAGAGGCCCGACTTGGGTGCGAGTTCTTGCCTTACCCTTTGTTTGGGGTGCCATCTCTTTCATATTGCTGCTTCCCTGCACCCTCTAGGCTAGCTGCCCCATGAATTTCTGGTGGGGAAGACAGCTATTCTCCTGCCTCTACTCCTGCCTGGCTATGAGGATACCAGACCAGTTCTCATACCTGGCCTTTACTTGGGCTCCAGGGATTTGAATTCAGATCGTCCGGTTTACATGACAGGCAAAAGCTTTTACCCACTGACGTTTTTTTTTCTGACACGTGTGTCTTTTGGGGGACAATGAGGCACTGGGTTGCACCTCTGTCCTGAAGGCCCTACGGGCGTGGCTCCTCTATCTTTGAATGTTGCATGCTGGTAAGGAGAAAGACCGGAAGCCAGAAAATGGTTTCTTTTCCTGTTTATAAGTGATTTGACTTGCTCACAATGATTCAAGCAGAATTATTTCTTAATCCTTAAAGTTCAGTGCTTCCAAGAGGAGTTGTACTGTATTCAGCTGATACATGGCAATTTTACCTAGGATGGGTAAACTTAGTATTCCCATTTGTGTTTCTGTGTATATGGTGTGTGTGTGTACTCAAGACAGGTAGTGTGTGTAAGTTTGTGTATGTGCCATGTAATATGTGGAGTGGGGCAGTCAGGGAACAACTTTATAGAGTCAGTTTTCTCCTTCCATGCATTAAAAAAAACATTCATGTAAAATAAAAATAAAGGAAACTTTCAAAAATTAAACCAAAAACAAATGCTAGAGTACTGGATTAAGGGAATTTAGCAATGCCACAAAATACACAGCCAAGGCCAACCCATGGTATTTCTAACAGTTTACAAGGTGACTTCTTTTTAAGTTGATTTATTTAATTTATATGAGTACACTGTCACTGTCTTCAGACACACCAGAAGAAGGCATCAGATCTCATTTTGGATGGTTGTGAGCCACCGTGTGGTTGCTGGGAACTGAACTCAGGACCTCGGGAAGAGCAGTCAGTGCTCTTAACCACTGAGCCATCTCTCCAGCCCTCAAGGTAACTTATTATATAGTTGCAATCTGAGGGTTTTTTTTCCCCCTTTTCTTGTAATTTTTTGAGGCAGGGTCTCATTACATAGCTGTGGCTATCCTGAAACTCACGCTGTACACCAGACTGGCCTCGAACTCTCAGAGATCTATTCATCTCAGCTTCTGTGGTCCTGGGGTTAAAGGCATTTGCCACCATGTTTCAAAAAAGCCAAAACTTAAAAAAAAAAAAAAAAAAAAGACCATCTGCATAGCTCTAAAAATGAAATCACTAGATAAAAATTTAATAACTCATTTATAGGCTCTAGACACTAAAACTATTTAGAAACCGAGAAGATAGGACAAATGGGTAAAGAAATGAACATATAAATTGGAAGAGTCAACATAGAAATGGGTCAACTGCCTCCAAATGACCCGTAGATGTCACAAACTTGTCAGAATTGTTTTGTAGCCAAGTTCATTTGAAACTGTAAAGGCAGTCACTGTCGGAAGGGAAACAATTTAAAGAAGAACAAAGCCCAGGCATCATCAGTTCCTATTCCTTTTTTTTTTTTTTTTTTGATTTGTTTTTTTTAGAAACAGGGTTTCTCTGTATAGCCCTGGCTGTCCTGGAACTCACTCTGTAGACCAGGCTGGCATCGAACTCAGAAATCCGCCTGCCTCTGACTCCCAGAGTGCTGGGATTACAGGCATGCGCCACCACCGCCCAGCTCAGTTCCTATTCCTAAGGCTTACGGGGGCTGGAGAAATAGTTCAGTCAGTAAGGCGCTTGCAAGCATGAAGATCTGAGTTCAAAGCCCGCCATCACCTAAGAAGGCAGTTGCTACAGCAACACGTGTCTGTCTTCCCGACACTGGGAGGGCAAGAGCCAAGCAGGTCTCTGGAAGCTGCCTGCTGTGTGGCTGGCCTAGACAAGGCGGGGAAGCCCATGATCAGTGAGAGACAGACCCTGTCCTAATTGTGAGGGGTGGTCACTGAAAGTGACACTGCCCTTTGGCCTCTGGTCTACACATACACACATACACACATACACATCACACATACACATATACACCTACACACACACATACATATATACCACACATATACACACACATACATAGATACCACACATATACACCTACATACATACACACTACACATACATACATACAAGCACACACATATATACCACACATACATATATACATAGCACACCACACAAACACATATATATATACACAGACATACACCCCGTGTACACACACATACCACATACACCACACACACACACCACACACACATACACCACACACACCATCCACCCACACACACCACACACACCACACACACATACACCATACCACACACACCACACACATACCACATACACCACACACATACCACACACACATACACCACTCACACCACCCACCCACCCACACCACACACACACCACACACACACAGCACACACACACATAGCACACACACATACACCATACCACACATACCACACACATGCACATACCACACACATACACACACTACACATACATATACATACCTCACACACATATACCACATGCACATACATACATAGTGCACACACACCATATGTATATGCACAAACACATATGCATGCATACACCATACACACACAGGCACACAAGGCTTTCTATGGAGTTGTAATCATGGAAGTTGCTTGGCATTTTGCAGAGGTAGCTACATAGACCAATAGCCACATAAACCAATGGAACAAAATAGAAAAGTCAGAAACAGAGCAGTGAAAATGTGGACAACTGATTTTTTTTAAAAGGTGTGAAAGCAATTCAGGTGAGAAAAAAGTTCCCTTTTCAACAGGATGCTGAAGCCTTTGGAAATCAGGGGAAGGAGGGGGCAACTTAAACTTCTCATCTCACATAGAAATCAACTCAGAAGGAACAGAGATTTAAATATAAAACAGAACTATGAAGACATTTACAAGGGAAAAGGGGGGGTAGGAGAAAATCTTCAAATTCAGAGCTATAGACATAATTCTTAGAGTTGATATCAAAAGCACAACCCGTGAAAGGAGAAATACAAATTTCACTTTGTGAAAAATCTATTTTGCTCAATACAAAGAGCCTGTGGAAACACTAAAGGGGCAAGTTTTAACCTGGGGAAGGTATTTGCAAAGCCCGAAACTGATAAAGGATTCCTATCTAGAACATGGAAGGAATGTTTGAAACTCTACCGTGAAAAAGGAAAAACAGTAATTAGAAGACAGAACTGGACCTTCACCCCAGAAGATACAGAGCCAGCTCACGTGTGCAAAGGCACTCACCTGCACCGCGTCATGGAGAATTGGATGATAAAACGCACCCATTGAAATCGCCACCAGCTGCTGGCAAGACCAGATGCTTTCAACCGCAGACTGCTGGAGCCTTCAGGCACTGCTGGGAGGGACACAAAGCCAGGCCACAGCTGCCTCTGTCTTATGCAGGTGTTTATCCCAGAGCAAGAGCCATCTTAAGTAAGAGGGCAAGCCAAATCAGATCCAGATCTGCTCGGGAAGGGCCCACAGGCCAAGGAATACATTTGATATAATTGCCTAAAAGAGGAGAGGAAAGGAAGAGTGGGGAGCATCACCATCACTGGTCTTCAAGGACGGGGTTCATAGGAGAACCTCAAAACCATTACACTGAGGGCAAGAAGCCAGTCTTGGAAGGGGAGCCCCTATGTGATTCTTCTTCTATGACAATCTTAAAACTTCAGTGACATAAACAGGTCTAAAGAGTGGTGTTGGTCATGGGTGGATATGATGCTGTGATGGGGCTGTTCAGTATCCTTATTGCACTGGTAGTAAATATAGTGTAAGATTTGTGTGATTTTACAACAAAGAATTCATTTTACTGCATGATCATTGTTTTTTGTTTGTTTGTTTGTTTGTTTTGGTTGGTTGGTTGGTTTTGGCTTCCTTTCGGTGACAAGATCTCAAGTAGCCTAGGGTGGCCTCTCAGAGGCCAAGACTTGAACTCCTGATCTTCCTGACGCTTCTTCTGAGTCCTGGGATTGCAGGTGTACACCACCATACCTAGGAATTTTTATTTTAATTTATTCTGCTTATTTATGTATATTAGGGGGGTTGGTTCGGTTTGGTTTTGAGTACGTGTGGACACACATCCCACAGTATATATACACAGGCCAGCAGACAGAATTGCAGGAGTCAATTCTCTCCTTCCACCTTTACCTGGATTCTGGGGATCGAACTCAGGTCATCAGGATTGGTGGCAAGCTTTTTACTTGCTAAGACAAGATAAGGTCACCTCATCCTGGCAAGTTTTTAAGTAAACTGCTAAAAGGAAATTGCGAACCACTCAAACATTTGGTAATGTGTAGCTCGCTTTAAAGTAGATCATGGGGCTAGGGATGTAGCTCAGTGGGAGGATTCTGGCAAAAGGCCTTGGATTTGATCCACAGCATGGCAAAAACCAAATATGTGGCTCATGAAATTTGCAATTTCTCTGGCAAGGGTTAAGGAGAGCAAACTAAAAGCAAGAACAGCCACGGTTTGGGGGTAGAGTTTAGGTTGGCTAGTATCCCTGACCAGGCTGTCATCTGTTACTGCAGAGACGCTACTGTAGCATGTCTTTCAACAACACAAGGAGGAACAGTAAGGTAGTGAGAGCCACAGATCTGGAGACAGATCATTGGTTATTAGACAAACCACAAATAATGGTGCTTCCATGCTATCACTGCTTCTGGGGTGGCATTGCCAACTAAGCCATTTTGAGCCTCAATGAAACACTGGCATGAGTTAGATCAGACGGTTACAAGTCATTTTGGGGATAAGACTTATTTTCAATTCTCAGAACCAATGCCTAAATTACCACTGCAGAACAATAAGGCTCAGCATTCAGGGGCAGGTGCTTCTGGGAGTTGAGTTTCCCTCTGGTGAGCCTATCACACACACACAGGCCTCAGAAGCCCTGGTACTTATGTTAACAGGGCCCTGTGGTAATGAACATTCTAGTGTTACCTCCAGATGGCAGTGACGAAGAATAACTCTAATCCCTCTTCATCCAATTAAAGACTTCCCAGTCAAGCCTTGTAAACTAATGTGATATTGTTTTTCTTTGCCATCCAAGGACATGGCTCTCTGCCTAGTCTCCCTCAGTCCATTAAAAAAAATTAGTTTCCTTCTTTTTATCTATGTGCGTACCTGTAAGTACACTGCGCGCATGCAGTATCCTTAGAGGCCAGAAGGGGGCGTCAGATCCTCTGAAAATGGAATTACATTGCTGGCGAGCTGCTGGGTGGGTACTGGTATCAGGACTCAGGTCTTCTGCAAGAGCAGTTACTGCTGAGCCATCTCCCCCAGCCCCTCAGAGTGCATATTTGAACTTTAGCTGACGAGAGGCTGCAAATGTAGGCTCAGCAACTGAGCTTATCCTGTGCAGGGCCTGTTCCATCCCCAGTTCACACACACACACACACATACACACACACACACACTACAGCTAGTTGATACTGAGGGGGAAAATGTCAAAGTCCATCCTAGACTCTGTATGTGTCTCTTAGTTTTTTTTATTGCTGTGATCAGACACCATGATCAAGGCAACTGATAAGAGAAAACATTTCATTGGTGGCTTGCTTATAGTTTCAGAGAGTTATATATAGTCCGTGGTAGGGAGCATGGCAGCAGGCAGACAGTCATGGTGCTGGGGCAGTTACACATACGAAGCTGAGAGAGCTGACTGGGATGGCAAGGGTGTGTGTTTTGTTTTGTTGTTGTTGGTTTTGAGAAAGGATCTTGCCACATAGCCCTAGCTGTCCTGGAACTCACTACATAGATCAGGCTAAAGTAGAACTCAGAGATCCACCTGCCTTTGCCTCCTGAGTGCTGGGATTAAAGTTATGCACCACCATTCCCAGGTAGGTGTGGGCTTTTGAAATCTCAAAACCCACTCCTAGTAACATACCAGCAAGGTGGTACCTCCTAATCATTTCCAATTAGTTCCACCAACTAGTGACCAAATAGTCAGACTATGAGCTTGTGGGGGGCATTGTTATTTAGACCACCACAGTGTGTGTAATGTATGCATGCAGGAGCATTCGCACATGTGTATGAAGGCCTGAGGTCAAGCAGAGGTAGCTTCTTCAATGGTTCTCCATACTATTGAGACAGGGTCTCTCACTGAACTTGGGCCTCATTGATTTGGCTAGACTGCCTGGCCAGCAAGACTCAAGAATCTTCCCATCTCTGACATATTTGTCAATTCATAGCTCATTTTTCTATCTGAGCCTCCACAGAGGCCCATGTCGCCACATTTGTCTTTTATGCCTCTGCTAGAGGTGCACCCAGGGTGTCATGCTTGCACAGCAAACACCTTACCTACTTACTGAGTCACCTTTCCACCCCACTTTACCATTTTACGTTCTTTCCAATGTTCTTGAGTCGCTACAGATATCAAGAGAAGCAAAAACGCATTTTCTTCTATATCCACCTTAGAACAAGGAAGTCTGGGAAATGCAGAAAGATGGAGGAAGAGGTCTCTTAGGCAGCCTCTAATTTGCCACACGGAACTTGGTGGTGGTGGAGGATGGGTTGGTGAGAAACCATTTGGATGTTTTCCGGGGAGTGTTCCTCACATGGTCAACATTGGCCTAAAATTAAGACTAAGAGGCAAAGTCGGGGCCTTTGATCCCAGCCTGGGTGCTGATTAGGTTCTCCCGGACCCCTTAGTTGCTAATAGTCAGGAGGAAAGAGGCTTATCAGTAGGAAATGCCTGTGAGATAAAAGAGGTAGAGTTGTCAGGTGAGTAGAGCCAGCCCCAGAGCACAGCCTTGGAAGAGCATAAAGGACCTCAGCTTTAACAAAACAAAACAACAACAACAACAACAACAAAAATGAACCTAAATTGTAAAGGAATAAAGGAAACTATGCTAGGAGTCCATCTCACCCCACTTGACATTAAGAAGTGAAACCAGAAAGAGTGTGGACGAAGGTCGGAGGTAGGAGGAACCCTGATTCACTGCTGGGGTGTGTACACAGGTGCAGCCACTGTAGAAATCACTCTGCAGGCACCTAAAAAAAAAAAAACCAGTAAAGACAGAACTAATACATGATCGAGCCATCCCACTTCTGGGAATCTACTCAGAGCAATGTAAGACGCTTACTCTAGAGATCTCTGCACACCCTTGCTCTTTGTGACATCATTCACAATAGCCAAACAGTGGGATCAGCCCTAGTACTTATTGACAGATGAAAAGTGTAAAGTAAAACATGGTTCATATACACAACAAAGGTCTTTTTTTTATTTCCTCCAAAGATTTATTTGTACATGTGCATATGTGCTTTTTCTGTCCCGTGTATGCATGTATCCAGAAAAGGTCCGTTGGTACCTTAGAGTTACAGATAATTCTGAGTTGTCATGTGGATGGGTGGTGAGAACCAAACCCATGTCCTCTAAAAGAGCAGCGAGTGTCCTTAACCACTGATCCACCCCGTCAGCTCCTACAATGGAGTTTTATTCAGCATAAAGAATGAAATGATTGCCATTTGCAGAAAAATGGATGCAGCTAGAGATCATAATATTAAGCAAAAGGAGCCAGAATTAGAAAAGGGACTATGGTGTTCTTTGTCTCACATTGTGAATCCTAGATTTAAAAGTCATAAAACACATGAAACAAAACAGAGGAGTATTTAGGCCACAGGCAGGAAGAGGTCAAAAGAAGATACGGAGGGGACAGATACAAAGTAGGAATACTTGCTCTCCATGAAACTCACTATTTTGTAGAAATAATACATGAAAACCTTTTTAAAAAGCGCTGAGTCACAGTGATGTTAGCAACATGGCGGCTTAAGAAGCCTGAGATGTGGCTCCCACATCCAGGGAGAGTGGGACAAAAGCTTCGCTGGGAAGTGCTGGCACCTCTCTCTCATCAGCATAGGCCCACCCTAGGGAGAGGGAGGTAATTCTCAATACCCGGACTGTTCCCTGGGAAGGGAGAGACCTGGCCAGGCTGGACTGGATAGCAAACGTTCTCACTTTCTGGGGTCAGGGGCCACCTGAGGGACTGGCTTCTGTCTTGCCTGTCTCAAGAGTGTTGACAAGACTCAGCATGCTTCAAATGCCACGGGTCTCTTGGAAGGAGAAACGGCTGGGCAGTCGGCAGTTGCTCTGTGGGAACCCTCCCCTACCCCTAAGATAGCAGACAGGCCCCACAATACTCAGAGGCTTGTCCTGGGGAGAGGGAGGAGGCAGACAAGCAGATGCAGCCGAAAGATCAACAGCGGGGAGAGGGGGTGTTTCTCGGGGGGGGGGGCGCCTGAGGGACTGATTTCTGTGGCGTCAGTCTCTGAGTCAGTTCAGGCTGATACCTGGGGGCAGCTGAGCACTGGGGCCTGTGGACAGGGGGCAGGCTCTAGATCTGTAGGTAAGGGGGATCTGAGCTCAGCGTTTCTGCCTTTTTACGGACCTAGTTTCCTTGTTCTCTGCCTTAGAGCAAGGAGAGAGCTGAACAAACACCAGGTGCTGAGGGGGGTGTGGGGCGGGGCGAGCCGGAGCCCTGCGGCTTGCTCCAGAAGGCAGCACAGAGGCTGCAAGCTAATGGATAGGAGGAAAGAGCTGGGTAGCCATACTTGGACTAGACAAAGACTATCAACATGAGACAGAAGGGACGGTTCACTGAGAAGATAGAACAAGCCCAGTTATAGATGCAGAAAGCATCACGAATCCAAATACACAGGGCACACAGACTCCTGTAGCTAGGCCGCATAATGTCTCAAGGCTTATGAATCCATACGGCTCTCTAAAGGGCCTGAGTTTGGTTCCCAGCATCCATGCCCTTGGGCAGCTGTGAGCTGCCTGCAATTCCAACTGCAAGGGATATGACATCTTCTGGACTCTGTGAGCACATGGCATACAAAGGAATAAAAAGAAAGAAAATTAACATTCATGTAACTTCAAAGTGGGGAAATTGCTACCAACAGGGTAATGGTAGAACGCTCCACTCCACAGCATTGAGACCCGAGGCCCTGTCAAGCACACATTCTCTAGGACGGCTCACCTGTGTCAAAAGAGGTCCAGCCGCTGGGCGGTGGTAGCGCACACCTTTAATCCCAGCACTTGGGAGGCAGAGGTAGGTGGATTTCTGAGTTCCAGGCCAGCCTGGGCTATAGAGTGAATTCCAGGACAGCCAGGGCTACACAGAGAAACCCTGTCTCGAGAAAACCAAAAAGATCCCGGTTTGAGTACCAGCATCCATGTTCGAGACCCACAACTGACTGTAGCTCTAGCTCTGGGGGATCCAACACTCTCTCCTAGGACTGCACTTGTGGGTGTAAACCCACACAGAGACACACAGAGAGACAAATAGAAGATTTGAAAATACGAAAGTTTTTGAAAGGAAAGCCCTCAAACAATCTAACTCTACTGCCAAAGAAACCAGAGAACTACCTAGATGGGACCATAAGTAATCTTGCCACCAAACCCGATGGCCCAGGTTAGATCCCTGGGATCCATATGATTAATAAGAACTTTTTTTTTTTTTGGTTTTTTAACTCCCGAGGCTTGTCTTGTGACCTCCATACATTTAGTGTGTCACAAATACCCCATTACATAAAATAAATGTAATTTAAAAACCGTTTAAAGAGACTTGGGGGAAAGTTGGGTAGGGTGGCGAATGCCCATAATCTGGGTAGTAAGATTCAAGGCCAGCTTGTACTACATAGAAAGATGCTGTTTCAAACAACAACAAACTAGGGGGAAAAAAACCTAAGCCCCCAAACAGAAAGTCAAAATGATATTCGAGCAGAAATAAGCCAAACAAGAAGACTAGGGCTGGAGAAAGCTCAGTGGTTAGGCGTGCACACTGAAGACTGAATGATGGTCCAACAGTTAAGAACATATGCTGTGGGGCTAGAGAGATGGCTCAGTGGTTAAGAGCACTGACTGCTCTTCTGGAGGTCATGAGTTCAAATCCCAGCAACCACATGGTGGTGGAATGAGAAACAAATAAGGAAGAAAAAGAACCTATGGGCTGGAACCAGCAGGGCCTGGAGCCAGAGGGAGAAAGCGAAGGCTGGGGAGCTTTTGCAAGAGGACTGGAGTTCAGATCCCAGCCCCCTTGTTGGGTGGTTTACACGTCTCTGTAACTACAGTTCTAGGAGATCTGATGCCTCCGGCCTCTGCTGCACACTCCACACTTCTTTCCATAATTTAAAAATAATACAATTAAACCCTTTTAAAAAATAGTGCATACTAGAGCTGGACTGATGTCTCAGCGGTTAAGAGCACTGACTGCTCTTCAGATGGTCCTGAGTTCAAATCCCAGCAACCACATGGTGACTCACAACCATCCATAACAAGATCTGACACCCTATTCTGGGGTGTCTAAAGACACCTACAGTGTACTCACATAAAATAAATAAATCTTGGATTTTTTTTCCCCCCCTGAGACAGAGTTTCTCTGTGTAGCCCTGGCTGTCCTGGAAGTCACTCTGTAGACCAGGCTGGCCTCAGAACTCAGAAATCCACCTGCCTCTGCCTCCCAAGTGCTGGGATTACAGGCGTGCACCACCACCGCCCAGCCAATAAATAAATCTTATGAAGAATGCCTACTGTGTTTGTAAGAGGACTAGACTTCAGATCCCAGCATCATCATATCAGGCAGCTGGTAGCTGCCTACAAGTCTAGCTCCAGGACACGTGGCATTTTCTTCTGGCCTCTGCAGGAACCTGCATTCATGTGCACACACCCTTAGACAGACACATGTGAATATACACAATTAAAAACAATAAAACTGAAGAACCCTGTTTTTTGAAAAGGTTAACAAAATTGACAAACTTTTAGTCACACCAAAAAGGAGGAGGGAGGGAGGGAGGGAAGGAGGGAGGGAGGGAGAAGACAACTGATACCACAGTGAAAGATGGTCATAGATGACATGTAAATGTCACAGCAACTGGATGAGCTAAAAAAAAAATGGCTAAACTCCTCTAGGGTTATAAGCTACCAATGTGATTGGAGTTGGAGAAATAAAACACCTGAGCAGTCCCATAACTCTTAGAGAGGCTGAATGAGCAATCAAAACCGGAACAGAGAAAAGCTGGCAGGGGCGGGCGGGGGCCAAGAGTGTATTCTCAGTGGTGGCTTGTGCAAAGTCATGGGCCCAACCTAAGAAGTACAGTGGAGGAGGAAGAGGAAGGAGGGAGAGGAGCAGGAAGGGGCGGGGAAAGAGGAGAGGAGGAAGAGGAAGAGGAGGAAAAGATGAGCTGAAGAGATGGCTCAGAGGATAAGATGGCTCTTCCAGAGGTCCTGAGTTCAATTCCCAGCAACCATATGGTGGCTCACAGCCATCTGTAGTGGGATCTGATGCCCTTTTCTGGTGTGTGTTTAAAGACAGCTACTAGCCCGGCTGTGGTGGCGCACACCTTTAATCCCAGCACTTGGGAGACAGAAGCAGGCAGATTTCTTTACTTTTTTTTTCTTTTTGTTTTTTTGAGACAGGGTTTCTCTGTACAGCCCTGGCTGTCCTGGAACTCACTCTATAGACAAGGCTGGCCTCAAACTCAGAAATCCGCCTGCCTCTGCCTCCCAAGTGCTGGGGTTAAAGGCGTGTGCCACCACCACCTGGCATGTATTTATTTATTTATTTGGGTTTTTTGGATTTGGTTTTTTCAAAACAGGGTTTCTCTATACAGCCCTGGCTGTCCTGGAACTCACTCTGTAGACCAGGCTGGCCTCAAACTCAGAAATCTGCCTGCCTCTGCCTCCCAGAGTGCTGGGATCACAGGTGTACACCACCTCTGCCTGGCTATTTATGCTAATTTTATGTGTATGGATGTTTTGACTGTGCAGCAATGCATGCCCGGTGCCTGCAAAGGGTGTTTGATCTCCCTGGCATTGGAGCTATAGATGGCTGGTTGTGAGCTACAGTGTGGGTGCTGGGAACTAAATCTGGGTCATCTGGACAAGCATCAAGGGCTCTTAGCCACTGAGCTAACTATCTTCCCAACCCGAGCTCAAGATTCTTTTTTTTTTATTAAACTAATAGGATTTATTTTATCAATATTTTTGATAAACATACATGAAGATACCCTCAACAACTTATTAATGACATAATTTAGCAGCACACTAAAATGATTGTCACGACCCAGTGAGATCTATTGATGGGATGAGAGAGTGGCTGGCTGGTTTCATATATGAAAATTGATCAGAGCTGGGCAGTGGTAGCACACACCTTTGATCCCAGCACTTGGGAGGCAGAGGCAGGCAGATTTCTGAGTTCAAGACTGGCCTGGTCTACAGAGTGAGTTCCAGGACAGCCAGGGCTACACAGAGAAACCCTGTCTCGGAAAAAAAAAATAAAAAACAAAGAAACACATCGATCAGTGCCATACACGTGTCATCCAAAAGCTACAAAGAATGAGAATCGCATGATCCTCTTAAGCAGGTAGGAGAATCATTTCACAAAATTAAACATTCAGAAGAACACAAAGTAGGAATAGAAAAAGAGGACCCAACATAATAAAGGCCACATGTGCCAAGCAACTAGGTGACAATGCTAAGAGCCCGCGGGATCAAAAGCAAGGCACAGACACCCATTTTTACCATTTACCACTACCATGTAGTACTGAAAGTACCAGTAAAAGTGATTAAGCAAGAGAATGAAAGAAACGCCATTCTAATCAGAAAGGAAAAATTTAAATCATCTGCCTACTGATCATATGTTCTTGAACATAGAAAACCCTCAAGTTTGCAAAACATGCATGCATGTGCATACTGCTGGAACTAATGAATGAACAGAATACAGTGAACACTAAAAAGTGAGAGATGACATGCTTATACTCCTGCAACCCCCCAACGCTCAGAAAACTGAGGCAGGAGGATTGTGATTTTGGTGTCAGTCTGCACTGCACAGAAAAAATGGTTGCTTGCTTGCTTGCTTTGTGTGTGTGTGTGTGTACTGTTGTTGTTACTGTTCTGTGTGTGTTAAGGAAAAAAATAAGTTATGTTTCAATACAATATCAGTTAACAATATTTAAATGGAAATAAAGGAAACTGTTTCCGGGCTGTGGAGATGGCTACATGTGGGTACTATGTGGGTGCTATGCTGTATATAAACCTAACAGACAGTGATGGTGTATGTCTTTAATCCCAGCACTCAAGAGGCAGAGGTGGATCTCTGTGAGTTTAAGGCCAGCCTGGTCTACAGAGCAAGTTCCAGGACAGCCAGGGTTACACAGAGAAACCATCTCAGAAAACAAACAAACAAATAAAATAATAAGGACCCCATATTTTGATCCCCAGCACTATGTAAAAAGGTGGGTACAGAAGTGAGGGTCTGTAAGCTCAGTGATGGGAGAGGTCATTGCAGACTCAAGTGGGCTCCAGTTTCCTCTATGAGACCCTGAGGCACAGGTAGACAGATCTCTGTGAGTCTGAGGAGAGCATCATCTACAGAGTGAGTTCCAGGACTACAGAGAGAAACCCTGTCTCAACAAACAAACAAAACAAATCAAAACCAAAGCAAACCCACTGAGTGTATTGAGAAGGGTATCGCCATTGATGTGCACTGACAGGTAAATGCGTAGGTGCACTTGCAAACACCACATGCACACACAGACAAAAGAGCAGAAAACAAATAAGAAGTTCAATTTATTCATTTACAGCAGCACCAAAAAGAATAACCTCTGGGGCTGGAGAGATGGTTCAGCGGGTAAGAGCACTGACTGCTCTTCCAAAGGTCATGAGTTTGAATCCCAGCATCCACATGGTGGCTCACAACCATCCATAAAAAGATCTGACACCCTCTTCTGGCTGTCTGAAGATAGCTTCAGTGTACTTACATATAATACAAAAAAAAAAAAAAAAAAAAAAAGAATAACCTCTGTAAGGATTAAGTTAATAGAGAAGAGACTTCTACACTGAAAGCTATACAACGTGACTGAAAAAATTTAAAACACAGCACATGGGAAGGCCTCCTGGCCTCCTAAAGGCATGGGGTGGAAGACTTTGTTTTGTTTTGTTTTTCAAGACAGGGTTTCTCTGTGTAGCCCTGGCTGTCCTGGAACTCACTCTGTAGACCAGGCTGACCTCGAACTCAGAAATCTGCCTGCCTCTACCTCCCAAGTGCTGGGATTAAAGGCGTGCGCCACCACCGCCTGGTGGGCTGGAAGACTTAATTTTCCTACACTACTCAAAAGTCTATATTACTCAAAGAAGAATTCAGCTTCAATACAGTCTCTACAAAGATCCAAGTGGCCTTTTCCTCTAATAGAAAGGAAAGTATTAAATTACTGTGTAACTGTAAAGGATCTCTAACATTAAAAACAACAGTGAACAAGAAGAACACATGTAGATGCTTCTATATTTCTCCATTTCAAAATCTATTACAAAGCTACCATGAGCAGAAGAAGTGTATGGTATTGGCATAGAGATATACATGAAGAATGGAACAGAAAGAACAGAGAAATAGATATATGCATGGGCATATATGGTCAAGTGATCCTTGATAAAAGTAAAATTTCACAATTAGGAAAAGATAATTACTTCATCGAATGCTGTGTGGGAAACTGACTATCCACAGATGTCCTAGTTGGTCATGGTGTTTTATCACAGCTGTAGAAACTGTAGCTAGGACAATAGGCATAACGAATAAATTTGACATTTGTCTTACACCATATACAAATGTCAACTCAAAATAGGTTAAAGGCATGAACAGGAGTTCTAAAATAGTAAACACTTGTAGAAGATGGGGGGGGGGCGGAAATCTTTACATCACCTATCGTAGCAAAATGATTTCTTGCACACAAGCAACAAAGCCAAAACCAGACACTGAAAATTACGTCATACTCCTGTCAGAATAGTCAACAGTATGAAAAGGCAGCCAGGAGAATTTGAGAAAATACTTCAAACTTTACAGCTGATTAAAAAAAATTTTTTTAAATATTCCAGACTGGCAAGATGGCTCAGTGGGCAAAAGCATTTGCTGCCAGGCCTGACAGTCTGAGTTTGATCCCAGAGCCCCCTACATAGTGTAAGGAGTTGTCTTCTGACGTCCCCATATGACCTTCTCCCCAAATAATTTATTTTTTAATAATTTTACATTAATATGTTGGTTGGGTAGTGGTGGCACATGTGTTTAATCCAAGCCCTCAGGAGGCAAAGGGAAGCAGATCTTTCTGAGTTTGAGGCTAGCCTGGTCTATAGAGTGAGTTCCAGGACAGCCAGGGCTCTGCAGAGAAACCCTGTCTCAAACAACAACAACAACAAACAAACAAACAAAAAACCCCAAACAAACAAACAAAAAACCACAACCAACCAACCAAAACAGGTTAATATCTTGAGCTGGAGAGATGGCTCAGCAGTTAAGAGGACCTGAGTTCAATTCCCAGCATCCACATGGCAGCTCGCCACTGCCTGTAACCCCAGCCCTAGGGGATTTGACAGTTTCTTCTGGCCCCACACGGACTGCAGTCACACTTGATGCACACACATACATACATGCAGGCAAAATACCCATACACAGAAAAGAAAAATAAAGATTCAAAATCTTAAGTTAATATCACAAAATATTAAGAACGCAATAGCAAAACCACACAAAAACCTGATTTTTAAATGGACAAAGGACTCGATAGGCATGTCTCAGGAGAAGACAGGAAGGGTTGAGACTCTTGGGAAACTGCTCATCTTCCCTAAACTGGGAGCACACTGAAGATGAAAAGCACCAAGAGGTATCTTGTCACACCTCATAGGGAGCATGGTAAAAATAAATAAATAATAAAAGCAAAAAGGAAAAAAAAAAACAGTGATAACAAAGATGTGGAGAAATTGGTGCCCCTGCTGAGCTGGAGGTAGCTGTGAAGTTTCCTTAAAAAAAAAAAAATCTATGTACAACATAAAGTCTTATGATTCCACCAGACATAGGCATGCTTCTGCTTATTTAAAAGAACCAAAAGCAGTTCTCTGCTCTTTCTTCTCGATCTCTGTCTCTGTCTCTGTCTCTCCTCTCTCCTCTCTGCCTCCCCGACTCAGTGTATGTGTTTTGTATGTGTAAGATACAGGCAAGACACCTTCCCAGTCTGCCTCTCCTACAGTACCGGGATTGCAGGCATGCGTTAGGCCAGGCCAAGCTTTCTATACACGTGCTGAAGATTTGAACTCCTCATGTTCGAATATTAAGCAATACTTATTTGCTGAGCCGTCACCTCTCAGCTCTGAAATCAGCGAACCATGTTCACTGTAGCAGTAGTCAAGATAGGCACGCTATGGAAGCAACTAAAATGGCTGCTGAAAATGAATCGAGAAAACAACTGACTGGGGATGCAACTCCGGGGTGTAGAATGCTTGCCTAGCATGCTCCAGGCCCTGGGTTCCATCTTTAGCGTTTAGCACACCGCAAACTAGCCATGGGGATGCTTTCGTATAATCCCACCACCCAGGAGGTGAGGGTAGAAAGATCAGAAGTTCAAGTTTCGTTTAAAATCAGCCTGGAGCCTTAGCTTGCATGCCTAGAACACGTGTGGCCTCAGCTTCCCTTCCCAGTAGGCCATAAACTGGGTGTGGTGGCGCTGTGATTTCAGCAGTGGGTGAAGACGGAGGTAGAGGCCGGAGGATCAGGCGTTCAAGGCCATCTTTGGCTACACAGAGTTCAAAACCAGCCCCCACTATTCGAGACTATGTTTCAAAAACAAAATTAAAAAAAAAAAAAAGAACAAAAGGTTCCGTTATGCAAGATGAAAAGGCCCTGTAGATCATTGTGCGACACAGTGCTTAGACTTATGACTGCGGCGGCCACGCTCTGCGGGTCGCGGAGGCGGGCAGAGGCGGAGCTGCAGGAGCCCGGCCCGGCCAGGCGGCCCCAGGGGCGGTGGCAGCCCAGCAGGCGTCTCGCGGGGCCGCTTTGCTTCCACACTCGTCTCAGAGGACCCGAGAGGAAGGATGTCGTCGGGGCTTAAGGCCGAGCTGGAGTTCCTAGCGTCCATCTTCGACAAGGACCACGAGCGGCTGCGCATCGTGAGCTGGCAGCTGGATGAGCTGCAGTGTCAGTTCCTGGTGCCGCCGGCGCCCGCGGGCAGCCCGCCCTCGCCGCCGCCGCTCACCCTGCACTGCACCATCACCGAGTCCTACCCATCTTCGCCACCGATATGGTTCGTGGACTCTGACGATCCAGATCTCACATCGATCCTGGAACGCCTGGAAGATTCGAAGCCCAACAGTTCGCTTCGTCAGCAGCTCAAGTGGCTGATCTGTGAACTCTGCAGCTTATATAACCTGCCTGAGCACCTGGATGTGGAGATGCTGGACCAGCCGGTCCCCATCGCTCAGAAGGCGACCATCGAAGAGGTGCCTTCAGAAGATGAAGATGAAGATGCAGCTGACGGCCTGGAAGACTTGGATCATTATGAGCTGAAAGAAGAAGAGACTTCTAGTGAGAAAAAGTCAGAGGATGAAGGGCTTGAGAACGAGCATTTGGCGATATTAGAGAATATCAAAAAAAGCCAAAGGCAAGAGCATTTGAATGGTACCGTCTCTGGCTCGGTGCATGCTTCAAATAGACTTATGAAAGAACTCAGAGATATATACAGATCGCAGAGTTACAAATCGGGGACTTATTCCGTGGAACTGATAAACGACAGCTTATATGACTGGCACGTTAAACTGCGGAAAGTTGATCCTGATAGTCCCTTGTACGGTGACCTTCAGCTCTTGAAAGAGAAAGAGGGCATAGAATATATTTTGCTTAACTTCTCTTTCAAAGATAACTTTCCGTTTGATCCTCCATTTGTTCGCGTCGAGTTGCCTATTCTCTCTGGAGGGTATGTCTTGGGTGGAGGGGCCTTGTGTATGGAACTGCTCACCAAACAGGGCTGGAGCAGCGCCTACTCCATAGAATCGGTCATCATGCAGATCAATGCCACCTTAGTCAAAGGCAAGGCCCGGGTGCGCTTTGGAGCAGATAAGAATCAATATAATCTAGAAACAGCCCAACAGTCCTATGACTCCGTTGTGCAGATGCATGAGAAAAAGGGCTGGTTCACTCCTCCCAAGGAAGATGGGTAAATAGTAGACTGCTATGTAGTTGGAGCAATGTAGCTTTACAGACACAAGCTTTGCATATCTTTGTAACAGTAGTGCGGAGGATATTAGCTAATTGATGTTTTAGTGGATAAACTGTCAACTGACCACCAGTAGAAGTTCCAACCTTTTCATTTTGCTTACTGTGGGAGGTCTTGGGCTGAACTGTGGAGCCTTTACTGTGGTTTTCCCTGACATAATCATTGTCTATTTTTCATCATCTGTTTTCCTTAATTCAGTGAAATGTGTTAAGTAAGCCGGTCAGTTGTGACTTTATAATTTTCGTTTATTGGGGGAGGAGGGAGGAGGGAGGGCATAATGAGTATTTACAAACACTTGTTCCATTTAGTGCCAATAAACGTTTTGCCAGTGTCCAATACTGGCTTTAGAAGAGTTTTGGGTTTCTGTGTTTTGTTTGTGTGATGCTGCGGATGGAACTCAGGGCCTCCTGCGAGCTACACGACCTATCCCATTGAGTTGTGTTCCTAGTTGGATGGCTATATCTTCTCAACTATAGTCTTTTGGGGTCTAAAGTCATTTGATTGCCTAAATAATGATAACAACTTTGCTCGTGAACTGATAACATTTTTATGGCCAAGTTATGATATGAGCTATTTCCTAAAGCTGGGCTCTTGAAACTGAGTTATACTATATTTGGGCAAAGCAATCAAGCCAAGCCACTTAAGGCTTATTAGCAGTCATTTGCACTAGTCTAAATTGCACTAAATCTTTCTCTACTTCCTCTGCCCCTTCTTTGAGACAGGGTTTCAGGTACCCAAGGCTGGCCGGGAGCTCCTGATCCTTCTCCCTCTACATCCCAGGTAATAATGAATTCGTTTCTTATTGCTTCACTATTTGTTGTGAAGCAGAGCCATGATCTTCAGCCTGGGGTTAGTTGTGAAACACTGCCATTCATCCTTTCCATTTTACTAACGGGATGCTTGTAAATGCTGATAAACTTTATAAAGTGCTCAGCAGATTCCTTGAGCAGAAATTAGACATTTAAGTTCTATGAGTACTTAATTTAGAGACTTCTAATTTTTTTACTACCATCATAACAATGACTGTGCATCAAAGGACTAATGGGATGGAACTTGGTGTCAATTCCTTTATAAGGGGTGACTCAAATCAGCATACTTTCCATTTTCTTGCCCTACCCAGTTGTGTCCCCTTAGGTTGGTAATGGTTGCATGTAATTGTGTGTATAAAAGTATTTGGAGCAGGGTATACGCAGATGTCTGCAGGGCCGGAAGGCATCAAGCTAATCTTGGGTCTTCTGCAAGATTAGATTGCGTTTAATGGCTGAGCCATCTCTTCTACCTCTCTACTTTGTTATCTTTGAGACAATCATTCATGAAACCTGGAGGTCACCGACTGCGGACGGTCTAGGCTGAGCTAGCCAGTGAGTCCCTGCTCTTGGATTACAGAGCTTCCCAGCTACCACTTCCCAGCTCTGGGGTTACAGGCAAGTGACAGAGCCTTTCGTGTGAGTGCTGGAGACTCACATGCAGGTCCTGGTGAGCATGCAGCAAGCCCTTTACCCAGGGAACCTTCCCCTATCCCCTACAACCGATTTAACCTTCACATATCAACTACATTAACCACGCCCAAGAGACCTGGCTCTTGTGCATTCTTGTATATGTTCAAGTTTTTTTTTTTTTTAATTCTACTTTGGGTATGAAGGCAGGTAATCAAGATTTGTGGGCCAGGCCTAGTGGCACAGACTCGTAATCCCAACTACTCAGGATCTTGAGGCAGGAGGTTTCAAGCAATTAGTTCACATAACAGCCTGGGTTAAGAGATGGTCTCGAAATGAAAAGTTATAAACTACAAACAAGACCAAACAAAGATAATTTTTAAAAAGTAAAAATTAGAAGTGAAAAGGGGCATGTGTAGGGAACGAGGAAAGTGGCTCAGTGGTATAACCAGTGCATAGCATTCACAAGCCCCTAGGTTTCAGTACCACCAGGACACAAGCCTCCCCGCCCCCACCCCAGTTCCTTTTTCTGGCATTCTCCCTCACTTGGCTACATTTACATAAAGCTCTGGCCACGTGACAGGGCAGAATGTTTAAAGCATTAAAGTTAACCATTAAAGTTGCTCAAAAGCCGGGCGGTGGTGGCGCACGCCTCTATTCCCAACACTCTGGGAGGCAGAGGCAGTAAGACGGCTCTTCCGAAGGTCCTGAGTTCAAATCCCAGCAACCACATGGTGGCTCACAACCATCCATAATGAGATCTGATGCTCTCTTCTGGGGTGTCTGAAGACAGCGACAAGCAAGTGACTCAACATCCAGCCTTCCATGTGGGTGCTGGAGACTCACATGCAGGTCCTGGTGCTTCTGCACCAAGCCCTTTACCCAGGGAACCATCCCCTATCCCCTACACTGACTTTAAATAAATCTTAAAAATAAAATGGCTGGGCAGTGGTGGCTCACGCCTTTAATCCCAGCACTTGGGAGGCAGAGGCAGGTGGATTTCTGAGTTTGAGGCCAGCCTGGTCTACAGAGTGAGTTCCAGGACAGCCAGGGCTGTGCAGAGAAACTCTGTCATGGAAAAACAAAAACAAAATCAAAAAAAACAAAAAACAAAACCCCTGAATCAAATGTACAAATACTCATCAAAACAACTGGGGCTAGAGAGATGGCTCAGGGGTTAAGAGCATGCACTGCTCTTGCAGAGGACTTGGGTTTGCTCCTAGCATCTGTCACAGGCAGCTCACAACTGCCTGCCACCCCATGCCTGACCTCTGAGCACTGCGTTCACAAATCCACACTAAGACTCACACGCATACACGTAGTTACAAATACAAATAAACTATTTTAAAGATAGCTGTAGTTTCTGTTATTATGATTAGACTTTTTGGAGACAGGGTGTCTCTGTGTAGCCCTGGCTGTCCTGGAACTCTTGATCAAGTTGGCTGTGAACTCAAAGATCCACTAATCTGTGCCACCCATTAAAGATAGTTATTAATACTGAACATACATTTAAATAATAAGCATAAAAACTCAGATAATGTACTTTCAGGGAACTTGCTAGGAAGGCCAGGCTAGCCTCAAACCCATGGAGATCCACATCTTATGGCTTCCAAATGCTAGGACTAAAGAGCCTCAGCTGCTCCTACTTTTTTGAGACAGGGTCTTATTATGTAGTCCTGGCAGGTCTAGAACTCTCTAGACAAGCTTGGCTTCAAATTCACAAAGATTTGCCTGGCTCTGCCCCTGCCACTGCCCCTGCCCCTGCCCCTGCCCCTCCCCTGCCTCCTGGATACTGAGATTAAAGGTATATACCACCACACCTTTCTTGGCTCCAATTTTTTTTTCCAGAGTGTGGGGAGTTGGAATCAAGAGTTTCTCTGTGTGTAGCCCTGGCTGTGCTGGAACTCACTCTGCAGACCAGGCTGGCCTGGAACTCACACAGATCTGCCTGCCTCTGACTCCCAAGTGCTGGGATCAAAGGCATGAACACCATCTAAGGCACAAATCTTTTCTTTCAAAAAAACAAAGAGTTGAAGTACACAGTGACAGCATTGCCTGCTGAGACAATTTGCTAGCGTTAGTCCCTGCAGCTGAGTCAGAAATTCCTTCTTGAAGTTAGAGCCATGTCTCTTACCTCCAGGGCTACTGAAGATTTGGGGCAAGAGTGGCTGGGATGAAGACCGAAAGCCATACAGACTGATATTTCTACAGCAGACTTGCCAGATAGAAGACCATCTTCGTTATGGACAACTAGCTAACAGAGTTGAAAACTACTTTAAGGTGGGCATGGTAGAGCACACCTTTAAATCTAGCACTCAGAAGACAAAGGCAGGTGGATCTTTGTAAGGCTGAGGCCAGCCTTGGGCTATATAGTGAGTTCTATGCAAGCCACAGTCCGTCCGTCCACTGTCTGTCTCCCCCCTCATTTATTTCACTATAAGACTAGGACAGGGCATTATTGCACACGCTGTCTCTGGGAGCCTGAGACAGGAGGCTCAAAAGTTCCAAGGCACCCTGGGCTACACACACACACACACCACAGACACACAGACACACACACACAAATATACTGAAAAGGATCCAAGAACATCTGTGATAGCTACTCAGAAAGCCAAAGTAGATTCTATCCACATTGAGAAAGTATTGTGTCTGGAACAAGAGGTTCTGTCTGAAGCTGGTTGTTCCCTCCTGGGCATCATTAATTAAGATGGAACCTCAGAGACAGACAACTTTTAGAGGAAGACAGCCAGGCTCTGGGAAAGTCACAGAACCTTGTATTATTAAGAACATTTGTTATAAACTCAACGTCCTGTAGTTTTCCTGTCAGAAATTTTAGAAAACACTGTAAAACATAACTTCATATGAATTCCTTGAATTAAAGTTTTTTTTTAATGAATTCATTCTTTTTGAGATAAGATGTGACTGCGTGGTCCAGGCTGGCCTTGAATTCAAGGACCTCCTGCCTCAGCCTCCTAATTGCTAGGATTCCAGGGATGCCTCAACACACCCAGCTTCCCTTTTTTCCTTGAGATAGTGGAGCCACGGTACGGTACGGGTCAAAGGTGATTCAGACAGGTCTCGAGAAGCCTTATTTTCCAAGGCTTACATTCCCTACAGTTACCGTGTAGTTTGAGAAACCGGGAAGTTGACACTGGCAAAAGCAGCGTGTACGGCTCTGTCACACTGTCACATGTATGGGTTTGTATAACCACCCCAAATTTTATTGACCTTTGCAAAGAATAAGCTTTTTGTTTGGTTTCTTTCTCTTTTTTTCTGGGTTCAACCTCACTGAGCTCTCTCCTCTCCTTTTATAATTCTCCCTTCTCACACTAGAGTTTCTTCTTGGTTCTCGAGGTGGGACTAAATCACGGATTAGGAAGTTTCCCCTTGTCTGCTGTCAGCATGTGCAGCTCTGACTTCTTAGTGCTGCTGTGTGCCATATATTTTGGCTTTTATCCTTAGTCAATCCAAGCATACTTTGTAGATTCACCTGAGATTTCCTGTTTGTGGTCCCTTGTTTGTTTTGTTTTGTTCTTTAAGTGGCAAGTTTAGTTTCTAAAGTTTTGGAAATATTCCCATTAGCTTTCTGCTATTGATTACATCACAAGGCAGAGACTACACTATATATGTTTCCTTTGGAACTTGCTAAGGTTTGTGTTATGGCCCAGGACCTTGGTATGTGTTCCATGGGCGGTTGGGAGTGAAAAACAAACAAACAAACAAGCAAACAAAAATTCTACTGTCAATCGGATTGTTGCATGTTGATTCCAGCCAGTTGCTGGATGGGTTTGTATCATCTTCTGCCTAGCTTTTTATCAGTTGTTGAAAGAAAAGCATTGACATCCTGGCTGTGTCATGGATTTGTCCATTCTCCTTCTAGTTCTATAATTTTTCTTACAGGTTTAATTTTTAATTGTGTGTGTGTGTGTGTGTGTGTGTGTGTGCGCGCGCGCGCGCGCACTTGAAGGACAGAGGGCAGATTCCCTAGAGCTGGAGTTACAGGTCACTACTCCATGTGGGTTCTGGGAACTGAACTCAGATCCTCTCCAAGAGTAGGAAGTACTCTTAACCACCAGGTGGGCAATCTCTTCAGCCCTCAGTCCTATAATTTTAGATTCACATGTTTAGCCCCATAGTTTGCAGCAGATACACATAGAAATTGATGCCTTCTTGGTGTGATAACTCTTTGACTGTTATGTAATGTAATAATATGTATTACTAGCATTTTGTTTTCTCTGTACTCTATCTGATATTATTACTACTTTCTTTGTATTAATATTTGAATTACATACTGGTCTGAGTTTTCACTTTCAAACTATCATATCTTCAGTGTGTTTCTTGTAGACAATATATAGTTGGGGCCATTTTTAAATGCCCTCTGCTAATCTGTGCCTTGTAATTGGTACATCAGGCCATCAACTTTAACGTAATTATTAATATGTAAATGCTTAACTTTGAATTTACTTTTTATTCTCTGCTCTCCATCTCTGCTTCATTTTTCCTATCTTCCAGTAGGTTACTAGAGGATTGCCTGTAATTCCATCTTGAGTGGTGAGTGGTTATTGACTTTATCTCCTTACATAGTTTACTTAATGGTTCTTCAAAATCAGTAGTTTTCTTTTTTCTTATTTGGTTTTTATTTATAATCATAAACTCAACTCTGCAATCCAGCTATACTTGGAGGGGGAATGAGGAAAATATGGAACCCACAGAACTTTGGTGAGAGCAGAGATTACAGTGTATTGTGAACAGATGGGATGGGAGCGCTCTCCTGAGCTACAGAAGGAATGGTCTGGGGGATAAAGGTTGAGCTGTGCACAGTAGGCAATGGTGATCTTCTTGTAGGTCTTGCAGTTCCTAGACCCAAAACACTCCATGGCTTCCACAGTGCCCTCATGCCTTCTTTCACCAAAGACCACATGCTTGAAATCCAGTCTTGCAGATAAAAATCCTGGGAAACCATTAGTGTTCATTCCAGCATTTGCCATGGACAAGACTCTTAGGAACCGGTGAGCTTAGCTCAACGCCCCCAGCTGAGCTGTTTGCTCAGGTTTCCTGAGAGCAAAACATCCTGCTGCTTAGCTTGATTCCTGCCTTCCCAGGTGCCTGGCCTGTGGCTATGATTGTTTCTTCCTGTTGTTGTTCACCTGGCCTCAAGTATCAATTGCTGGCTCCTCAGTAAAGCTTTGATATTCTTCTTACTGAATGACCCGAGTCTGTGTTTTCTGTCAATCCCCCAGGCCTATGCCCCATACTTGGTACTGTGGCAGTGCGGGCACTGTCACAAGGCGATGTCAGGACCTGTGTTCTTCAGGATGAAGTTCTCATCCTCAAATTTCTCCCTGTAGATGGACCTGCCACCAGTGCCATTATGGCGTGTTAAGTCACCACCCTGGCCCATGAATCCTGGAGTAATTCTGCAAAAGGAGGAATCCTTATATCCAAACCCTCTCTTTCCAGTGCTCAGAGGACAAAAGTTTTCTGCTGTCTTTGGAACTTTGTCTGCAAATAGCTTGAAGGAGCCATGGCCCAAGGGCTTGCCATCACCCTGATATTGAAATACACATTGGGGTTGACCAGGGCTGCAGCAAGCGACAACAGGGAACGGTGGTGGCTGCAAAGCTGAAATCAGTGGTTTTCAACATGTGGGTCATAGACCTCTTAAGGGATGGTAGAATATCAAATATCTACATTATAATTCACGACAGTAGCAAAATCACAGTTATGAAGTACTTTCGTTCTCTAAGGCAGAGACTGGGGGGGTCACCACAACATGAAGACATATATTAAAGGGTTGTAGCATTAGGAAGGTTGAGAACCACTGGTTTAGAGAATCTATGTATGTTGTATATATAATACATTATAAGGCACGTGCATCTGACTGATTATATGTGGTCTGATTGCTTCATTATTCATATTATTTATATATTGCATATAAAATTTTAAAAGTTTGTATATAAAATTTTACGTCCCAGCCAGGCATGATGGCACAGGTCTATCTATAGTCACAGGACTTGGGAGGCTGAGGCAAAAAGGATCATGAGACTCATTGAACATGAAAAGATACCTGAAAATTTGCACTTATATTTCCTACAGGAGTACTATGGTGAAGAAACTTGCTTAGTTTTCTTTAATCTAAATTGATTTGACCACAAAAATCTCTCATAAAATCTTTTACTATCTCAAAAGCCAGTAGAACCTACGTGACCCATAGTTCTTGGGAAGCTCTGATGCTTGCTTCTCTCATATCATTGCATTGAAAATGTATTATGGGACATTCAGGACAGCCAAGGCTATACAGAGAAACCCTGTCTCGAAAAAACCAAATCTGAAAAACAAAAACAAAACAAAACAAAAAACAAAAAAGAAAATGTATTATGAAGCCAGGCAGTGGTGGTGCTTGAGAGGCAGAGGCAGATGGATCTCTGTGAGCTTGAGGCTAGCCTGGATTACATTATAAAGTACCAAGACAGCTGGTACTGCCTCAAGCAAACATACACACAAACAAAAAGTATTATGGTATTAGTGCTCAAAGCATTTCTCAACAAAATTATGAAACCCTTCACCTTGACCCTGAGACATCTTGTCTTAGTCTGACCCACAGACACATGAGCATTAATTTGATGTACGAGGAGAGAGGGAATCTCAGGAAATGCTGGTAGGAGGGTTGGCAAATGATGCAAGGAAGAGAAGGAAGAGGACTGGGGTGACTTAGTGAACATGTTGTAGTTATGGGCAGTTGAGGCTCTACTAAGGAACAGGCACTTATGTACCCATCAGCACACACACACACACACACCCTGAAGGCAAGAAGCTAGTGTATTTATTTTAAGCTGAATCCCAGTTTCATTCCTTGGCACGTTCCTTCTTTCTTGTGCTGGCCGTAGCTGAGGGAAAGTGTGCACACTGCTGGCCACAGGTTCGTGCAGTAGACGTATTGCTCTTGGGCTGGAAAATGAGGGCCAAGGGACTATGAAAGGGCCAATGTCAGTATCTGCCACGTCTCTGAATTTTAAGTGTGTTTTTCCTAGTCTCTTCTTGGCTCCAGTGTAGTTAAATATACAACCTTACCAGTAAAATATTTTGAAAATACTGAAGCAAGCTATTGATTTTTTTTAAGTCCAAAAGCCATATGAGAATGATCAAGTTGGCAGTAGTAAGTTGGGCAGGCTGGAAGGCATGACCACTCAAGCTACCTCTGGAATGAAGCAGATGCTGGGGAGGTGGGCACAGCTGTGGAGATATGGGCCCACAAACCCAGCTTCTGGACATAGAGCAGTCCAGTAGAGCTGACAGCCTATGACATGGGATTGGAAAGAGCAGAGCTGTGGAGACAGAGAGTTGGCTCAGTAGATGGAGGCCCGCCAGCAAGTACAAAATCTTGAGTTTGGATCTCATGTACCTGCCCACGTTGCAGGGGGTGGGGTGGGGGAGGGAGAGCAATCTTGGGAGACTCACTGGCTGGCCCGTCTTGTGAAAACCAAGAGCCACAGGTTCAGTGAGAGGCTCTGTTAAAAACCAAGGTATAAAGCAATTAAGGAAGACACCTGACAACAATCTCTGGCCTCCACACATACCAATGTATATTCATGCGCGCGCGCTGCGCGCACACACACACACACACACATGCACAGAGAGCACGAGAAAGACAGAGACAGATAGGCAGACAGACAGACAGACCAACAACCAGCCAGAAGTGAACATAGAGTCCCTAAGGGCACTTGTACATCTGATAAGAGCCCAGGCATAGGCAGTCCTTAGACACCAAGGGGACAATAGGCAATGGGGAACAGTTACTTGTCTCTAGTAGTTGGAGTCTGTAGAATGCTCTTGGCAATACTAAGGTAAGGGCCAGTGCCACAGAAAATGTTCAGAAGTAGATGGCTTCTCAAGGCAGGGTCTCAAATATCAGAAGCAAGTATAAGATCAAGAGAGAGTCAAAAATAGAAGTGTGGCTAACAATGTGCAGAACTGTGACTCCAGCTAGGGAGACAAAAAGTTCAAGGTTAAGACACCATAAGCTGCAAGAATCGCAGTTCTGAATCCCAGCATGTGGAGAAATGGCTCCTGAAAGAGTTTACCCAAATGTAATGTATGTCCTAAAGCATAGGAAGTCTGCATTACAGCTAAATAGGTGTCACCTGGTACTTGAAGAGGAGGGACAAGATCTTCCAGGCGAGGGGTGGTCCTGCTGGAATGTTGGCAGCTCGGAAGCTGTCCTGAGCCAGGCCTCCATCCTTCCTTCTCAATGTGCTCTTTTCTTTATCTTTTCTTTTTTAAGAATTATTTATTTCATATATATTTCATATATACACTATTGCTGTCTTCAGACACCCCAGAAGAGAGCATCTGATCTCATTACAGATGGTTGTGAGCCACCATGTGGTTGCTGGAATTTGAACTCAGGATCTCTGGAAGAGCAGTCAGTGCTCTTAACCACTGAACCATCTGTCCAGCCCCACGTTCTTTTCAATTATTGTTTATATTGATTTGTTTATTGTTTGTTTGTTTAGTGTGTGTTTGCAAGCTGTGTGTGTGTGTGTGTGTGTGTGTGTCTCGGGCAGACATCAGAAGACCATTTGTGAGAGGTGGTTCCCTCTTTCCACCAACTGAGTCGAGGGCTAAGGCTTGGCAGTGAGTGCCTTTGCTCACTGAACCATCTCTCCAGCCCCCAGTGCATAGCCCCACATGTTCCCTTGTTCTACCCCTACCACAAGACTTTGGGGAAGGAAGGAAGGAAGGGAGGGAGGAAGGAAGGAAGGAAGGGAGGAAGGAAGGGAAGAAGGGTGGAAGAGAGGGAGGGAGGGAGGGAGGGAGGGAGGGGAGGGAGGGAGGGAGGGAGGGAGGGAGGGAGGAAGAGGAGAGTGGAAGATTGAAGGGTAGACACACCTGAAAAAACGTTGCTCAGACCAAGCCACTGGAACCAATCAGCCCTACTGCATCTAGAGCTGTGATCAGGGCCCCAGCCAAAGCACCTAGCCAGCTTTCCCTACTCCATCCTAGGCTCTCGCTCTCATCCTCTGAAAGTCACTGAGAGGATTCTAGAGCACTTTGAATAGCCTCTACTTTGAACAGAAAAACTCCCCTCTCCTTGATTTCCCTCTTCCCCTTCAAATGACACAGTCCATGTCTATTTTGGTTTCCTGTTAAAATCACTTCCTTTCTCTCTCTTTCTTTCTAGTTCCTTATTCATCTTTTCCCCTAGGCTCTTATATTTGCTGCCTCTGCCGGGGTTTTCTTTCTTCCTGGGTGAACTTGGCTGGCTTTCCCCGCAGCACCCCTCACAATGGCATCCGGCTCTCTTCTCTTGCGCATTCATTTCTCTGGCTCTTTATCCCTATGGCCCCTTCCTCACCCGCGCTTCCTTTCCAATTTTGTTTTCATTCTAATCCTTCATTACCCAGCTTTTCCTGGCAAAAGTCCCGACCCACACTGCATACTTTAAGAAGTCTCTTCTCCTTCCTTTCTCTCTGGCTTTCAAAAAGCCCTACCTCAGGGATCTGTGCTATATCATTCGCTATTGAAATAACAAATGCTTCATTTATTACTTTGAATACGTGGTGCTTTTTGGCCAGTGGAACTCCCACCCAGGTTGTTGTCTTGGAAAACTTTCTTTTGGGGAACGCTGTCAGAAGGATCAGAGGGACCTCTTCAATACTTTCTTTGAACTATTTCTGCACTTTAGTTGCAGATTTTCGGCCTTGTCCCTGTTGATTTGGAGCAAGACTTCTGATGAGGTGCTCAGCGCCTCACACAGCCTCCTCAGAAGGATTTTGTTCAAGTGCAACCACAATTATTAAGATACCCTAACTGGGGGCTGGAGAGATGGTTCACTGACTAAAACACTGGTTGCTCTTCCAGAGGACCTGGATTCAATTTCCAGTACCCACGTGATAACTCCAGTTCCAGGGGATCTGACTGCCTCACACAGACATACGAGCAAGCTAAACACCAATGCACATAAAAATAAGAATAAAGAAATCATTTCAAAAAGAAAAGATGTGCCAAGTGATTAAGCTGCTGGCAATGTCAACCCAGGGAGCCTGTTTGTAGGATATTCTTTGTAGTGAATTTTGTTTGGATCTCAAACTGTGGGATATGGGGAAGTCACTTAAAATTGCTCAGTTTCTGCAAATTGTCCTAAGTGAGGAGTTCCAAAGTACATTACTGGCGTTCCAAGAGAAAAATACCATAAGGCAGGAACAAAGTGCTTTGGGTCTCTCGAACATTTCACCACCCCGGTTCTGGTTCTAGCCAACTCTCTTCAGTTCTCCCAGCCACTTTTGGATGGAGGCATGCACACAAGGGGAGGATAGATCAGCTTCAGGATGGGAGCTGCTCCCTGTCAGCTGGGCAGGACAAGACAAAGATAAGATAAAGATAAGGACGGGAACGAGGGCAGGAGCGAGATGGGAGCTAGTACACTGCCTACTCTCCAGGGCCTTTCCCAGGCACACCATTATTTTGAACATCTGGGAATCTCTGGGGGCTGCATAGTCCTCTTTGCTCAAGATAATAAAAGGCCCATGGAGCAGTGAGTGGTAGAAAGGATGTAGACCACAGTGACTGATGATATACAGTTGGGATGGGTATGATCACAACTAATGGAGGTGCTGGGAATGTGGCACATGTATGTAATCCCAGCATCCAGGAGGCCAAGGCGGAGGATCAAGAGTTCGAGGCCAACCTGGCAATAGTAAAACCCTATTCCAGTAAACAACAAACAAAACAACAACAACAAATAAAGAATACTCATTTGGAAGGTCTATGACTCGAGTGGGCTCTGCCGTGTGACAGCTCCGTGGCTTTGGGAAAACCTCTGTACCTTATTTTCCTCATTTATATTTTGGGAATAAGGTTATGGAGACTGAGCAGGTTAATGTTTTGTAAGGGTCTGCTTGGAACAGTGCCTAGCACCTAGAAAACACTGAACAGGGGCATTAACTCAATTCTGATGCCTTTAATGTCATAAACTCTTTCTTGGAAATAATTAGGTAAGCTCTAACGAAGGTTGTTTGAAAAGACAGCCTTCTTGTCTCCAGAGCATAAAAGATACGGTTACATGGGACTATGAAATGTAAACATCAAAAATAAAATGATTTAGGGAGACACCAGGCAGACCGTCACAGCCATACTGCTGGCAAGCCTTCTCTTCGTGAAACAATAGCTCACTGATGGCTGTGCTGTTTATATAATAACTGAAAGGGAGGACAGATGAAGGTTAGGGAGGAAGGGAGGAAGGGAGGAAGGGAGGCAGGGGGAGGAGGCAAATCAGGAGGGAAGGCAGAGAGAAAAGAAAGTCCTTGGAGATAATTTATTTATTTTTGTGCTAGGGATAAAATCCCAGGCCTCGCACGTGTTTGGCAAATACTCTACCACTGAGCTGTAATCACTACCCCACCTCCTCCCCAAGACAATATAGAATCAAAGGCAGATGGCTCAGTGACAGGGTAAAGGTGCTTGCTGGCAAGTGTGACTGACTACCTGCTGTTGATACCCAGAACTCAGGGGGAAAGGAGGAAAACTGACCCCTGTCCTAAACACACACACACACACACACACACACACACCATACACGACTAGTGCACACATACAATGTCAATTGTCAATAAATAAACAAATTAACTGAAAAAATGCACAGACTCAAGATGCTAAGGGGAAAAACTGAGCATGGTAGCTCATTATAGTCGTAATTATAGCACTCAAGAGAGATGGAGGCAGAAAGATCAGGAGTTTATGGTCATTCACAGCCTGGACTGAAAGCGGCCATGTCAGAGAGAGAGAGAGAGAGAGGAGAGAGAGAGAGAGAGAGAGATTGAGATTGAAGGGAAGGAGGGAGAGAGAAGAAGAAAGAGAGAGGTGAGCATGGAGGAGAGACAGAGCAGGAGAGGAAAGGATAATGCTTATTTATTGCCCATGTAAATTTGGACAGTGCACTGGGTTGCCTTGCATGGCTGCACCAATATACATGTTTTTTCTATGTGGCATGGAGCCCCTTTTACCATAGACTGGGGTCTCTGTTTCCTTCTCTGGAATTTAGGCAGAGGCTTCTGAGGACCGAAGTAAGTGAGTACAGTAAAATGATGAAAAAAGCCTTCTTCCAAGGCTAGGTCAGGAGACAGATTCTTCTGGGATCTCTCCCAACATACTTGCTCTTGGGCTCAGCCCCCGCTTTGCCTGGGCCACATGAGAAGGCCACAGGGACACGTAGGAGGGCTGGCTGACAGCCGGCCTCAACCACCAGCTGTGTGGGTGACTGAGTCCGTCTGATAGTTCCAGCTCCTGCCTGCTAGTTTGTCCCAGGGAGGCCCAGGCATTGTGAGGTTGATGTAGATAGAATAAGATGTCTACAAGGGTTCCTGGCCCATGGAAACCATCCTAGACAATGAAATTATCAATGCTTCATGCCCCTCAGAGTCCAAATCACTTGGGCATTCTATAAAGACACAAAGAGTGTGGGTTCTAGAAAAGAAAGACACCGGAACTCTCCCATGGCAACTCACATTTGAACCCTTAGAGTCCACAGCATAATCTATTGAAATCTCCCATTTAATGAGCACTCAGATTTCTCAAATCATCTCATATGAGATGTGAGCCAAACTGGGAGTTTCTGGACAAGTGTCATGAGGCAGGGTGGGGCCATTGAAAACCTCATAGGGTTCCAGGGCTCCCCAAGAACCTTGAGCAAATAAAGATTCTCAACTTCAGAGTAATCAGAGTTGGGGCTGGTGTCTGGGGCCCACAGGAAGGCTGACCAGCAATGCTTTACACTTTTGTGCTGAGGTTTGGTTAGCTGCAACTGCATGTAAGTAATGTAACGCAGGCGAGTGGATACATGTGAGTTCCAGGCCAAAAAAGAAAAGAAATGTAAGAAAATAGCTGGGCAGGGCAACATGGCCCTAGAATTCCAGCACTCAGGAAACTGAGTTATGAGAATCCTGAGGCTGAATCCTGATGTTCTTGTTTGTTTGTCTTGAGACAGACTTTCACTATATAACTGTCTTAAGTCACTGTTCTATTACTGTGAAGAGATACCGGTGACCATGGCAACTCTTGTAAGAGAAAGCATTTCATTGGGGCTGGCTTACAGTTCAGAGGTTCTGTCCATTATCATCATAGTGGGAAATATGGCAGCGTGCAAGCAGGCATGGTACTAGAAAAGGAGTTGAGGGTTTTACATCACCATTCATAGGAAGAAGAGAAGCTCTGGACTTAGAATGGGCCTGCCTCTGAGACAGGGTTTCTCTGTGTAGCCCTGGTTATCCTGCAACTCACTTTGTAGATCAGGCTGGCCTTGAACTCACAGAGTTCTACCCAGCTGAAATGAGACACCAACACCCACCCTCATGACACCTCCTCCAATAAGGTCATACCTCCTAATCTTTTCAGATAGTACCACTCCCTGGTGACCAAGTATTTGAATCTATTATTTGAATCTTATTGAAAGAACTACATTAACTTTGGCTGGCCTGGAACTTACTATGTAGATCAGGAGTGGCCACAAATTCAAAGAGATTCACCTGCCTCAGCTTTCTGAGTGCTAGTATCAAAGGAGTGTGCTACTATGTATACTTTGTTTGTTTGTTTGTTTTTGTTCCCCCCCCCCCACAGGGTTTCTCTGAGTAGCCCTGGCTATCCTGGAACTCACTCTGTAGACCAGGCTGACCTTGAACTCAGAAATTCGACTGCCTCTACCTCCCATGTGCTGGGATTAAAGGCTACCCAGCCCCTGTATACTTTTTAATCTATATGGAGAATATATGAAACTGTTGTCCACTATAAACATTGCAATTGTTTTTCTAAAGTTGTTTGTTGTTCATTCAGTGGTTTCCACCCCCATATAGACAGTACCTTCATGTTCAGTGATAATAACAGCATGAGAGAGTCTAGAGAGATGGCTCTGTGTGTGTGTGTGTGTGTGTGTGTGTGTGTGTGTGTGGCACGTGCACACTCACCAACATGAGTGTAAGTGCTTTTGTTTTGGTTTTTGGTTTTTTTGAGACAGGGTTTTCTCTGTGTAGCCCTGGCTGTCCTGGAACTCACTCTGTAGACCAGGCTGGCCTCAAACTCAGAAATTCGCCTGCTTCTGCCTCCCAAGTCCTGGGATTAAAGGCCTGCGCCACCACTGCCCAGCTTGAGTGTAAGTACTTGAAGAGGACCAAGGCATTGGAACATGCGTGCATGCGCAGTTGAAGCCATCCTGTGCTAGATAGAGACTCTCCCTGCCTCTCATGTAGAAAGTAGAAGTGAAAAAAGAAGAAGGTAGCACCAGCCAGGGCCACACAATGAAATCCTGTCTTGGAAAACCAAACAAAACAAGAGACAGTGAACCTAATGTAAGAAAAAAGAAAAGAAAAAAAAAATCCAAGGGTGGATGATAAATTCCTCAAGGAAATTCAGCCGACTAAAATACCCTTTATCAATTTCTATACTTTTCAGGTAGGCTAAAATGAATACTTAATTGTTTCAACTTTAAAAGCTCTATTCCACTGGGCATTGGTGGGGAGGCAGAGGCAGGCAGATTTCTGAGTTCAAGGCCAGCCTGGTCTATAATAGTGAGTTCCAGGACAGCCAGGGCTACACAGAGAAACCCTGTCTCAAAAAAAAATAATAAAATAAATGAATAAATAAATAAATAAATAAATAAATAAAACTCCATCCCAGAGCTGGAGGTGAAGTTCATTTGGTAGAGTACCTGCTTAGCATGCAATAATCTCTAGGTTCCATTCTCAGCATCACACAAAACCAAGCATGGTGCACACACCTGTAATCGCAGACTCTGAGAGGCTTACCAGGAATTCAAGACCACCTTTACCTATATAAGGAGTATGTATGTGATATAAGGAGTATGTATGTGTGTATGTAGGTAGGCCTCATAATGGGGCTATGTGAGACCCTGTCTTAAAAGCAATCTGTTCTGCCGGGCGGTGGTGGTGCATGCCTGTAATCCCAGCACTCTGGGAGGCAGAGGCAGGCGGATTTCTGAGTTCGAGGCCAGCCTGGTCTACAGAGTGAGTTCCAGGACAGCCAGGGCTGCACAGAGAAACACCTGTCTCGAAAAAACCAAAAAAAAAAAAAAAAAAAAAAAAAAAAAAAAAAAAAAAAAAAAAACCACAAACAACAAACAAACAAAAACAATCTGTTCCAAAGATTTGGAGTTTTCTTTATGTAAACAGGCATTTTTGGTGTGGTCTATGAGAGACCCCATGCAAGAAAGAGAACAACAGGGCGGGAGGGGGAGTAGAATGTGAAGGAAGAAAGGTGATTGGAAAAGTTGAAAAAATATAACTGGAAGAAAATAGTCTGTGGTAAATCATGCATATATACAGTTTTGGAAAGAAAATGAGCACCAGACCAGACCACCACCCAAGGACGCTATTTCACATCTGGGCTGCAGTCTGCAGCTGGAGGTTTTCAGACAGTAAATGATCGGATAAGATCCACATTTCAGAGAGTAGTTAGGTATAAAGGAAAAAGTCAACTTTGGAACCAAAAAATTTTCTGTGATGCTATCAGTAGTTTGTTGCCTCAATAATGCCATCGAAGAATCCCAAAACAGCAGCATTAAACAATAGCTTTTATTGCTCACATGTCTGGGGTCAAGTAGAGGCCAGCTAATCAATCTTGCTCAACTAGGTGAAGGCCTAGCTACCTTGTTGGTTGGTCTAGACTGGTACTGAACTTGTTCTGGGCAATCTGTTTAAGGATGTATATAAGCCACCAGGCTTCAAAGATGGTTATGGTGTCTCCATCCAGTGACAAAGGTGCTTGCCACCTATTAGTTTTAAGTTCCCTAAAGTCTGTACCTTTCTCCTGAAATGCAGCCCACCATGCACACAAACACCTACCTGTGCCTGTCTCTGGCACCTTAATCAGATTTGGGGACAAGGAGTACTCATGTAAATACACTCACACCCATACAACTTGCTTTTCCATGAGCAAAAAAAATTCATTGCCTTTGACCCACGTTAGTTGACGTCTGCCAGCTGCTGTGAAACTGGGTCAGACAAATGCCTTAGCTTGCATGTAGGGTAAAATTTCAGTTCCTTAGCAGTTCTTCACGCCATCAGCTCCATGAGGATATTTCATAGCTGTGTTCCAAATGCTGGGCATAGGGGTAGGTGTACAAATGGTATTTCTGAAATCCGTATCAAGTAAATGAAGTAATACTTATTAATAGGTTTGGAAATACCTTTATAAGTTGTCCTTGATCCCAGATCATGTTCATGTG